>NC_047024.1:41858660-42529633 GCF_902652985.1 Pecten maximus
TTGTAGTCTGAATGTGAAAATATTCTAATCAAAACTCTTTCCATCTAAAACTGTAATAAATGTATATTTTGCAAAAGTTCCCTATACAAAGGAAGTGAATATAAATTTGTTTAAATTTGATTATACTTTGTTAAAACTATAATTTGAAAAACAATATCTATATGGTTTCTATATTCAAATATGTACCGATTCTAAAGCTGTATACACATGACATTCCTTACATTTGTTAATTGTTTTTGTTGATACTTTTGTAACTTTGTGTAAATAATTGTTTCACAGCTATATATGCAATATTTCTCATATCATAACCATCAAAGATATTTTAGTTTTTGTTGAAATCCTTACAATTATCTTCGCAAAACCTTTTGTATTCCTATAATATTAAAAACTTCAAATTCATGTTTACAATTTACCTCAATTGTTATTGTTGAAATCCTAAGACTGTGCCAGTATTTTTATGTTAAAGCCATGTTTACAGTTTATACCATTCAATATGTTTGATAATTGTTGAAATCTTAAGACTGTGCCAATATCTAAGTATTTTATGTGTCAAAGCCGTGTTTGCAGTAAAATGTAATAACTTAATGCTGATACATGTTACTAGTAAGTTGCATCTTTAACTAAATACTCTTTGAAATGTTTACTTTTAAGTAAATGTTGTATAGGTTGTTTGATATATATGTGTTTACAAGTTTTATGATTTAAAAATGTTTATAGTTCTCTGTCCAATATATGCAAATACTCAACTATACTATAGATGTTTTAGGTTTTATATACATGTGAAATACCTCATGGATAAGATGAAGCATTATTGATGTATTTTTTTTAAAGGACTGTGCTTCATCTGCTAAAAGTTTTACAAATACTTAATAAATGTTAAACTATGCAATGAGTTGTAAAACATTATGAATAGAAGTATTGTGTTGTTGTCTCTGTTCATACTCTTTGATGTTAATCAAGATTATAATTTGGTCTTTAGCTGGTCAAGGTGGATTCAGAAATCAGATCGGACATGGCCCTTGGCAGGATGGTTATCATTTTTTCACACTGTTGTGACCAAAGGTATTGATGTAAATGATTGGATGTGGTACAGTCATTTGTTACCTTGACAGGTAATGTCTAGAGGGTGATCGGTGTTGCTTAAATGTGTTACCTTTTAAATTTTTCTCTAATGTACTTGACAACTTAAAATGAAGCATAATTTTCTTATTGAAGTGAATGTTTATATAAAAAAAAGGTTAATAGGGAAAATTGAACCCTAGACCTTCAGGTTAATAGTTGAACGTTCTAACCTACTGTGACTGATGCTTTGTAGATTGTGTATCGTTAGAGTACTGGTTATTGGCCGTTCCTTCCCCACTGTTGCCGCTACACATACCCATTACATGTTGTGACTTGTTTATTAAAAAAGATCCCCCCTTCACTTTTCTAGACAGACATACATTCTTAGGCCGTACAAGGTTTACTTTCCTCATTGCATCATCTACGAGTATAGGTTGGGGTTATGGGGGGGGGGGGGAATTAAGCACTGGTTTGCATCCTACATTCCAAGCATACGTAGTCTAAGGTCTTTGCTCCTCCATTACGTTAAGGTATCTTGTGATGTTACACATTCCAGACTTGTCGTGACTTGTGCGACATTTTCTAAATATAGGTACTGTGTATAGGTTGATATCAATTAACTCCTCCCTTTCTGACCGCGATTTATCAAATTCCATCAAGAGGATTTGACCTATGGCGCATTTTGACCATACCGTTCTGGGGGTGGTCCTCCCCTTAGGCTATAATCCTCCTACATAGGTAAAGGAGGATTATAGCCTAAGGCTACACATTCCAGGCTATTGCATCATCTGACCTTTGCACATTGCATCATCTGACCTTTGGCCATATGACCCGGTCAAGGTCAAATCCTCCGAGGATGGGAGGATGTGGCACCTGTAAAACCACCCTACTATCGTGCCCTCTCAACACCTCATCTATATCGCATATCGTTCCTTCTCAACACCTTACTTATATCACATCTCGAGCCCTCTCACCACCTTACCTATATCACATATCGTGCCTTGTCAACACCTTACCTATATCACATATCGTGCCCTCTCAACACCTTATCTATATCACATCTCATTCCCTCTCTACACCTTACCTATATCACATATCGTGCCCTCTCAACACCTTATCTATATTACATCTCGTGCCCTCTCTGCACCTTACCTATATCCCCTCTCGGGCCCTCTCAAAACCTTACCTATATCACATATCGGGCCCTCCCAGCCACGGTTACAGACACAGACACCTGTTGCCTTGTCACATAGGGTGGTGTGATCGGCCACACAGTCACATAGTCCAATGCAAGCTATTCCGTACGTATCATCTGTACAAACTGTCAAAAATCTAAATACTATGTTATAGAAAGTTATGCATAATTTATCCCAATCAATTGTTTAGAGTTGATTCTACTTCGGAGATATATCGTTCTTTATGAGGAAACTGTTTTATTATAGTTGAAATTCCCTACAGTTAATATTCCTTTCGGTTTCGTGATAAGGCAACTGAAGTCGTTTGATAGTTGTATCTTTCCAAAACTTGTCACAAATGATATATTCTAAAAAAAAAAAGTACAAATATGTTATAGATTTCGAAAAAAAAAGACGGAAAGATCTACTTAGCAAAGGATATAATTTATTATCTAATGCATGGACTTTCGATAATAACGATAACAGGGTTATCTTAGTGGGCGCAGTTTCCAATTGAATAATAAGAATGGGATTAAAAGTTGTCATCTTGCCCGATATCAATAAAAAAAAATTGATCACTGACACATCTGATGACGTAGAAATAGAATATGATCTAAATATTTCTCATTTCGATGATTGATAAAGAGTATTAATTGTACATGTACATATCGATGTATATATATCTTACCAGTATCGCAAGTATCACCTATATATCCCGGCTGGCAAGTGCATGTCCCAGTCACGTGATTGCACACTTTGTAGGCGTTCGGCGGACATGAACATGATTGTAAACACTGGCTGCCGTATTTTAAAGGACTGCAGACTGAGAAGAAAACAAACCATAATGATGCATTACTGAAATACTGTTTTAATGTCACTATGTTGGGTGGTGCGTTGTAAGGACACACATATATGCTGCTTATGTTCGTCCAGTCATGAGAACACGAGCTTTAATCCCACAGTTAACGAACACATCCTGGCATGGACGAAGTTATAAATCAGACAATGTTTACAAGTATTTATAAGTTAATATACACGTATCGAAAACATATTTGATTTGATATAGATTATTAAAAGCCGACAGTGCACGTTAAAGAGGTTTCAAACTAATATTACAAATATCTTCTGGCCTTTGTTTGTAAGTAAGAAGAATGGGAGCATCTCGCAGACAACTACAATTTTATTTTGATTTTCAAACTGCATTTTTTTTAAACTGCATTGTTAGCTTTTAATTATAGATTTTATATTTAAATTAGCACAATGTCATACAGAGAAACAAAAACGTAAATGTCCACCTTTGTCACACAAGGGTTGATCGTATCCCACAACACATGTACAGTTTCCGGATACGTGGTCACATGAAATGGAATTATTCACGTGGTAGGTGCATTCAGACGTACATCCGGAACCATGAAAACCGATAGGACACACTAGATAAACATGAATTCACAAAAATATAAAACAAAAAGTGAAAATAAACATATGTACGTACTTTTACTTCAACGCGGCCTACTTTTGTTTCATTCATGTCCAGACGGTAATTTATGGAAATGAAATAGTGGTCTTACATATATTTCGCTGAAATTTAAATGAAATGTAAAAATGTATAATAGTATAAACATTCAACAATTCTGAAAATGCAGAAAGCGAACATTCATCTTATATAAATGCAATAATAGAAACAATCAATGTATTTCAAAAGATAGTTCTGCACGGTCTGAATGCAATTTTGAAACCTGTTACGCTTTGTAACATTTCCGAAAATGATAACGTGTAATATCTTATTAATTATTTGAAATACCTAAGTAGGAGTGAGGAGAATACCTCAACTTTATATCTATCACAACTACATTCTCATATGTACATGGTTTTGGTTCGTAGCGTCTAATTTACAATAAGAGTACAATTACCTTCAGTACAGTTTGCGCCTGTGTAACCCGGTTTACAAATACACGAGCCGCTGAAATTATATGCATCCGTATTGTTTTTGTCACATGTACATGAAGAGACACATCCAGGTCGGTAAGTCCAAAGCGGACAAGCTATGAAGGTAACCAAAAGTAATACGTCCCTGATTGCCGTTCATTTTGATATCACGTGATCAAATATATAAAAAGTATATAGTGTTATGTACATAATCATGACAAATTAAAATAAATGAATATAAATAAATTTGTCAATAACTTGCACAAGTATCTATCTCAAAACATCTTGAACACATACAGTATTCATTTAGCATCGTTGTGATGCATTTTAACGGTCATGATCAGTCAAAGCAAAACCGTTAAAGTAAAGGAAGGAGCGGGGGGTCTTTAGTAGAAATATAAACCAATCAAATGTTTTTGTTTGATGTAGGCAAAAGTGTTATCATCAAAAAATGTTTAGACAAAGATAAATGGACTGCAATATGGAGGTAACCATTTTCTGCTTTGAATTTATTCTTTTCTAACAATCAAATTCTATATAATATCATCAACTCTGAAGCTTACATCATGCGAACCATTTCACCTATCAGATAGGCATATATGTCGCATAACTAATGATGTTAAATAAACTGAACACGTGTTCTTCAATAATAATGATGATTTAGCGTATATATTATCACAAATGGGATAAATGGGTCAAACTGACTTCCTCGCTGTTTGTTCAACTCAAGAACATCTTACTTTCGTTAAAGGAAACCCCAGTGTAGTTTTGCATGCATGAGCATGTTCCGTTCACATAATTGCACGTCAAAGTGTTGTTTTGGACACACTGACAGATCTGTTTGCATCCCGTGCCAAAGGTATTATTGGCGCAAGCTGAAGAAAACATTTAAGTTACCGTAAATGTCATTCAATATGCGGAACAATTTACAATGACCAACCATAGTTTTAATTGTCATTATGATATGCATTAAATACTGATGTTAGTCAAATTCAAATTAAGAATGAGTCACAGTTGGGTTCATTGCAAAAGAAGAAAAGATAACTCCTCATTAGATGTGTTGACTTACCAGTTTCACATTTAGCACCGATATATCCCGGTTTACAAGTACAGGTTCCGTCTACGTTGTTACAGTTTTCGGTATTAGCTTGTACACATGTACACTCACTTCCGCAACCGGCCCCGTATTTCCAGGTACTACATGCTAGAATAATGAAATAGTTGGGTTAGAAAGATACAAATCAATCACAGTTTTATTAGATATTCCTATATTATCTTTATATGTGTGTGGTTTTCATGAGCATGACTCTTTTTGCAATGAGCTGTGGATTTCCCGTCCGTATTTTTTCATTTACTTGCATTAGACAATTATGAGGTTGTTTATCCCATGTATTTGGTTCAATAGGAAATGTATCGGTATTTCAGTACATATTATTAACAACGCTCAGTATTTGTATACCGCGATCCGATTGGTCGACAGTTTCACACATTTTCCAGTCGAATATTTACGAATTTTCAGTTCCAAATATAAAACATACACAATGTTACAAATGAAGAGAAACCGCCAAAAATAGACAGAAATCGATACTAAAGATACGACTAAGCAATATGATGAATTTCTCGTTCCAAACCAAGTACTGCATACCTTTAATAAAAGTACTTTAGATGAAATAGGCACAAAACAATCAATGATATGTACACCTGATTTGTTTGGCATTTACATAAATATATTAATACTTTTAAATGATACTTAATCTGAATATTGTGAAAATCGATAAATGGCGCATGACTATTTATCGGTGTCATGGTCTTAACATAGCTGACTAAATTCGCTGAAGAATAATCATTACATTATTTTCATATTGAACTAAATCGATTATGGGGAGGCACTTTGTTTACAAATCTCTGGCATGTTCTGCTGAAGGTGTTTCGAACACAATATAAACCAAATGTATATGCATCTTCTATAACTGTTTCGGTACTTCTGTCTCTTAGGTTACCGCTGATTGACATATCAAACAAAGGCAATCGCGATTGATAGTTATGTTTTAGTGATGCATTCTTAGTGATAATGATAAAAACCTATCTAACTTACTATTTTCACAAAGAGCCCCTTCATAGCCTGCCATACATACACAAAGCTATTTAGAACTTGCTCCACATGTCTCGGTGTTGGCAGATGTACATGACTTGCATATCGCGTCAAGATTAGGAACTGTCGGCGGAATCCCATCACAATTCACTATGCATACTGTGGAACAAGACAAAATGATGGATTGAGTATGATATCGTGATTATAACATCATGTTTACCACGTTCACTATCCTCGATCATGGATCATTATATATATGTCAATGTAAGAAACAGTTTATAAAAAAGCAATATTAAAAACGATGCCAATGTACCCGATGCTTATGCTGTAAACATTTTCATAAAAATTACCGATACAAAAAGGATGAACTCTTTCGAATGATTGCATTCATAACTGATATCTTGGCTGTGTTTGGTAACCGAATCATCCAACATGACAGTTATTACTATTTATGTAGCGAAGACATAATATCGTTAAAAATAGACCATGTTGATTTAATATACAAGTACAGTGTGTAACCTGTAGAATTTTAAATCTAGGACTATACAGGCTGATAAAGATCCTCAGCTCAACTCGATTTATATTCACGAGGTAAGTAGTAGGTACAGCTAAACACAAGCTGTATAGTAATGATGATTAATTCAAAGTGTGAATTTTCCATTTCTAAATAGTAACTTCCCGCTTCATCTTCCTACTGTAATCCAGTTGATTTTATAATCAAGGGCATGGCCATTAGCTATACATGATGTTATAGAACTTCTATAATAAAAATAATAATGTCATTAAATAATAATCAAAATCCAGTAATTATATTCATAAATTAACGTGACTAATTGTAAATACATTTAGACGTTGGGATACATACCTATACCACCGGAATCAATGATTGGGACAGGGGCTATAACAGAATCATGAAATACCTACGTAATCTTACTTTGCGTAATATCGTTTAATATACAAAGCATCAATATTTGATTGATTCAAAGATTGCGCATATCTAATTGACAGAATATTATCGACCTTTAATTTCCTATCATAATTATATATCATTATTTTAAACATCTTCCTTTGCAGCTTAGTAAGCTCTAACTGCGAATAAATTAGCGTATACGCTGTGCAAAAAAAAAGGCTCAGCAAAATAATAAACGCGGGAATCGGTAACATAAGTATTGCATCGTCTATTTGTGACGCTACCGGAACGTCAACACGACGACGCCATTTTGATCTGACTGATCAAAGCAATGTTAGCTCCTGTTACCTGATTATCTCACAAAAAGATAATGTCAAGTGAGTATTTTGTCAAAAATTAAACTGAATATTGCAGAAATGGGTGAATATTGAACTTCTCCACGATGTAAACTAACAACAAATGGCTGAAGCGCACAGTTCTTAGAGAACACGTGACCACGTCACTATAAAACCTGTCAATATACGCTGTGTTTGACAACCATTGTTAATCTGAGACGGAAATTGTGGATTGTTGATTGGGAATATGTCTGTTAATTAAAAACGTATTATTCAAAAATGTTGAGTTATTTCTTTTAATTGTGTTAGCATTACTAATGACTTCACATTGATTCCTTGGAACTCTTTTATCTTAGCCACCATGGTTGCCGTAGTTATCAACGCCGCAACATCGCTAACGAGCTAACAAAAGAAAATGTTCGTTGCTTCCTACTCTGTCAAAATTAGGTTTAATAATTAAACAATGTATACTAGTCTAATATGTCGTATAGTACATAGTTATAGTCCAGTGGTATGATAAAGATGAATACTTACATTTCCCAATCCAATCAAATCTGCATATATAATATAATCTAATTTATAACATTATTTGTATACAATTTAGATATTTTACAATTTCTATTATATTACCGTTATCAGCCGAAGGAATCGCGGGTGCCTCTCCTACAAATCAAATAGAAATTCAAATGTTTATTAGCAAACAAAACATACTTGGCAGACGAAACAACAATAACAACCAGAACATAAAGAGGCGTTTTTATTAATAAAATATCCAATTACCCTGCATTATGCATCCTATTACTCGGATATATTAAAGTACATATGGGAATACATTACTCACATGTTGTTCCTCTCCAACCAGATGTACAGCGACAATGCCCAGTCACGTGATCACAAAACAGAGAGTTTGAACGTATACAGTTACATTGTTGTTTGCACATAGCGCCATAAGTCCAGTTAGAACATGCTGCGGACATAAAGAAATATATCTTCAATCTAAAATCGCATGATGTGAAACTGATTCTAAATCTATTCCTTAATATGCAGTTCTTGTATATAAAGAAAGCATTTGATGTAAAACATAATCAGGAAAGAAAGAAATGCATTCTATATATTGATATTACCGTCTGAAGAATGGTCTCTTCCTTTGAATGTCTGACGTAAATCGACAAAAATAAAATTGTATTTCAATATTATATTATTGGACAGTATTTGAAGATCATCTTACAATACTTTTAATCTAGAATGGTAGATCAAGTCGTTCCTTTGAAATAGACCTAATCTAGTTTTGCATTTTGACCATGCTTCTCCTCTTTTACGTATATATGTTCCTGTTTGAGAAACACGTTCGTATCCGATATTTGCGATGCCCATTGATCATTTGTACTTTATCTACAGACTTATTTCTTTGTGAGACATTGTTGTCCAGTAAAGCTGCATTTTTGATAGCAAACATATTTAGAACACCGTTACATTACGTTCGGACGCATGTATTAAAAGGGAGGAGCATGCACTTATTTACATTATGCATAAATGGATGTCTGTGACGTTTTAAATTATTGTTTTTATGTACGCAGTTTATTTTTTTCTGAGGAGTTAACAAGACCATTAAACATTATTATTTTTTTGTATCACAATCAAACAATTGTTGAATCATTAAATTGCAATTCAGTTATAGTTTACAATATCAAAATCACTGTTTTCAAATATTCGAGGTCAAATTTTGAGAGTGATACGTTGTTTCTGTTTGTTTACGATACGTATAAATGACGTTTATTCAAGTTTACATTACCCAGTGGTTTATATGTATTTACCTTCACAAAGCATTTCCTTTCCTTGCTGTCGATATCCGGAAGGACAGTTGAATTCCATCGAACTTACAGGAAATATATCACTGCTAGAACGATCAAAAAGGTAAACAATTACTACACGGGTGAATACTTTATCGTAATAATAAAATATGGCGGTCAAAACGGTCCAGAGTGTGAACTGGTTTCTATTCCAACATTCAGAGGACGAAGTGACCCCCATGTGTAACCTGTGGTGAAATGCCGATTATTAATATACAAAACTGACAATAGATTGGTGTCACGAAACTAGACAAAGGAATGAAATCATCATTATATTTGTACAAATAGATACAGTTTACACCACACGTGGTGGTAATTATTAATTCCTTTCGGTTGAATCATAGGGTATAAATCTGTTATTATAATTTTGTTATGACTTTATAACAAATTGTCATATTTCCACACATTTCTGAAACCATCAGTTTTGTATATTATTAACGTATTTCACTTTAGGTCATATATTTGCACTCCAACTATGAAAAGAACACGCGTTAGGATGTCAATGTATCATCAAAATATTTCCCTAATGTGGTAAAAAAACAGGTAAAACAATATCGTGGTTGTTGAATATATTGCTCTTACCCTCGGTAGTTTTGTTTAACCGTTGGTGATCGTGTTTTATTTATAACATTTAAAAAAAAACTACTTTGGTTATATTAATATCATATTCAATGACCCCGAAGAGGTGTTGGAATTATTATGTATAAGTCCTAATTGATTTTCAAAACATTCGAAATATTCAAGAATATGCCAGCCCATGGTTGTTAGGCGTTTTTCATGTATGCAGTTGTGCATTTCATAAAACAATCACTGACTATATACACGCATGTATATATATGTACGTGACGAGCTACTCTTTGCTTCAACCAAATAGTAGAGTGTTGAGAGGGGGAAACATTCACAAATTATGTTCGAAACAAATTTAATTTTCTATCTTTGATAATTTTAATCAGGATTATAAAAAAGCATAGCAAGTTATAATATTACAAACATCAAACTAGTATATACATTGTTTATAGAAATTATTATTAAAAGCAAATATTCTTTAAAACCTACACTGGTCAGATAATTTTCAAAGTATGAAGGGATGAATTAAACAAAGGCATTATCTGATTAACCTTACACACATATATATACCATAAAGTCAGAAATGATCCAGGAAATAACGATATACTAAAACTTCTTATTACAGCTCACAGAGACCTGGCACGGTGTATGCATTACCTCACATCCTGTTTATGTGCTGAAGAGAAATTGAAAGCCAGTACAAATAGTATCCAAATAACATTAATTATGTTATCATTTAAAATACATATCCCTGGAACGACCATATAACATTCATACAGAGTATACAAAGCGTACATAATCTCAATGCATGTGTAATTTCCGTTGATATTGTTAGAACGCCTACGTCCTGCATCCTGATACAGGCCAACAAGCATGTGTACTGAAACATAATTCTAACAAATATATGTGTGCAATTGCGATTTTGTTGTGTTTGTATCTATTTTTAAATCAGATTAATTTCAAGATAGATATTTTTTTATAATACCAAAATAAGATGAATATAAAACACATGTATATAGTCACATGGCTTTGTGACTTTTATTAAGTGGTCAGAGGTATATAAAAACACCAAGGACACAACACACCATTAAACACCATTATCTTACCATTATTTGATTTATAATGTATCCCCTAGGGACAGCTAACAACTCGATAAACAATACGTGATAGCCCTAGGTAACAATCTCTGCTTCTGTGAAATGTTGAAACTTATAATCGGTATCAATGGACTAATTGTAATAAAACAGTTTTGAGAACAAGTGCCATTTGAAGACGTAAAAATTACACCAAATATTTGTTTTGGAGCGATATGTATTGACAAAGATCATGAGACCGTGTTCAGATCGTACTCAGGTCTGCTTGTGAAAAAGTCTTTATCTTTGTGACTTTGCAACCAATTTTTGTATTATTTTGATGATCTGGCTCGCTTGGCGATGACCTAAATTTCCATGGCTACCTTCGTCATTGAAGAAATAGACGTTAGTCCTCCAAGACCATATGATCTTATTTTTGTCTTTACTTGTGCAAAGGGCTGCCATTAAAAGCTGTATTTGTGCATATTTTGCCTCGAGGTATCTATTTAGAATTCGAAATACAATTTCGTTTTAGAGGCATTCTGTGCTTGCTTAAAGTCTTTCACCTTGAAAACGTATTTCAACTATTTTATCTGTTCGATATATTTTAATTTAGTGGCAGTACGGGTGAAATAGCAATAAAGAAAACATGGATGCTCGATTGCCAAGCAATTCATTACATTTTGTATGAAGAAACACGAAACCAAAATCCATTTCAAATAAACATAAATTATCATTGTCAAAGTTCCTGACTTACCTTTACATACCTACAAATAGAACAAAGTGTTATTTGTAGAAAATATTAATTTCATTTATTTCTCAATATATATTGGGTACAATAATATGTGATATGATCTCAATGATTGACAACTCTTGAAGGCCGCAAATAGCAGCGCTGTGCAGAAATCAAAATTAGTATTATAATATTACTAAATATCGGAAACCTAATCATATGTTACTATTGGTATACCAATGGTGTAACTAAAGACATTGAAGTCGTATTAACCACCATATGTTCATGCATATGTTTTACTAGTATATATGATACGCAACATTTTAGTACTGATTCTACTACATACTGTGTATAAAAGGAGGAAAGAAAATCAACGGAGAAAAGTATTGAGACGAACTTCATTATTCGATCACCAGATAATATAAGATAGTATAGACAATATTAAGATATTATTTCTGAAGAACCCCAAATTCAAGTTACTACTCCGTTTAATATATAATTAATGATGAATTATTCTAGACTGGTAAATGCATCAAGCTTATACGTGAATTTTAAACAAATTCCCTCAAACGTATTTGTGTGCATAGTTATAGAACACGTGCAAACGAAACACAAATACCTCGATCGCAAATAAAACCCCACGTGAACTGTTTATGTATTGAAATCGCGAAAATGACCCCTTGCAAATAACTCTGTTTGCAGTATCATCGTCATGTACATGTTTCTATTCACAAGGCCGTATTTATTACATTATACAAATTAAACAAAAATGACACTACAATAGCCAATTATAGAAATGTCATAATGAATTGATTCTCATTTAGTATGATCCCTAATTTGACATATTCACTACACGAACAAGTTTCTTTCACCACCACTTATACATGTATTTATAAGTAATATTTGAATTTTATCATAGTGCAAATATTTACGTAACTCCTACGTTGCTTTTGCAGCAAACAGTGTAGCACATCATTAATTCTTATTTCTCCATTCACATACTGGGAACAAATCATCCAATCATCTAATACAGCAAGGACACTGTGTAGACAATAATATATTTGAATATTTTCCTACATTGTTGTATGTTTTATTATGTACATAAAAAAGTAACATACGTAGCAGTTCGTTTAGCAAAGAAAATATTCTGATGATATGAATATCATTGATGTGGCAAATTTTAATTGCATGTGAATGACTGCATCATAAGCATTTTGAATCACGTCAGAGGTGCAAGGATAATATACTAATCCAAATCAGCGTAAGTTTCCGAGACGCCTCTTCCTCCCAAACTCTCGTATTCTTCTTGTATACCAGCGTTTCCATACACTGGCTGTGCTTTAGTCTGCTGTACTGGGGGAAGTGGTAGCGGTGTTTTTGCAATTTTCGGATTTATTCTTGGACTCGAAGTAGCGGAATTGGAACTGTAATTTTGATAAGTGGTCGCTGAAACATCCCCTTTTGGTTTGAGATCTTTACCGGCGTTACCAGCCGCTGCAGCAGAAATACCGTCTGTGTAGTAATACTCGTCCCCACTTGTGGGAACAGGTGGTGCCACCTGTGAACCATTCCCCGCCGGTGTGGACGAGTTGTTCAAAGTATCTCGGCCATAATATACCCCGTCTTTATCATTCGGTAAGCCCTTTGCTGTAGGTGTCTTTTGATATCCTGTAGCTTTCGCGGCAACCCCTCCAGCTAAACAATGAATCAAAACCGTAGATTCATGATTATGACATGTACTATTTCATAAATAATAAAATTGCAGAATTGTTTTTCAAAAGGGTTCAAACTCAATTTTAAAACATGTTTTCACTATATTGTTATAAACATATATATATTTTTTGTAAAATAATTACAAATGCATTGTAACATATACAGACAGTGTTTGAACAAAACAGTATCAATAAAAAACAAAAAGAAAGAAAAAGATAAAAGTTTCAAGATAAGCAGATGAAGCATAGCTAAATCGCCATCTTACGTCGAATATGATTGTTTTAATTGACGTTTAAGAGATTATGTTACTACCTATAGGAGGCGCAGGTGCTTCGGGTACCTCAGAAAGCTCAATGAAATCTTTCTTTCGTCGAGACCGAGATTTCACCTCATGGCAGGAACATCTATAATAAATACAAACAAGACTTTGTTTGAACAAAGGTGAATACGATTTTGCAATAGCTTTAACAAATGATATACAAATTCAATTACATAAATAAATAAATACTTAGTATGCCAGAATATGAGAATGAGAATCATTGTTAGGTTTCAAGCTCTAAGCTAACTCTTGTTGTTCGCAATGATTTCTTCCTATTACAAAACAAAACTGCAGAGCGTATGCTATAAAACTGGCCTACCTGCACGCGCACCACAGAACGACAGCTATGATTACCACTAGGACAAATGCAGCCAGGAATCCTAGAATACCAACCAGGGCCGGACTGCTAACCAAGGCAAATGCAGCAGCTAGGGACAGAAAGGCAAGCAAAACTATTGTTTTATGAGTTTATGTGATTCTAGGAATATTTGTACTTATGTTATGAAGGCCATGCATGCTTTGGCACATTTGTACTGTGTTGACAAGGCAATGGGAAATGACTTCAATCAAAATTTATATGCATGTATTATATTTGTTGATATAGAAGAAATACGGGCATTCGATGCTTGCAATGTCAGAGTATGACTTAAAATATATAATAATTTCTAGGTTTAATTACAGAATAAACTGAAGAGCAAAACATCTCTACTTGAACTTCCACATGTTCTTTCCCGTATGACACATGGTACCTTACCTAAAGCTTATTCAAAATATCCTTCAAATACAATGTAGCATCCCTGGTGCCGTTTTGAAAATATAGAGTCACCTATCACAAAACCTGTATCATACCTCGCCAGCTACTGTTACATACATAGTCACGTGTAACATTATCTTTATGACATCTGGTAGGTGTCTCACCACACAATGTTGCCCACACATGCTTTTGTCACCTTACCTGTATCACACCTAGTGCCCTCCCAGCCACTGTTGCATGCACAGGCACCCGAAACCTTGTCACATAGGTTTGTGTGTTGAGCATCACAATCACAAATCCCAATACATGCTATTCCAAATGTATTGTCCGCACAAACTGTCAAAAATAAAAGCAAGCTAACATTTTACCACATAACCTTTATGGTGGTAATAAGCCTTTTTAGCATCTTATCAGCTTTTGCTGTTAGTAATTAAAACTGATGAAAATATCGTTAATGTTGCGCCTGAATTACTTTTGTGCAGTAGGTTTTTAAAATGTATGCCAAAATGAAGATTATATGAGATTTTGTGCCTACAAGTAAAGAAAGCAACGCCGAAATGGACGGGAAAATGATATTTCGTACACAAATACGGACGGTAATTAGTGATACTTCGGGTCAAACTGAGAGTTTTTACGATTATGATACATAAAACACTTTAGTTTCGATTGGAAGTAAAACTGCCGTATTAATTTAAAGATTGAAAAATTTACATCTTGGGAATAATACACATTTCCCATTCAGTTTCAGCATTATATACTTTATTCAAATGAAGGAATTACCTTATAAAGAAGCATTCTTGTCAATGTTTCGATCTTGTGTTCCCTTCGTTTTTTTAATCGGTTGTAAGTTGTTGTTTTTTGTTTTTGTTATCGATTATCCGTTTGTGTATATAACTCACCACTATCACAGGTGTCACCGACATATCCCGGACTACACGTGCACGCCCCTGTCACGTGATTACACACTGGGTATGCATTGGAGGGACAGGAACATGATTGTGAGCACTTATCACCGAACTTCAAAAGGCTGCAGACTAAATCAATCAAATATTTAATTTAGAGGGTCTAAGGTATCATTAAATTTCATCTTTTAAAGGTTCAAAAGTTTTTAAGCTTAATGAAGTAAATGGAGATATCATAACAAAATATATTTAGATCACTTCGTTTCAAATAATCTACATATGATATGATAAATAGCATGTTTTTATTAATATGTTGAAATATTTGTTTTTCTGAATTAAAGCGTTTTTACATGTTTAATATTATTTAATGAAAAATTTAAAAGGTATCTTCACATCAAAGGACATTGAAAAAAAATACTTGAGTGTACTCGTGAAATGAGGGAATTGGAATAGCAAATATCACCTTGTGTGCAGTCTGGTTGATCATATCCGACTGCGCATGTGCAATATCCGGTCACATGGTCACATGCTATTGTATTATTTAAATGACAGTCACAAACAGATGAACATCCATCTCCGTAAAAACCGGAAGGACACGCTAGGTAAAATAAATCATTTAGATATATGCCCATATGATATCGAAGTAGAAAACAGTTTTATACTCAAAAGAGATTCTAGCAGAATTTTATTCTCGTAGTTATTAAAGAAATATTGCATTTAAATCGAGTAAAATGTTTATAAAAAATGAAGGCAATGATGTAAATATGTCGAAAATGAAAATTTCAGCATAGAAGAACATGCTCATGACATAACCCCATGGATCAAATGTAACCATATCCCACAATACATAGAGGATATCTAACAGTGTCTTCAGTAATACACAATATATTTCACGAGTGGAGCTAGTATTTTGATATTTTTCACGAGTGCGCAGCACGAGTGAAAAATATCAAAATATTAGCTACACGATATTCTGTTTATTACATTCTTTATCAACGAAAAACCTACCCCGTATGCTAACTAGAACTACAGCGACAATTAGTTAATAATTAATAATTAACTAAAAGTAGTTTCTAAAAGTAGTTTTATACAAACCTGACATTAATTTAAAAAAAAAAAAAAAAAAAAACGTTGTCCCCATTTTTTTTCGAAACATCCGGAAAATGATTCTTTAATCAATACGATTTGAAAAAAGAGATGTTTTTGATATAGTATATCAATTGCAGTGTTATGCAAATATATCAATAGATTTGATGCGATATGTATTGATTTGAATGTAGTAAAAGTGTGCACTAAACATGATGAAGTAGCACATGCGGATAATCTGGGGTTGGTCTTTTATAGGAATTATGTCGCTTTCAAAATTTGACATTGACATCTCCTCAAATATCTAATACTATCTTACGCTTTAGAAATAATATTGTTGATTATACTCTGTTCATTCAAAACTACTAAAATTGAGCTAGGCTAACGTGACCATTGTTTTGTTTTCCTTGTTTAACACATCAAAACGCATTCTACGTAAATCGATATACAGACTGTCTATCAAATTCATATGCTGATATTAATATGTAATTTTGATAGTTTACATTTTACCTTCAATGCAGCTTATTCCGCTGTAACCTGGTTTACACACGCACGTGCCGTTAGAACTACAGGTGGCTGTATTGCTTTTGTCACATGTGCAGGTTGAAAAGCACCCAGCTCCGTACGTCCACAGAGGACAAGCTGTACGAAAAAATGCAAAAATAAAGTATAAGGTATTGTGTGACCCTTCGAAACAGTACTACGTGAGGTTGCGATGCTATTAATAGCATAGAATATATCAAATGACTTTGCCTCAAACAAAACATGCATGATCATGGTGAATTCATTGCACGAATGAACAGTCAAACATAACTCAATCTGTACAGGGTTTAGGAATGTCAAGAGTATCTGTGTACGAAATGTCCCTACATGAGTGAGGTCGCAAGGGCTATATACTAAAGACAATTAAGTTTGAGGAAGAAAGACATTCAAAAGATTTAAATTAGCATCATCATAAATTAGTCTGCTCTTAAAGCATCTTACTTTCGTTACAGATAAGTCCAGTGTAGCCTGTATTGCACGCGCAACTCCCGTTCACATGACTGCACGTGAGAGTGTTGTTTGGGATACATGAACAGTTTTCAGTACATCCTGCTCCATACGTATAACCAGAGCAAGCTGAAAATATGACACAAAATCATTGACATCCTGTTACCCGGAAAAATGATACGTCTCTCAAGTACCAGAAAAAAAATCACATTTTGTGTTACAATTGTGTCTGTCAATTCCAACTGTTGTAGATAAGTGTAAGAATGACATTTCTGTAGTTATAGATGTTTTATACTTTTTAATCACTTGCTGCATTACGTTCTCTTACCAGTTTCACAGTTAGTACCGATGTAACCCGGCTTACACGTGCAGGCACCGCTCACGTCGTTACATGTTTCGCTGTTGGCTTGGACACATGTGCAATCATTTCCACAATCGTTCCCAAATTTCCAAGGAACACACGCTGAAAGAAATACAAATCCTAATTCATTTTGATTTTAAAATCTTGGTTCGTAGTTTTTATGAAAATGTATCTGTCCCATCGTCTCGATTTAGTTCCGATGCATAGTTTCTTCATAACTTAGGACCGTTTTACAACTGAAATGCCAAATGACATACTCCGTAACCTTGTTTTGATTTACACACCACAGTACCTTACAGTTTTAAAATCATTTGACCTCCAACAGTTCTGACGGACTAGCCTCTATTCGGACTTATCGAGTCGTATGAATACGCGATTGAGATATATATCGCATTGATCATGTTGTATTAACCAAAACTGACTGTGATGCGGTTAACAGTAATAGTTGCTACATTGGGCAAACATGATCCCAAACGTTGGACGGTTGTTTACCAAGTGTATCTGACTCTCGTATTAGGAAATGAAACTTTTAACTCGTGTCTTTTCAATATTTGGAAAACTAATAACTCGGTTGTTGAACAACCATCAGTTGTTTTGGAACCTGTTTTCATCTCAATTTGAATATTTCGAAATATTACACATATTTCTAAAATGATTCTCAAATAAAAATAGCCCAGGGTATCAGTAATATAAGTGTTTATACTTACACGATTCACAGTTTGTCCCAAAATAACCAGAGTGACATGTACACTCTCCATTAGTACTACTACAGGTCGCCGTGTTGGCCTGGACACACGTGCAATCACTGACGCAGCCAGATCCATATTTCCAGCTGCTACAGGCTGCAAAATTAACGTTTAATTCTAGACAAACCGAACTCATATTTTTAATTATAAGTCCACCATTCAGCTACATGTAAAACTGTCGTTGTGTTGTACTGTTTTCGCTTTTAGATTTTAAATTTAAATCTGGTTATATTTAGATTAGCTTGCTTGATGGATTAAGGTATAAACGTAGATGTATATACATTTTTGTCTACTGTAAACAAAATCATTAGTTTGTATTATTAAAATTCTACGAAAAGTTTAACACCAAGTCAAACATTTTTCTCGTGGAAATTTTGAAACAAACCATAAACTTTAATGCTATTAACTATTCATTAAGTGTATTGGGCGTAGCTGTTATCAACTAGGTTCTGGTTTGATAACAGAGGAAGGGAGTGTGACATGCAGCATCCAAGGGTAAATATCATAATATATAAAGGGTATGCTATAATAGCTGTTGAATCTTTTGATATATGCCTACTTTAATCAGCTTTCGAATCATGTACAGTAAACCCCTTTTCAGAAAGCGACCGTCGATGAAGTCACCTACCTGTGTCACAGTTCGTCCCCGAGTAGCCCGGATTGCATGTGCAGGTTCCGTCTGCGCTATTACAGGCTACTGTGTTGGCCTGTAGACACATGCAATCACTCGCACAATTGACACCGTATTTCCATGCGCTGCAAGCTGACATCAACATAATATTAACTATTTTGTATTCGAAAAGCTTATCCAAACGATGACTATACACTGTTACATAGGTTGCTCTATATTGTGTGACAACCCGCAGTCACAAATAAAGTAGACGATATCACAACAGTGTCTGTAGGGTCAAATCAGACCTATAAAAATTTCCAGGCCAGTGACCAATCTGCTATGATGTCGGTTGCAAATGAAAAAATTGCCTTTATACTAGTTTAAATCCTACTCCATTTGTTTGGTTTAAAACGAACGATTTTTCGCAATTAATTTTCCCACCCTGTTGTATTTTTATTATTAAAATGAAAAAAATGTCAAATGCTTAAGAAAAGAAAAAAAATTAAATAAAAAATGAATAAATATAATAAATCAAAAGTGAATAAATAACAAATAATGTATCATACTGAGTTTGTAGCAAAAGTTAGATGGCATCCTTGCAGTTTCCGAAAACCAGCTCAAAACGGCGGAATGATAATATCAATTATAAGAATACAAATTCAAATTACGTAAGAGACGGAACAATAATATCCATGGGGACATCATTAAAGATGATAAACCCAAGATAATGCGCTGCATTAGTAAGACGATTAACATGGCACTGTACCTGTTATGTTAGCATGGTATACTTACATGATTCACAATTATTTCCGGAGTAACCAAGATGACATGTGCAGTCTCCATTAACGCTGTTGCAGGTCACGGTGTTGGCTTGTACACATGTGCAGTCACTGACGCAACCAGACCCATATTTCCAGGCACTGCACGCTAATACAAACAAAAAACGGGTTACTCCATGTTACGTAAATCTTAACGTATATATAATGCCATCCCTTCTTCATCTACCTATGTGGATACATGTTCCAGGCACTGCACGCTTATACAAACAAAAAACGGGTTACTCTATGTTACGTAAATCTTAACGTATACATAATACCTTCCCTTCTTCCATTACCTATGTGGTTACATGTTCCTGGCACTGTACGCTAATACAAACAAAAAACGGATTACTCTATGTTACGTAAATCTTAACGTATATATAATACCATCCCTTCTTCCTCTACCTATGAGGATACATGTTCCAGGCACTGCACGCTAATACAAACAACAAACGGATTACTCTATGTTACTTACCTCGATATTCACTTATAGATAATAATATCCCTTCTTCCTCTACTTATGTGGATACATGTTCTACTTGATTCGACTATCAAAGAAAAATCACTATGATTTCTACGATAGATGACGACTTCTCACCGAGAAGTTAACAATGCAGGATTTGGGGGATGCGGGTTGATCATGATCGTAGGAAAGGTTTATAGACGACAACGTGATCGCCTTTTGACATACTCTTTTGTCTTGTGTGTATGCAGACATACGTTTTTATTGCTTGCTGATATGTCGAGGTTCTATTAAAAACGCCATAGTTCTCTTTTTGAGGACGTGACATCACCCTTATTTTGCATAAAACTTATTTATGACGAGTGTCGACGATAAGCTGAAGCCACTTATTACTCTAAACACATGGTTTTATTCTCATTGACTTTTCTTGCCACAGGTCTTAATGCAACTCGGTTTTTTAAATATGGTTTTGACCTCTTTTTATCGATTTTTGAATCTGTTACTTTCACTTATTAGCATTCTCTGTTGTCTTTAATCAGAAACATGTTCAGCATAAGCGTTGGAACAATTAAGAATTCAATAGAGACAAATTAAATATTTAAAATGATAAATATATTTTTTTAATTATGTGGCAGGTAAAAGAATCCCCTCATACCCTCATAATCTATGTTTGACAGACTTAACCAGTGAAAAGCGCTCTGGAAATGTACTCATATAAATTCTGTATTATACATACGTACACATCAGAATTGACAAAAGGGTCGCTTAAATCAAAAATATGAAAACAAATAGCATTAACATTATGAATCTCTTGTAAACCTACCGGTGTCACAAATAATTCCGGAGTATCCAGGGTCACACAAACATTGCCCGTTTTCATTAATACAGCTAGCGGTGTTAGCCTGTACGCATGTACAGTCACTGCTACAACCATCACCATACTTCCAGGCGCTACATGCTAAAATGAATATTGAAACATTTATTGTTAAGTGAAACATGAACTAATAAAATGTTTTTGGTTAATTATGAAAATAAGTTACTTTGCCATTCATTATGTGTACAAACATATGTATATATTTCTGTATTAAGGACTGGGCAATACACATCCTCTTATATTTCTTCGCGTATCGTCACTCGTGTATTAAGGCGAAATTTTACCTGAACATTTCGGCATACCGTTCCTTGACACCGTCAAAACAAGTGCTTTGTTGAGGGTTTGCATGTGACAAAACTGGATGTAAGACTCAATAGATAGATGTAATATCTCCTAGTGAGGTAGAGTTTAGAAAAAAAAACCCGATCCCTTAGCTGTTTCATGGTAAAATTATAACGACACTCGATATGTCAACACCTTTTTAATAATTGTTGTTTGTTACATAGGTTGAGTCTAATTATAGTGAAATCTGTTGTTTTACTAGCGGTCACGCATAGTCATAATTAAACACATACAGACACTTGTAGTGACACATACAATTTAGTCACAATATAACCCAGTAAGACACAAACAGACACTTATAGTCACAGAAAGTAACAATGATATACAATTAGACAAGATCAGACATTTATAGTCACACATAGTCACAATATATAGAGGATTTCTAACATTGTCTTTAGTAATACCAAATATATTTCACGAGGGGGCTAATATTTTGATATTTTTCACGAGTGCGCAGCTAAAATATTAGGCACACGAGTGAAATAAATTTGGTATTACTGAAGACACTGTTAGATATTCTGTTTATTACATTTGTTATCAACGAAAAACCTACCCCGTATACTAACTAGGTCTACAGCGAAAGTTTACATAAATAGTACGTTTATAGTAGTTCCCCTTATCCAGGTGCTGACATATATGTCGGGCTTTCTGATTGGTCAATTATTTTGGTATTTTCTAATCATTAATTTCATTGGTCAAATCAGCAAAAATTTCACTTTTAAAAAATAAATATTTTTGATATTTCATTGGTAAAAATGTAATAAAACACGCGTATACATATATAGGTAATTACACCCTTTACATAGCCACAATAAACCACAGTTTGGCAAAGAAAGACACATTTAGCCACAGATAGGCACATATATACATAGTTAGATACAGAAAAACATATTTACGCAAATATATCAAATACCGGCACAGTAAGGAACTGGAAATGCACAACTAGTTACATTTAGGCCGTGATCAAATTAGATACCGATAAATAGTTAGATAATTCTTTTATAATTACCATTTTCACAGTTTGTCCCAATGTAACCTGCACTACATGTACAGGCCCCGTTTACATTGTTACAAGATGCTGAGTTAGCTTGTACACATGTACAATCACTTCCGCAGCCGGATCCGTACTTCCAGTCGCTGCAACCTGAAACAAATATTGTAGCGGTTGGATGAAACATTCAACGCGCTCGTATCTGATGGCACAAATGCTAGTTGACTGCAACATTGCCTGATTTCCGACATATTTGGTTGTATTTTATCACTTCGGTCGACAAAATTAATTGAAAGAAAACAATTAATCCAACTTACTAGATCCACACGTTTCGTCCTGGTATCCATCTTTGCATTTACAAAAGGGGAGACTACTCAAGTCACAGAACGCGGTGTTCCTTGAGTTACATACGTCACAAATGTCAATAGGGCCTCCCGTCACTATTCCACAATCGATGATGCAAACAAAGCAAAAAAGAAACAGAATAATCAAATTTCGCAAGCACAATTTAGTTTTTTTTTCAAATATGGATTTAAAAAATTTGATTTAGAACAAATTCACTATGTTTAAATATATTTTTGCAACTTAATGTTCAAATTTGTAGCATTGATACACTCATGTGTGAATTTTTTCTCCATATGTCAGTGAGTTTTCGGTAAATGTTGATGTTTTAACAACAGGAACATCAAATACGTAAATACAGTTTGTCCTATGTCTATATTTATCCATATTTCATATTACATGCGGGATTTAGGCAACATCCAGAGCTTACCAAACACCGAACTTAAATGATTGAATAATCAAAATTTCTTAAATACAGATCGAATGATGACATTTTTTCTTAACTCATTCAGTTGAAAAAATATGCATATCAAAAGTAACGTAATAAATAAAGACTTGATTATACACAATTTTATATCTCATATGATCATACCTATACCGCCGCCTCCAATTATTGACTCCGGGGCTGTAAATCAAAATT
Organism: Pecten maximus; assembly: GCF_902652985.1. Lineage (NCBI taxonomy): Eukaryota > Metazoa > Mollusca > Bivalvia > Pectinida > Pectinidae > Pecten > Pecten maximus. Next base: position 41,882,338 of record NC_047024.1, read on the forward strand.
AAACGTCACTATAACTTGCTCCAAACACGGCCAAATACCAAATTAAAAGGAATCTAATAATATATATTAAAGTAATAAGCAAACGGTTTCACTTATTTATTAAAAATATACCCTACCCCATACCATGTTGAAAAGGCAAGAAACAATGTCATTTGTTAATGTACAATGTTTATAAATATATAATGAGGAAACATGATAAGAACAATAAATGTGGTTTCTAAAACAGCAGGCAGTCTCTTCATATTACCCTGGCTATTTCAATGACACATGAAATGAGAGAAATAAACTTCTTGACTTTTCTTACTAAAACATAACATTTCGAAGAGAATCAAATACTCTCTAAATATTCTAAAATCATTGTTTCATGATTCAACTCGCAATGATATTTATCTAACTTTCTGTGTGTCAATACACAAAAATGTTTTATCAAAGATGTCAACACCTTTTTGGTTCCATTTTTGTTGAATAATTAGTATGGGTAATGCCATATTTAAAACTACTACATTCCATATGTGCAATGGCTTGGAATAAACAACACAGAGAAACGTACATGGTATCAATAAAAATAATGTAGAATTCAGTTAATCAATTGTATACTAAAAATAATTAAATACAAGTGTAATCAATTATTCAGAGTGTATGTGTGTCAAATAACTTTACCACTTCCGGTGAGATGTGCAGCAGGTACAGCTCCTGAAAATGTCATAACCATATCTCAATTAATTTTTGCTAGTAATTGTATTGTATATGATAGACGCTATTAAAATAATCATTAGTTTGTAAAAATAAAAATAATTTATTCTTATCTAGAAGGAAACAATAGCGATGTAATATAGTATAGGAGCTTACGTTTTCCAAGATGAGTTTTACGTTTCTTTGAGCATGTACTTCCGCTCCATCGATATTTACATCGACAACTTCCGGTCGCATGGTCACAATAACGGGAATTTCCACGTATGCAGTTACATTTATGTGTACACCCAGACCCGTATGTCCACTCAGGGCAAGCTAGATAACAAAACCGATAAGCGAGCAGTTCACATGCACATGTATGATCATAACTGGACTTGCCAAAAGTATATTTTACATTGATATCAGTATGTAGATGTAGATGTCAGACTTAACAGTTAAACGAGCAATATACTAACACTTTGTCATTTTTTTTCAAAATATTTCCTTACATTATTGTTAAAAAAATTAACTAAAAATCAAAGATATTATTTTATGAGTGTGGTTGGGTTTCAAACTAACAAAGCAGAAGTAATTTAGGGTGATATTCTTCTGTACCATAAGGCAGTAGATTGTGTATAATATTTTAAAGAAAACAGGTTATTAACACATTTTCCCCCTTTTCCTGTTCGATATACACAGACTTTTATCCAATGTCAGAGATAGTGATCGGGAAAAATGGTTGCCATCATGAACGTATAGGAACATATCATATTTTCGTCCATGCAATCTAGATTCTTACGAGTTCGAGTTTCCATTGAAATCTTTATTTTTGCTTCATAGTTTGCCCTCGTTTTTATCGCCTGTGACTTTTAATGCTGGTTTTGTTATTATGTTATTATTCTTTGTTATTACTCTTTTGATCTAGAAATAATTATTGGTCGTCAAATTGAGGATACCACCAACATACTTACCTCTGCATTGCGTTTCCTCTTCGCCCCGCCAATATCCGATCGGACACTGGAGTTCCTCCGCATCAACAGTTTTTATTTCATTGCTAGAATATACCAATATAAAAAAAATAATAATGATACTCTGGTCTCGAGAAATTAAGCCAGAACTGCTTTTTCTATAGTTTATAGCGAGATTTATTGACGACTAAGTCACATAGAGGATTATATTCGTCTAACGCGGTTTTAAATAGTGTCCTGGTTAGAGACAAAATCTATATCAAAATAGCCAAAACCAAATCAGATGAAAATACCATTGATATCATTCAGCCAATTATGTTTAATTAAAGAAACAGGCTACTCTTCTTTCGTCATACATAGATATATAAAATACGGACAAAAATATCTTATTTACACCGAAACAATAGTTTTAACAATGCATTTATCTACAGGTATATGAATCAAATACTATTTGATTATCACGAAATCAACCCAATTCAGAAAAAAAAACTTACTTTAGAATGATTACGATAACACGACGAGCGACAAACCTATTGTTTCGTACTTTAATCCTCAAAATCCGAAAACCTCATTGAACTGTCCTGATTGACATTGTTTTGAACAGGTAGCTATCACTTAGACCACTTGAAGTGTTAGTTATATTTAGATACCATCGTTGATGTTTATACTCTTTCAAATAAGCGAAAACAATGTTTAAATAATATTAATAATAAAATGTAATTGATTACATTACCTTTTCTGTTCTGTATTTGTTGTGAAGCAATTAAATCCCGGTTCTAACAGGAGGAAAATTGCTAGAAAAGCGATCATGATTACAAATGTTGATCTTCTAACATAATGTTTCATATACGAGTAAAATAGTTTAAAGCTGTTATTTTACTTGTGAAAAATATTTGTTATTTCCGCTCAAACTGAGAACAACCACTTCCTGTATCCTGGTAGGGATGGACTTTCATGTGTACTATAACAATACCACCAGCTTGTTTTATTTAATATATACTAACATTAAACTATGCTACTATGTGAAATTAGTGTTTCGGCATTATAGTAACATTAACCAGGCTTTTTAGCAAATTAGTGTATAGTCAGCTTTGACTTCCAATGATGATATATATCTCTACTGATCTGAAACGAAACATTTTATTTTAACTAACCTGAAAAGTAACTGTATACTTTTTATCTAAAATTTTTCATAACTTAACTAAATGTTTACGCTGATTATACACTCAGAGATGTCGACCTTTATTAAGGATAGCACGTGTTTTGCCAGCCTCGATACTAAATTTGCTTTTTCATTGCCAAATTTTGCCTGATGAAATGTCTTTTTTTTTTGCAGGAACAGTCGATGTTAATATTTCAAAAACTGCAGAAAACAGTTCTAGTTGCTTCAAATTTAAGGTAAATGGGATGAGTTTCCTTATCAGCATTATACTTTGTATGTGTGAGCTAACAGCTTGTGTTTGGTCTTGATAGGGGAACGGTATTTGTATACTTGTACAGTGTTTTAACTTGAATCTGATTAGGTACTGTTTTAATAGGTAGCATCGCTTAACTCAAATTCAAAATATACATTTTATGGAGTTTGATCTTACTTCAAGACCTGATTATTTCGTTGTTTTTATTTATTTATTTTTTGGGGGGGGGGGGGGGGGGGGGGTGTTGTTTTTGTTTTACGTAATTACGTAACGTTATTTTAGTTTGCATCCTGTTGTTGTGAGCCGAAATCTGATATATTTTGTACATTGAACATCAATATATTTTGTATCCTCAACATATTCCCATTAGCTTGTTATTAACCATACACAGATTTTTTTTCTTACATACGGTAATGCCTTGACTGCTAGATCGGATACATCACTATCACACAAAGTAGGGAAAGAGAGCTGGACGCGCGAGGATGCCACTCACAATAGCGTATATATGTAACAGAACCACCTCTCTATTTTTTTTACGTCCTCAATATCGACGCAAATTATCTAGGTCATGAAAGATAACGCGATGAGAAGCTTTCACAAGCCTTACTCTTTGGTGCTGTATTTTCTAAGTACGAAAAAAATATTCAAATATGTCTCAACTCTCGTATAAGAGTTTGTTTGGCAATCCGCGTGCTGGCCATCCAAACTCTTCCGCTCGGGTTGAGATATCCTATCTACGGAACAGGCCCATTTAATAATATATTTGTTCTAAAAGATACCTCCCCCGTCTTTGTTCATTCTGTATACCCATAACATATCTGATCTTGTATGTATCATCCATATGTCTGCACACACACATGCGGATATTATACTCATCAAATTGTATATTGATTCCATTCCGGAAATATCTGGCGAGTTTCCGTATCCGACATGTGCTGTCGAGAACTGAATAGAAATTATTATCAATTGATATTACTGTTGATAAGTATGATAAAAATCGTTACATAATGATACTTGGTAGTTCTTTACCCATATTATTTGGAGTTGTATGGCTGATGACGTCGATGAGTACAGGCAGTTTACAACCACAGAGGAATGATAGGTATGTCTTTGATTGATATGTTTTTCATATTTTAGTTTCATTTAATTAATATCTTTCATTTCAAAGATAATATGCATAATTTGAAGAAAAACATTCTCTCATATATAATATAATATTTTAGAAACACGTTTTTATTATATGTGCGTTACAAATACAGAAATTTATGGCATTTTTGAAAATTACATAAATATGGAACTTGTTATGATGCAGAACTCGTTAATCTAAGCTCACATGATATATATATATGTTATCTTTATATATCATATATATCAACTGATGAATTCAAATGTTGAAAGGCATTTTCTATATTCACTTATGATCATAACTGGACTTGCCAAAAGTATATTTTACATTGATATCAGTATGTAGATGTAGATGTCAGACTTAACAGTTAAACGAGCAATATACTAACACTTTGTCATTTTTTTTCAAAATATTTCCTTACATTATTGTTAAAAAAATTAACTAAAAATCAAAGATATTATTTTATGAGTGTGGTTGGGTTTCAAACTAACAAAGCAGAAGTAATTTAGGGTGATATTCTTCTGTACCATAAGGCAGTAGATTGTGTATAATATTTTAAAGAAAACAGGTTATTAACACATTTTCCCCCTTTTCCTGTTCGATATACACAGACTTTTATCCAATGTCAGAGATAGTGATCGGGAAAAATGGTTGCCATCATGAACGTATAGGAACATATCATATTTTCGTCCATGCAATCTAGATTCTTACGAGTTCGAGTTTCCATTGAAATCTTTATTTTTGCTTCATAGTTTGCCCTCGTTTTTATCGCGTGTGACTTTTAATGCTGGTTTTGTTATTATGTTATTATTCTTTGTTATTACTCTTTTGATCTAGAAATAATTATTGGTCGTCAAATTGAGGATACCACCAACATACTTACCTCTGCATTGCGTTTCCTCTTCGCCCCGCCAATATCCGATCGGACACTGGAGTTCCTCCGCATCAACAGTTTTTATTTCATTGCTAGAATATACCAATATAAAAAAGAATAATAATGATACTCTGGTCTCGAGAAATTAAGCCAGAACTGCTTTTTCTATAGTTTATAGCAAGATTAATTGACGACTAAGTCACATAAAGGATTATATTCGTCTAACGCGGTTTTAAATAGTGTCCTGGTTAGAGACAAAATCTATATCAAAATAGCCAAAACCAAATCAGATGAAAATACCATTGATATCATTCAGCCAATTATGTTTAATTAAAGAAACAGGCTACTCTTCTTTCGTCATACATAGATATATAAAATACGGACAAAAATATCTTATTTACACCGAAACAATAGTTTTAACAATGCATTTATCTACAGGTATATGAATCAAATACTATTTGATTATCACGAAATCAACCCAATTCAGAAAAAAAACTTACTTTAGAATGCTTACGATAACACGACGAGCGACAAACCTATTGTTTCGTACTTTAATCCTCAAAATCCGAAAACCTCATTGAACTGTCCTGATTGACATTGTTTTGAACTGGTAGCTATCACTTAGACCACTTGAAGTGTTAGTTATATTTAGATACCATCGTTGATGTTTATACTCTTTCAAATAAGCGAAAACAATGTTTAAATAATATTAATAATAAAATGTAATTGATTACATTACCTTTTCTGTTCTGCATTTGTTGTGAAGCAATTAAATCCCGGTTCTAACAGGAGGAAAATTGCTAGAAAAGCGATCATGATTACAAATGTTGATCTTCTAACATAATGTTTCATATACGAGTAAAATAGTTTAAAGCTGTTATTTTACTTGTGAAAAATATTTGTTATTTCCGCTCAAACTGAGAACAACCACTTCCTGTATCCTGGTAGGGATGGACTTTCATGTGTACTATACGAATACCACCAGCTTGTTTTATTTAATATATACTAACATTAAACTATGCTACTATGTGAAATTAGTGTTTCGGCATTACAATACCATGAACCATGCTTTTTAGACAAATTAATGTATAGTCAACTTTAACTTCCAATGATGATATATATCTCTAATGATCTGAAACGAAACATTTGATTTTAACTAACCTGAAAAGTAACTGTATACTTTTTATCTAAAATTTTTCATAACTTAAATAAATGTTTACGAACTGATTATACACTCAGAGATGTCGACCTTTATTAAGGATAGCACGTGTTTTGCCAGCCTCGATACTAAATTTGCTTTTTCATTGCCGAATTTACTTGATGAAATGTCTTTTTTTTTTTTGCAGGAACAGTCGATGTTAATATTTCAAAAATTGCAGAAAACAGTTCTAGTTGCTTCAAATTTAAGGTAAATGGGATAAGTTTCCTTATCAGCATTATACTTTGTAAGTGTGAGCTAACAGCTTGTGTTTGGTCGTTATAGGGGAACGGTATTTGTATACTTGTATAGTTTTTAACTTGAATCTGATTAGGTACTGTTTTAATAGGTAACATTGCTAAACTCAAATTCAAAATATACATTTTATCGAGTTTGATCTTACTTCAAGACCTGATTATTTCGTTGTTTTTAATTGTTTTTTTTTGGGGGGGGGGGGGGTGCGGAGGGGGAGTTGTTTTTGTTTTACGTAATATGTTATTTTAGTTTGCATCTTGTTGTTGTGAGCCGAAATCTAATATATTTTGTACATTTAACATCAATCTATTTTGTATCCTCAACATATTCCCATCAGCTTGTTATTAACCATACACATATACTTTTTTTCCCACATACTTCACAACGTGATGTCTTGATTGCTAGAAATGGGATAAATTACTATCACACAGAGCAGGGAAAGAGAGCTGACCACGCCATGATGCCACTCACAATAGAGTATATATGTAACAGAACCACCTCTCTATTTTTTTTACGTCCTCAATATCGACGCAAATTATCTAGGTCATGAAAGATAACGCGATGAGAAGCTTTCACAAGCCTTACTCTTTGGTGCTGTATTTTCTAAGTACGAGAAAAAATTTCAAATATGTTTCAACTCTCGTGTAAGAGTTTGTTTGACAATCCTCGTGCTGACCAGCCAAACTCTTCCGCTCGTGTTGAGATATCTTATCTACGGAACAGGCCCATTTAATAATATATTTGTCTTAAAAGTTACCACTCCCGTCTTTGTTCATTCGGTATCCCCATAACATATCTGATCTTGTATGTATCATCAATATGTCTGCACACATGCGGATATTATACTCATCCAATTGTATATTTATTCCATTCCGGAAATATCTGGCGAGTTTCCGTCTCCGACATGTATTGTAGAGAACTGAATAGAAATTATTATCAATTAATATTACTGCTGATAAGTATGATAAAAATCGTTGCATAATGATACTTAGTAGTTTTTTACCCATATTATTTGGAGTTGTATGGCTGATGACGTCGATGAGTACAGGAAGTTTACAACCACAGAGGAATGATAGGTATGTCTTTGGTTGATATGTTTTTCATAGTTTAGTTTCATTTTATTAATCTCGTTCATTTCAAAGATGATATACATAATTTGAAAAAAATAAATTCTCAGATATAATATAATATTTCAGAAACACGTTTTATATGTGCGTTACAGAAATTTATGGCATTTTTGAAAATAACATCAATGCGGAAATTGTTATGATGTTGAACTCGTTAATCTAAGCTCACATATATATATATATGTATATTTATATATCATATATATTCAACTGATGAATTCAAATGTTGAAAGGCATTTTCTATATTCACTTCGTGTTTGTATTTTTGTTATCAGTTTAAACAATACAGACATAGACTATGCAATAGCTCGTGTAAATGGTGACGAGTTTGAGTGCAGTACGGGATATAGGCGAGTTGGAAAGGAAAGACGCTGTGAAGGTAATTAACTTCTATTTAGACACTGAAATCAATGAAAAAGATATATGCACATTATAAGGGCACACGACACTTACACTTTGCATTGTCAGTGACAATGACAAGTACACTTATATGAAGTTTCCAGCTAGAGGGACCGCGGAACCAAATGATTTCCCATAGACGGTAGTGTTAAAGTTTACCACTGTCCTACTTAAATGGAGTTTTCATCTCTGGTCCACTAACTATAATTTTGAATAATGACATCTCACACACATGTAAATTAAATATTTGAAAATTCAAAAACTGCATTTCTTTCAAAGATGTACCATATCATTAACTCTATTAACTATGTTATTTTCAAAAAATATGAGGATTCGTGGATCGTCAATACCCAATACGATTATTTATATTGGCTATAAAAGTGTTATAATAAGGTATACAACAAATCTGAATTTAAATATATTTTCTTGATAAAATCTAGGAAGCTACGGCGGCAGTGTATATTAAACATTGATTCTAACGATAGACAGAAATGTATAATGGAACAGGAACGAAAAAGAAGTTTTTGCTTAATCCGAATTATTCTGCAAAGATTGATCTTTTGATAGAAAACCATTTTTTTCATTAATAAGGCCATAGTTTGATTACCAGGTTAGACCTGAAAATGTCTTTTTTTTCTTGTCAAACACGTAATTTATCTTTATGATTACACCGTTGTTCCGTTCATCCTTAAAATACATATCTCGCAATAAATTATTGATTTTCAATATTTTCTATTTTAAAGCTTGTTCGGGCTGGACATACGGAGACTCTTGTCGTCGAAAATGTAGCTGTGTTCGTAACAATACACGGACATGTGGACACTTGACCGGAGTCTGTGTTTGTCATCCACGCTGGACTGGGATAACATGCAGTCTCCCTGTGGCAATAAAGCGGGGGAAAAGTAGGAAAAAAATATTATTAATTGATGAACTGCTGAATCAGTTTCTGTTATTTTTCAATACAAAATCTAAAAATACGATTGAATTGTTACTCATGAAAAGAAAACGAGTTAAAATCATGCTCCATCAAGTTTGTTTCCAAAACTGAATAAGCTCTATTCCAGTTTATCAGAATTAAATATCAAATAAATGGAATACGAATTTTGACATGTTCCGCCACATGATACTTTCACAACGCTGTAAAGGCATTGGAAGTACAACGATGGCATACCTGAATAACTGAAAGATTGTTGGTGTCACCGCTACACGCTCTTAAAATAAATGTGATTTCTTTGAGGACCTTTCCAAAAATGAATTACTTTATTTTCATGTTTCAAACAAGCATTTATGTTGCATTAAATAGTTAAGATCTCATAACAAAAACAATTATCGTTCTCTATATCTTGATTTCGATGGTTAAAAAAGCTGAGCAGTATTATTTCAACGGGGTAAATAAAGCAAACTAGTTATATTGACGTCATACCAATGTAGACAATTTTAAGTTATCATGGCATTCCTTATTACATTGATGAAAATAACTTTTAAGTTTTACTTTAGTCACAAAGTTTACTCAGTACTTTCTGCCAAATCGCAGGTATTGAGAACTTTAAACTAGTGTCGGTAGTTTACATTCCAATGTATATACCATTGAAATGGTGAAAATGGCAATTTTGCTTGACATCGTTGGGGGGCATAAATTATAATATGCAATTGTTGTTTTTTTTTGTAGGATCAGGGGACTCTGGGGTCAAGGCTCTTGTACCAGAAAATCTTTCAGGTAAGCTTTGATCTGTTTTATTCATAACGTTTTTTTAACCAAATTTCCTAGCTTCATTAATTGATGGTAATGATGTCATGTCATGTCGATTCCATGTTGTAACGCATTCTTATCCATTAGAGATGCAAAACTGAATTTGAACAAAGAATAAGGAAGCATAATCCGGATACAATGTACACACATACTTCCAATTTGTATAGTTAGCCCATGATGACTGTTTAAGGCATCAATGAACGCAATTGATGCAAGACATCAAGGAAATAATTTTTTCAACAACAGCGCCGCCAGATGATCAAGGTCGCGAGAGTCATATATAAGGCATATTAAACATATTTTATCGAAAGCATACAGAAGCAACCAAACATTAGCATGGGCTTCGAGTTTACTCATACAGATATTGGGATCATTATGTTATGTTGTCATTTAAAATACCATGCCCTTTATAATTTCGCCTATAACATATGAAGACATACCGCGAAGAATTGCAGAACACAGTATTCATCCTCTTATTATATGCAACAAATAGAGTTTTATGACTCAGATTTCTATGTTGTGTAAATATGATTATTAATAAAACGTCTTTCAGTGTGTCCTGCTTGGTTTTACGGAGTAAACTGTACGGAGATGTGTTCCTGTAACCAGACTACGTCTGTAAGCTGCAACTCTGCGAATGGGTCATGTATATGTACACCAGGACACACCGGGAATCAGTGTAACCAAGGTAAATTATCATACAAGGGGATTAAATGTAACAATTGCAAGGTAAATGTAACTAAGAACTTTTTTTTAGAAATATATGTTTCATACATGGAGTGTAAAGTCATTGGCAATATAACCATCAATAAAACCCAGTATAGACATTAATACTTTTCTTTTATTGAGCATTCTCTCCGTAGCGTTAATGTACTAAAGAATTGATTTGATAGCCATTGATGTACGTAATACACACACAAAAGCTAATTTGTCACCCAATAAGCAAAATAACATTTATTTTTCAAATTATAGCATATCCTGCATTGCCTTATAACCTATATATAAACAAGACATTTCATAATTCTAAAAATGTATTTTATATATGTATTTTCAAACAGCTTGCGATAGTAACACTTTCGGAGAAAACTGCAGCCAGACATGCAAATGTGATCCAATCAACAGCTTCGCCTGTAGTCACGTTGATGGAACATGTGATTGCTCCTCCGGATGGACAGGAAATTTCTGCAACGAAAGTAAATTGATAAATATTTCATAAAGCATGACTGATTTATCGAGTTATGTTATAATTTGCTTCTAAATAGCCATGCTTACCTGGGTATAGCATTTATAAGTTTTCATATGCGTAATTAACCTACAAACGATATTCTAGTAATTAAATAAATTTGCAGTACTGGTGAAATTAACTTTCTGGTAGTTTTGTAACCTACTAATATTGAGTGTGTGTATACTGATACCCGTATTTCATTTTTATGATTAGCCTGCAGTAAGTGTTCATAAATCTAGCGAGGAGTATGACATACTTTTTTTATCCTGTGGTGATTGTAAGTTAACATAGATATACATTTCCGGAATTATGTCTTTGACATTCAGTGATAGAACGGAGAGCCAGATATAATTATGTTGTATTTAGTGTTCAGCCAGGATTGATTATAGGTGGAGCTTTTCTAATAGATGTTTGTATTATACGTTGGTGTGATTTTGGTATTGATTGTACGTAAAAGCAGATATTTTTGTTATAAATTTACGTGTAGCCTGCAGTGCTGGTACATATGGCGATCAGTGTAGAAATAACTGCTCTTGTCCAACCAACGCATCCCCAGTCTGTCACCATATCAATGGCTCATGTTCCTGTATCACGGATTATGTGATGGTCGGAGATACATGTCTTAAAATAGATACAGGTATAATATTCCTTATTATATCAAATGCATATTTGAAATGGCCCTTTACTTTCAAATTTTGATCAGCCTTAGTTTACAGATGCATACGCCTAGATCAATGTAACACTGCAATTCGTAAATGACGTACTTCTTATTCATCAAAACAACACTTTGGTACTAATTATTTTTTCTTCATAACAGCACATACACGGGAAATGTGATAACGTTGGTAAACCCCTTTGACGTTCGATGGATCTGCCAATAGGAACTTAATATCCACATACCCTTGTCATTTGGAATTCAAAAATGTCACACAAACATGCTTTCATTGAAATTAGTATTCACTTAGAAAATATCAATTATTAGCAACAACTGTGCATCTAAAGCATTTTCCTTTCTTTCAGTTACAGTGACTGTGTCTCCACTGTCGGAATTCCTCGCCGTATTTGAAAATCCAGTCTATGTCTGTATTATCACTGTCGGATGTACTCTTCTTCTGGTCGCCATTATATTGTGCATCATGTGGATAGTCTGCAGGTATATTAAAATTATGAAAAAAATCCAACATTTGGGTCAATCTTGAGACTCATAATGCACTATCAGTTGAATTTATTAGGTCACCTGAGACGAATTCGATCGCCTTTTTGTCCGGCGTCATCCGTCATGCATCATTTCAAATCATTTTCTTCTCAATTACCAACATGCCCTGATACTTGATATCGTGTCTGTAGCATCTTGGGATAAAGGGCTACAAAGTTTGTTCAAATGGATGACCTTGACATTCATTAAAAGTCACAGGGTTAAATATGCTGACATATTGTAATGACATATTCTTGATAACTCAAAAGACCCAAATACCCAATATTAGGTATGTAGCATGCTGGGATGAAGGGCTACGTAGTTTGTTCAAATGGACGACTTTAACCTTCATTCAAGGTCCCAGGGGTCAAATATGCTGAAATATATAAAAACCCGGGTAACTGTTAAGGGTATCTTGTTTGAAGAGAAATGATTTTGTCAATATTAATTGAATTTTAATTCGTCGCAACATGTAACATCAGATTTAATGTTTTAACATTTTAAAACTTGTAAAAAGTAACTCTTTTTTCTTCAGATGCTCATGTGCTGAGGTCAGGAGCCGAAAACACTTGTTGAAATCACCGACATTGTTAGACAATGTCCCTACAGCTTACCCTAGACAGTTAATTGGTTCAGCTGCTGAACCAGCTAAAAAAGGTATGCACAAAACAAATACCAAGAAGGGATTCTTCAAAACATTTGTATGATTCAACCTTTATGTGCATTCATAATTCGAATACACAATGTACAACTCTCAATTGTTTAAAGTGTAAATCGCAGATACATCCCTATAGAATATACTGCAACACTTCTCATCCAACACAATGAGTTATGAAAATTAAATTGAGTAAAATGGCGCTTTCAGTTACGTTAAGCTTGAAAAACATAACTAACTATTCGATTATTTACAATAGTTAAATGTCGAATATTTTCTTCTTATACAACAGTGTCAAATATTCATAATATAATGTGATCGTTAATTTTTCTAATCAACTACATAATTTCTCATTTCCTTAAAATGTAAACAAAAATAAATAAATATTGTTCACTCCAGCGTGGTTTGCTACATAAAATTTCTTAGGTCAAAACTGTAAACGAGGCCCAAGTTTTACGCCATCTTAATTATTTTATTGATAGATGCCATCGCTGCTTTGGCTAATATCACAACGAAATCAATCAAACAAGAAGAGGAATTAGACGTCCATACATCTACAGTTTACGGGGCTTCCCTTGGTGTTACAGGACAACCTCCTATTACTGAAGGAGGAAGCTACTACTACAATGAAACTCTTCAGCAATCTTTTCCAAGTACAACACCCCTTTTAGATTCATCATCACAAGTGAATATAATCGATAATTTGTTGGATGGCAATGCATACTTCCAAAACACCAAAGCCTCATCCGTGTCAACATTCAAATTGAATGAGACAACAGATGAAAGCCCCCAGACGGTTAACACTATCGGGGGTATGTATTATAATGTTGATGATTTGCAACAAGGAATCCTGAATAGAAAATTGGTGGCTTCACAGCCAAACCTGTCACAACAACCACGACCGAAGGACGTTACATTTAACGATGTCATCGCTGATATAGCGAAGAAGAAAGGATATCGAAATGGAAAAACTAATTTGAAAAAGATGAACTCCCGATCCCTCCCTAATATTAATCGTGTCAACGTTGAGCCAGACAGGGTTCGTCCAACATTTCATTTGTTCAAAAATTCCACGTCTGATCCCGATATGAAGCAGAAACAGTCTGGCAATAATATCAGCATTTATGAGGATACGGCGGTTTCGAATTCCAAGGAATCACGTGACGTTAACGCAGCTGCCACTACCCCTATGTTTATTGGTGCAAAAAAAGCCACACGCATTGCCCCAATACCGGTGGCGCCACCTCTTCTACCTCCGAAACCGAAAAATGTCGGTAATAGTGTCTTGGACTCCTCTGAATCAAAACCTTCTTCAGATCAACCGTCACCTCCTCCAATATCTAAAATTCCAACATACTCTAATATCAACCGTAATGGCATGCCAAGAGACGATACAAAATTGAATTATTCAGCTTCTGACACCAATTTTCAAAATGTACCCGTGGCGCCCCCTTTTAGCAATATTCCACTTCAGAATCCGTCCTTTGTAAGAGGAGGAAATGACTTAAGGAGCAATGCGACTGGTGGCGTTAATTATGATGACGTAGCTATTAGGTCGTTCACCAGACAAGAGTCTGAGGGTATTTACGATGATATAGACCAAGATCCTGGTCGTGTCGAGACCAGACAGATTTGCATCTGGTATATATGCTGAAATGGAATGAAAATGTACAGCCAATCATTTTATCTATATCCCTTTAATACATGTTCTCAATCATTTATGTATATTTTGTAGATCAGTTTTAAATCAGTTTTGAATAACACTAAAATTGTCTTACTTCAAACAAAAGTCAAATAGCACGTAACTCGCATTGATGGTCAATAAAATGTGTTCCCACCTAGCGTTCACTTGTTTTCCGTACACATAGTCTATGTATTTTACAATAACTTGTGATTGTAGATATATATCAAATATATTTGTATATTATTTCCTTAATATCACAAGCATTTAAGTTGAAATGATTTTGTTGTTATTTTATTCCATGGTAATTTTTATTCAATTTCATGATATGCTATATATATGTATTAGATGCAAAAATACTCTTTTAAACTTTAGTTCACAAAGATACATGTATATATGCTGCACGATTGGACACGATAAACCTGGTAGGCCAGAGCTGACCAACCATCCGACTCAAAGAATTGTGGAAGCAATCACTTTCTTTCAATACATATCTGGATAGTAATGCTCGTGGGGAATTGGTTTTGCTACATTAGATTTAAATCCCAGACAAAAAATACGCTTTCAATTAATATATCGTGTTTATACGCAAAAGTATGGGATAAATCGAGTTTAATGAAAATATAAAACACCATATTCATTTATTTTTAACAAGTTTGGGATGAAACAATTAGAATCGTCTAGCATTTTCTATACAGTGATTTAAAAGCTGTGGCTTCTGATATGTCAGCATTAAGGAAACAACATCCGGCCAACTGTCATCTACAGGAAGCAAAACCCTTTGGATAGACATTGGACCGGACACGATTCACTTCCGGTGTGTCACTTATAAAACAAATTATTCATATAAGAAGTCTTTGGCCGTTATCAGGATAAGGGAGCGAAACAAATATGCTGTTATTGGTATAGCATAATGGCTTACCTGAAATATGTTGTCCTGGTGAGTCTAAGTCTTGGTGTATTAGGGGATGAAAAGGCGCTTTGTACAAAGAAAATAAGGTATGTAAACAAAGAAATGAAATAAACAATAACATAAATAAAAACAAAAATGCAGCCTTGACAGAAATAGTTGCATTTGTAAAACAAAATTCAGAGTAACTGAGATTATGTAGAAATGTTGTTTAAGAAAAAAATTAAATAAAAAGGAAATTGCTGTTCATAAGAAATTTTAAGACCTATGCTAAAATGCTTTTGTTAGACTATTTTTTCGTGTTTTTGATTTAATGTGTATGATTTCATATACTCAAAACATAAAGAATAAGAATTGCATGACATATTGAAACATATTAGCATACGGGAGTATGTATGTAGGTAGTAAGTGTCAATTAAATCAAGATTCTTAACAAAAAAGATAATTATTTCTGTTTACAAAAACAGGTTCATTCTTTGTCACACATTGAAGATTTTAATTCGTACAGAACTTCACAGGGGTCAGAAGTGAGTTACAGGGAAGAGTTGGGATGCTGTGCCGGGTACACAGAGGTGACAGGCGATCAGCTTTGTAGAAGTAAGTTACTCTCTTCTACAGATGGAGTAGTTATCACCATAAATTAAAGTGACCTGTTCAAGATTTCTCTGCCACCCAAAGGATGACATATCTCTGTCAACCTGTAGATAAAGATGCATCGCACGTTCTTCCAATAATACGAAATTTCAAGGACGTCACGTTGTAATTCAATAACATCAGGTCAAATTGTGTAACATTGTAATATTTTTTTCCTTTTATTTTGAATATTGGAACGATTGTATCCTGCGTAACAAAAACGTGATGAGAGTAAAATAATAACCCCTAACTTGAAATATCGCTCCCTCAGGACGATATTCCTGGTTGTTTAGCTCTCGGCAGAGCCTCGGGTACGGTAGACAACCTATAATTTCATCCACTGCGTTGGAGATTTCTCCATCACACCTTCAACGTAGGAGAAATTTAACATAAATTTGCTACGAGTAGAATTGCATAGCAACATTCAGATTTTAGAAAACGTCTGATTATAAAAATGGTCAATGGTCCATCAGTACCATAAATAAATAATCAATGATTCATTTTTATTTCATACCTGTCAAGTACAAGCTCTCTGTCTACTTAGAATAAAAACAAGATGGTCCCGCTTCGCGGCTTTGTCGTAGGCGGAACTAAAATAGATTAAACCAATAAACGATAGTTATAACGTGTAGATACCAGAAACAAAGACATGTTACACATAGCTTATAAATTGACATTAAAGGTCTTAGACGTAATAAGACCCATAAATTACATAGCTAACAAAAAACAAATTCTCGCAATTCATCTTAATTCTACACTATAAATTACTTTTTACCCAAACTGCATTATTGCATTTAATAGAGCTCTCCAACCTAATATTGTTATCACTACTCTCTAGTCATATTGTCAACGAATCAAAATATGAATGTTTTATTATAGAGTGTCCGATTTGGACGTTTGGTCTCTCCTGCAGACACAAATGCCGCTGTGATCGTAAAAACACCAAATATTGTGACCACATCACTGGAAGCTGTGAATGCCGGCGAGAATGGACAGGACAGACATGCGCTATACAATCCCATATATTTAAAGTGAAAAGTACGTGCGAAGTATTGATACACATCATTAAGAAAATGAATGTGTAATGATAGATGTGTCTTGTATATATGTCAATGGAATCGATATATCTTGTAAATGCTTCCTTTCTTCAATGCATCATTTTGCTTTATTCTAACTAAATTGTGAAGTAAATACCAAGGAAAGTATAATGTGAGTATATACTTACAATATATATATATCAGCTTAAGATAATTTACAGCATATGCTTTTTTTAATCAAGAATGATTAACAAGACATTCAATAAAGAGAGATAACTCCAAAGTAAAATATATTAGAAAATAAATTAAGATATATTCCCTGATGGTTTGTATCATATACGATTTCGCTTATCGTTAGACAAATCTTTTTTTTTATTTTACAGGGCAAACCAACACCACATGTAAGTAAAGAAAGTGTACAATGACATTGGGACACATTATATATTCTATAATATCTTACAAGATCGTTTTCTTTGATGATTTTCTAAATGTATGTTTGTTTTCTCTTTTGTTTGTTTGTTTGTTTGTTGTTTTTTTTTTTATGAATAACGGAAACTTATTTTCAGTCATAGTAAGTATTCAGAACAAAGATTTTGTTTTTGCTGCATATCGTTTCAATTAATGATATCCCCCCTAATTTCAATCGCTAATAAATTCTGTATATAAAAAAGCGTGCATTGAAGCTCAATTTGTATGCGTTGCATAAAATGTCACAAGCGTTCCCTAACTCAAGGAAACTCGCCAATTTATATTCTGGTTGCGATTAAGTGTCTTATTTCTGCTCGAAGCTACACTTACTTATTCCCGTTTAATGTCCTTACACGATACAAACTCATTGCATACATACTGCATCTACTATGATGAAGGGACACCTCTACTATATAGGCACGGTGTAAAAAAAACTTATTATTTTAAACAAATAACCAAACGTTGCTACGACTTTAAATCGATATGATAAGTTCTGAATCACTATCCGTATTAATGGGAATGTATTTATAAATGTTGATCTCTGACCTAACGCTAAAAAGAATGTCAAAATAAAGATCATTTTGAATTGATTCTGTTTCCATTCCAATCGTGACTTTTTTGCAGACCCGTATTTATCTAATTAAATATATATTTTCTGAATTTATAGATATAGATTAATCAACTTGTCTCGAGAAACTAGTATCTGTTATATTTAGTCTAATTCAATGAAATATACAGTGCCTTCATTGTCGTAATTATAATCTATGGTAATTTAGCTTCTTTATAATGGCAACAAACATTCTAGTGGCACCGATGCATGTATTTTTTTTTTTTTTTTTTTTGTGATTATCTTTAGAATCCCAGAAAATGACTTCAAGAAACATAACTTTCCCACGTTGTCATCAATGCCCAGATTAAACTTAATGACTATATTTAACCATTGCTTAACCTCCTTTTCAAAGCATAAAATTAATACAATACAATTATGGTCATATATTGTACGTTTATTATGAAGGTTTGTTTGTTTCAATGATTTAGAACCTTAGATCGCTTTGTCCCATGAATGCTTAGCAAAAGACCATTTAGACTGTAAACTTTTGAAATGATGCTCCTTATAAAAAAAAAGCGAAAGTATATTTCTGTTAGGATATGAAGCATTAATTATAAAAAGTAAAATTTCGGGTCTTTCTAAACATAATATTATAAAACAGCGACTATAAAAAATTAAACAATATTCGTCAAAAATTAAAATTAGTAGATTGTCACGGAGACCATTGTACAATTAGAATTAGCCCATGTGTTAAGAGGAAGTATGCATGTCTTCGACGAAATCCCATATACTGATCTAGGTCAAATCCGAATTAATTTACATTCTTAAAATGAGATAAATAGTAACGGCAATATTGCTGTTAGGCTTCTCACCAAGTGATGAATATATTTTACTTCATATCGCACAAAGAAATACAATAATTCCAATTGAGGTCATCTTCTACATTATCTTCCTCTCTCGAAACCTTGAGTTGCTAAAGTAAATGTTTGGTTCTTCTCTTCCAGCATGTCCTTCGTTCTTCTATGGCCCTGACTGTGCCTTAAATTGTACATGCCGGGTGGGTACATCAAGCTCCTGTGATCCAGTGACTGGAGAGTGTACTTGTTTGTCTGGTTACACTGGCAGCAATTGTGAGCAAAGTAGGTTTGATTATATGCTGAGCTGTACATTGCAGTGTTAACCATTACTTGCTTATATGATTATGCTTACTTAATTTAGTAACAGTATTGATTGAATTTAAGCTGTATTTGTAATTCAAACAAAGCAAAGCTGGAATCCCAACATCATCATAGTTATGACATTACGCAGGTTAGTATATAATAACTTCAGTAACTGACATACATACAGTGTAAATACTGAGAGCTGTTATTTTGTAGCATGCAGTCAGTTTACGTACGGCCAGAATTGTGCACAGAACTGTTCATGTGACGTAAACAACACAGTAGAATGTAATGCATTTTCCGGTGCGTGTTCATGTAAATATGGCTGGGAAGGAATCATCTGTGATGAAAGTAAGCATTACCGCTGATTAAAATTATCGTTATAGTGAAACGTCTACATAACAAGAACGATGCCGACGTTAACATTAACTGATCTTCTTTGATGAAAAATGTTATATGGTACATATATTAGCTCACCATTTCCTGGTATCTGATTGGTTGAAATCAAAATAGTCATCAGATTTTGTGCAAACTAAGTTTGAAGGTGTAGTTACAATGCTGTATGAGACTGCGTTCTTTTCCTAACAAAACTGTTTCAACAGAATAATTTCCATTTCCTGGTATTTGATTGGTTTAAAAAATGCGAGCATTTCTTTAAAAAAAAGGTGTCTGTAAATTAAACATCAGACAAGTATTATAAAAAATGTCAAATCATTGACTAATTAAAACTTGTTCATTTCTATTTTTGAGTATATATGTGGTATATTGTCAAAACCGACTCCTGTCTAATCAGGATCCCTGTCTATGTCAGCTTTATTGCTTGGTCCCGCAATTTTCCTTCTTAAATTATAGCAATTAAAAGTTATTTTTTTTTATTATTACTGATCTCTATAAACAGGAACCAAACTGTGTTAAGCGGCAAAACATTTTAATCCCGTTGGCATTTGGTTAAGACAAATTATACTGTACATAGATAATAGAAACCATGTTCACTTACAATTATTGGCGATCTTAAAACGAATATTTTGCACCTGCATGCAAATCTTTTGTATTGATCCTTTATAAAAAGGTGGTACAAACTTGTATCTATATTGTCTAAACCAATATTTCTTTTCATAATGATCTCGGGAGTCTGTTAATCATTGTTGGTTGTAGTTTGTTCCAACTGGACTTACAGTAAATACTGTGACAAGTCCTGTGAATGTAATCAGACCAATACCGAAGTATGTCATCACGTGACCGGTGAATGCACCTGTAATCCAGGTTATCAAGGACAGGCATGTAACGAGGGTAAGAATCCAATCAGTTACCTGTTGTTTTACAACAACAACAACAACAACAACAACAACAACAAGTTAGCATTTCAGTAAAATAAAAAACGCTTGTCTATTTGAAACACCAATAATGCAAACAACAAAAACGAGACCAGTTTTCCATTAAGCTTGGATTACCCTAACCTTGTCCCTCATCTGTATCAGACTTACCTTTACTATTACCCTTGCCCTACACCTTATACCAGAACCATTGGCGAAAACATCGAAACAGTCATGTACACACCAGTAGTCATCACCATACGGTGATACATGATTGGTGAATCAGGGCTTTATGTTACATTGATATTTGTGGGTTATATTGGGTTTTTTTCCCCCATTTTACCAACAATATTATAAAGTTCCATTTTACCATAATCTGCAAAGGACCAATTTTCGTAGTAATCCAAATATGTAATAAACTGTAATAAACTTCGTCTGAATGCGTATGATACCGGGTCAAAGAATACTGACCGTAATTAATAACACATGTCTCATTAATTGATACCATATTTGTAGAAACTTAGAATTTGCTTTAAATGTATAAGTTTATATTCACTATGACTTACGATCACATGAATCTGCTTTAGTTTGCCCGGCATATTTCTATGGTACGAAATGCCAGAGTGAATGCGCATGTGACAGAAATCTGTCAACTTCCTGTGACCACGTGACCGGAGAGTGTAATTGTATCACTGGCTACGACAGACCAAACTGTAATACTAGTAAGTTACCATTTTTTTATATTTACTTATTCATCTTTTAAAATATAAATATCACGAAATATTTTCTATTATTTATCGAAAGTAACAAACGATATGATTGTTTTCTTTATTGTTATGACAAGGAGTATATGTAATATTAGAAATAAAAAAAAGATGGAAAATAAGATGAAGAAATAAAAATTAAAGTAAATAAAAACATTGTAACGAACTTTTATATTTCTTTGTAATTAATGTGAGTGTTTTCTGTCCTGAACGAGTCTAGCATGTCCGAATGGCTTTTACGGAGACCTGTGTTCAAGTCAATGTGACTGTCCATCTACCGCATACGGACTGTGTAATCACATCACGGGTGCCTGCACGTGTAAACCAGGATATGTGGGAGATGCATGTCAAACAGGTGAGACAAAAGTTAATAAAATACCAAAGCTGTACGCGGAGTATTAATATGGAGGTTGTTATATTAATGGCGTGTTTTCATCTTTACTTAAGGTGTGTGAGCATCTATTCACTTAAATGTATACATTAACTTTTACTTTCATCATGTTTCTTTGGTTAAAGTGTGTGCATTTTCAATTTAACGTTCCGAAAAAAAAACATGTTTTATCTCGGGATTTTCGGAGATTATTATTATTCTGATCAAGATGATTGACTCATCCAGTTTTCAAGATACTATTCAAATCAAGATCTACTTTTTATAAATACGCGACAGTATATTTCCATCGACATTACAATTTCCTTTTTCAGAATGTCCTGATAATTCATATGGGGTAAATTGCTTAGGAGTATGTGACTGCCTGACTACTCATACCTCGTACTGTGACAAAAGAACAGGTTATTGTGTGTGTACTAGTGGCTGGGAGGGCACAAGGTGTGATACAGGTAGGTTAACAAAACAAATGTTTGATTTGCATATATTTCGGTTTGAGTAAATGTGTTAATATGTTCATGTTTAAACATGTTTGTACCTTGCGAATATAACTTAAACATAGACAACAAACAAAGCAAATTATTGTTTTTTGGTTTGTTTGTTTTTTTTCTGTTTTTTTGTTTGTTTTGTTTTTGTTCTTTGGAAGGCAAACCGTACACAGTGCGTAAATAAATATATTTTTAAAATATTGTTTAAATAGAAACTAATAAGATGTTATTTAGCAAAGGAGTTATTTAACCCTGTAGTCTTTTTAAATATCGACCAATGATGAAGCCTTTTCTTCATTTAGCCGTAGCTTACGAATGTATAAGCAGAGCTTTGGTATATATCTACATCACATTGCGTGCAATGAAAATACAATGTGAGAAAAAAAGTGGCAACTACTTGCATATATGTTATTAAAGATTCTTAAAATCATATTAAGCATGATATTTTTGGTAGACAAAAATTTATCAAAAACGACTGTGTAACAAAGACATAATAATGTATCTGTGACAAAACACAGCTTCATAATGCCTTGTGTATGTTCTAGTTGTAGCCAGTATCTCGGAGTCCCTGTTAACATCGCCTGTCATTGTTGGAGCAATCGTCGTAGCAGCTACATTATTGCTTGTGTTAATCATTTTGTTTATACTATGGAAAATTTGCAGGTAAGTCTAATTTCATTTACATTATAATACGAATATTATTTGATTCTGGATATTTGTACTGTGCATTGATGTTGACTGATCGTCAGTGTACACAATATTTGGTAAATATAGACAGGTTTGAGAGTGCATCGCGAACATTATTAGGTTAATTGAATTTTCATTAACAACAATCCAAAACTAGAATGACGTATCTATCAATGATCCATGTGCTTTTATGAGTGATATTAACATTCTCACACTCTCCCAATGCCTAACAGGCGCCATTTTTTTATCTGTTACCCAAATAACATTGATAGTGACAATAAATACAATCTAGCAAGTGTTTAGATGTTCAAGAATGAGTGTTATAGGATTATTTCAATCAATGAAAAAAATACCAGGAATAAGTATGTCAAACATAATGAAAACATCTTTTTTCAAACATGTATTCCTAAAATATCATCATTTTGACGTTTTAAGTATTTTACAATTTGAGGTGTTCTAGCCCATCATAAACTGACATTATGACATCATCACCGAAACCTGCGTGATAAAAAGAAACAACAACTATAATCGAACGTTTAATTGACAGATGTTCCTGTACAGAAGTTAGACACCGGGCACATAAGGACAAAGGAGCAGTGCTATTGATGAACTCGCCAATTACTCCCGGATCAAACAATGGTAAGTGTTACTATCTACTCAAACGTGCTAAAGGTTTGGACTCCCCTGAAACTGAAATCCACTTTCCTAAATAAAACTCTTTCGTTTAATACTCGTTTTTTACTATCTCTTATTTCAGCTGCAATATCAGCAATGGCTACCACCACGACCCAGCTGAAGCATGACGGGATATATTACTACAACGCAGACCTGAAGAAAGCTACCGAAGCTGTGGAAGATAACCCAGATCACTCTCAAAACAGTAAAGACATTGATACATATTACTACGGTGGCATTCAAGGTGCTCCTCCTCCAGCTAATGCCTCGAACACACCTTCTAAACGTCCTATAAACGAAACATACTATGATGATGGCGATGTTGGTGGAGTTGTTGAACCAGGCATAAATGATGCAGAAAAGGGAAAAACCTCTTCAGCAACGAGTTCATATCAGAATGTTTCATCTCCTGCAAAAACTACAAATACACCCGTCCAGAAGGTCAATCGTCCAGCATTGCCGGCTCTTCCACGGTTTGGATCTGATCTTAATAAACCAACTGAGAGGATTTATAGAAATGAAACTGTCGAAACACCGTTCGGTTCAAAACCAACCTATGGTAACACTGGGCGAAAGTTACCGGGGCTTGATGTCAATGATAAGTACGAAAGTTTAGATAGTAACACACGAGACACTTCTAGTGAATACGCCGAATTAAAATAATGGAATCTAGATATGTGTATCCCAATCAAAATGCACAGTAATTATAGCTAATTACACACCACTATGTGAATTGGAAAACCAATGTATAGAATGTCTTAGTGTTGGTTTACTGAAGTACACTGGGTAACTATCGTCCGCGTTCTTCTTTTCATTTAAAACAATGAGCCAGAACTCGAGAAAGAAGCAAGACGGAAAAGAACGTAGGCTCTTCTTCATCAATATAAAACACCTACTTCTATAAGTTGTAGAAAATGCTGCAGTTGACAAGAACATTATTTATTATTAATATCAACATCTTATAAATTACGAAAAAAAATATGCCAATCGCCTTATATAAAGTGTTTTTTCTTTAATATATCCACGAACAATATTAAGTGTTACCACATCATCTATTTAAATGTAGAGTTTTATTTATTTTCATATCAAAGAAAACATATTATCTGAATATATTGACAATTTAAATATTTGTTTAATTACTTTAAATGCATTTTATAAACGGTCATACTTGCAATAATTGGTGACATTGTGGAAATACACTCGAAATACTTCAGGTGAATACGCCGCGTTAACATAAAAGCTGTTGGAACAAAATGCTTATGGTCAAAATAATACATACCACTGTTTAATACATTGAAGTAAAAAGATGTTTCTTTAAATATTTATTTATTTGTGGATTTTACGTAATCGAACAAAATCAATCGTGCAGTCTTTATATTAATAATTCGTTATATCACAACATGTCAGAAAAAGAAAAACAAATGTTTTAGTCTTGAAACTCGATATTGAATGGTTATATCGCCAAATAGCTAGAAAAGAACACCTGTACTTTTAAATACACGACAAATTGACAACCGAATTAAATTGTAGAAATTGTTCAAAACGACTAAAACATTCAGTTTGATGTCAGAGTTTGTCATTTGTTAAGCATTCAAAGTTATTCGAGAAAACAGTAAGATTTTCTTTCTTCTCTTAAATATCAAGTGCGCATATGTGTTAATGCTGCATTATAAGTGAATAGAACACAAATCATTCAGTTTTAAAATAAATACATTATTCACTTAATTTCTCAACAGTTTTGTATTTTTTTACTAACGGATCTCAATGTTTAAAGTCCAACGTTCTTATCTGGATATATTCTTCCGTCTTCGTGTTCTCGCGTGGTCATATGACCGGCAAGAAAGACTACACATTAACACTCGGTCGGTAAATATTACCAGAGCCTTCCATTAACGTTTTTTATCGTACAGCTAAACGTCATGCACCTGTTCATCGTGCTTAAAACGGGAGAAAAGTGCTGTACATGGTTCTCATTATTCACGTACATATATCAATCAGCGTATGAAACTGATATATATTGAAGAAGTACCAATGTATTCACTACCCCCTTAATGAATGACGAAGCTTGACATTTTCATGAGAATGTACACCTCTATTGGCTTTCACGTACCCGAATGCCATTTTTGTTTCATAAGTATTGCTTCGGGGGGATAGGGTGCTCTACGATGATTTATAAAGCAAGTGTTCATGTTCATATTTCGGTATTAGAACCATTGAAGTCGGCATATAGAAACGAGCAAACGTTGATTCGTGAATTCAAAGGCCTGTTAATAAAAAAAAATATGTACATATGTTTCCGGTTGTGCATGTACGTTTGCAGATTCAAACTTCATTTTTTTTTCTTTTTTTTTTTCCTATTATTGTCATTTAATTAACACAAAACAACATTGCCTGTTTGTAAAGTAAAACGTATTAATTGTTTCAGCTTATAAAGAAAACAATTGTTTCATATACATGTCGATCAAAACGTGAAAACTGGGTAGATCTCTAATGACAATGGGTTCGGTTAAATTTTGATTTTACGACCCGATGTTTTTTTTTTTTTTTTTTCTAGGTTCAAAAAATTTTATTCAAAAAAAGACAACATTTTACAAAAAAATTGTCCACACGCAGGAGGAGACTCATTCGCCATACACTATCAAAACACACTTACACATCATTATATTTGTTATTATTTTCTTCAATACTAATTATATTTTACCAGTAATATAAATAAAAATATTTCCGGATATCTGTTTTCTCTACTAGATTGTAGTATCATTCCGAGTCAAAAAAGTGTTTGAAGGATTCTAATCTGCGTTAGTAGGAGGTTTGCAGTTTGACCTATAACGGTGAATTTACAATGTAGTGAATGTATTGAATGAAGCTGTTGAAAAGGAAAGAAAAACGACCAACAGATAGGATAACAGACCACACTCACAGAATCGACTTTCGTAGAGGTATTCTCTACATTCCTATAAACACACACTTGCACGTTTGGGGCATATGATCTTACCACAGGGACCCGTCTCTCCTTAGCGGCATGCCTAGCCTAAATAGCTACTAGTAGACATACCACTAAGACCAGACAAGCCCGTGTCATCTAATCGTATGTCCATGACAATATAGGCCTTCATATACGTTAGTATATTTATTCAAACTTCATTCATACCGTACCTAGTATTAAGTTTTTGTTGATGTTGTTGCATCAAATCTGATTACTTAAAACACTAATCGAAGCTTTCGGGTTAGGCAGTGGAGACACAACGCTGAACCGGTAAATGATAAGAGGTGTTCGGAATGAAAAAAAAGTGTAACATTGCGTAATTCAATTTCATTTGTATTACTCGTTTTCATTGGTTTGATAATCAAGGTTACTCCGCATATACCAAAATAATGTACGTCCATTTTTATGATGTAATACACATATAACTACTTTTTGCGTTGTCTGCTTTACAGTCAATCATGGTAGTCAACGTCTATGAAGAATGCCCATTCGTTTTTTGTCAATGACTTCATGAACCCCCAAAAAAATAAGAATAATGCTGAAATACTACCACAAAAATTGATTCGATTTCAAAGAAATCTCAATTGCATATTTCACCTATACAGACCAGGATTTGAACTTGGATCCCTCGGACACGAAGTCTGATAACTCTACATTAAGCTGCTTGTGTATCAAGTTCAAATGTATACACAATCGAAAGTTTTTTTTTATGTTAGTTATACATGAAGTTATTCAAACGTCAATGTTATCGTGATTGTCGGTCGCCAAAGAACATATTTGGTTGGAAATTAAAGCAAAATATTGATGGAGATAAAATT
The DNA here is from genome assembly GCF_902652985.1 of Pecten maximus. Lineage (NCBI taxonomy): Eukaryota > Metazoa > Mollusca > Bivalvia > Pectinida > Pectinidae > Pecten > Pecten maximus. The sequence goes on from NC_047024.1 coordinate 41,909,752, forward strand.
GCGCCCAACATAGAACTAACAAAAAACCATCATTGACAATGACGAAATTATTGCGATTGGTTCGTACCTTCACCAGAGTTTAATTCCAGTTATCCTTAGACGCAGCGTGTGGTATCACTTATCAATACACTTCGTCTCATGTGGGTTAGAATTTTACTCATAACTAAATCCAGGATTGTTTAATTACTATACCGATGTTGATAACGTTCAGATAAAAAAAAAATCGTTGCCCTGTGCAGTCGTTAATTTTTTGTCTGCAAAAATCTCCTTCTCGAGCAAAACAACTTTTCAACCACTGTGATTATGATGCTATGAGATTTCTAGAATTGAATACATCTGTTTAATCCTTCCAGTTATCAAGATCTATGCCAGACATTTCCTCAAAACCCCTTTAGTTCGATGACGTACACCACCCACTGCTCACCAGTATTTCAAAAGTCAGTGAAGTTGCAGATGAACTCCGTCATATAATAATGCACTATTCTGGACACCTTAATGAAAGTGTTCAGCAAATAAAAAACGTGTCATCAGAAACATTTTGGCCCTGGTAACGAATCCAAACTGTAGAAATGATATATATCTATCCCAGTAGACCTAATTAAAATGGAGCATTTGTGTGCGCGGTCGAAAGCAACTTGCCTCTGTCAGCATCGTTCCGCACATTGCCAATGGCATACGTGTCCTCAAATAGAAATATGTTGTCGTCTATAATGTTTCCATATTCTCCATTCAACAGCTGTGTGTTTCATTTCCTTCAAATTAAACATAACAAACATAGATTATTTCAACAGAGTACCCCAGCTAAGCAATGTCCAATTCCAATGACCTGTTGCTATAGCTACCAACGTGACCCGCGCGAACTGGATCAAACCGGCTCGTCACGACCTGTTTCGCGAGATATTCAAAAGCGGCACATTTTTTTCAAATAAATAAATAAATGGAGAATGTCTTATAAGAATCTAGTTCAGTTATTTAACTTAGATTACAAGCATTATTCTCAATTGAGCGTCTAAGAAAAAGAATGCCGATCAGTGGCGGGCGTAACATTTACCCAGAGGCGTGTGAACAAAACACGTATCAACTTTTCTACCACAATACCCTGTGTTATTCAACTCTCAGACCATCAGTTAATCATTACAGCTGTTGATTAACAATCTGTTTATACCACACGTGGTATAAACTTTGTACGCATTTCGATTGGCTAACACGGTGAACTTTGACCCAAGCTGCAATTGTTATTTTGCAATTGTATTTTTTAAAATTTGCAAAAAACACTCGCTAAAGCTCGTGTCTTTTGTAACTTTTAAAAAATAACTTACTCGTGTGAAATAAATTCCATATCCAACAACCACTCGTTGTGTAACCTCTATTTAAACGCATGAATAATCTGAAAACTTAGGTTCCGAATGATTTCCAATATATTTGATAAAAAGCAATGTTGACATTAAATGCAGAAATCGGTTAATTAAATGTAATATAACCCCATATCCAGCCAATAGCCCGAGGGATTCTTACATCTGGGTAAATCAGTTTGTGGTCATCTACCGGAGTGAGCTCACTATGATACTTTATGTTACGTAAATGTGGAAAAAGATGGATTACATGTTATTTGTTTCCTGGTTTACACACAACTGTCAAATACCAATAATTATCCAAAAGAAGAAAACAGTCCATTGTTCAAAGCACACGTCTATAAAATACAATTCAGCCGTTTGGCTCATGAACATAAAATGTATAATACATTATGTGATTTCAACATTGTAACTTATGTGTTTGCTACATGTAATACGTCGCCATAATTTACAAATCTACGCCAAGTTATATTGACTCAGCGTTTTATACAGAACAATTAATCTGGTTACAAATATGTTTTATAAGACGTAGATTTGCATATAAATATACGATTATATGGTAAATATTTACATTATAAAATAGGCCCTGATATTATATAATTTCATAATGATGTTATCAATTAAGTATATAACAGCCATCAAGTCATATTGATTGAAATTCAATGATCATACCATACAAATTAGTTGGTAATATTCGCGGCCATGCGATACACCGCGATAATAAATACATAACGAATATTAATAAGCTTACGCAAAATTTGATACTCGCGAACAAGGTCCGACTGAGACAACTGCATACAATAAGTCTCATCAGTAGTTTATCGTTAGTTTTGTTTTATTATTGGGATGACATTAAAAAGCTGTATCAACATTATAGTAAAATCGGCATATCTTAAAATGCCGTAGTACTATGTGTTAGACAATAATAAAAAGTTTTTATCAATCTGGCATGCAGCATTTATTTGAAAGTTCTTGCATTTCTCTTTGTATGATTTCAATGTCTTTGTACAACATTACATAATGCCACAGTGATGCCAAACAAATAATGGTAGGATAATGATGTCAAATTTAAAGACGAAATAGTGTTATATACCTGATCCACTACAATATATTTACATTTGCTCCGCATTTTCCCATTGACACAATGCTAAGAGGCAGTTGCCACCATACGCCTATAATACCCAATGCCTCAGGCTATAACACCCAGTGGGTCATGTGACTTTTAAAAAGGCGGTATTTTTTGAGTTGGTTTAGTGCTTTTCAAAGATGACGAAAATGGTAAGACAATGTAAATAGAAGTATTGAACAGTGGGTTTAATGTTGTTGTAGTCGATATTGCAGCAATATGTATGGTGTGCAAATGTAGCATGGAACCCTAACGAGTTCCCATGCCATTTGCCCACCATACATCTTGCTGCCATATCGACTATAACAACATTGAAATCACAGTTTATTGTTTAAATGGCTGCATTACGTGTAGTCCTTTTAGCTACTTTGTAGCTAATACCTTGTACTTCTAGTCTTCCATATACATTGGTGATGGTAAGGTGCAATTACTATCATCACATAATATCACAGCTATGTACACCACGAGGATTTGATTAATTACAAAAAATATTTGTTTTCATTTCTTCGTCATTCATTCACATGATACCACGTATGTAGTGGACACTGATATATCAGCATTAAGGAAACATCTCAGTGACAACATCCGGGCAACTGTACGACTACAGGAAGCATATTTCTTCTGAAAGACATGGACCGGACACGATCTACATCCGGTATGCCACTTGTTAATCAAAATATTCATAAAGTAGGTGTGTGGCCTATTGGCAGGACATATTGCTAATAATATAACAAGATGTCTTACTTTCAATATGTTGTGCTGGTGTGTTTAGTCCTTTGTGTGAGGGGGAAGGAGGAGAAACTTCTGTGTACGAAAAGGACCAGGTATGTTGAGAAATAGGCAACCTGGGCGAGGAACAAGTTTAAATTGTTCTTTAAAGAGATTGATGGAAATAAAGCATTCCATATTTTAAAGAAAAGTGAAATGTATATTTTTTTTATTATTATTAATTAATTTAGAAAATTTGGTTTGCTTTGTTTTCATGTTTTCGTTATTTCAGTATTACTTGATTGTGGTTGTTATAAGGAAACCATACATTTAACATATATCAATAACAATTATCTGAACAGCAAACGTTTCGTAGATATTTTGATTGGCAAGATGCCTAAATATTGATGAGTCAAAGCATATTGAATTATCCAAAATCATTTTCACGGAAAAAGCAGGTAAAAAAATAATCTAAGTGAAGTTAATCAAACGAACGATTGTTGTAGGTCTGATTTGATATGTACTATATTAAGTTCATATAATTTTCAATATCCAATTTATTTGAATAAAAACTCCTATTTGTTACAAGAAAAGTTTCAGAAATCCCTTTGATATACAGAAAAAAATTCAAAACATTCACGAATATCGGTCAATAATTACACAATTTTTTTACTCTGTATATGAAGACACATCTAATATCATTTTCATTATTTTCTATATTTCATAATAAATAAAGTAATATGTTTCAAAAACCTATAGCGTCAACCGCTTTTGACGTAAAATTTATCAATAATGAAATCATTGACAATATTTAAATCTTTGCTGTAAAGGATATCTACTACCTGAGACGAGTCTTTATATTACACGCATGTATTCCTACAGATTTTCAAATGGATTGGAAATACGTTACAGGGAAGTGCGGGGTTGCTGTGCTGGGTACACAGAGGTGACAGGCGAGCAGTTATGTATCAGTAAGTTACGCTCTTCTACAGAAATATATATATCTATATATATATATACCAAATAAGTAAAAGGTTTTTAAAAGATATCTTTGTCATCTTGATCACAAGCGCGCTCAATTTATCTGACCGCTTGAAACAAACATTCAGCGAGCGAGTAGTGCATATACCAAAGTAATAAATGTGATGGCCATACATCACCACATCAATGTTGATGTGTGTTCCGTTGAGTAGCTGGATAACTCTCTTCTCTTTACAGATCAATAAACACCAATTGAACATTTTATCTCCAAATTGAGATTTTATTGAAATCACATTACCCTGGATTCCAATGTCCAGTGCATAGTTTCTTCAAAATTAACTCGAATTCTAATTTTATATCAGTCAACCCATTTCACACTTTCAACAAACTCAATAATAAAATCCTTTAAGCAATATTAGCTTTTTAATTTCGGTTGATATATGGTTTTATCAACAACATTTCCATAGATAAACTAATTTCTAAAGTGTCTGTCTGTATCTATTTAACTTCATTAGCTCAGCGTAGCGATTGCGATCTACTTCTTGTCAAGTTTCCTGATAGTTTCATAACTGTTTTCTAAATAATGATTCAAATGTTAGTTGCTATCTGTAAGAGAAATTTGGTACAGATAATTTTTGCAAATGCAAGCTGTCGAAGCCTGTCTGGAAATTTTCTTTCTATATGAAGTTTTTCCTGTTTTGTGTTCTTTATTGAATTTCGCGTGTTTATCTTCACTTCCCTGATTTTCATTATGATACTTGATTTCGTGATGACAAGTGCTGATAACATTTAACACTGATAATGATATTAATATGCGTAAGTATTTAAAATTTCGACATTGCTTGTCTACATGTGATATGCATTAAATTGATTAAACGTTCATGGTTTTATTTTTCACACGATTACCGTTGGGATGTTCAAAAAATAAGAATGCTACATTCATCTCTCATTTGATATATTGATATATTCATTATATTGTGTATAGAAAAGGGTTATAGCAATTAATATTGAATTTCTAATACATTCAAAGAATAATGACAATGAAATAAAGAGTAAAACACCGCTATGATATATTTTCTAAGGATACTCCTTCTTGTGTTATTACAGAGTGTCCCATCTGGACATATGGCTTATCCTGCAGACAAAGATGCCGCTGTGCTCGTAAAAACACCAAAAACTGTGACCACGTCACCGGCAGGTGCGTGTGCCGGCAAAACTGGACAGGACTGGCATGCGCTATTCCATCTTATCTGTTCAGAGTGAAACGTGGGTATATTGTAAATATAGCAAATACAACCTTTCCGATTTACTTAAGAATGCTTGAAGGTGAAGGCGATAATATAAATAAGACAATTCCATATTCCTTATAGACTAGTTGATATATGTCAAGATTAATTGTTATCATTTTACAAATACCTTTCATTGAAGCATTCTTTTGACGTAAATGATTAAATAATCCTATGGCGATAATAGCAATAAGACAGTTACGTATTCATTATAGACTACATTACAAAGTAAGTTATTGTATAAAACTCTACAATAAATGTCAAGTGTTGTCATTGTATATCTTTTATTGAACATTCTTTAGACGGAAATTTGAGAAACGTATAGAGAGGACTTGACGACAACAAAGCATTGTACGGTTATATATTTACCGCATAGAGTGTATGTGTATACTGACACGTTTTACTTAATGCACTATTGATATATTTCTTTAACGTTAACGCGATTTATGAACTAAGTACTAACTTATTCAGTTAAGAAGAGTAACTAATAAAATGTAGTAACACGTACGTGATTTCCACAATGTTTTTAATTGTATATACTCTTTAATTTCGTCTATTGACAGACGCGTGATTTACTGTTTTTTCCCCACAGGACAAATCCCGACCATGACTCGTAAGTTTACAAAGAATGCTTACTATCCTTTCTGTTTTCTTTTCTTTACACCGTTTAAGTCATATTTGTTAAATATCCCTTTTTCAGAATATCAAAAATCCAAACACTGGAAAATCATTTGATTTTGCATTAATCTTCACCTCATTAGTATATTATTTAATTTGTTCGGGTATATATTTTCAGTTTCATCAGTCTTCTTATTCAAAATGCTTGCAAACACATACAGACGTCATGATAAAGGGTGTGGTTAAATTTACACATAAAACGCAACCGTTACTTTAAAAGTTCTACAATATACAAGTTTTAACATGGATAGACACTGACGATTATCAAAGTCAGATAACCATGCTTAATAATAAGTTTCATATGTGTTTTATAAATAAAAAAAAACTAAAAATTAACGAACACTTAATTCTACAATCAATGTTTTTTTTTTTTTTTTTGGTTTTTTTTTTATTTCAGAAATATGCCATTAGCACTATTTATGTTTTGTTCGCGAAATGCTGTTGAAGTAACGACTAGCAAAACTGTATACAACATTTTCAAAACTGCATCAAAATGACTCGTTCTTTTTAAAATATATTATTGAGTTTCACAAACGTTGTTTGAAATTCTTAACAGTTACAATATATTTTATTCAAAGACTATTTTTTGTTTAATGTTGTCCTCAGCTCCAGCACCGCCAACTACAACTCCGTCAATATGCAATTCATGTGATGGTGACGGCACCGCAGACTGCTCGCCAAACACCGGCTGTAACTGTAGAGATGGATATACAGGGACCTTTTGTTCAGAGAGTAAGTATCTCGTACCTGACATTGTATTGAATGAGTGTCCATGTTCTCTGTATATGAGGAACATGAATGAAGCCAAGTCCTTTTAGGAAGACTAGTTTTGTACACAATATCGTATGGTGTGGTCATTTATACAGAATGCATGCCTATCATCATGCGTCGTTGTACAAATATACATAGTATGCATTTAAAATATGCTTGGTGATAGGTGTAACGAGTCTGACTATATATGTTATCAACACTAATTAAAGACATATCATTACGGTTCCCGATTTCAATATTTATATTCAGATATAATCGGAAAAAAATAACAAGCATATGCTGGAAATGTGGAGTTTTGTTTCACAACTCCGGTAGGAATTATGTTTTGAATTTTCTATAAGTTTCTTTAAGTTTACGGATGGACGGCGTTATAGCGGTAGGACACAGAGTGTTTCTACTTTGAGTCCCGGTAAAGTTGATGCTTATCCCTGAAGAGATACATAACTCTGTTGTGTTCTAGTCGACTCGGCTCTGAATGTGTACGTGGTAGGGACGTGAAAGAAATGATGTGTGTAAGCTGTTAACACCAAAATGGCAGCTCCAACTGTATGCTGCCAGGGCTGTTAAAGGGCCAATAACCACGGATACTAGTTTGTGAATCACTTTGAGAATGTGTTGTCGCTGTGATATAGCACTATATAAAACCCAATATTATCAAATTATCACCAAACCACATACATCAATTATATAATATTTCTGCCGTATTCATTGAAAAAAAGCTTTAACAGAATAATAAAATATCAATTGGAGGTTCACATATAAGTTTGTTTACTTTACAGGAGTAAGAACGACGACGCCAAGTGAGTATCTACTGGTTATTGTATAATGATCTATTTAAATAATCCATTTCAAAACAGATTTCCATATTGTTGTTAAAAGAGAACATTAATAATGTGTATTCGGTAATATTCGCGGTGATTCAAAATAGCTATTTTCGCGGTATATAATATAGTGAAAGACTATCCCGTCAATGTTAAGTGCTATGATTCAATATCAAATTCTATACACGTGATCGGCATCTCTGGCGGACTTGGAGGAAGTCATAACTTTCTCTGTTTAGGAGACACGGAGAAACCTAAATACGTTGGACTTAGAAAGCGTCTTATAATTTTTGCAAATGTATTTGTTGATTGTTCAACAAAATGCTTAACTTCGCAGAAGAGTGTTAAAAGGAAAAGAGCAAGTGGTAACAATGACTCGTACAGGATTTATGATGATAAGGATTCAATAGGGATAGAATCGGGAAGACAAGTGTAGGAATTGTGTATTAAATATATGCATGTATAGCAATATTCTACGGGTGATAATTGATATATCTATATATATATACATAATGCAAGATATTTTTATAGTTTACGTTAGGAAAAGTGTTGCAAAAAGGCGTATCAACTATTAAGTTTTGTTACTACTATAATTACGTGCACTCATATGACCTCTTTAGCCCACAAAAGGCATATGTAAGGTTACAAATCGCTTAACCCGCTGGGTATCCAAGGTAATTATTAAAGTCAGTCTGATCTCTGAAAAGAGGGATGCATTTCTATAGCATATGTATTAATGTAGCATGTATGCTTTCCGAGAATGAAAGTAGATACATTATACCCCAATTCGTAAAGGGGCGGGGAGTATATATAGTGATGTTTCCGTCCGTTCGAAAGTCCGTCCGTGACAGGCTTTTGCTTCCCAGCAACCTTTCATATTACTAATATTTGTATAACTCATTATGTATTTGTGTTTTTTCAACAGCTACGACGCCATTTGTGGATACCGTTTGTGATTTCTGTATTCAAGCAAACACACAGAGCTGTACAATCAACGGGGGTTGTGTGTGTCGCGGCGGTTGGACGGGAACATTTTGCCAAACACGTATGTTTCATAAAACTGAATATATGATGCCTGTATATATCTTTTGATAAATCGTTGTACTGCTTTCCAAATGAACATACTAAGTCATATTTCTAAGAAAGATGTCAATATGCCAAATTAACATTATGGATGAATATAACTTCCTTCCTACATTTTAACAATGTTAGGCCCTTTCCGATTTTTTAATTTTTAACACTTTTATCTTTAGCCTGATTGCTAAGTCCTTGATAAAAAGTTCTATCTTTCACATATAAATGTGTTCTTCGTTTGCTTTTTGTTTTTTTGTTTTTGTTTTTTTTTTTTACAAGCCATCGTCCTATTAGGTAGTTCTATATTGCATGTCTTGCAGGCGTCATGGTTAAAGTCTTAAGTCTTAGCATCCAATCGAGAGAGTAGATTGGACATTTGAGTAAGATTGTTCATAACACCTACCTTCGTTAAGATAATGTGAATCTTTTGCAGCATGTCAAAATCATCAGAAAGGCAACTTTATTGTATAACATGTATGTGTGTGCAATAATTGTCTTAACGTAGAGAAAAGGTTTATAAACAAACGGTTGACATTTCTTTCAATATGAGTGTCTTCTCGCCTCCTTTCTTTATACACTTTGCATCACGGAAAGACCTAGAAGGACTAATGATTTGTGTGACGAATTTTATTTATTTTTTATTATCTTTTTTTTTTTTATTTATCTATTTATGTTTTTGTTTGCCACACTATCCAACTAAATGGTGTTTACTCAGTAATTGCTATTATATTAGATTGATGTCTATATTTTATTCTTAAATGCAATACGTGATGTTGTTATGTATTGTAATAAAAACGTATGCTTTATTCACAGAAGCAGAAATTACAACCACGGGTAAGTATCTAAGATGTTTTACTTATAAATACTAATATAATACTTATATAAGTATAGCACTATTCATATCCCGTCAATATTATCAATAGCAGGATTTTGCATTGCCAATTAATATTTCCTTGTCAAAAACCGTCATCAACTTCTATACGTGATATCACAATGGATATTCATTACAGTTATAATATCCCGTATATGCATTTCCTTAAATCATTCTCCATAGCCTATTATCACAAGTATTAACCGGCACCAAATACATATCGCGTTATGATAATTGATATCAGCACTGTCATTGATATCTAGATATCAACATTCGCATCTACTATTTTCCCGTTGTAATCATTGATACGGTATCAACATTGATGTCCGGTAATCGTGATTGACATCCCTTAATTATTAATATCTCATGATCTTCAGATATATCCTGTTATCGTAATTGATAACAACCACGTTATCACCATTCATATCTCGTTCTTTTTATTGATATCCCATTATCATCCTGGTTATCACGTCATAACAATTTATATCATGTCATCAACATATACGTCAAGTCAAAATTATTGATAATCATTTATCATCAGTTATATTCCGTTATCCGCATTTAGATATGATTATCACAATTAATATCCGGTGGACAGCATTTATATCCGGTTTCCTCCATTTCTATCCGGCAATCACCATTAATATCCAATTATCACCATTTATATCCGGTTATCACCATTTATATCCAATTATCACCATTTATATCCGATTATCACCATTTATATCCGGTTATCATCATTTATATCCGGTTATCACCATTTATATCCAATGATCACCATTTATATCCGGTTATCACCATTTATATCCTATTATCACCATTTATATCCGGTTATCACCATTTACATCCGATTATCACCATTTATATCCGATTATCACCATTTATATCCGGTTATCAACATTTATATCCGGTTATCATCATTTATATCCGGTTATCACTATTTCTATCCGGTTATCACCATCTATATCCGGTTTTCACCATTTATATCCGATTATCATCATTTATATCCGGTAGTCACCATTTATATCCGGTTATCACCATTTATATCCGATTATCATCATTTATATCCGGTAGTCACCATTTATATCCGGTTATCATCATTTATATCCGGTTATCACCATTTATATCCGATTATCACCATCTATATCCGATTATCATCATTTATATCCGATTATCATCATTTATATCCGGTAATCACCATTTATATCCGGTTATCATCATTTATATCCGATTATCACAATTTATATCCGGTTATCACCACTTATATCCGGTTATCATCATTTTTATCCTGTTATCATCATTTATATCCGGTTGTCACCATTTATATCCGGTTATCATAATTTATGTCCGGTTATCATCATTTATGTCCGGTTCTCACCATGTATATCCAGTTATCACCATTTATATCCAATTATCCTTACTGACATCTCGTCATTACCGTGATATGCGGGCATCACCAAATATATCAATTGATGACCATCAATATCCTGGTCTCGCTTTGACGTCAAGTCATTATCATTGTTATTTAGTCGATATTTACCAAGTATAGACCATTACTGAGGTTAATATAGCGTTATACCATCCTGGTAGAATCAAATATTGACCGAGGATTGGTAAGTGCGGTGGAATCACCATCATGCCTCTATAATATATTTTTCTTATTTAATATTTTATATCAGATCATCGTCCTCGATTTCACATAACTACGTTTAATAACAAGTCATCATCCTCGATTTCACATGACTGCGTTTGATAACACGTCATCAGACGATTTCACATTGCTACCTTTTTCATAACACATCATCAGCCTCGATTTCACATCTCTACCTTTTATAGCATGTCATCGTCCTTGATTTCACATTGCTTCGTTTGATAACATGTCGTCACCCTCGATTTCTCGTTGCTATGGGGTTTTTTTTCGTTCGTTTTTACAGGTTGTTTGCATTTATATTTTCTGAGAAAAAAACCTAAATGTCTTGGTTTTTTTTTTACTGTCATTCAAAATCCGAAATTAATTTATTAAATATATATAATCCACTTCGCAGGACCACCAACAACTACGATTACTACGACTACTACAACGACGGGTAAAGTCTTCTTTTTTTTCATATAACGTCATTACAATTGGTATCATAACATTATATTTAATAGTCCGTCATCAGAAATGAAATTACATCGATATGGTTGATATCACGTCATTATCATGAATACCCAATCTTTATAATCGATAGTCAGTCATTATATTTTATATTCCGCCGCGACAATTGATATAACGTCACTATAATTGATACTCGGTCATCATAGTTGATACCACGACATTGTAATTATTATCATATCATTATAACTAATATTACATCATTGCCAATGGTACTCCGTCATTATGATTTAGATTCTGTTATTTTAATTGTTATTTCGTCATTCTAATTGATATTACATTATCATAACTATTAAAATGTCATTATAATTGTTAGTCCGTCATTATGATTAAAAATGCGTCAACGTAACTGGTTTTAAATCATTATGATTTAAAATGAGTCATTATAATTGGTATCATATAATTATATGTACTTAATACATGTATTATGTCAATAAAATTGAAAAGTCGTCATTTCATTTTGAATCCCTTCATTATAATAGGATTCCGTCATAATGATTGAAATTCGTCATTAAAATTGATATGCCGTCATTATAATTAGTTTTCCCCATTTTAAATGATATTACGTCATTGCAATTTACATTTTGCAATTATAATTGGTATTTCGTCATTGTCATAGTAACCACGATATTCTTATTGATATTACGCCGTTTCAATTGATATTCCGTTATTATAATTGGCATTACGTTATTATAATTGACATGACGTCGTTCTAATTGGCATGACGTCATTAAAGTCGATATCCCATTGTTATAATTGTTAGTACATCATTATAAAATGTATAGCATCAATTTTATTGGTATTTCGCAATCATAATTGATGTTCTGTCATTATAATTAGTATTACGTCAGTATACTTGGTGTTCCATCATAATATTTGTTATTCTGCCATTATGATTAATATTCCGCCATGTTCATTGATATTACGTCATACTAATTGATAGTTCGTAATTATATATGATATAACGTTATTTTATTTGTTATTTCGTCTTTCTAATTGATATCACGTCATTATAATTGATGTTATTATGATTAGTATTCCTTCGCTATCATTGTAATTACGTCATTCTAATTAATATTCCTTGATCATAATTGATGTTTTGTCATCAAAACCGCTATATCGACACATTGACCTTTGATATCTTATATTATTCAACATTTAAATCTTTTCTTGGATAATTGAAATTCCCTCATATTTCGTCTCTTTACTTAATGTGACATTCATTTTTGATATCATAATTGATATTTAGTAGATATATTGATATTTTGTTATCATCTTGTTATCAAAGTGTAATTTATTATGAGCCCTAATATGCTGAGAATAATACGAAACACGTTTTTGCATTGATAGTACATTTTCTTATTGAGGAAAACGCAAATAAGCATAATCCGTTGCGATTGTTGGTCGTACGATCTTCTGTTACTTTCTATGGAACCGAGGTTTGGGGATGATTAGTCCTGCTAGTGCACTGGTAAGATCTACTAGTGAACTTATCTCACCGAGGTTCATAGGCAAAAAACTCTGCTAGTGAACTCTAACTCCCCGAAGTTTGTGGATGTTCAGTTGCTGGTGAACTCAATCTAACCGATGTTTGTGAATAGTAAGCTCTACCGGTGAATTATAAGACCTCCGCGTTAGTGCATTTTACGCTTTTCTGGTGAAATCTAACTTCCCGAGGTTTGTAAATGGTAAGCTTTATTGGTGAATTATAAGTCTCAAGTGTCTGTGCATTATACACCCTTCTGTTGAACTGTATCTTCCCGAGGTTTTTTTTATTGTTAGCTTTGTTTTTGAATATAGCTCCCCGAATAGTAAACTGTGCTGATAAACTCTAACCCCAAGGTTTGTGAATCAAATCTTTGCTGTGAACTCTACCTTCCCGGGTTTGTTGGCGATGGACTTTTATGGTAAACTCTAACGCCCGAGATTTGTGGGTAGTAGATTCTGCTGGTGAGCTCTTACCTCCAGCAGTTTGTGGGGGTAAACCGTTGGTAAGCTCTAAATCCACGAGGTTTGTGGGTTCTAAGCTCTGATGGTAAACTCTAATTCCCCGAGATTACAGGGTGGTACATTCTACTGGTGAAATATAACTTCCCAAGGTTTGTGAACAGTGTACTCTGCTGGTAAACCCTAACTTCCTGACGTTTGCCGCTATCCTACATGCCACGTTCGAACGTTATTTAATAGCGTCGTTTACGGATACACTGTATATTCACATACTTCATGATAGTTGTAAAATTGTCCAACATCTTAAAGTAACCAATATTGTGACACGTGTTTTAATGGGCAATTTACCATCGCTTTTTTTTATTATTTATTAGCTGTTTTTGCTATTTCCGACATTATTCTGGATTTCCAGTGTCCTGTGTGGATGTCCAAAATGTTTGGCCTATCACTTACGATTCCTAGAAAGACGAAACATTTATAATGCATTAATCGGCATACAGTACTTAATATCAAACTCCTAGTCTGCATGTCTCAAAGATACCAACAACATGTTACATTAATTTGTAGCTTTTTACATTGCATTTCATGGTAGCATCGACGTTTTGTGATCAGTGTGTTGCCGAGAACACACAAAGCTGTGCGAACGTTTGTACCTGTAAACCTGGCTTTGGAGGACAGTTCTGTGCTGACGGTAGGCATACAATGAGCAGACATAACTCGAAAATTAGAATTGCTACATATTGATTTATATAAGATAATAAAGTTTGATATTTGATTTCATGCTTCAATGATTTAAAGTATTGGTGAATATTTATAGCTTGCCCCGAATGGACATTTGGATCTGGTTGTGACGCCTGCCAATGTACCTCAAACAATGCCATCAGCTGCAACGCTATCAACGGCTTCTGTAGTGAGTACAGAAATTACTTTTATTACATTATTTACTAATGAAATGCAATATATCCTGGTAGGATATACCCAGATATCAAAGCAGTTACACTCTGATTAAAATAAAATAGCATATTACATGACGATTGATTCAGTATAAAAGTGTAATATAAGATACTGGTATATAAATGTGTAGACATATTATAGCCTTACCAGAGAAACTTCTGTTGTTCGATGCCTCAGTCAAAAGTACTTTTTGTACCTAATCATACATAGTTAGACATAAAATTTTGTACTGAACCGTTGGAAATTACATCTTACTTTTTTTTAAATCTAAAATTACCTATAAAATTCGAAATATTTTACATGCTTCATATTTGGTAAATGATTTTGTGATGATCAACATATTTTCTCCTAATAATGTCATACACAGGACTTGGTATAGGAAAAATGAAATAACATAACATTAAGCCATTAAAATAAAAACTAATCACATCTGCTCGATGATAAATGATCTTATCTTTCTATCCATAGTGTTTTAAAGTCTACACTTACACATCAGATAATGTATGAGCTTTTAGTTCATACAAGATTTTATAAAAAGAGTCTTAGAAGTTTTTATTAAAAGATAAAAATCAAAACTTACCACTTACATCAAAAACAATATTTTGACAAATTGTAAAGTCAAACGTGAAGGAAAATATCAAACGAAGGCATCCATTTTGATGCTTAATTATCCAATCATGACGTTATGTCATTACCATATTCTGACGTACAAAATGAGCGTGTCATTTACGACCACACGAGGAAATATGTTGTTTTTTTTTCTGGAAAATTCGACTGTTCTTGGTGACGGGCACATTCACTTCTATTTGTTACCCAAATTGTATTATTATCGTCGGTATAAAAGTATCTGGTAACAGATCTATGCTTAAACAAAAAGGAAAACGAAATATCATTGACGTCATATTTCTCCTTTACTCTTAGGACAGTAAAATGATATTCTAATGTTTAGCTTGTCAGCCGTACTTCTGGGGTACCTCCTGCTCTAATACCTGTCCAGATTGCAGTTCAAACCGACTGACAGCTCTTTCCTGTAATGATGTGACAGGGAATTGCATCTGTGCTGATGGCTACATTGGATCTACGTGCATTATAAGTATGTTTAGTTTGGAAAGGTCTTATGTCAAACGTGATGACGCTAAACGTCTGCAATGATTACATATTGTTACGTTTTTGTGTATGGATCACTCTGACACGCTAGGTACAATTGTATTAAATAATTAACATTCAAACTGTTTTCAGAGAACATCGCTGTAAATGATAAGATTTCAAGAAAAATTATCTTGCCCATGTCATCCGAAACAAACATCGAGAGGCCGAATTTTAAGATATAAGGAAAAGTGAGGATTTGGGCGAATAAGGTGTAACAATAACGTCCGGAACAGTAGGAACAATAGTGTGGCCCGGAAGACAAATAATTGCTACTTGTTTCGGATAGCATGGGTAGCCACACGGTTTTTGAAAATATGCTCCAACCTAGGGATATTTTCCCTCTTTAATTAATTAATAAAATTTTAAAAAAAATTGCAGAAAGTAGATTCGCAGTAAACACTGAATATTTGGTCTTGGTATTTCAGCTTGCTCTTCTTTCTTCTACGGTACTAACTGTTCTTCAAGGTGTACTTGCATCGTGGACAATTCAAGATCCTGCGACCATGTGACTGGCGAGTGCTATTGCTGGCCTGGCTACACAGGCAGTAATTGTGAACAATGTATGTATCATCACTCATTATGGTATATCAGAGTATATGTCAATGGTGTCTTCATTCAATGTTAAAAGATCAAGCGCCATAATGAACCTTTTTGGAAAAACAAATATTCAAACACATAATCAATTGATGTAGGTGAAATACTGTTTAGTTTTACACTTTTTAAATGGACATTTAACTTCATGAACAATATTTCTAGTGATATATATATTCCTGGGTACCAGCTTCTATAATGAAAGAATAACCGTAATGTGTACTGAAGTGTTAATTGATTCTGTTCAGTTGCTTTTGTATAAGGAGCTTACAAAGTTGCATGAACTAACAAATTGGAAAAGACGTCTATGTTCCATATATTGAAAGTGAACTAGGTGTGATAAATGTGATAATATCAAACATGTTTAGCAGTAGGGCGCTTCTTGATATGTAGTGGGATACTGTTATAAATTTTAACCTGATCTGTCCCTAGTATGCAGTCAGTTTACTTTCGGACAAAATTGTCAACAAAACTGTTCCTGTGACAAAAATAATACATTGAGCTGCGACGCTGTTAGCGGAACATGCTCATGTGATCAAGGCTGGACTGGAACGTCGTGTAACGAATGTAAGTGAAGCATCTGATACAATGTACTGCTATGTACATAGTTAAATATAAACAATCATAACAGGACGTTTCATAGACAGAAACAAAGAAACAAAAACAAAACAAAAACAAAAAACAAAACAAAACAAAAAAACAAAATCAAAAACAACAACAACGATGTAAGCGATAATATGTTTACATACTTCTATAGTATAACATTCGTTGACTATATTCGTTGATATACATCAATGTTACTATTTGTATAGACAAAATACGACATTAAAATATCCGAGTAGATATAATTGCACTCATATGACCATTCCACAATTTAAACTACATGTTAACATAAATGACTATAAATTTCCATCCAGCGCGTGCCCATAGAGACGTTATAGTTCACTGAAAAAATGGTTGTATAATAAAAAATGGGATACGTATTGGAGCCTAAATATAATCAATATGTACATTCTATTAGAAAGGATGTAAGTGGACATTTAATTTATACAGCTTTGCTGTGAAGTATACTATTACGTCATCTACAATAACTATAATATATAGGCACGGCCGATAAATTCGGAATTAATAGTAATAAAAATGAAAAAAAAAACATGTATATCTTTATATTTACATTTCTCGTGTGTGTTCCATATATAACCTTACTAACGAAAACATTGACAACCTTTCCCGCCAAATTAGAATAAGCTATTCAATGATTCCAATAATTGTTCTGCTGTAACGTGTATTCGTGTAACGTTAAAAAAAGAGAGTGTGGATTAAATGTTTTAATAATATTAAATACAAATCTAGGTTAAAATGTTAATGCAAATAAAACAAGAATTATTCCCTAATTAATCAGTTAAATACAAATTAAGTTAATAGGTTTTTTTTATATCTTAGCAATGGTTACATTAACAATATCATGTTGTATATCTGCAATATCACAGGTTTTAAAAGTGTTCTATATTCAATCAGGTATCCCAAAATAATTAAAACTACCAATTCGAAAAATCCCGATGTGTGAAAACAATGCTATGTTTTCATGTTATTTGATAGATATTGGGTAATCCAATATTAATCAAATGGAAAAGGAAGGGAACACGTTAAATATAATCAAATAACATGTATTTCTGTCAAAATAAATCAATCACTTCACATCAAATTATACTGAAGTCCAAAACATTGCTAATTATTTCTGTTCATTTTCTTCCCATAGAAATAAAATAATTTGAACTTCAATAATTTCTTTAATATACTGCTCTGCGATGTTCTATATTTAAGCAAGCAACTTCCAATTGCAATCTAAATTTTATAGTTGATTGAGGTAGTCAGACTGATTCTAGATAAATCATAAAACTGGACATTTTTTAAACCCCCGCAACGATGTTAGAGGGGTATACTGGAATCAGGTTGTCCGTCTGTCTGTAGACGCATTTTGTCAGGACAACTCCTCCTAAACCGCTTGGCCGATTCCAATGAAACTTCACACATATGTTAATGACCATGTGTAGATGTGCATGCCACTTTCTTTTTCTCAATATTATGGTTGCTATGGCAACTTGTCACTATAATAAGGTTTTCCGATAAGAACCATAACTTGAAGTTTGTCCGGACAACTCCTCCTAAACCGTAGGACCAATTTCAATGAAACTTCACACACATATAGAGGACCATATGTAGATGTGCATCTCACTCTCTTTTTCTCAAAATTATGGTTGCTATGGCAACTGGTCACTATAAAATGGTTTTCCGATAAGAACAATAACTTTAAGATTGTCCAGACAACTCCTCCTAAACCGCCAGGCCGATTTCAATGAAACTTATTACAAATATAGAGGACCATGTGTAGATGTGCATGCCACTTGCTTTTTCTCAAAATTATGGTTGCTATGGTAACCGGTCACAATAAAAAGGTTTTCTGATAAGAACCATACCTTTTTTTGCTTGTCCGGACAACTCCTCCTAAACCGAAGGTTCGATTTCAATGAAACTAAACACAGATATAGTGGACCATGTGTAAATGTGCATGCCATTTTTTTATAAAAATTATGGTTGCTATGGGAACTAGTCACAATAAAAAGGTTTTCTGATAAGAACCATACCTTTTTGCTTGTCCGGACAACTCCTCCTAAACCGAAAGACCAATTTCAATGAAACTTCACACACATATAGAGGACCATATGTAGATGTGCATCTAACTCTCTTTTTCTCAAAATTATGGTTGCTATGGCAACTGGTCACTATAAAAAGGTTTTCCGATAAGAACAATAACTTTAAGATTGTCCAGACAACTCCTCCTAAACCGCCAGGCCGATTTCAATGAAACTTATTACAAATATAGAGGACCATGTGTAGATGTGCATGCTTTTTGCTTTTTCTCAAAATTATGGTTGCTATGGTAACCGGTCACAATAAAAAGGTTTTCTGATAAGAACGATACCTTTTTGCTTGTCCGGACAACTCCTCCTAAACCGAAGGGTCTTTTTCAATGAAACTAAACCCAAATATAGTGGACCATGTGTAAATGTGCATGCCATTTTTTTATAAAAATTATGGTTGCTATGGGAACTGGTCACAATAAATAGGTTTTCTGGTAAGAACCATAACTTAAAGTTTGTCCGTACAACTCCTAAACCGAAGATCCGATTTCAATGAAACTTCACACAAATATAGAGGACCATGTGTAGACGTGCATTTCACTTTATTTTTGTCAAAATTATGGTTGCTATGGTAACTGGTTACTATATTACTGGGTTATCTTAGTTGGCCTCTAATTAACAGTTCCAATTCACCATTGACTTGTGCAGATTGCGGGGTACTAGTCAGCTATCCTGGCGACAGTTCTAATTTACTTAGGGATTAGTGATAAAATAAACGTTTCGCAATCCACAGATTTATCTAAGACTCAGATGTGGATTTCACTTCACCTCCGCACCATTTATACGAATGTACACCAGCTTATACGCAAACAATTGCAGTTTCTCAATACCCGTTATGCAATTTAATACTGGAGTAACGGGTTCTTTACGTTATACTGTATGATATTATGTATACAAATTACACATTGCACCATTTACAACATACGGGGCGAAATTGAAAATTTAAAAGATAATCAAATGATTTGCAGAACACTGAATCAACATGAGATTGTAAAAGAACTGTCATACTCATTTCGGTATTGTTGGATGTTTATAAAAATGACGGTCTTGTGACGAATACTATGGATGTTTCAGCCTATGTTTTGGGAGCATTAGTTATAGCAATACCGTTATGCAGCCCTTTTCTTTCGAGAGTAAACCAACTAGGTTGAAAACCATCCTTATTTCGCTATTTAAATTTTCCTTGTTTATCTCGACATTGAGATATGCAATACATTGTCATAACGGATATTACTTATCACTTTCTTATAATTGTTTGTTGTAGCGTGTTCAAACTGGACTTACGGTAACAATTGTGAGAAGTCATGTATTTGTAATCAAACTAACACCCAGCTATGCGATCACGTGACCGGCCAATGCTCATGTAATCCAGGTTATCAGGGACAGACTTGCAACGAAGGTGAGAACCGTACCAATCAACCGAGTTAGCTAGGGACTAACCAACCAATTGTTTTCCAATGGACTTTAGTGTTAACGTTTTGGAGTATTTCATTCAAATTCTTGAATTCAATATGACAATTATGGATTATAACAAAAGTTTAGGGTCTGATATAACACCTAATAAAAAAAAAGTTTTCTCCAGGGTAGCCATTTTGAAAATGGTTGAATTTCGCTGTAAAAATTATCAAAAATCTTAAATGTTTACCTGTTAATTATTATTACCTGAACTTTTGGGAAAAAAAATCAATCGGACTTACGAAATTTATATCAACATTTCTTATTGATAGTTACCTATCATGCTGCATTTCTATTTTTTCGCTTCATAACATACTGACCAATCAGTGGCTGCCAGACATTTTATCCTTGGCTCAACTTTCTATACACTGGGGCTGTTTCAAAAATCTATTTTTTTCAATTGGTTGGTTGTTCCCTAGCATCTCAACACTATACTGAAATGCCATCATCCAACCAGCAAAAATTGCACTGTTCATAAGACTCGTATCGATATGCCCAGTATTATTAGAGGGATTGAATCTTTAAAGATATCACCTTAGGTGTGTGACCAATCTGATCACAATACATATCATGCTTATACAATACTATACCCGCCAAGTTATTCTGATGGTATGCAAGACCATTTAATTTTATTATAATTAGCAGTATCTACCCACCCTGCAGATTAGGTAGAAGAATGGTATCTGTTGTCTCCATCGCATGATTCGAAGATACGAATTTTAGGATTTGGCCTTATCTTGTCTCTTCTCTTATTTTTTTTTTTTACTTGCCATTGCCTCAACTTTGTATTGTATTGTTGCCCCAGTAAGAAAGGCTTTTGGTCCTGCCCCCTGACCGAAATAATAAAAATCTCTGAATACGGTAGTTGCATTTGTACTTCCTATTTAACTCTCAGTAGTTTTTGAATGGGACGAATGGTGTTGTCCGTTGTAATTACAATGTGACTAGGTGTGGTTTCTGCTAATGACTTTGGGCAGTATAACGGGAAACATTATAATGTTTGCGCTGAAGTGTCTCAGTGGCTTTGTTAAGGCAGCCCAAGTTAAAGTAGTTCACATTGTTTAGATGATAATGTATAGTATCTGTTTCTATTGTTTATTGATTGAAATTTCATGTTATTATTTGCTTATGTCTATATTTTACATTTTTGTTTTGATTGTGTTCCTAAGTCATCAGAATGAGTCTCATACTTAATAATATTGTCATCATTTTAATGTACATTTTCATTCCAAACCTGTTGCTGGAGTTGTGTTTTTTTTTAAATTATAACTGAAGTTCAAAACTCAAAAAGTTATATACTTTTACAAAAATGCACGCTGCATGAACGCTTTCACAAAATGGTTTAAGCACAAACAAGTACACCAAAAGTGTGCTGACAGCGGACACGGAGACAAAAGCTGTTGTTGATAGGGCTTTATACAATAAAAAAAACAAGCATGGAAAATATTTGAAATATTCGAAATGAAAACCAACAAGAAAAATACCATGAAATGTAATACATCTGAGAAATTTGAAATAGAATATAAAATATTTGTCAAAATTAATGACAATGAGTAATATTTGAATCAAAAAAATACTTTTTCTCGTTGAATTTGCATGGTACACATGTAATAATGCATCATCTTACTAACAGTTATATTGATATGATCAATACAATATGTTTCAGTTTGTCCAGAATATTTCTATGGTGTGCAATGTCAGGGTGTATGCGAATGTGACAGAAATCTGTCCACTTCCTGTGACCCCGTGACTGGAGAGTGTAATTGTATCACTGGCTACGACAGACCAAACTGCAATACTAGTAAGTAACGTCTTATTTCCTTTCCATATTTATCCAGACATGTTTCTAGAAACGCAAACACGTGCTATACACTCAATTGATATGTAAGCGTCCTTTAAATCTAAGAACGTGCCACCCTTGATGTTTATAACAGAGACAGCCGTTTATCCTTATAAACTTTGTTCAGGACTACATATTATTAACTTCTAGAGCATATGAAGTCATACAACATTATGAGCATTATTGAATGAGACTACGGGATGGAAAACACGTCGCATACTCTAAAGAAGGTAATATTCGTGGTGGATTTAACTACTACACATAAGAGCAATACTAGCAAGGTACAATGCACTGAGAGTCAATTGTTAGGAACTGTCATGCCCAGGTGTTAATTAGGTAGGGTACATGACGACAATTACATAATATAATATGCATCGGAGGTAAAATAAAGGGACAAGGTTAGTTTCATAACCAATAGGTTTTGATCGGGTATTATTTCTACTCATACTATTGTGAAGTAAAACGTCTGTCGATGCAATTATATATAAAACATATTTTCGATACAATTCTGTCTTACAATTTCTTCTTAATTGAATAAATCAATCAAGATCCTTTAAACAATGGTTTCTAATCTACTCATTTGACTGTCATATGGGAATTTTGCCTATTTTGATGCCGAAACCCGTATTTATTCCCTATGCAAATCATTTGTTATATTTCTGTTTTTCTTTTTAAATAAAAAAAATTCAATGCTAATTAAAAGATAAATGAATAATAAAGGAGAGTATGGCGGCACGAGAAAATCAATACTTTGTGTATTAATGTAAATGCTCTTCTTTTCCGTGATGTCTAGCATGTCCGGATATGTTTTACGGTGATGTGTGCGCCAGCTCATGTGCGTGTCCATCTAACGCGTACGCAGTGTGTCATCACATCACAGGCGCCTGTACATGTACACCTGGATATGTAGGAGATGTATGTGAAACAGGTGAGAAAAACAAATAGCACAAAACAAAATAAAGATACATTGTTTTACACATTATTAATAGAATGAATGTGTGTTTAGTTTACGGCAATGTTTAGATAAATAGTTCAAAGGCTACACGCCAAAAAGAGAGCTAACTATGTTTATAGTTTTTATCTACGTTTTCACACTAAGGTTCTGTTTTCATTTTTCCCATAATGGTCATTTTTTCATACTTTAAATGTGATTCTTAAAATATATATTTTCTTGCAAAATATATTTGTATCACTGAGTACTTTTAAAATCATTGTGTTCGACCGTTTCATTTTTTACAAATAGATCTTAGAACATTCAGCCAAGAATGGCGATTTCAGTATATTTCAACTTAAACTTATTCTCCTAATTAACTTAATACCTATGATGGATGTGGTAATTTAATAATTCAACATATATCACCGGTAGGGGACACTAAAAGACAAAATTGTTTGGGGTTGTTTTTCAGAATGCCCCGACAATTCGTATGGAGTAAATTGTCTAGGTGCATGTGACTGTCAGGCCATCCAAACTTCTTACTGTGACAAAGCTATAGGTGTATGTGTTTGTAGCAGTGGCTGGGAGGGCACCAGGTGTGATACAGGTAAGATGGCAGATGTCTGTTGTGTAACAATGGTTTGGGGGCGCCAGGTGTGATACTTTTAAGGTGACAAATGTCTGTGTATAACAATGAGACCACCAGGTGTGATACGGGTAAGATGACAGATATCTTTGTTTGACAATGGTTCGGGGACACCAGGTGTGATACAGGTAAGGTGACATATGTCTGTGTGTAACAGTGATTGGCAAGGCACCAGGTGTGATACAGGTAAGGTGACAGGTATCCGCGTGTAACAATAGTTGGCAAAGAGCCAGGTGTGCTACAGGTACGGTGACAGATGTTTGTTGTGTAACAACAGTTTAGGGGCATCAGGTGTGATACGGGTAAAGTGACAGATGTCTGTTGTGTAACAATGGTTTGGGAGGGCACCGGGTGCGATACAGGTAAGGTGACAGATACACTGTATCTGTGTTTAACAATGGTTCGGGGGGGGGGGGGGGGGACACCAGGAAATTAGTAAATCGTACGTACTAATTACTAATCCGTACGTACGAATTATTAAATCGTACGTACGAATTAGTAATCCGTACGTGGCCCTAATACGCTGCCGTATTTATTTGTTATTGTGTCAAATGATTGAATGGAGGTAAGAAAGACGTGATGGCCCACACTTTGTTTTTGTAAATATATTGAATTTAATCCCAATATTTAAGTCATGTCCCTTCCATGAACTCCGTATGCTGAGATTTGATTCTGTATTATATTACAATGAAAAATGACGAATTTAGAAAGTCATTGTTTATTCTCTGTTCATATCAAGATTAATCCATAATACCTCATTCTCAAGTATGCTTGATCATAAAACATGTTGTGTTGTGCAATTCGGTGTTTTCTTAGTTTATGATGTGTACACTTGAGAAAACATACATTGTTATCAAACTTTTTTTTAATTAAAGGGACATTATTGACATTTCGTTAAATATGACTTATTTCTTGTAGATTATTGATTTAATTAAAATGTACTTATTTTCTCTTATAAATACATACATATGTATTATGGACACAGAAAGCAACTTTCAAATATTTGTTTATTCGTTTTGAAGCCAGTGTAACTGATGCCTTTGTAATATCGACCGCCATTGTTGGAGTGATTGCCGGAGCAGCTACACTTCTGCTTGTGCTCATCATTTTGTTCATTCTGTGGAAAATCTGCAGGTATGTATTATTTCCCACTTTTACTTCGAATAAGCCTTATGCAGCCTAGTTTATTCCATATTTCTTTCAATTTATCCTAGTTTACATTAAAATAAAAAGCAATAGCTACAAAAAGAGATCGATAAGAAGCGGTGGTGTTACTGCATCTATTAAGAACAAACAAGGTATATAGACATGTTTATTACCATTCATTATTCAAATCTGTAGCACTCATGGAAGTTACTTTTGACACATGTTTAAATATTGAAAAAATTATCAAGTTCCCGGCATGCGAAGTGACCTTTATGTACAGTTGGTAATATCCGTAAGTGATTCGATTTCGTCACATTCGTCGTCGTTAAATATGAAATATTTACATTTTGGTGGCAAAGCCATGATATAAACGAAGTAAACATATTTGCAGTCTATGTGACCATAATTGACACCCAAAACGTGACATCAATCCATGCCGCGCATGAATATATTTACCCACCGGAACTACTTCTAACTAGCGTAGATCGTTTTTGATGTTAATTAAAAAAGTATCAAAAAGACATTTTATACAATATTGTTTCACAAATAATGAAAATAAATTGAACAGACTGTGTTATTTTCGTATTATTTCAATGCACTTTTTTGTTTGCCAATCTGAACGTGACAATTGAATTTTGAAAAAAAGAGGCTGTTCTATATGTCGAACCCCATTGACGAAATCGTTGAATATTGGCATTTTTTATGCTAACTCAATTTTAATTTTCAAAAATAACAAAACGAATATGTCTAGAATGTAAATATAATCGTTAAACTGTCTTTTTTTGGTGTCTTTGGTCGATAAAGATGCCAGAGCTTTGCAAACAACCATGTCATATTGTTCGCTTCATATTGTGCTATGCTAGCGCACAATATGACGTTTGTTTGGAAAGCTCTGGCATCTATATCGACCATAGACACCAAAAAAGACAGTTTAATCCTAAGATAAACATCAAGCCGATACGTATATATACTTATGCATAAAAATGTAAAGTGAAAAATATTTACAAGGCGGTGTTTCTCGGAAATTAATTAGTTAAAGCCGCAATGTGAAATCTCTTAACAATTTTTAGGCCTTTGTCACGAAATGACGGTGGGGGCGTACCAATTAAGTCACGATATATATTTTCAGTATTATTCCATGTGCATGATGACGGTTATATGCCTTCATAAAAAATACTGGTTGAGTAATGTGTATTTTGTAAATGCAAAAGTAATAATTATCAATATCCATCGACAAATAACAAATTTATCAGTTAAATTGCTGAATATCACATACTATCGAACACGAAGAAAACAAACAAAAATGAAGTTATACTATGTTTAATGTGGTATGACAGGTGTTCCTGTACTGAAGTTAAACACCGAGCACATAGGAATAAAGGAGCCGTTGTATTGATGAACTCGCCCATCACTCCCGGATCAAACAACGGTAAGTTATCACTAGAGAATTTGTTCAGTGATGCAATGTAAAATTCACCCAGAAATAAACGCCAATATCTCTAATAACAATGTAGTTCAAAGATAATTCGCAAGAAATGTCAAATGATTGTTTTCTGAACTAGTTTCGCAATTTCTAGAAAATTGCAAAAGTTGGATGCAGAATTGCAATGTACGAAAGTCCTTGGACTCAAATAAAAAAAAACAGTAGAAATGTAAATGCATTTAGCTCGTTTGTACAAAAAAGCACATGTTTACAATTGTACCTCTGAATATGAATACAGAAACAGATACACTATGCGGATAATTTTGAATAAAACTGCACGACATATCTATATATCAATCTTTTAATGACTATTTGTGATGATGATATGGGCAAAACGTATGAAAATCAAAAAAGTTCGGATACTCCTCTCCAGCGGATATGATACGAACCCTTTCAGTGTGATATTCACACATTGATCATTTTGAAAAAAAAAAACAGTTTTGTTGTGATACCAAATCAGTACAAAAGAATCTAAACAAGGCATGCAGGAAGTCAGCATAAATTTTGTAGATTTTTGATTAAAAAGCAGAAAACTATAAAATACAAACGATCTCGTTCAACTAACCTCAGTATATAACTTGAAGGAGACCAAGCGTTCCGGAAGGTGAACCACTTCTGCTTCATTGTCGACATCCGTTATGTAAATGTTGAACTCAACAAGTATCGTACATATATTTGAACACTTCGTTTAAAGAATGGCACAACAAATACATACACAACCATTATTATATCTGCTCGATGTAACTTTCATTTTCATTCACAGTATTTCCAGTACTGTTACCTTCCCTTTAAATCAAACCGATAGTTTTTGTAAAGGTGGAGTTTTCGATATCAATACATACAGTACTCATTAGTTGCAAAATGTTCAAATTTAATTTTCTGTACTATGTTGATTTTTCAGCTGCAATATCAGCCATGGCAGCCGCCACGAACACAGCTGAAGCATGATGGGATATATTACTACAGTGCAGACCTTAAAAATGCAACCGATGCAGCCGATGACATCCAAGAAAACTCTCAAAACAGTAAAGAGATGGACACATACTACTATAGCGGCATTCAGGGTGCGCCATCTACGGCTAGTTTTCGGAAGAGCACCGCCTAAATCTACTGGAAACGACACCTACTATGATGATGGCGAAGTCGGTGGGCTTGTGGATACAGGCGTAGGTAAGACAGAGAAGGGGAAAGCCCCATCGACACCCAGTTCTTATCAGAACGTCTCATCACTTGCTGCTAAAAATAAAAATATTCCTGGTGGCACGAAGATCATCCATCCAGCATTACCTGTCCCCTCCTGTGCCTCCAGTTCCTTTGCCTTCTCGGATGGTTCTTCCACAGTCTGGAGCTGATCGCAATACTTCGAAACCAATTGCAACTGAAAG
Source organism: Pecten maximus (assembly GCF_902652985.1). Lineage (NCBI taxonomy): Eukaryota > Metazoa > Mollusca > Bivalvia > Pectinida > Pectinidae > Pecten > Pecten maximus. Next base: position 41,937,807 of record NC_047024.1, read on the forward strand.
GATTTATAAGAATGAAACAGCCGAAACGTCATTCGGTTCGAAGCCAACCTATGGTAACACAGGGCAAAGGTTACCGGGGCTTGCACCCGGCGATAATTACGAAACCTTGGATAGTAACACTCGAGACACGTCCGGTGAATACGCCGAGTTAAAGTAAGGGAAATGAGACATGTGTGTACACACATTAAAACGTATGGTAATTATAGCTAGATATACACCACTATATGATATGTTTATTGGAAAACCTATGTGTAGAACATATTAATGTTGATTTACTGAAGTACACAGAACATCTAAAATGTTGTTGTTTTTTTATGTATCCAGGAATAATATAAAGTGTTATCAAATCATCTATTTAAATGTAGATTTTTATTATTTTCATTAAAAAAACATAATTTTCTGGTTAAATTGACAATTCACATATTTGCTTAATCATTTTAAACGCATTTTCTTAACAGTCATACTGACAATGCTTGGTGACATTGTTGAAATAGATCCTTGTTTATGAAAACAAAAGCGTGTAAATAATGAAATATCATGTCATCGTGTTTCACTGGCTGTTATTCATTTATTTACTTTTTTCATTTATTTATTTATGTTTTAATTTTTTTGTCAATGTTAGAGTTTCTTGGTATGCCTTGGGCAATGATGATGAGTGACTTTTATAATGAGAAAGCTCAAACAGTGTTAATAATGTTATTATTAGTTCTTGTTGTTGTTGAATATCTTAAGAGTGTTTTTGACAAAATATTGATATAAATAATATAACTGCGTGCTATTGTATTTGTAAGTGCGTAAAACTGATTACAGAACATCGTTGACAATTATAAGCGAATAGTCGACGAAAACTCTGATAGGTAGAAAATCTATGTACATGTTTTAGAATAGGAAAGCTCAAACATGTTTAACCATATTACTTATTTTGTTGTTATTGTATATCTTATAAGAGAGTTTTTGGACAAACAAATATAAATTAATAGTAATTATGTTTTATATGTAAGTGCGCAAAACTGATTATAGAATATCATTGACCATTATTAGCCAGTAATCGTCGTAATTTCAGAAAGGTAAAGATGTTTTGTACATGTGTTCTGGAGTTTATAACAACACAATGTAAGATGATGTGAATATAAATGGTACATGTATTGGAAGAATGTCTTCAACTTGTTTGGGACTGTAATATTAACAAATCAGTTCCGAGAAGCATTTTTCAATTTATAACATCTACATGAAGCTTTATGATCCGGTATGGTCATTTTCATATGCAAAACATTTCCACAAGTGTATCTAAATGGGGGAAAAAATGTGGTGAGAAATACATTTCGTGAGATTGGCATATATTAGCAAATTATACTGCGGAAATAAAGAAACGCAACTCTAATTCCATGTTTTAATAAAATAATACTTGTGAGAAAATAGCCTTAATGTGAAATGCAATAAAGTACAAACATTGGACCATCCGTCTTTTTCTGAGATTTTCAACGAATGGGGTCAGCATTAGGCCGACACGAATTATGGTATCCTCATACTGTTGAAACAACGGCTGTTCTTAGACCAATCTTGTATAGCTTCTTGCTCTGCGGGGCATGGAGATCATAAGGCCATTGACTGTCCGCAGAGGAATGTTAAATCCTTTTCAAGTGCCTAGGATGTAAGGCCGATTCTTCATCCCACATGTGTTCAACTGAGGACAAACTGGGGATACAAACTCTCGCAACGTGTAGTCTAGCGTTATCCTGCTGAAAGGTCAAATGGTGCCTCCTAATGTATAGCACATCGGGCCTGTGGTCTCCTCTCGATAGCGTATAGCCGTTGTATATATAACCGTTTATGATCACTAAATGTGTATTTAACACATGAAAACCTCCCTCATAAAAGCATAACCGAACCAACCACAAATATATCGCACTTCAAGACAAACTTTTCTGCAAAGCCTTGCCCTCGACCTCGGTACAAACGTTGACAGCTAGACCGAATATGCATATCCTGTCTACAATGCACTCTGACGACGACCATCTGTCAGAAATTGTTCGACGGTCTTCCAGAGCTGCGTTATCGCAGATAGTTGACGGCTAATGTGAATCGAGATTCTTCCGTGAAGAGCGTGAACCTCCAACCTCTCGATATGAAACGTCTTGGCACATGCGCCTTCAACCATCGCATACGACGCGTTCGACGTTGAGGTCAGTGAGAGAACATCATAACTGTTGATGTACATGTAAGCGTAAATTTGAAAATCGTAGTCTATTTCTCGTAGTTTTGGACTGATCCCGACGGTTTGCGTTACCAATGGTATTTCGTGTCGGTTTGGTTGCCGTTAGTTTCCTGTCACGCAAATCGGCAAGCGTATAATGAACCGATCTTGATGTCGCGACGTTAAATGTGGGCATCCGTATCTTGGACTGTCATCATTTCTTCCGGTGGTGTTAAAGACGTATAAACAACCAATTTATAGTCGATTTTGAGCTTCAAAGTAAGTAGAGACTATCTATTTTAGATAGCCGTGGCATATGTAAAACCAATTTTAAATTTCAAAAGTATTGGCAATCACGGGTCTTGGTGATAATCAGAATTTTTTTTTTTTTTTTTCTTTATTTTTTTTTTTTTTTTTTTGTAATTGAAAACAACGCATACATTTGTACAGTCACAGCATATTGGTAATTTAGGCACAGTAGAGTTTTTCGTCACGGATTATGGATTTTGAATATTTAATGGGATATTAGGTAAGGGTACACACTATGCCCTTACTTTTTATATGGTTATGTACAAAGTACATTCAATATGAAATAAAAGCTAAGACTACTGGTGTGACGTGAAAGCTTTTATATAGTTTATATAATGATTGGTGCCTCCTTTTTTATTCACATTTTGCAAGCAAAAATAAAATGTCATGACATTCAAGCAGCCAGATTTGCCTGCAGGAAAAAAAATATCAAGCCTCTTAGTCTTCTACAGAAATGTAAAGCTTGATTCTCAAATATTATCACCTAACCTATCCAGTGACATTGAAAATTGAACGCCAATTATATTAATTATAGCATTGTCCTAGAGATCAACTGGTAAAACATTTATGAGGCCTTAGACACTTCTGTTGTTGACAAAAATATATTCTTGTCAATTTTAATACATTTGACTTCAGTGACCTTGAAAATAGGCCAAAGTCATGTGTATGGGGAAACTTAACTGCACTCTATAAATGCAGTTATCATATGACCAAGTATCAAGTATTCAGGTCTTATTAAACCTCAGAGACCTATTTGACCCCTGTGACCTTGAAAATAGGTCAAGGTCAGTCATATGACAAAACTTTATATCGATTTGTCCTTTGTACATAATGTACCTGCTGGCAAAATATCACATCTCTTTGTAATCAACCATGAACTTACTGTCAATTTGTGTCATGTGAGTAAAAGAAAACAACGACCTTAGTAGTTAAATGAAAGGTTTTATTGAAGCAGAGAAATATACATAAAACAAGAACATTCACATATAATCATATAACTTCACTTTTTCTGCAAGTATAAATCATACTGCAATAAATATATCCCTACCTGTACATAACTCTGTTAAGTAGTATCACAGTTCGGCCTTTAACAATTATTACTCATCGGTTACAATACACTTTCAACCTGATGAAATCATTCTTTGAAAAACTTTGCCACATAAAAACCTCTAGCTCTCTGTGACATATATTAAAAAGTGTAAATTGTTTTAAAAAATCCTGCTACTTTCAGGGTAGAATGAAAATAGTATTCAATAAAATCTTTAATGTGATAGCTTACAAAATGTAAATTACTTTGCTGCTTTTTTGTAAAATAAATTGATATAGTGAGTTGTAAGTACTTCAAAAATAAAACAATATTTTAGTTGTGTGTTATTTGTAAAAAAAAAAAAGAGCAAAACTGTATAAAAATTTTAAGTGATTATTCAAATTGTACTTGATTGATTTTTCATATTATATTTCTTTAACATGTTCCGTATATTCTACTTTAAATTGTAGATATCCTGTATAATATAGAACTTTTCATATTTTGAAGCCTTTGAGCATTTTTTGAGAAAGCAATTTCAGTTTTTATCAGAATGTTTCAATGGCCTATCTTGTGACCAATATTTGTTTTATATCTTTTTTTTCTTCATTTCGTGTACATGTCTTTAATTGACTTGCTACTTCACAAACATCCTCGATTTCTAACGTCCTTACACCATTATCGGTTTGTTACTTCCTACATGCTGGTATTCGGTATTATACATCTTGGGAGCTGTCATTGCAGATTTTGATCCAGGAGCTGCAAATACAAAAACAATTGATGCATACATTTGTATATAAGTATTCCTGAAAAAACGGACTTACATTATAAATATATTTTTCATTTCTTTGTTTGGTTTCTTTTATTATCATCAATTTGAATGTTCTTACTAAATACTGTCAATTTTATCATATTATTCTGATATTTTAGTCGTAAAGCATTTTCTCAGCTACATGTTTTGAAGAATGATTATGAATAAATTTGTCACGAAGAAAAACTATGTTTTATTGTATTTATTTTTACATGCTTTTCAATGTATTAAATTATAAAATAAGTTCATGTTTCATTAGTTAAAAACTGCAATAAATTCATAATACAAATATGTTCTTTAGGATAAAAATCATTGTGATATCAAAAATACAACACCATGTATGCAAATACTTAGATCATAGGAAAGTCCTTTAATTAAGACTAAACAATGAAAACTTATTTCAGAAAATATAATAATTTTCAATCAGTCATTATAAACAAAGGGTTACGTCAAATTAGAGAGAAATAAATTATCAACAAGTAAACTGTAGAGAAAAGGTTTTCTAGGCCCTTGAAATTTTCTAGACATCATTTAAGAATATTTTTTTTTTAATATTTGAAAAAATATCTTATAACGTAACAAACTTACGAGGTAGTGTCCAAGGGGTGTCCACTGGGCAGAATTGGTTTTCTTTAGCCTTCACATCTGAAGGCTGCATAAATGATTCAGCATAGAGTGATTTCAGTCCTCCATGGGGCACTGGGATCATCGGTTTTGGCGCCCGTGGGACCTTGGTCCGGGTCTTAAACCAAATCGGGTCTACCATTGGTAAAGGTTCTCGAGGAACTGTGTCCTTAGGAAGGGGACTGGAAACAAAAATAAATATCAACATTCAATAAACTTCTAATATATTCATTACTTATTTGAATACCAGATATTGTTGTCTTATTCTGAAAATAAGTCCATTATATTTCTGAAAGAATTGTGTTTATAATGTGATCAAGTTGTATATTGTATATATGTAATTACTTGTATGTAAAATCAGATTTCTGAGTTATCACAATGGATTAATATGTAATTTGAGAGTTTTGTTTATTTATTAGAAGATTGAAAAAAGTGTCAAGAATAACAAATTTTATTCTATCAGGAAGAGCAGTAACATAAGAAGAAAAGATGTAAGGGATATATTTTGTTCGTACATTTTTTTTGTATACTTCATGTACAAATGTACATCTTTTTCATACACTTTTTTTGTACATGTTTTTGTCAAACTTTTTAGGATTTTTTTTTTTTTTTTTTAGAACACTGACCAATATATTGTTTTGTTAAATCGGACAAGACTCCCAATAGAAATGCAAAATCATTAAATATATATCCATAATGTACATTGTATGTACACTTGTATGAGCAGACTTAATACATTTTTTGTTATGAATTCCTGTTACATAAGAAAATCATGTGATAATTATATACAATATATTACTCTAAAGATTTTGATGCTTTGATGTAAAATAACATATATACAGATTTACTTTATTTTATTTTAACACCCAATAGTGGCTTTACAATTAGGTAAAAATATATTGCCATTACCTCCCTTTGATTACATTTCAATTCATTTTAAAGGCAAGATTACATTTCGGAAATAGGCAAAATATGTATATAGAAAAGGACATAGGAAAATACACACTTTGAAATATACAATATAATTTGATATTATACATTAGTAGAGAACAAAAGCTTGTAAATACCATTATTTTTCTAAATTCATAGATTATATCAAATGAGCAACCTGAAGAACTTTCTCCTTTTCAATTTATTTTAATTAGTCAATTAAAATTTGTGCTCATCTATCATGCCTTTTTCCAGTAACCATCTTATAATACAAAATGCTTTGCTCCAACAAAAAAACATATAAAAGTGTCACCTGATCATACATACATTTTTTGATTTTAGAAGCAAGAGATCTAGAATTAAGGCAAAACAAACACAAAAACATTCTTCCGATAAAAAAAAATCCCATAAAACATTACATCAAACAGGCCAACATACGTTATGTGATGCAATCTATATGGTTATTTTGAAATGCGTAGTTATCTGCTCCTGTAAGCAGGTTAATTGATTTTTATAGTAAAACATTTGTTTTTGAGATTAGGTAACGTCATAAAATTCTAAGAAAATAACGTAAATTTCTGAAGCAAACTACCCCGTAATGAGTTAACAATCAATATGTGACGTCCTGCTTACACGAACAGATAGAATCAACAGTAATCAACTGAACTGTGATATCTGCATCTTAACTCTAGTGGATTCTTCCTAGCAAACACTATGAACGTTTGATAACACATTTGTATAGACAATTTACAGATTTTGTCTCCATGTAATATATCTCTTCCATATAAATAATCAAGGTCTAAAGTTGGCAGATCTGTATGCCTCGATCCTCCTCCTAATTCACCTGACCCAACCCTATCTCACCACCTGGAACCACTAATTTAAATAGCCTTATTTTGCCTTTAAACTTTAGAAAGTCATAGCTCATTGAGTACATACAAGTACTTACTTGTGTTTCTGGCCATGGCCCCAGGCCTTGGGATATTCCTCGCACTCCCAGTAGGTAGCAATATCCTTTTTAGGGTATCGCTTAAGCTCATTGGCTGTAAATGACCGGTGGTCTTGATGTGTTGTGGTCAGGTAGGGGTCAAGCTGTCGCAGAATTCCCTTGTCTCTGACGTAAAACGGAGCCCCTTGTAATTTGGGGTTTTGGGTTGTGGCTTGGCCATACTGAAAATGAATAACCCCATTTTAAGCTTGAATCTAGAAACCAAGCCAAGAATTAGTTCTTTTCCATTAAGGGACAAATTGAATTAGATCTAGCTTAATCAATTTTTTTTGCAGGCTTTCATGTAACTAAACAAAATATCTTTTATTATTGATAAAATACATTCTTTTGAATAGAATACATGTACATAGATTTGTCAGAAGAAAAACATTGAGATGAAAAAATAATAACATTTTTCTTTGTCCCAATTACAGATTTGTTTGTAATGCAAACCCAATATATTGAATTCCTGTAGCTTTGTGTGCTTGCTCACCTTGGAGGGACCTTCACGATGATGATCATTGAGGCTGTATGATTGTGGCAGGTTCAGTCCTGCTGTATCATCAAAGTGATATTTATCTCGGATGCCTGGGGGAGCTGAATAACATTCCTTTGTCTCTGATCGCTGATTTCCCATTGTTAGCGGTTTTCGCCATCCTCCTTTGCCAAGCTACAAAAACATAAAATAACTGTTATAACACAGAAGCGTGAAAGAAAAATGCATAAGATAATTACTCGGTCATATTATCATGCTCAAGCATGTGTTTGGTGTATACCTAGATGCTGCATCATAAAATCTTTATAATGTGTATATGCTATAGACTACTTCATTTCAGTTTCATATTTTAAGTATTTGGACTCACAGACAGGTTTCATAAAAAAAACTTATAAATGGTGGTAGGTCTGTACTAACTTATTGACATCATATTACTTTTTGAACCCTCCCGGATATAAACAGCTTACCTTTTCTGCTAAGTCTTTAACGTAGTCGACTTTCCAGTGACCAGGTGGTTTCTTGTATAAAGGGTTCTGATAGGGACTGCCTTTAGTGTATTTGCTATCGTGTGTTTTTCCTGTAGTGGTTTCATAGTGCTGGTCACGGGTCAACTCGTCCTGCTTAGCCAGACCAGGAGGCAGTGGTTGATAAAGTTCCGTCTTAAATCATAAAAGTGTTATTATAATGTTACATGTATATTCTCAATTTCAATAATTTATTTAATGGTATTTGATTTTGTCAAATAAAAAACAGTAATTCATATAAAAAAGTTTTTAATATGTCAATATTACCAAGCTGGATATATATATCTTTAAACAGCACAGTCTAAGATAAGACTTGTGCAGTAGGAGTGGGAAAATGCACGACCAGACCGGGGTTCGAAACCCGGGACCTCTGGACACTAGCTGTATGCTCTACCAATTAAGCTTATATTAACCTGGCACCGATGATTGACCCGGTCCAGTTCCGTTACACTTTCCCCTCCCTTTTTTGATTAAGTCTTCGACCCTGAAGTCTTTACAACTCACAACCCAGGTTCAGGTATCCCCAACAAGGTTTGGTCACAGGCATCAAATGTAGAAGGAGTGGAAAAATGCACGGCTAGACCGGGGTTCGATCCCAGGACCTCAGAATACTAGCCTGATTATGCTCTATTAATTCAGCTGACTAGTCGCCGATGATCGACCCGGTCCAGTTCCGCTACACTTGTAAAACTATCATATATATACAGTATAGATTTGATCTATGTTTATATTAGCTCGAGTTTCCTCTGGCCCTGACACCATGTCTGGTATAGGGGGTGTCAGGGCCAGAGGAAACTCGGGCTATGTTTTTTACACTGTAGAAGCAGCATTTTGGCAATTTAACTCATTTGCATTGGAAACCGTAGCTGGTGCAATTAATGTTACCTCAACTGAACCTAATAAGCAGTTGCGGCCATAATTATTTCAATGTCTCTACTAGGATAGGATTGAGCTTGCTAGACTGTCAACTGATTATACATAATTGTAAGGTGTCTGATGATGTCTGATCTCTCCTAATGCACTAAAAATATAGTCTGTAGAATAGGGAATTTATTTCACTGTGTTTACAGGGACATCTTTATATACAAGTATTTCTCGCTAATAATACTGTAATATTGTAGGAGTGGGAAAATGCACGACCAGACCGGGGTTCGAAAACGGGACCTCCGAACATTAGCCAGCTGATCTACCGATTGAGCTACCTGGTCGCCGATGATCGACCGGTCCAGTTCCGTTACACTCTTCCCTCCCTTTTAAAGTTTTCAACCCCGAAGACTTCACAACTCGCGAACCTAGGTTCGGTTTTCCCCTTTTCAAGTATTCACCTCATTTGAACAAAGGTTTGGTCACAGCCACCAAATGTCAATGAAAAATTGCACGACCAGACCGGGGTTCGAACATGTGACCTCCGAACACTAGCCGGCTGATCTACCGATTGAGCTACCTGGTCTCCGATGATTGACCCGGTCCAGCTACAATATAACCCTATGTCCTTGCGCTTTGATTTGAAAATTAGTCCATACAAATTCAGAACAGCTGTCGCTGATATAAGGTGCATTACACAGCTGTTACAAGTGAACATACAATGGATCAATTTTGATAAGGTAGATAACAATATATGTCCAAACAGTAACAAGGCAATAACTTAAAATCCAAGACTATGCTTTTAACATAAACTGTAGGCTTACCTCGAATTGCGAGCTTGGAAAGTAGTATCCTGGTCTGTAATGATGGCCAACACCAGTTGATGTCATCTGCCAATCCTGGCGATGTTCACTGTTTACTTCTTTAAAACTCATGATTTTCACAATATAAGTGTTTGTTTGATTGGATTTTATGGTCAAGATGGTATCTAAAAACTATAAACGGGTTAATCCCCTACAAAATCGCCATAAGAAAGACATGAAAACAGTAAACACCTAATCTTACATGCTCACCAGTCCGACATAGCTCCACACTGTGTACATGTAACCATGTAAACCGCGGTGCATGACGGGAAAATACCAGGGGAGGCAACCCCTATAACATTTCTCTCATGGAAGGTATCACACCACACATTTTTTTTACTTTATTTGTTTTTATGTTTTGTTAGTTTCGTCCGTTTTACTTTATGTCGAATATTCTTTTGATCATTTTGGAATTTTTCAAGTAATGTTATGAACAACAGATGCAAACAGAAAATAAATTGATAGATAGATAAATAAATGATTTAATAGATAACTTCAGTCTGACGAAAGGGTAATACTTTAATCCAGATAAAGAAAATCTATATGATTAGAAAATCACATAAGAAACATCAGCATTTTCGCAACTGATGTGTAACTGTGTTGTATTTACCCCACTGATATCTATTAACATATTGGATGCTTTTTAGTCAGCGTTCGTATCACTGTATCTAAAGTAAACATATTTATATTCCAGATATACATGTATAACAATACCCCTAAAATGCCTGAACCGGTAGAGATTCTCATTTTTATATGAAAAAAGTCAAAGAAAATGACAATGTTATTCTTAATTATATCGTTTACGAGAAATGCGAAACAAGTTATACCAAATTATAGTTATCACTCTTGTTTGCCTGGCCCTATGGAAGTGCGCGAGGGGTCTTATTATGTGAGAGTGTGCCGTGAGAAAACACATGATCTATTAATATATACAGAAGGAGATGCTCTGTATTTTCCTATATATCAAACTTCAATTGTTTTTATATCAGCATTTTACATTTCATTTCAACATCTATAATTGCACAAATGATAGTAGATAAGTCTAGATCTTTTATGAATCCGGCGAATACACTTACATGTGTGTTCAATTTGATAAAAAATTGAAGACGGCACACAAATAATACTTATATGAATAACAAACATACAAAAACACCATTCAATTATTAAATACATATTCACACACCTAGCAAAAAAAATAAATAAATAAATAAATTTGCACAGGTAATGATGAAATTTGAGTTAGATTCTATATCTAATTTTAATCTAATATATTAGATCAAATGTAATTTTGAACCTTGGTTGAAGTACATTCGTAAACGTTATCATCAAGTGATACATGTATATCAAATTTACCAGATGTAAGTGATTCTGCGTTTAACTTCCCGAAGAGGACCCAAAATACTCGCTAACTTGTTTGTTTTTAAACATTTGGTTTTCCGTTAGCTTTTCAGCTGCTACCAAATAACCCTCACGAAGTACTACACAAAAAAGCTAGAACAAGGTAATGCATTTATTTATATTTCTACCTCAGAAACGTTAAACTTCCTTGTAATCGTATGATGTTAGATTCCTGTCTATCAACATCACGTTCTCGCGTGTATGATGTTTCAATGGTTGTTTTCTATTGCTGACATTTTTAACAATGGTCGAGAGGAAAAAATTACGTGGTTTATTACTGTTACACACATGTATACAGTATTAATTTGCTCTTATACTGAGTACAAGGGGAGGTAACTCATATAAGAGGAGCCAAACAGATTAGGAAGCTGCAATTATTTACAATAGATATGTTAAAAGGTTGAGGCTAAATATTGTTTTTGCCCACAGATATAAATTGTATCGGGTGTCTTTCTGCAAATTAAGAAACGAAGCTCAGAAAAATAATCACCAACCAGACAGCTATAAAGACAACTACACCTTATAAAATACGTTGACCCACTAGCGGCATGCGTTGTGCGACTAGTGCAATATGACTCAGGGCTCGATCTGGGCCCAGTTGTTCAAATTGTGATTCGCTTAATCATTTGATTATTGGAAATTTCATTTTAAAACCTGTGAGTATACCATCTTTAAATTAGGCCAGTTGGAAGAAAATAAAGTATTACAGAATTTCATAAAGTTTTGACAAGCTAGTTCTACCAGAAATTATTATATCAGGATTTGAAAAATGTTGTTAAAATGTGATTATCCTAATCACCTTTTGAACAACTGAGTCCTGGTAGACTGTCATCTAGGCTTAAGCTTTACATTTACTATCTCAAAGTCAAATGATGATGCTTTAAAACTAGATTTCATCATATTCATTGCTTTAATAAACTTTCTAATATCATTGTTAGAAGCAGAGACATATATATACAGATCTGTATATATGTCTCTGTTAGAAGGTTCCATTGCAGACCTACAGAGTTCAGTTAATTACATACGTTATATAGACGTGTGGAGGCAAGAAGTCACGTGTTAAATAAATTATGTCCGTGGAAAAAAAGAGACATGCGGATTGATTATCTCGGCAAATTATAATAGAACATATCTTATAATTTGCTGTCGATGTGTCTGGCCCCTGGTACAGTAATTAGTGTCTGGTGTCTGTACAGCAATTTGTGCCTGGTCTCTGAACAATAATTTGTGTATGTGTCCTGTGTAGTAACTTGTGTCGGGACCCTGAACAGTAATTTGTGTCGGGACACTGTTCAGTAACATGTTTCGGGTCCCTGTGTGATTATCTATCCGTTCCTGGTTTTGTAAATTATTATACGAAGATGAGACCAACCAGTAACATTACGACCATCAAAGAGCACGATCATTATGATATATTACTAATAGCTGACAGAAAAAAATTAGCTTGACCGCAAAATGTTAGACGTCACGGTTGTGTAAATATCAAACCTATCACGAGTCTCCTCTTGATTGGAAACATAATCCGACGCCAGATGGCGTTAAACAAGACACGATCAATTGGGAATGGAATTAAAGTGTCCGAACTACGCATGGCTGGATATTGGCCTTTTGTTAATACGTTAGAGTGTGAAATCATGATGCATTGCAACATTATGGATGGCCAAAGGGATCAAAATTTGAACATTTAAATTATGTTGATGCAACCGAGAAAATGTAAATTGTAACATTGCCATTCGATATTTAAAATTCCCAAATTGTAATTTTGTTACTGCAATTTCGAATATCTAAATTGTTAAACTGCAGTTATGTATTTGACAATGGTAATACTTGTGCTTAAAACAAGAACTTTTTTTTTTATACAGTGATTCCCTCTCTGAACCTACAAAAACTACTGTATATACAGTGATTCTGTGAATTACAAAAAAAAAAACATGCAGTTTTAATTCTATATACAACAATTCCCTTTGGGAACCTACACAAATTTGTTTTCATATACAGTGATTCTCCTGTGAATCTACAAAACAAATTTTTTATATACTGTGAGCAGCTCTTGGGAAATTACACAAAACTGTTTGATATAAAGTGACTATCACTAGGGAACTTACACAAAACTGTTTTATAAACAGTAATTATCTCTAGAAAACTTACAAAAAACGTTTTATATACAACTAGAACTGTCGCCAGGATGGCTGACTAATACCCCCGCAATCTGCAAGAGTCAATGGTGAATTGGAACTGTTTTATTAGAGGCTAACTAAGATAACCCAGTAATATAGTGACCAGTTGCCATAGCAACCATAATTTTGAAGAAAAAAAAGTTGCATGCACATCTACACATGGTCCTCTATATTTGTGTGAAGTTTCATTGAAATCGGCCCTTCGGTTTAGGAGGAGTTGTCCGGACAAACTTAAAGTTATGGTTCTTATCAGACCTGTTTATAGTGACCAGTTGCCATAGCAACCATCATTTTGAAAAAAAAAAAAAAGTGGCATACACATCTACACATGGTCCTCTATATTTGTGTTAAGTTTCATTGAAATTGGCCATTTAGTTTAGGAGGAGTTGTCCGGACAAACTTAAAGTTATGGTTCTTATCGGAAAACCTGTTTATAGTGACCAGTTGCCATAGCAACCATAATTTTGAGAAAAATAAAGTGGCATGCACATCTACACATGATCATTAATAGTTTTGTGAAGTTTCATCGGATTGGCCCATCGGTTTAGGAGGAGTTGTCCGGACAAACTTAAAGTTACGGTTCTTATCGGAAAACCTGTTTATAGTGACCAGTTGCCATAGCAACCATAATTTTGAAAAAAAAGTGGCATGCACATCTACACATGTTCCTCTATATTTGTGTGAAGTTTCATTGAAATCGGCCCTTCGGTTTAGGAGGAGTTGTCCGGACAAACTTAAAGTTATGGTTCTAATCAGAAAACCTGTTTATAGTGACCAATTGCTATAGCAACCATAATTTTGAAAGAAAATAAAGTGGCATGTACATCTACACATAGTCCTCTAATATTTGGGTGAAGTTTCATTGAAATTGGCCATTTAGTTTAGGAGGAGTTGTCCGGACAAACTTAAAGTTATGGTTCTTATCGGAAAACCTGTTTATAGTGACCAGTTGCCATAGCAACCATAATTTTGAGAAAAATAAAGTGGCATGCACATCTACACATGATCATTAATAGTTTTGTGAAGTTTCATCGGATTGGCCCATCGGTTTAGGAGGAGTTGTCCGGACAAACTTAAAGTTACGGTTCTTATCGGAAAACCTGTTTATAGTGACCAGTTGCCATAGCAACCATAATTTTGAAAAAAAAGTGGCATGCACATCTACACATGTTCCTCTATATTTGTGTGAAGTTTCATTGAAATCGGCCCTTCGGTTTAGGAGGAGTTGTCCGGACAAACTTAAAGTTATGGTTCTAATCAGAAAACCTGTTTATAGTGACCAATTGCTATAGCAACCATAATTTTGAAAGAAAATAAAGTGGCATGTACATCTACACATAGTCCTCTAATATTTGGGTGAAGTTTCATTGAAATTGGCCATTTAGTTTAGGAGGAGTTGTCCGGACAAACTTAAAGTTATGGTTCTTATCGGAAAACCTGTTTATAGTGACCAGTTGCCATAGCAACCATAATTTTGAGAAAAATAAAGTGGCATGCACATCTACACATGATCATTAATATTTGTGTGAAGTTTCATCGGAATTGGCCTATCGGTTTAGGAGGAGTTGTCCGGACAAAATGCGTCTACAGACAGACGGACGTACGGCCGGACGGACAGACAACCTGATTCCAGTATAAAGCATTATCATTTGTCTTTGAGATAACAAATGTAAAATTGCATTTAATATAATCTGTGTTTTTCGAAAACTGACTCATGAAATAGAGCATGGCTTTTAATAATCAAAACAAATAATCACAATGTTCTTCGCTTTAGTATGGCCTCTTTGCTGTTTTGAAGTAAAACTACAAGCCTATGCGCATTTGCTTGACATTTTATTAGTACTTTGGGTTGTGCTCACATCTCTGCTATAAACAATGTCACGTAAATTTCGTAAATTAGCGCAATGATGAGTTTCCAAACATACCATATGTTGGTAAAAAAAGAAAGAAAAAAATGTGGTAAAAAATGCAATAAGTGAAATGAAATGTGGGGCAAAAAAAACCTCGCTAAAATAGAATTACTACTTCAATTGACATATAAACCACCTGAAGCTCAGTCGTTAGCATGCGCTTTGAGATAACTATACAGGTTTGTAGTTTGAAATAATGAAATGCTAAAACGCAATGCCTTTCTTGATAACTAGTATTGAACCCCTAGTTCGTCTATCACATCAATTGGCCGAAATACATTTCGATCCCGTTTAATGGAAGGCGTCTCTCGATCATTTGGACCCATTATAAAACCCCTACGTTATCGTTTAGATTGATGCAAAAATTGTCATTTACAATGTTTCTAACTGGACAGTTGATGTAATAAGCAGAAGAGGAATATGTGAAGGGGCTATCCGAATTAAGCGCAGCGTTTTAAAACTTCTGGAAAAATAGGTTTTGATTAACTTTACGAAGTACGTGTGTATTGAAAGTATGAAGGTATGATAACTAACTTAGACTTGTCGTGAAGGATAATACTGATGGTTGTTATATCTATTCTCCTGTTTGAAAATTCTGTACGGTAAGGCTTGAAAAGTCTTATTTGTGCAATATCAGCAATCCTTTTCCAGGGTTGCCATGCTAATTTCTTGCTGTCACCAGAAAAAAACACAGAACAGTACTCGGATACACCATTCCCACCCTTCATTATGGCACTCTAGCATTGCATAATAATCACAATAATTTCTGGTATGACAAAATAAAACAAAATCATATAAAACTCTCGTATGACACAATATCACTGAACAATATTCACATGAATATCTCGTATAACACAATGAAGCTGTTCAATAATGACATACATCTCTTGTATGACACAATAACACATTACAATAATCACATAAATCTTTTGTATGACACAATGACACATTACAATAATCACATAAATCTTTTGTATGACACAATAACACATTACAATAATCACATAACTCTTTTGTATGACACAATAACACATTACAATAATCACATAAATCTTTTGTATGACACATTACAATAATCACATACATCTCTTGTATGACACAATAGCACATTACAATAATCACATACATCTCTCGAATAACGCAATAAATGTATTCTATAATCACATATACCTCTCGTATGACACAATTAAACTATACAATTATCTTATAAATCTCTCGTGCGACACATAAGCACTTTACAACAACCACAAAAATATATTGTAGCTCAAAATATCAATGTACGATAATCACTTAAATACGTCATAAATATGACGCAAAGTATATTTAAAGAACCGTGGCACTTCTCCATAATCCAGTTGCTAATACAATTGCTTAATTAGAGTATGTCGTTTCACAGTTAAGTGAATCCAAACCTTGGGTGTTCTTTTTATATTTTCTATTCCTCATTTGAACTCCTATATGTTGGTCTATTAGTCAGACATAGCAAGTGGTGATTTTGAAATTGCTGTTATCTAATGACCACTGACACTGCAGATCTACCCCATACCACTCCCATTAACGCCTACAGATGAGACAAGGAGTTTAGTTAGTAACTTATCACACGGAGTGATCCCCTTATATGATAAAATACTGACATATGGAATGCAAATCAATCCAAAGTTCTCAATAAATGTACAAATTATCAAATAATATAAAATTATAGTAACTAGGTTCTAGTAATGCTTAGAACAAATGTCAAACTGAAAGTCACTTTTCGGAGGTAACCCGTTTCTTGTATAAACCTAAACAAAGTCAACAATTGTTTTTATTGCTTCAAATGATACCTTATATTACTTTTTTTTTTTAATTTAAACTTAACGATCTAACACAATTAGTCAATGAGATGTATGCTATTAATATCTTTAAGACAAATTATGTCTAATAAAACTAAAGCATAAACGAGTAGAGGATAAAATAGTATATCACTGTTATCGCATTCATCGGCTTAACTGAAAGTGCTACGTCATTTAGCAGTTAGATATTCAAACTGAACGTCGTGGCCGTTTCTTGCAAATGAAACCTCGGTCTATATCCACCTATATCTTCTTACTAAAAAAAACAAACAAACAAACAAACAAAAAGAAAAACAAAACAAAATAATCTGTCATGTCCGAGAAAAGTTCCGTCTGTCATTTTGTTAACAGTGGTTACAGCCCGACGCACGACAATACTCTCAAATAACTGTTAAAAAAACAACAAACAAACAAACCCTGGAGACTGGAAATACCTTGTTACTATTTTAGTCAAGGTTATCAGTTTGCTATGTAAACCTCTCGTTCAGATATTCGTCAGTTTCATGTAATCATTTCTCTTTATCAAGTCGGTTAGGAAAGCTGCAAAAATCACAGTCATACAACACAAAATATTCATACACCACAAATATAAATGCTACGGAATATTTTTAACTTGTCTTGCCATATATGAATATTCTAACAGTCTAACCAGTGTTATTAATGTTCCACTAAAGAACACAAACTGACCACTGATGTGTCTTGTCCACTGATGAACGCTGTCTGACCAGTGTGTTGCATTTCCACTGATGGTCCCATTCTGACCACTAACGTTACTTTTCCAATAAAGAAACACTAGCTGACCACTAATATTACTTTCCCACTAATGGCCGCTGTCTGACCAGTGTGTTACTTTTTCACTGATGAACGCTGTCTGACCAGTGTGTTATATTTCCACTTAAGGTCGCAGTCTGACCACTAACGTTACTTTTCCACTAAAGAACACTAGCTGACCACTTATGTTACTTTTCCACTGATGGACGCTGTGTGACCAGTATGTTACATTTCCACTGAAGGTCGCAATCTGACCACCAACGTTTCTTTTCTATCGAAGGACCCTGTCTAATTATTGTGTTACTTTTCCACTTAAGAATGCTGTCTGATTACAGATGGCACTTTTCATCCAATGGACGCTGTTTTGTAACTGATGTTGAATCACCAATGATGAATGCCGTCTGACCAGTGTTGTTATTTTCGAAACTAAATCAAAAATAGAAAAGATCATACAATTTTAAACAGATTAATTTGCCTAAACCTTATGTTTATGATTTATGCGAGTATGCAATTTTCAAGGTAGCGTTCATGAGCTGAAAATACCAATCGCGTTAAAACATCATTCGCATTGTCAGACGAGAGTATATGTAGTCAAACTCGTACGTCTAAATACCGAGGGATAACAAAATCATGTTCAGATGTACCACGCGTATCCATGGCACATCTAGGCACACTCATGTTTTAACAACGAAATTAGTAAAATAGTCATACTGGTGATCATTATGCACATGGAACAAGATACTACTATCTCTGAATTGCATCACGATTGTGATCATAGCATTTTCATCGTAATTTTGATCTGATTTCATCCCTTGAACTCTCGTGTTGTAAATATTCAATATGGACGATTGGATGTGCTTCATACACATATTTCGTAATAACATGGTAAGAGTCTCTTAGGATGACAGCTATCGTTTGTTAGGTTAATTTTATGATATCTAATACCAACTCACATTTTTTCTTCTCCTCCAAACAGCTGTAACAGTATACAGAAACGGATTGATGGCAGCATTGATAGGCAGTACGAACACCATCACAAAAGCATACACCCAATCTGGTATTTCAATTCCACATCGTGATACGACTCCTAGGACATATAGAATACATATCAATATACATTTTACGATGCTATGTCAGCAAGTTATATGTAAAATGAACAACAGTTAACATTTGTAAACAGATAATCATGGAAGAAGTAGTTATTCACAATATGTATGTGCCCTTCGGGTATTGAGAAAGGAATAAGATAATATATATATATATATATATATATATATATATTTAATCTCTGCCGGGTTTATATTATCCAACGCCAAAGGGCCTTAATACGTTAACTTACCCATGACACCTATTGGAAACCAGCAACAAAAATCTGTCGCCACAACAAAAAGCAGTGTCGTAGCTACAGTCATCTCTCTTTGACGATTCTGGTTAGAGGTAATCCGCCGACCACTTCTTCTCAAACTTATGTAAATAAAAGACTGACCAACAGCAATAATAAGAAATACGATGCTGTTGAGGCAGACAAAGACAGCAAAGGAATATTCGGTCCCTGGGCGTTTATCTCCTTTAAGGGGCAAGGCGAGACAAACACTCGATTGAGAGTAGAATTCTCCTTTGAAGTATGATTGCATAGAAACAACAGGGATAATAGCAAGTGTGACAGCAACAATCCATAATGTCAATGAGACAATTAAAGCGTGTTTCCACGTGATACCCCTGCTAGTGAGACGGGAAAGAGGGAACATGATGACAATAAGTCTGTCTACCGTCACCATGAGAATGAGGAACGTCGACATCTCGCTGGATATACTAGATAATATACCTGCCGTGGTACATAAGATACTGTTTCTCCATTTCTGGTCATTCCAGGCGTATACACCTTCGTAAAAGGCATCCACAACACCTATTATCAGTAGGTAGATACCCATGAGTATATCTGACACAGCTAAATTCAGAGTGAAGAATGAGTAACTTTTAGTAATATTATCTTTATCGATAATTAGTCTGTAGATTATGACTGCCAGATTTCCGATAAATGCACAGATTCCAATAATCCAAAGGCAAACTCTCAATACTGTCGAACTTACCAAGGCAAAACAGGACGATATTGCATCACTTTTTGATTTACATAGATCGGGATATCTAACACACTGCCATAATGGAAGTTGTGTTTCTAAACAATTTCTGTTTTCAACTGACGGAGGCTTAACACAACACATAAATGGAACATCAGTATATAACTTATTTAAGTTATTTAAACCTTCAAACATATGTTCCGTCACCTCTAACCTGTTACCCACGATATTAAGTTTTAAGAGATTCCTTGGTAAAAGTGGAAGATGCGCCAATCTATTGTTTGACAAGTCAAGGACTTGAATATAAACAGGCCCACCAGGTTGGATAGTTGATCCATCGTAGTTTATATAGTGTTTATCACCCTCCACTATTCCAGAGAAAACATTATATGGTAGAGCAGTGATTTCATTACTGTGCATATGTAGGTAAATGAGATTTGACAGCCCCATGAACAGATCAAATGGAATAACTGCTATTTTATTGTCCGATATATCGAGATACTGTAGGCTATGCAGACCATGGAACGAGCTGTGTGAAATAACTGAGATTTTGTTGTTGTTCAAAAATAAATGAATAAGTTTTGACTGTTCTTTGAAAAGATTGAAAGGGATAGCCGAAATTTCGTTGAACGCCAAATGAATGAGAGTAAGATCAGTAAGTCCATCAAACAGATTGAAATGGGTAACTTTTATGTTATTGTGCAGCAGATATAGACTAGTAAGTTTAGACAGTCCATTAAATACTTTATGCGGAAGCATGGTAATGCTATTATTAGACAAGCTGAGATAAGTAAGGTTTGATAGTCCATTAAACACACTATGAGGGAGCGTGGTTATAATGTTTTGATCTAAATTAAGATCCGTCAGATTGGAAAGTCTGCTGAATAAGTTATGAGTCCAAACTGGTATACAGTTAAAAGACAAGTCGAGTGAAACAAGTTCAGAAAGTCCATGGAACGCGTTAGTAGAGAGGGTGGTAATGTTGTTTCTAAACAAGCTAAGATGCGTAAGTTTAGAAAGTCCGTTGAAGACGTTATTATTGAGCGTAGTAATGTTGTTATCGTACAAGTACAGATTCTCTAAATTAGAAAGTCCATTAAATACGTTATGAGTAAGAAATTGTATACGGTTAATGGAAAGATAGAGAGAAGTCAGTTCGGAAAGTCCACTGAATACGTTAGGCGGAAGCACAGCTATGTTGTTGCTATCCAGGTTTAGATAAGTAAGTTGTAATAGTCCATTAAACAGGTTATTAGAAAGCTTGGTAATGTTGTTCTTGCACAACTGAAGATCCGTAAGCTTAGAAAGTCCGATGAACACGTTATGGGTGAGAACTTGTATATGGTTATATGAAAGGTCGAGGTTAGTAAGTTCCGAAAGTCCATGAAATACATTGTCTGGGAGAAAAGTAATGTTCTTTTTACGAAGGTTCAGACGAATGCGTCGGGATGAATATTGTACAGACCAACAGGCGCTGATTCCCGTACAGTTGTATGGCTCTGAAACAATGAGTAACGTGTACAAATGAGTAAACATTTATCACCGTGCAGTTATAATGTTATGTAACAAAGAGCAAAATGTGCTAAAAAAGGCGGCCGGCATTAAAATCAAACAATAAATTGCCTCCATTTGAGGGCTAAACCATTCAACTCACATATTTAATAGGTTAGAAACTAAGTATATCCCCGCTAACTTAAGTTCACACTGTTAATAATAGGAAAATGTATCGCCCACCGAAATTAGTTTAAGTAAGAGTTGATGTCAGCAAACATCGTGCATTAGATGAAAAAAAAGAAAACAACAAAAACATTCAATGTTGAGCACTTCCGCAATTACTCTGACATGTTTTGAAATGGTCACCAAAATATCAAAGATGTATCGAGATGTAAGGCAAAGTTCTCTTCCAATCTTAAAAAATTTGGCAAATTAAGTTTGTTAAAGACACAGGTCACATGGCTACAATTGTGCTTTTAAGAGGTATCCCCCTTTTTGAAAAAAAAAAATTCTCGGTAGATTTAAGCTGGTGTTTTGATTAACTGAATAAATGATTATCTTTTGTTAATTTGAATCGCTAATTTTGGTTGAAAGTTTAAAATGTTCAGAATGTATAGGTTTGTGAAAAACAAAACAAAGAAAAAACAAAGAAAAAACCAAAAAAGGGGGGAAATATTCCTGCTGACTACCCTGAAATTAATCCATTGTTCAACTTTCTGAGCAAAGGACCGATTCATGTTCGATCACTAGCTGAGTGACAAATACTGCATTAAACACTATGAATGTAAAAGACATGCTAATGCGCACTTTAACTCTATTATTTCGGTACAGGGGCTTATTAGCACGAATTCTCAATCAACCCATATGTATTAGCATAGTATTCACTTACAGGTGAAATACATCTACAAACTTTGTTTAAATACAATCAAAAATAAAGAAATGGAAAATTGTTACGCACCCCTTTGAGTCAATTTGACTCCGGAAGTCTGTATAAGACTCAGGGTAGTACAAATTAATAGTTGGGGCAAGTACGTTTTATTATCTTGCTGTCAAAATCAACCACATCCAACATGTTTTACCGGTTACAATACCGTTTTCTAGAGACCGATGATACGTAGATGTCAGCAGTCAGCAAGTTACGGCGCATTTTGTAATTTCTGTTTAGATATAGACTTGTGAAGAGTTTTTTTCTTAACTGCATTAAATGTCACACGTTTACATATTTGTTTACTAATTTCACCAGAGGCCTGGGGTGTTCTGTGTTAATTTCATTCAGTGAATTACTGAGTACAAGCTAGCTATAATCTACAAAAAAGCTGGCCATGGTATAATAGCCTGGCCTTAGCCTGGCCATGTGGTTTGTTTTTAGTTTTTTTTTGTTTTTTTTTTTTGTGGTTCACCCGATAGCTCGTGTATTATCAGATGGAGAGAAAAAAAAGAATTGTGGAATGTGTGTTTAGACAAGAAAAGCTAACTTTTCTTGCAGCAAAAAAAAAAAAAAAAAAAAAGTGGGATAGCATAGAATCCTAATGGTGAACATTTGTCGAAACAAAACAAGACAATTCTGTTAATTGATAGAGTTGTTCAATGTGAAATAGGTGTCAGAAAAAAAATGTGCAGGGAATTCGTTTTGGTCCAAATTCACGATATTTTGCAATTTTCCACCTTTTTTATGTGGTTACCATGGTTTTCACAGATCTACAAAACAGAAAAAAATATGTTTACTTAATCTTCACTACTGTAATTTAATTGCGAATATTTTCTCCATGACAACGGTGATCACTTTGGTATTCGGTAATTCTGCCCTTGCATGGTATCACATGTAAACCACAATGTGTTATTTGAAACATTTGGTAGTTTTGACACTTTCCACATTTTGTCGTAATTGTGCGGTGCTTGCTGACATCCCCCCTTTAGAATTATTCAAAATCAACCTAGTTTTGGTATAGTAAGATCAAGACGGTACATTTTGTTCGTATTCCGTCCCACAAATTGCGTCTATCTCAAGCATTAAGTATAAAGATATGTCCTATAAGGTAAACGCACCTTTTTTAATAATTGAATCATACCTCCGTTATATCAGAGCATGATGTTTCAAAATTCGTGTGTACAAATGTAATATTAGGTATAAGGGCAGCCACATGCAGACGCAAAACGATCCTCCATTGATTGTAACGACGTAGAGAAGATACAGAAAACTGTTGCCTAAAATGATTACTGTTTACAAGGATGATATATATATAGGGGTTACACAACGAGTGATTGTTGGATATGGAATTTATTTCACACTCGTCAGTTATTTTTTTTAAATTAAAAAAGACAAGAGCTTTAGCGAGTGTCTTTTTCAACCTTTAAAAAATAACCTACGAGTGTGAAATAAATTCCATATCCAACAATCATGAGTCGTGTGACCTATTTCCACCACAATAATATCGGCTTGAATCAAAGTATAATTTCGCGTGTACAAATAAAGTGTACCGCTAACGACCAGGACCCCATGATGTGACGTCATTCGATTGTTGATGACGTCAATAACAATTGCAGCTTGGGTCAAAGTTCGAATTCTTGACCAATCAAAAGACCGGAAGGTAATATACCATTAGTGGTATATAACATTTATTTATTTAACAGTCGGCACATTTATACAATTGTTTGAGAGTGGAATCACATATTGTGGTAGAAATACTCATTATCCTTGTGTTTATTTTATTTCTTTTAAATATATTTTTATAATCAGGCATATTCTGTATAAAAAACACTTACCACATCCAAATCCTACCTCCTGGTCTTGACAGTTAATACAACATTTGTATTCCACAAGTTGACGAGATGTTTCTGGCGGACATAAGTTTTCCTCTGCATCATCAAGCTCACCTTAAATGTAATGCTTATAATGGCGATGGTTGTTTTTGCCTCCAAAGGTAAAATACATTCTGTGCAAGTAGCATTGGTAAAAAAGTGTTGAAGCAAATTTCATCGTTAAGGACGGAATTATTTCAATTTGCTTAGGCAATCAGCATGGCCATTCTTTTGTGAAATAGTCTAAACGAACCCAACGATTTGATGTTGCCGAGATAGCAACAAGTCGTCGAATACGTCTGACATTATACCACACAAAGACATATTAAAGATATAATGTGTTGACCGTAAATCTTCATCTTCATCGACTTCCATCTCCCGAAACACTGTATTGTTGTTTTCCGTCAGTACATTAATCAAAGGAATAATGATAATAGGAATAAGTCCCGAAAATATGGGAAAACGGGGATGTGGCTATTTAAGAAAATAAAGTTAATACTGCAACTTGGAAACCAGCTGTGGGTAATTTTTAAGTATATATTGAGGTTATCAACGTGCTATCGTGTACATTGTATGTTTAAACTTATTCATGATGTAATCTGATCGATAAGTTGTTTTTTAGTAAAAGACACGATGTATTTTCCCTCAAATATAGAAATCCATTAATACTAACTTTTTAATGACGAAGCCAAATAGGTAAACTATTCTATTTGCTATTGATAAAGAGCACATTTTACAAGTTTAATTGTAAGTCTCCCCACCCCTTGATAAGCTTATCCTGAGATGTGGTTAGATGTTTTAGTAATCATTTAAAATCTCTTACCTCTGGGACATTCTTCGAGTACTCTTCTTTTTGTTCGTTTTGCACTGCTTTCGGTTTTCGTTTCCATGACGAGATTATCAAAACTTTTATTTTCGCTGACTTCTTTGTTCTTCTCTTGTCGACTATCATTTTGCAAAATAACATTCGATTTTCTCAGATTCTCTTTTGAATATACAGTCAAGAAGAAGACCACGATAACAATGCCACACTTTAACGTAACGTTTAACATGATTTATATCAGTATAATGATTAAGATATGAAGTAAAACACAGAAGTGCTAACACGATAACCTATTATAGCGATTTCTGATTAGTATCACAATTTCTTGATGATTTCACAGAACTACTATCCTTTAATTTTAGACTGGGCATTTCACACCACAAATCTCTACAGACTGGTTTTAGGTCACAGAACAGTTATCCTCTAGACTGTATCAAGTTCATAGAACACTTTATCCTGTAGACTAGAGCGATATCGTAGAACGAAAAACTTAGAGACTGGAGCAATGCCACAGTAAAAACTGTCCTGATAAAAGGTGCGATGTCAAAAATCGCAAAACTGTCCAGATGAATGGTGCGATGCAAAAGCTTACAGAACAACTGACCGGCTGACTGGATCAATGTCTCTTTTATGTCAGTGTAACTTGATGAATATACACCAGATGTGTGGTCCTGTTACATATATTGATAACATATTCTACTCATATGAAATACATTTGTTCCAAATTTCATCCCAATTGCTTATCACCAATTAATTGCTTGTTTTAGTGATTCATGTTGCCCTGCCATGCATGCACTATCCCTTTACTAGGGTGTCATAGTTTCTCTTTATAACCTTTGTCCATTGAAAATATTAATGGCATGTTATCTTTGATTATCATTTTCGGAATCATTGTTAAACTGAAAAGCACGTTTCCCGGGTTGATGATGATCCTGTGCGTTGGATCATGTCACGGCCTAAACTCATCTACGATTGCCTTGTTCCATCTAGTACTCGCAAAATTAAGCCTGAAAAAGGAATGATCGTCGCAAAATTGTTGTAAGTCAAATTTTATCACGATCCTTATGCTCATTACAATTCCAGCCAGGCCCCTAAAGGTCACCACATTTTGATACAATAACCTCCATGCTTCATTTAATATTTTGACATCGAAAAACATCACTGCCAGATATAAACCAATGTTGATCTTCCCGTAAAAGTTACACAGTTAACATAAAATTCTTCTTAGAATATCGTCAATTAACAACAGCGCTATCACAATTTGGCTCAAATAGGGATACACCTCGCAAAATTGCTGTAAATAAACTTTTTTTTTGTCACGATCAATACACTTATCACGATTCAGGTCAGTCCACTAAATGTCGCAAACATTTTGAACCAATATCAAGTACGCGTACTCAATATATGGACATCGTAGACGTCACTAAGAGGTATAAACCCAGCATTAAGATCATCTAGAAGTTAACCGAGTTACTTCACGCTTTCCTTACAATTCACCATCAAACTATCGTGATACAATAACTTAACTTGAGACTCTGGTTACAGATTCCTTATACATCCCGATTGCATTTAGGTTAACAAATGTTAGGCTGGCCCGATTGACGTAAGAAACCATTATTTTTGGTCCCTGTTCAATACGTTGTATTTCGTCTCTATTCAGTAGCTTGTGTAGTTCTCCGGGGTAGTAACTTGTGTCTAGTCCCTGTGCAGTAATATGTGTATGGTCTTTGATCATTAATTTGTGTCTGCTCTCTGTACAGTTATTTGTGACTGGTCCCTGTAAATTAATTTGTGTCTGGTCCCTATACAGTAATATGTGTCTGTTTCCTTTAAAGTTATTTGTGACTGGTCTCTGTACAGTAATTTGTGTCTGGTCCCTGTACAGTCATTTGTGTCTGGTCTCTGTACAGTAATATGTGTCTGTTTCCTTTAAAGTTATTTGTGACTGGTCTCTGTACAGTAATTTGTGACTGGTCTCTGTACAGTAATTTGTGTCTGGTCTTTGATCATTAATTTGTGTCTGCTCTCTGTACAGTAATTTGTGTCTGATCCATGTACAGTTATTTGTGACTGGTCCCTGTACAGTAATTTGTGTCTGGTGTCTGTACAGTTATTTGTGACTGGTCCCTGTAAATTAATTTGTGTCTGGTCCCTGTACATTAATTTGTGTCTGGTCCCTATACAGTAATTTGTGTCTGGTGTCTGTACAGTAATTTGTGTCTGGTCCCTATACAGTAATTTGTGTCTGGTGTCTGTACAGTAATTTGTGTCTGGTGTCTGTAAATTAATTTGTGTCTGGTCCCTATACAGTAATTTGTGTCTGGTCTCTGTACAGTGATTTGTGTCTGGTCCCTGTACAGTAATCTGTGTCTGGTCCCTATACAGTAATTTGTGTCTGGTCCCTATACAGTAACTTGTGTCTGGTCTCTGTACAGTAATTTGTGTCTGGTCTCTGTACAGTAATTTGTGTCTGGTCTCTCTACAGTAATTTGTGTCTGGTCCCTGTACAGTAATTTGTGTCTGGTGTCTGTACAGTTATTTGTGACTGGTCCCTGTAAATTAATTTGTGTCTGGTCCCTGTACATCAATTTGTGTCTGGTCCCTATACAGTAATTTGTGTCTGGTGTCTGTACAGTAATTTGTGTCTGGTCCCTATACAGTAATTTGTGTCTGGTGTCTGTACAGTAATTTGTGTCTGGTGTCTGTACAGTAATTTGTGTCTGGTCCCTATACAGTAATTTGTGTCTGGTGTCTGTACAGTAATTTGTGTCTGATCTCTGTACAGTTATTTGTGTCTGGTGTCTGTACAGTGTTTTGTGTCTGGTCCCTGTACATTAATTTGTGTCTGGTCCCTATACAGTAATTTGTGTTTGGTGTATGTACAGTCATTTGTGTCTGGTCCCTGTACAGTAATTTGTGTCTGGTGTCTGTACAGTAATTTGTGTCTGGTCCCTATACAGTAATTTGTGTCTGGTGTCTGTACAGTAATTTGTGTCTGGTGTCTGTACAGTAATTTGTGTCTGGTCCCTATACAGTAATTTGTGTCTGGTGTCTGTACAGTAATTTGTGTCTGATCTCTGTACAGTTATTTGTGTCTGGTCCCTGTACAGTAATTTGTGTCTAGTCCCTTTAAAGTAATTTGTGTTTGGTCCCTGTACAGTTATTTGTGTCTGGTCCCTGTACAGTAATTTGTGTCTGGTCCCTATACAGTAATTTGTGTCTGGTCCTGTACAGTAATTTGTGTCTAGTCCCTTTAAAGTAATTTGTGTTTGGTCCCTGTACAGTAATTTGTGTCTAGTCCCTTTAAAGTAATTTGTGTTTGGTCCCTGTACAGTAATCTGTGTCTGGTCCCTGTACAGTAATTTGTGTCTGGTCCATGTACAGTAATTTGTGTCTGGTCCATGAACAGTAATTTGTGTCTGGTCCCTGTACAGTAATTTGTGTCTGGTCCTGTACAGTTATTTGTGTCTGGTCCATGTACAGTTATTTGTGTCTGGTCCCTGTACAGTAATTTGTGTCTGGTCCATGTACAGTTATTTGTGTCTGGTCCCTGTAAATTAATTTGTGTCTGGTGTCTGTACAGTAATTCGTGTCTGGTCCTGTACAGTAATTTGTGTCTGGTCCATGTACAGTTATTTGTGTCTGGTCCCTGTACATTAATTTGTGTCTGGTCCCTATACAGTAATTTGTGTATGGTGTATGTACAGTAATTTGTGACTGGTCACTATACAGTAATTTGTGTCTGGTCCATGAACAGTAATTTGTGTCTGGTCCTGTACAGTAATTTGTGTCTGGTCCTGTACAGTAATTTGTGTCTGGTCCTGTACAGTAATTTGTGTCTGGTCCATGAACAGTAATTTGTGTCTGGTCCTGTACAGTAATCTGTGTCTGGTCCCTGTACAGTAATCTGTGTCTGGTCCTGTACAGTAATCTGTGTCTGGTCCCTGTACAGTAATCTGTGTCTGGTCCCTGTACAGTAATCTGTGTCTGGTCCCTGTACAGTAATCTGTGTCTGGTCCCTGTACAGTAATCTGTGTCTGGTCCCTGTACAGTAATCTGTGTCTGGTCCCTGTACAGTAATCTGTGTCTGGTCCCTGTACAGTAATCTGTGTCTGGTCCCTGTACAGTAATCTGTGTCTGGTCCCTGTACAGTAATCTGTGTCTGGTCCCTGTACAGTAATCTGTGTCTGGTCCCTGTACAGTAATCTGTGTCTGGTCCTGTACAGTAATCTGTGTCTGGTCCTGTACAGTAATTTGTGTCTGGTCCTGTACAGTAATGTGTGTCTGGTCCATGAACAGTAATTTGTGTCTGGTCCTGTACAGTAATTTGTGTCTGGTGTCTGTACAGTGTTTTGTGTCTGGTCCCTGTACAGTAATTTGTGTCTGGTCCCTGTACAGTAATTTGTGTCTGGTGTCTGTACAGTGTTTTGTGTCTGGTCCCTGTACAGTAATTTGTGTCTGGTCCATGAACAGTAATTTGTGTCTGGTCCTGTACAGTAATTTGTGTCTAGTCCATGAACAGTAATTTGTGTCTGGTGTCTGTACAGTAATTTGTGTCTGGTCCTGTACAGTAATTTGTGACTGGTCCCTGTACAGTAATTTGTGACTGGTCCCTGTACAGTAATCTGTGTCTGGTCCTGTACAGTAATTTGTGTCTGGTCCCTGTACAGTAATTTGTGTCTGGTGTCTGTACAGTGTTTTGTGTCTGGTCCCTGTACAGTAATTTGTGTCTGGTCCTGTACAGTAATCTGTGTCTGGTCCTGTACAGTAATTTGTGTCTGGTCCTGTACAGTAATTTGTGTCTGGTCTATGAACAGTAATTTGTGTCTGGTCCTGTACAGTAATTTGTGTCTGGTCCATGAACAGTAATCTGTGTCTGGTCCTGTACAGTAATTTGTGTCTGGTCCCTGTACAGTAATTGATGTCGTAACCCTGGTCAGTAAATTGTGTCTGGTCTCTTTGCAGTAGCATGTGTCTGGCTCCTGCATAATAGTTTGTTACTGGCCCCTATGATTTGTATTGTGTTATACGAGGACAGGATCAACAAGCAAAACACTACCATCGTTTAGAACACAATCATAATGTTATGGTATTAATGATGGACAGAAACAGTTTAGTTTGTCGGCGAAATGTTAGAAGTCCTGGTTTTGTAAAAGTCAAACCTAATAAAGAGTCTCATATTGACTGATAACACAATCCGACGCCATATGGCGTTAAAACGACATGATCTATTGGAAATGAAACGGAACTAAACACGACAGGATATTGTTATTTTGTTAATACATTAGAACATGAAATAAGAATATGCTACAAAACTTATGGATGGCCAAAGGCGTTCAACTTCTAACATTGCATTTCTGTTGAACCATCAAAGAAAAAGCTTATCATAACATTGCAATAGTTTACAAAGTTCTAAACTTGTAATTTTGTGATTGTAATCATAAAAATGGTTATTGCTAAACTGCAGTTCTATATCTGACAATGTTTAAATTAAGTGTACAAAAAAAGTAATAATAAAAATAAATTATGATGTTGTATGTACGAAAATATTTGGCATTCGAAATGCGAAATTCGATATCCGTGAGATTTGTAGTATAGCCTGTTGCTTGTTGAATATTATTTTAGTCTCATAGTTGGCGCTGTAGTAGATCTTGAATAAACAGACCATTTATCAACTACTTTTACCTAGCAGGACGAAGAATGAAGTTTACGATGGGAATTAATGATCCAAGCCAATTAATAATTCGGATACCCCACCTGTAACTTAAACTTAACCCGAGAAATCTCAACCACCGAACAAATCCCTCTGGGCCAGTAAGCCATAGCATAATTGACTGCAGGAGCCAAAGGGGTCTACTATATACATGTATATCTGCTTTCACTTTAGCCTACAATGGAGATGGCTGACCGCTAACCCTATCGGCCCACTTAATTGTTTTACTAGAATAATATCCTTTTCTATTTGGCCCCTCCTTTACTATATAATTATAATGAGTACAGCCCTGCCATGATTAGCATTGCTCAGGTTGTCGCAATGAAGTAAAACGCCAATCACTAACTCACTTATTAAAATTTTCATTTGAAAAACAGACGGCGACAGGTAATTTATGTGTATTTTCAAACGCAATTTCAAATAAATTCAAGACATTTGATATCATAAGTAATTTATTGATTTATTTTCTATTAACTTTTTTTTTTGTCCTAGGTAAGTGTCATATGACCTTGTTGACAACACTGTCTTAATCGATTAGCTGATAGAAATCGTAGTCACCAACCTAGGTGCGCACACGAATCTTTCCCTTTATTTTTTACAATTTTAGCAGTGACATATCGAAAAAAAATCATTCTAAAGAAGTAATATTTTACCAGAGTATAATATCCCGAGATAACTCATCCGTGGGTCTATACATAGTTCGTAGGGAATTATTAGCTGAACTATACAGGTTGGTTATGGTTTCCAACCACCAAAAAGGATAGGTCGATCCAATTAACATGATGACATTTGGTTTTACATGCATTTAAGGATTGATTGTCAATTTTGTTGCTGGCATGGACTGACGAAGGGAAGTGAACCTCGTGCAAATGAACTAAGTTCACTTCCCTTCATCCGTCCATGCAAGCAACAAAATTGACAATCCATCCCTATAGGTACGTTAACCAAATTAAAAATCCCGCCGCCAGATTGCAAAATTCGGTCGCATCGGAGTGACGTAAGTGCATCACTTTGTAACTTCGTTATACTTATCGTACATGTGTGCACAGTAGTGGAACAGCAGACAGCTATTCTCGTTGCCAAGGCAACACAAAATATAGTCCCAAACACGTTTTGATTATTACGATGTTGATACACATAAATACGATATTTTCAAGATAAAATATTCATTTATAGCAAATATTTATGATATTGTACAATAAAAACTTAGCAATACCCATATAAATACGAATTAAAAGTGCGTGCAGTGTTGACAGTATAGTATGTGTGTGATTTGGTTACTCGAGACACAGGAAAAGGCTAACGTGACGACTGTTCACTGAAATATCACAACATTAAAAACAGTGTTTATATAATCCCTAAAGCATTAAAAAAGACGATTTTGTAAGGTTTTATAATTTGAATGAATGTTGACTTTTTAGTCTTAAGATTATTTGTAGATGTCATATGTTACTCAAAATTTAACGCCGAACCCCTGTGACCGTATGCGATGCAGTCTAATAGCCGGGATATTCAGAGCTTGGGAAACAGTGCAACAATGTGTATTTTTGTCGCAAATTAACTGATAATGCATATGCTGTTTTAGAAATATTGGATTTCATTGTCGCACTGGCGTTTTTGGATGTAAATTCTGATAATAGTAAGTAAAGAAACATTGAACGAAAATGATTCGTCTCTCAGAACAGAAGCACGCGACCAAAATCTTTAATAGGAAATGAAGTGATCTGAGTTTACTATTTTCATTAAGGCTGAGCGAAGTAAAAATGTGTTAATAAATGTTACAATATAATAAATGTATTTTGTACTGACTTATCAAATAACACTGTACAATAATCACATGAATCTCTTGTACGACGCAACAGCAATGTACAATAATCACATAAATGTCTCCTATAACACTATATAACTGTACAAAAATCACATAAACTTCTCGTATGACACAATATAACTGTACAATAATCACAAAACTCTCGCATGACGCAATAACACTGTACAATAATCATATAAACTTCTCGAATGACACAAACGTACTGTAAAATAATAATATAACCCCTCCTATGACACAATAACACTGTACAATAATCGCATCAATCTCCCGTATAACTCAATGTCATTGTACTATTATCACATGAACCCGTCGTATGACACAAAAGTACTGTTTAATAATCACATAATCCCTATATCCATAAGCACTGTTGACACCTCCCTTGACCCCAACTGTTAATCTTATTACTCCATTAGTGTCTGGCATTTCACATTAAAGTTAATCGAACATAATGGTGTTGTTTCAATATGTTTCACTTGTCAGCATGACTGATATATGTTGTCGTTCTAGTAGCCGGACATGACAAAGAGGTGGATTTATAACCGCTGTTATCACTTTTGTGACCACTTACACTGCAGGTAACGCTGTAATATTTTGCAGATCGGTATCCCAAATACAGCCTAAACGATTCTTATCATGTCCGACAGTAGTGTCGTTTTTACCACTTCGTCAAAAATAGTAACAGCCCGACGTACATTGTACATTTCGGCGTTGATTTAATTACATGTAAGCACAAACACTCATGCAATTATTGTTCGGATATAGATTTCATCAATAGAAATTGTGCATATTTTAGATGTCCGAAAGAGTAATGCACCATTAAGGTCAATGTTATCAATTTCTGATGTCAACCTCTCGTTCCCAAGTTTACATTTACGTTTATTTTTGTCCAATTAGAAAACCGCAAAAAGCACCGTCAGATACTTTACACAGAGTAATACTGACTGTTTTTTTTTACTATTTGAACTTGTCTTGCCATATATGCATATTTCACTACCTAGTCATTGGTATATTATGATAATGTAATTAGACAATTACAGCCAGAAAAAAACAGTTACATTTACCCGTATATAATATTCACTGAGACACTTAACCACTAAAGTAACTTCTCTTCTGATGGCAGTTGTCGGACCTTTGATGCTACTTTCTCACTGATGGAGGATGTCTGACCGACGATGTTAGATTCACACTGAACGACACTGTCTGATATTACTTGTCCATTGTAGGATGCTAGCTGGCAACTGATGTTACTTCTCCAATGAAGCACACTGTCTGGAAACTCATGTTACTTTGCCACCGATAAACGCCGTCTGAGCAGTGATGTTCATTTTCGAAACTAAATAAAAAAAATGGTATCAGCTTTTATTTATCATACACAAGTCTCTTTTGTGAGTATACAATGTTCATGGTAGCGTTCATAAGCCCAAAATAGCAAATCAGTCGTATTTTAAAATGGGAGTATACATAACCAAACAGCATGTCTAACTCAATGTAAATACCGGAGGAGGGAGGTTAACAATGCATATTTCAGAATTGCACATGTCTACTGAATCATCCGACGACGTCTACAATGAATATGTAGGACAAATTAGACACAGTCGTATTTTACTAACGATATCTGCAGAATAGGCAAACTGGTGATCATTGTACACATTGAACAGGACTTTTCTATCTCTCAATAAGATCACGATGCTGATCATATCATGTTTTTATGATAGCCTTGATCTGATTTCATCTGTCAAAACCATGTGTTGCAATTCAATGTGACTGGTCGAATATGCTTCTTATACATATTTCTTAATGACATGAAGTGTCCCTTCGGATGGCAGCCATTTTCAAAAACAAAAAATATCATCAGGCTATCAAATACCTACTCACATTTCTTCTCCTCCAAACAGCTGTAACAGTATACAGAAATGGATTGATGGCAGCATTGATAGGCAGCACGAACACCATCACCGAGGCATACACCCAATCTGGTATTTCAATTCCAAACCGTGATGCGACTCCTAGGACACATATAATGCATATTTATATACATTTTACGATGGTATATCAACTAACTTATCAGCAAAATAGGAAAACAAGTTAATACATACAGATAATCAGAGAAGATCAAATTATTCGCAAAAATTAATTTGCACTTCGGGTATAGCAAAACAGATAAAATGTAATTAACATCTTTTCATCTTTTTTTGTGTGTTAATCACTGTCTGGATCATTTTATCCGAAGCTAAAAGACATGAATAAGCTTCAGAATGTAACCTACCCATTACACCTATTGGAAACCAGCAACAAAAGTCTGTCGCCACCACGAAGAACAGGGTCGTTGCTACAGCCATCTCTCTTTGACGATTCTGTGTTGAGGCAATCTGGCGACCACTTTTCCTCAGACTTATGAAAATAAAAGACTGGCCAACTACAATGATTAAAAATACGATGCTGTTGAGGCAGACAAAGACAGCAAAGGAATATTCAGTCCCCGGGCGTGCACCCCCTTTAAGGGGCAAGGCGAGACAAACACTCGATTGAGAGTAGAATTTTCCTTTGAAGTAGGACTGTATAGTGACAACAGGGATGATAGCAAGTGTGACAGCAACAATCCATAATGTTAATGAGACAAATAACGCGTGTTTCCATGTAATACTCCTTCTGGTGAGACGGGAAAGAGGGAACATGATGACAATAAGTCTGTCTACCGTCACCATCAGAATGATAAATGTCGACATCTCGCTGGATATACTGGATAATATACCTGCCATGGTACATAAAATACTGTTTCTCCATTTCTGGTCATTCCATGCATATACACCTTCGTAATACGCATCAACAACCCCTATTATCAGTAGGTAAATACCCATGAGTATATCTGACACAGCTAGATTGAGAGTGAAGAATGAGTAACTTTTAGTAATATTATCTTTATCGATAATTAGTCTGTAGATTATGACTGCCAAATTTCCGATAAAAGCACATATTCCAATAATCCAAAGGCAAACTCTCAATACTGTCGAACTTACTAAGGCAAAACAGGACGATATCGCATCGGCTTTTGCTTTACATTTATCAGCATCTGCAAGACACATCCATAACGGAAGTTTTGTTTCCATACAGTTGATGTCTTCAACTGACGAGGGCTTAACACAACACATAAATGGAACATCAGTATATAACTTATTCAAGTTAGTTAGACCTCCAAACATATTTTCCTTCACTTCTAACCTGTTACCCACGATGTTTAGATATGAGAGATTTTTTGGCAAAAGTGGTAGATGCGCCAATTTATTGTTTGACAAGTCAAGGACTTGAATATTAACAGGCCCACCAGGTTGGATAGTTGATCCATCGTAGTTTATATAGTGTTTATCACCCTCCACTATTCCAGAGAAAACATTATATGGTAGAACAGTGATTTCATTGCTGTGCATATGTAGGTTAACAAGATTTGACAGCCCCATGAACAGATCAAATGAAATAATTGCTATGTTATTATCTGATAAATCGAGATAATGTAGGTGGTGCAGACCACGGAACGAGTTGTATGGAACAACTGATATATTGTTGTTGTTAAGAAACAAATAGATAAGCTTTGACTGTCCATTGAAAAGATTGAACGGGATAACAGAAATTTTGTTGAATGCCAAATGAATGAGAGTAAGATTAGAAAGTCCATCAAACAGATTGAAATGGAGAACTTGGATGTTATTGTACATCAGATATAGATCAGTAAGTTTAGATAGTCCATTGAATATTCCATGTGAAAGCACGGACATGCTATTGTTCCCCAAGCTGAGATAAGTAAGACGGGAGAGTCCATTAAAAACGGTAGGGGGAAGCGTGGTAAGGTTGTTTTTATCTAAGTTTAGACTCGCCAGATTAGAAAGTCCACTGAACAAGTTATGCGTAAAACGTTTTATACCGTTAAATGACAGATCAAGATAAACAAGTTCAAAAAGACCATTGAACACGTCATTAGGGAGCGTGGTAATGTCGTTCTTATGCAGGTTTAGGCTCGTAAGATTAACAAGTCCCTTGAATATATCATGCGGAAGCACAGTAATGTTGTTGTTCTCCAAGCTAAGATAGGTAAGACGTAATAGTCCATTAAACACGGTATGAGTAATCGTGGTAATATTGTTATTATTCAAGTGAAGAATGCTCAGATTAGAAAGTTCTGTAAACACGTTGTAAATAAGAAATTGTATACGGTTAAAGGACAGATCGAGAAAAAAAAGTGCAGAAACTCCATTGAATACGTTATGAGGGAGCGTGGTAATGGTGTTATTATGCAGGTTTAGGCTCGTAAGTTTAACAAGTCCCTTGAATATATCATGCGGAAGCACAGTAATGTTGTTGTTCTCCAAGCTAAGATAGGTAAGACGTAATAGTCCATTAAACACGGTATGAGTAATCGTGGTAATATTGTTATTATTCAAGTGAAGAATGCTCAGATTAGAAAGTTCTTTAAACACGTTGTAAATAAGAAATTGTATACGGTTAAAGGACAGATCGAGAAAAAAAAGTGCAGAAACTCCATTGAATACGTTATGAGGGAGCGTGGTAATGGTGTTATTATACAAGTGAAGACGCTTCAATTTAGAAAGTCCATAGAACACATCATCAGGGAGCGTTGTAATACTATTATTATACAAGTAAAGACTCTTCAAATTGGAAAGTCCCTTTAACACATTATGAGGGAAAATTTGTATATGGTTAAAGGAAAGGTCGAGAAAAACAAGTTGGGGAAGTCCATTAAATATGGTATGAGGGAGCGTTGTTATGTTGTTGTTCTCCAAGCTGAGATAAATTAAACGGAGTAGTCCACTGAATAAGTTATGTGAGAGTGTGGTAATGCTGTTTTTATTTAAGTAAAGGCTCTTCAGTTCAGAAAGTCCATTGAACACGTTATGAGGAAGTAAGATAATGCTGTTGGA
Source organism: Pecten maximus (assembly GCF_902652985.1). Taxonomy (NCBI): domain Eukaryota; kingdom Metazoa; phylum Mollusca; class Bivalvia; order Pectinida; family Pectinidae; genus Pecten; species Pecten maximus. The sequence goes on from NC_047024.1 coordinate 41,975,188, forward strand.
CCCTAATCTAAGATAAGTGAGGCGGGATAGTCCATTGAACACGTTCTCAGGGACTACGGTAAGGTTGTTGTTATGCAATCGAATACGCCTAAGTTTAGAAAGTCCATGGAAGACGTTTTGAGTGAGAAATTGTATACTGTTAAATGACAGGTCGAGATAAACTAGTTCAGAAAGTCCACTGAACACGTTATTAGGGAGTGTGATTATGCTATTTTTATGCAGGTTAAGACGGGTAAGTTTAGAGAGTCCATTGAACACGTCATAAGGGAGGTTGGTTATGCTGTTTTGTTGCAAATGAAGACTCGTAAGTTTAGAAAGTCCACTGAACACATTATGTGGAAGCAAAATAATATTGTTAGTCTCCAAGTTGAGATAAGTAAGGTGGAATAGTCCACTAAACAGGTTATGAGGGAGCATGGTAATTCTGTTTTTATGCAACTGAAGACGTGTTAGTTTCGAAAGTCCGCTGAACACGTTATGGGTGAGAACTTGTATATGGTTCTTTGAAAGGTCGAGGTAAGTAAGTTCCGAAAGTCCAAGAAACACATTGTCTGGGAGAAAAGTAATGTTCTTTTCGCGAAGGTTCAGACGAAAGCGTCGGGATGAATCTTGTACAGACGAACAGGCGTTGATCCCCGTACAGTTGTATGGTTCTGAAACAAAGAGTAACGTGTACAAACGAGCAAACATGGACCAGTGTACAGTTTCAATGTTCTGTAACTAAGAGTAACCTGTGCAAACAAGTAGGTGGATGACTTTGTTATCAGACAATATATTGGACCTATTTTGGGATATTTCATTCAACACACACATTTAATAGGTCAGGAACTAAGTATATTCACCCTAATGAACGTTACATTGTCGCGATTAATTACATTACATAAAAAATAAACTTGTACTGGTATAATAAGATCATGGCGGTACATTTGGTAGTATTTCGTCCAACAAGCCGTGTTTATCTCAAGTATAATTGAATCATATTTATATGCATATACGAGCAGAATGTGTCACATGTAGTGTGTAAAAACGTAATTTTAGGCACATGGGGAGTTACATGAATACGCCATAAGATCCCCCATAAATTGTAACAACGTTGTGAAGACGTATAGATTGATCCATGGAGTGATTTCTGTTTAAAAGTATACTATATATACTTCAGATTATTTTTAGATTGTTTTTAATAAGATAATATTCTGTATAAATACCTACTTACCACATCCCTCTCCCGTTTCCTGGTCTGGACAGTTGATACAACATTTATACTCCACAAGTTGACGGGATGTTCCTGGCGGACACGAACTTTCCTCACCATTATGAAGATTACCTACAATGTAATACTTATGATGTCGAGAGTTGCTTTATGCTCCAAAAATAAAGAAAATGACAATTAAATGCATTCCATACACGTAGCATATTTTACTAAAGTGTTAAAGAAAAAATCATTGGTGATATGAATGTGCCGACGATTTTTATAATGGGGGAATAACAAATAGTCATAAAATACATCATAAAAGAAATTAAAAACAGTGTGTGGTGTCGACCTTAAAACTCCCCTTGGTCTTTATCAACATGCAAATTCAAAACCCTATTTTGTTATGTTCCGTCAGTAGCCGACATATGTCATAGAAATAATTATAATAGTCACAAGTCCTGACAATTGAATCAACTTTGACATATACCGCTCAAAGTAAGGAAAGACGGGATATTACTATTCAGAAAGGCAAAATTAATACTGCAGTTGGGAAACCAGCTGTCTCTCCTGGTAAGGTTTTAAGAACGCTCGAAAATATTGAGGTAACCAAAGTGCTGGCGTGATATATGTGTTGGTCGACAAAAGGCACAGTTTAGTCAAATAAGTATGTCAATAGTCCAATGGAAGATCTGGTCATCAAACGTAACAAAGAAACTGTTGACGAGAAATTAAAAAAATCTCACATTTTATAGTATTATTGTCATAGCTATATTTACAGACATTTTCCCCAAATATTGAAATATATTAACACTAACTCTGTAATGACAAGGCAAAAAACGGAAAATATATTAGCTTCTGGTTAAAAGAATATGCGAACTTGGTTGGTAGCGGAATAAACCAATTTTTAGTCAGGTTAAAGTGTAAGCTAATTATTTTTAAAATTCTTACCTTTTGGACATTTTTCAAGCAATCTTCTTTTCGCACGTTTTGCGCCACTTTCCGTGTTTGTATCAATAATAAGATGAACATAGTTTTTGCTTTTGCTAGATTCCGTGTCTTTTTGAGTTTCACTTTGAAAAAATACATCCGAATTATGCAGACTATGTTTTGAATATACAGTCAAGAAGAAGACCATGCTAATAATAAGCTTGAATATAACGTTCAACATTTTTTTTTTATCCTGTATATATATATATATATATATAATTATATCCTGTTGAATGATATGATGTCAAAGCTCATATAACACAATTGTATATCCTTATGATTGGTGTGATGCTAAAGCGTAACAACAGAAATATCATGATGAATGGTGGGATGTCAAAGGTTCACAGAACAAATATACTGATGAATGGTGCAATGTTAGAGCTCAAATAACAAATATCCTGATGAATGATGCGATGTAAAAGCTCACAGAAAAAATATCCTGTTGAATGGCGCGATGTAAAAGCTCAAAGAACAAATATCCTGGTAGATGGTACATGTGTATGATGTCAAAGCTCCCAGACCAACTGACCGACTGACTTGATAGATGCCTATTTTATGCCAGTGTAACATGAATGGCTTACGGTGACGTTTGTCTTTGTACAGGGACCATACAGCTGGCGTATCTTTATCTCATTTGCTTGAATCTACTTATATATAACACATTTTTGCAAATTATTTCCCGTCACTAATCATCATTTACGGTAATGTTCTGTGGATTCATGTTGTCCTACGAAAAGTGCTTTGCCCTTTTATTGAGTGTCCTTATTTTCTAGTATTTCCTTTGTGGCTTTAAAATATTCATGCCATTATACCTATGATGTCTAAATTTGTAATCATTGTAAAGCTGAAAAAACATTTCCGGGTTCATCAAGATCATTTACGCTGGATCATATTATGGTTTACACTAATCTATGATGGCAATGTTCTATCCAGCGCTCATAAAATATTAATTCAAATATTGATAATCATCGCAAAATTGCGGTAAATCAACACGATTCCAGTCAGTCCCCTAAAGGTCACAAACATTTCGATCCAATAACACTTACACGTACTCAATATATGGACATCGTAGACATCAATACATTGTACCAGGTTACCCAGCATTAAGGTCCTTTAAAAGTTAAACGAGTTGCTTCACGCTATGCTTTACAAATCACCAATATGCGATTGTGTTGCAATAGTTTCACTTAAGACTGTGGTTACAAATTCGTTATATATTCAGATTGCAGGCAGGATAACAGAGTTTAAGCCGGCCCGACTTACAGTGTCTGGGGCCTGTTCAGTATGTTGTGTCTGGTCCCTATGGTGATCTATGTCACCTATGTACTAACATGTGTATGGTCCATATCCATCACATTTATCTGGTCCTTGATAAATATGTTGTGTGTGGTACAGTTATTTGTGTCAGGTCCCTGTACAGTAGTTTGTGTCTGGTTCATGTACAGTATTTTTTCTTGTCCCTGTTCAATGATTTGTGTCTGGTTACTGTACAGTTATTTCTGTCTGGTCTCTGTACAGTAATATGCGTCTGATCCCTGTACAATGATTTGTGTCTGGTTCATGTACAGTTATTTTTGCCTGGTCTCTGTACATTAATTTCTGTCTGGTCCCTGTTCAATTATTTGTGTCTGGTTACTATTCAGTAGTTTGCCTCTTGTCTCTGTACAGTAATTTATGTCGGGTCCCTGTACATTAATTTGTGTTTGGTCCCTGTAAAGTATTTTCTGTCTGGTCCCTGTTCAATGATTTATTTTGGGTCTTTGTTGAGCAATTTGTGTCTGTTTCCTGTTCAAATATTTGTGTCTGGTCTCCTTTCTGAGATTTGTGGCTGGTCCCTGTACAGTTATTTGGCGTCTTGTCAATGTCAAGCAACCTATGTCCTTAATAGCTTGTGTTTGATCCCTGTTCAGTAACCCGTATCTGGTCTCTGTTCAGTATCTTGTGTCCTGCCCCGTGTTCTGTACATGATTTTGATAGGATGAGATCAGCCAGTAAAAATACTACCATCAAAGAGCACGATCATTATGTTATAGTATTAATAATATATAGAAACATTTTAATTTGACCGCTAAATGTTAGACAACCTATCTACTGTCTCGTATTGACTTGAAACACAATCCGTCGCCATATGACATTGAACATGGTTTGGTTTGGTTTATTTTGTTTAACGTCCTATTGACAGCTAAGGTCATTCAAGGCCGGAACTTTTGCCGATTTATAGTGCAACCTCACTGAAGCATACTGCCGAAGACACCCAGCAGCACACCCCACCCGGTCACATTATACTGACAACGGGCGAACCAGTCGTCCCACTCCAAATATGCTGAACGCTAAGCAGGAGCAGCAACTACCATTTTTAAAGACCCTGGCATGTATCGGCTAGGGGACAGAACCCAAAGCCTTCCTCACAGTGGCGAACCCACAACTAAAGGCAAAAAGTGAGGCATTGTCAAGGGAGACATTAAGAAGAAGAAAGTTGTTCAGAAAGAAGAGAAAAGATAATATCCCAAATTTAGTCGCCTCTTACGATCATGCAATGGGGACAGCAGGTACAATTCTTACGCCCTACCTGCAGGGCAGGCATTGACCATGACACGATCATGAAACGATCAAATGGGAATCGAACTGACTTGTTAACACGTAAAAACGTTAAATAATTCGTATGTTAAGCTTAAGTTTCGAAAAACCTAAGTCGTAAAAAATACAATTCAATATTTAAAATAATAAACTTCTGCTATTGTAAATTTGAAGATGGTGTTAATCGCATTATGAAAACAGATACCGCTGCAGTATAGATTGAATAAACACGCCGTTTATTGACTACTTTTACCTGTCGAAGTGGAAACTGAAGGTCTCGAGGGAAATTAATGATTAAATCAAGTTAATAGTAGTTGATGTCTATAATTTTGATACCTCGCCAGGGAAATATACTAATTCAGATGTATGTTAACAACCGAACAAATCGTACTGGGCCTGTAAGTCATAGTTTAGTCATTCGCCTACAATAGCCTTATATATAATTAGGTGTCTACTATCTACAGCTGCTTTCACTATGACCTACATAGGAGATCGGTGACCGATAACCCCATCACCCAACTTAGTTATGGTACCAGGACATTATCCTCTCCTTCGTTTGACCTATTCTTACTAGTTTTTAAAACCATAATAAGTATAGCCTTTTCATATGGCCCTAGTTGTTGAAAGGAAGCAAAAATCCATTCACTTACTCCCTAAATCTCCGTAAGATGTGAAGACGACGACAGCGAAATGTATGTGTATTTTCAAACGCAGTTTTTTTATTTATTTTTTTTTCTATTTTTTTTTCCAATTTTGTTGAGAAATTTGATATCATGTCTGATTCAGTTTTTTATCTACTTAATTATTTCACGTCATAATGTTTTTGTCTAATTGATTAGCTGATTAAGATTATAGTATCCGCCCTGTGATGCGCGCATTGATAATTCCCTTTAGTAGTATGTAGTAGTATATTATCTATACACATAGATAGCAAATTTTAAGATATCTTTTAGTATAATTTGCTACGATAACTCAACCACAAGTCCATTATTTCCTCCGATATTGTTTTAGTTATCTTGACTTGTTGCCTTCCATCTTTCAAAAAGTACTTGTTAACTGAATTGTAGGTCTGCAATAGATTATAAGACTCTTTCATATGTGTATATGTAGGATAGGGATATTCCACCCGAGGGGTCACAAAATGTGGTGAAACCCGAGGCTTGCCTACATACACACATAATAAAAGAGTCTTTTTCTCTCATATCACTACCAAATTTCTGGCGAAAGTGTCCCTCAGCCATCCATTTTCTTCAATTTTCAAACAATTTTATTTGACGTTTTTACTAAAAATACTTATGATATTCTGAAAGATCATCATCGATTTTGGCAAACAAAGTTTGCACACAAACTTCATTCCTTTTGTGGTTAAGTGATGAACGAATGAACAATTCGCCGATAAAATTTGCCGTAACCTGACCGACTTTTGACGTGGCCGTGATCAAATTGTCAACATCCGAGAAAAAGAAGTTCTATCAACAATACAGAAATCCTCGACATATTTGATCATTTCACGGAACAAACTGTACTTTTTATTGCCAAGTAACTTTTTTTTATAAAATACTACGTCACTGCATGACGTCCGACTGTCATTGGAATTCCATTCATAGTTGAAGGCTATTGAGAGTGATGTCGATCTCGATCGCCATGACGCGGCGATGTTTCGTGGGTGGTAGTTTTAAATTCACGGTGATTTTGGCAACTTCATGTGTGAACCATCGAACAGTAACTCGATACGAGTATTCGATCTTTTCTGTGACATGGGATTATATGTGTTTAACCGATTTTCTTGATAGAATGACGAAGGTAGGTCCGTCGATAACGATGATCATATTGAAAGGCTAGGATGGCAGTTAGTTTCCCTGGTTACTCTACACAAATATAGACTCTGTGTTGCAATCAAAATAAATATGTCTTTATATGAACATCGAGGGGTAACATTTTTACCGAATGTTCGTTCATTTAAGAGCCAATTTCCAATTTCCAAATACACAGGTTACTGAGTAGGCCTAGAGTGAACAAATTCAAGGCCCCTGTGCTAACTCAAACGGAACCATTAATTTCATCGGTTGTGATGGTTGACATTTTTTTTATATAAACTTTTTTTATTTAATACTTTTATTCAACTTCCTATCATTGCCAGGTGATTGTGTGGGTTTGCATGTTTTTAATGGCAAATGACAAACCTGTAGGGTAGGCCAGTCTGTACTCTAACTGTTACAACAGCCCTGTAGGCCTAGTCTACTGTACAGTAACGGAGTTATATTTTCGCTCAGATGAATTGTCTAATCGTTTAACCGTGTAGCCCTATTGGTTTTTAGCTGATATGATATATATTTATCTCAGAACGTTTGTATTTTTATAGTTAAATCCAATAAATCTAAGGACTGTCGGATGTAAACACGAAGCACACGACGTTGTAAGTGTCGTCCCCCTTGAACGCAGATTACTCCGCGCGCGTTAAATGCTATCATACATTGGCAAACTCTATCCAACATGGCGAGATATGAGAGAAAACGTCCTTAGTGATATTAGAAGATGGACGCAATAAACAATAATTGATTCAGTTTTAAAGCATTGGATTTATCTAACCGCTGTTATGATTAATGTGAAACTGTTTCAAATACAATCAGTGTATCTAGTATTGACTCAGCCAATGAAGCATGACTATCGAAATTTAATCAGGTGTAGAAATTGTTAACATGATATCATCGAGTGAACATTAACTTAATTTCTCCAGTGGCTCATTTTTGAATATAGGTTTCTTTAGTATATATTTGGAGGCGCGACCTTTTCATTTTAAATCATTAAAATGCAGCTAAATTAGATACAGTTGATAATGTGGTGTTGTGGTGATGGCATGAGTAAAGTTTTTTTCCAGACATATGTTAGGTTTTTAATTAATTTTTTTTTTTTTTTTTGGGGGGGGGGATATTTTCCTTGGCCTTGATACTTGACTGGTGATTTAGGTTATATATTGGTCTGCATTGATACATTTTTATGTAGCTACAAGATGTCAACCACAAAGAAATAATTAACATCTCTTACTCGTTTGACATGTGTTTTAGCCGACAGAAAATACATTGGTGAAATCACTAATTTGATCGACTGGTTCTTTTCTCCATGTACCGTTGATGGTAAATAATTTAAATAGTCTTACACGCTTGGTGTGACAACGTCAAACTAATAATTCTAATAATATATATTTATATGACCTCGAAATCTTACTGATGCATATATTCTATGTTGCCAGGAATCCCCAATCTCTGAAGGTTTTTCTATTATGCCCAGGAAGCAGCACGTAGTAGATATGTTTTTCCTTAGCATCCTGTTCTATCTTCGGGGTAAGTACTATTTATTCCTGGTGATATATTTTGAAAGGATATATATTTTTTCTGCTCTTTGCAAACTTGTTACTTATTAATTATTACTTGTTAATTAAAAAATGAAAAATCCTTAATCGTCGGGGTATAGCCGAACGATATCGCAATAACGTTTGTTTTTGTTTTTTGTTTTCTCTTTTTTTTTTTTTTTGTAATTCAAAGTGAACATAGCATCATTATACATATAGGTTAAACTTTATAAGGTATCTGTTAGCTGATCTGAGAGGCTTTTTATATAAAATGTATAGATTTTTTACTCTAATCAATATTCCTTGAGTTCCACCATCTACAGTAAGACTAGTAGTAATAAGTTTAGATGAAGTCTTAAATGAACCACTACTCGAGTCAGTAATAAAACGTTAATGATGAGGATGCTTATGACGTTTAGGAATCAAAACGAAATATATCATCATCTTTTAAATAAACAGGGAATGCTTAAGAATGACTACATATGTAGGTGAACATGGCTTGGATGGCAATCAATCATATCTAGTTCATGATGTAAGCAGGAAGAAAATATATAAATGCGGTTCGACATCAATATAAAAAAATAAAAAGTAGGCAGATGTACAACTTGCAACGATCATTAATAGAGGTATGCTTACATTGATTGGATTTTAAACACTGTAATATCAATACTAAAGCACAGTGTCGTTTTGAATAGCCCTCAAATGTAATTTTGATTATAGAAATAATTCATTTTCTCCTATTGAGATTTGTGTATATTTGGTCTTTAAAAATTGTAGATTTAATCCCTTCCGATAGTGAATATAATGCAGCATGCTCTCATTTTACAAATTCTTTATCATTTTTCTTTTCGGGGAATCAATAAACCTCTTGAAATGTGGGAGACATTTTTCGATAATTTGGATTTTTCATGAAACCGTCACGGATTAAAGTTTGCATTTACGACGTTTCCAAATTGGACAATAGTCTAATTGAGAAGTAGAAGAAGAATGTGCTCGAAAGAAATCGAAATTGATGTTTTGATTAATTGCTTAAAATGACAAAGGTACGTGTTTATGGAAAATACGGAGGTACGGTAGCATATAGACACTTTTTGTGGAGGCTATTACTGATATATATAACATCTGTTCCTTTGTTAGAAAAAAATCAATTTGAAAAGTTAAATTTGTGCAATATTAGCAATTGCTTTAAAATGTTGCCATGTTACTTTCCGACGGCCACCAGAAACAGTTGTAGTCGAAGCATCTTGTAATATTGACACTAGAATTAAATACCAATTTATTCGGACATGATGGGCACAGATTGGATTCTGTAGAGTCGCCATTAGATTTTCAAACGAAACATTCTATCTTTGTTACTTGCTGTGATCTCTTTGTCCATAGCTACGTTTACGTTGATTCTGAGAAATAGCCGATGCACACACTGTTTGACCTCAATCTGTTGATGATAAGTTCTCTACATAATCTAAGTGCACATTGGAACTAAATGCCATAGACGACGTCAGAGGTTTCAAAATAAACGTGTTGAAAGCTTCTGGTAAAATATTCTTGACAGTGAAGGAACTCCAGTTATGTATGTTAGTAATTAAAATACTGAAATTATTGTAATACAAGGATCAACATCTGCGAATGCTTAGAAAATGAAGCATCTGAAAATGATTTTTTCGGAAATAAATGTTTGATCTGAGCATTCCGTCAAAAAATATACTACGATGAACGAGGGCCTGGAAGCATAGCATAAAGATGGGTCGTTCTGATCCAAAAGGTGTAAATTTGACAAATACGACGTTGAGAGAGGAAAACTCTCATTGACCTTTTCGCTTTAGAAGGCCTACACCATTATTTGATTTTACTTTAGCAAACCAAATGGTAGCAAATCTGTAAAGGGGAGAACTCGTAAAATACCGTATTGTTTGAATATATACTTTTACTTTTAGGACCAATATAATTTAGGAGCCAGATATCAGCCCAAGAAATTAGGTTTTTGATCGTCAAGTATTTGGCTACCATTAAGATTGAGGGATGGGTGATTATTCCTGCTTCCAAATAGGCAAAAATGCATGCACCCCCCCCCCCCCCCCCCCCCCCCCCAAATAAAAAAAGCACACCAACCCCATCCAAGTTTCTTTTATATGCAACTCAAATTGCTCGTCAATCCGGGCCAAATTATCTCTTTATATAAGTAAATATAAAGATTATAAAGGTACTGTGTTAAAGGAAATAGATAAAATGTGGTCCATAAAATCCCTACATGAAATGATCGAATAACTCGAAGTACCGTGTTTAAGTCCAATAACGGTTCATGGTAGACGCCGTCATATTTCCAAGATCAAATTTGCGGTTGTAATACTGAAGGTTTCGATATTAAAACCTTACCAATTATGATATGCTATTAAAAATGTTGAATAAATTAATTAAACAAATTGTGGAACCGTATAGCAAAAATGTTCGGTTATTAAAAGTACTGATTTACTTACTACATTTAATTTCCCAAGACGATCGCCGTTAATAATAAACACTACAACTTACCTACCCGCTCGATCAAGAGGAACTATCTTTTGACACATCAAACAGTTAGAATCACAACCAGGGGTCGGTACTCAACTTTTATTTTTAGAGGTGTACAAATGACACAGTCATCGCTGCCTATATGAAATGGTGGTCAAATGATAGTTACTACCGAGCTGTTCAGGGTACCCCTGAATTAACGTTGTAAACTCTGTAATAGCTACATTTTATCCGTACATGCGCAGCCCATTGTCATTTGCTAAAACACATGGATATGGCGTGGCAATCGGTAAAACGTAAGTAGGCCTACCATTTGATGTGACGTTTATCAATTGTCATTCACCAAAACCTGTACTAACAGACACTCAACTATCAACTATTCAACCTAATCACTATCGGAGCGTGATGAAGCGAAAAGGGAAAAACATATATTTCTATATAATCAACTAGTTAGATTATCTAAAAAAATGTACTGCATTAGATGTAACATGTTTTAAGAAATAAAGTGTTTAGTTTTCGTGCTTCAAACGATCTTAAAGTAAAGCACAATATAGGATTTTTTTTTTCTTTTCGGTCCATTACGTTCCGATTTGGGTGGTCACATTAACACATTAAAAATGCTGGTCAATACTTTGAAGTTTTGACCAACGTAAGAAGAGGGTGTATGTAAGGTAGGTGTTATGTCACTCACGACGGATTTCGTATATCTGCATATAAAGACTCAAAAATAAAGAGCATTTTTGATTATTCATTTAGTTATATTTAAATGCCATGCTTGGTAATGCCATGAAAATGTGTGTTACACAGCTTCGTTGTCCAGTTTAAAACGATATAAATCTAAAGGCACAGTTAGGAATGTAAACCTACTGTAAAATTATTGAAATACATAAGACATATTTTTATATATTATATATTTATCAAATAACCGGCCTGATATCCAGATCATTCCTTAATGTGATATTTTTGTATGAGCCACAAGTGTAGTTTTTAATAGAACGCTCTACATTTTGACTCTTAGACCTGTCAAGATGTAAGTTTTCTGAAGTATGTGTTAAAGGTATCTTGAATGAATTTGTATGATCCCATATGGCATTTAATGAAAGTGGAAGATGTTATGTTTGCTCTTTAAGGCACTGAAAAAAATTATCAAAGACCCATTTGATTGAATCTCATTTTATATTTTGTATAAACGTATTTATTTATACACTATGGCGCTTTATTTACATACATAAATGATGGCCATCGCTTTCAATAGAAAATATTCATTGCCAACTGCGGACATACTTCCGTATACGCAGTCAAAATGATTAATTAATTATTTCAACGGTAATCTTATTTTAGTAAATTGCGAACTTGAAACGGTCCGCTTTATCATTTTATTTCAGTATATGAATACTTTTTTTATTTGTAGTGAAATGTTCCATAGCTACCACTTCAAATACAGCCAATGAGACTACAACAGGTAGTATTCATTTATCACGATTCTTTAATTTATCCATACCTTTTTATTAGTTTTAAACCTCATATCTATCACGTCTTTTAAAAAGGGAAATTAATAGATAATACGATTTCTATACAGATGCTTTTCATGAAAATATTGATTGCATTACTTTATTTAACTGGGAGTTAAAATTTACCATAAGCGGCACTCATCAACATACCTCAAAACCAACGTTCAATGAAGATTGAAGAGTATTTTGACTTGACTTGTTACCTGCCGAGCCGTTGGCTCCCATAACCTGGGACACTATAGCGTAAAAAGCTCACGTGTTGAAATGTTATCTATATGTCGTAGGTTTCCATGTGTCTATAATTATGTTATGCGAGAAAACTTCAATTTCCGGTGATAAAAATGGTCTGAAAAAAAATTAGATAGATACTTCTATTTAGAGCAAAAATATCTGGGCAGTACTTATAAAGATATGACCTTGAGTTCCGATCAATATATAGTAGGTATGTGTAAACCTGTATAAAAGTCATGATGCAATTGGCGATTGAGATGCAGGCAGAATACTAAATCAACCTTTCTGGAAAATAGTTCAATTGATGATAAGCGGTAAAACTGTAGCATAGTGTTTGGACAAAAAAGGAAAGACAACCTAGCTAATATTAAAGATTTCTTTATTTCATTTAATGCGTACAAACTGATAAACATATGGCTTTATCACTGTATTCATTACAGTTTCAGTTTTGCCGCATGCCGCAATGACCAGTGTCCATACACTTTATTTCATTTAGATATAAAAAAAATAAGCAAAAATACAACAGCTGGTAGGGACAAAAAGAAACAAAAACAATGCATTATACTCAAAACGAATGCGTTTTATCGCAAAACAAATGCGTTATTACGCGAACTAAGATATACTTTGGCGCAAAAATTTCGCGTTCACTGAAAACCATAAAGAAATAGTTTTTAGAAGCTGTTTTCTATTGTGTTTCTTAAGGATGGACGCTGGTAATGAAGTTTGCTCGTGGACAGAACATAGAAGGAGCGAGAAGTCTGCTCGACTTTTGGACAGGCACGTACGCAGTTAACGAAGGGAATGAGGAGGCCATGTCCATAGCCACAGGAACTGAGACTTACAAGTCTTCAATAGTAGACGACTGGGCTAGCTACAACCTGAGTGCAGTTAGTCTTTCATTTTTTTTCGATAAAAAATACAATCTAATCAGTTCAGAAAAAAAAATGTTTTTCTATCATATACTATTTTGCTGCAATTTTGTTATTTCTAAACTTCATAAAACATAAACGAGTCCTATTAAGACTATGTTTGATCCTTGTTGCTAGGTGATAACCCGATTACCAATACCATTTTACGAACATTAATTATGAAATAGGTTAATTGACAGTGACATATTGTAACATCTACCGGAAATGACGTCTTTAAAAGCTGTCAACCTTGCAGGTTCGAGTGTCCTTTGTTACCGGTGGTACGGAGAAAGCATACGTTGTATTTGATGCTCGTGGTTCTAATAAGAAAACCTGGTTCAACAAATCCAGGATTCTGTATTCATCATGGAAAGACCTTAATTCGCAATCAATAACAAATTATGATTCTATCGATGGGTAGGTATTCCTGACTAAGGCACGTGAATGACAACTGTAATATTTTTTCAACTTATGTAACTTTCGACCAATCAAATCTATTTCTATATCACATTCATGGAAAGGTGATGCGCACGCAATTGCTGCCTGCCAATGGCTGTTGTTGTAGGAACAATCAAATCAGTTGGCGGTAACTTGAACGCCGCATCAACTCTATTCAAATATCGAAGGTCAGAGATGAAAAAAAAATGTCCAGCATATTTTATCACTTGATCTTATTCCTTGTCAATTTCTTAAGAGTTTAAGATGATCATGTTTAATAATAGTTGTAGTGATTTCGTCGTTGAGAAGGGTTTCGTGTAAATAGTATAATTAATTTATTAAAAATAAGCTATTCACACAGTTACAGAAAGTCAAGTCTTTTTGGATGTTTGGGAATGAATTTTGTTTTTACAGAAATTGTGACATTTTCTTTTTGGTGATGATGATTTATTATTTTTAATCCAATGCTGGCAATTCGGGATTTCTCACGCAGACGCAGGTAAGTATGTCAAAACATCCTTTATTTGTATGTAAGCAGTTGAAGCGTTATCGTTTAAGGATTGTACCTCATTTTGACTGCGTATACGGTAGAAGTCAATGTGGACACTATAACATCATCTAGAGCATTTTCCATTTATTTGAGCATTTATATTATTTATATCATATTTAACTATTAACCAATTGGATTCTTCCAAATGATGTTTGGAATGACATAAGCGTATACCGCAGTATGTCAATCAATTTGATTATATGTATATCCGATTCAGAGGTGGGATTAATCACACGTCGGTTCTACATGAACCATGGCGACGCCGGATGTAATGGAGATGATGGCTGGTTTGTTGTGGTCGACACACCATCAAACGGCTATTGTGATTGGGAGAAGAAGACTCCAAAACCGTACTTCCTGTACAGCGACGAAGATGTATATGAAGAGTCACACAGTGTGTAAAAGTTCTTAACTCGAATGTATATTGTTCTGGGGGTATCTGTACTAACGACTTACTGCATTTTATTAAAGATTTTTTTTTGTTAAGGGCATCAAATTGACAATAACCACGGTACACGATTCAATTTCACCTGTGTTCTAATGTATATATCCAAGCTAACCTAAATAAAATTGAAAGTTTATCATTTTAGCTTTAATTTTCTTCATTGGCATTATAAATGATTGACTGTGTTCAATTCTATGATTTACATAAAAATATATATAGTGTCGTTCATGACATTAAAACGACCTATACTCGAACCTTCTGAACCCGAAGCAGAAAAAAATATCGACAAAATTTAATAAATTATTTTTATATTTAAATTTCTTCAAGCAGTGCAATGATTCATTACTTTATTATATTATTTAAAAAGAATCAATCGGAGGAATATACAAACGCCTTGTAAATATATGTGGTATGCGAGTATCAACCGTGAAAAATCAATTGTTCACTGTTTGCCGATGTTGTGTTGAAAGTCACTGAAAGCTGCCTTCAATTTTGCAATATTGTCTGCTGGAAGGTTAATATAAACAATTCATAATGGAGGAATGGGTTGAATTTATTTGAGCGTTTGAATAATTCATATTTTGCATGTAGCTGGAACATGTAGAACATTTCGTCGACTATTTGAACTTGCCATAGAGGAAGGTATGGATCTATCTTTTCCATTGTCATTGACTATTTTTTTTCGTTTTCACGTGAACGTCTGGAAGACTAATTACGAAATTCCGTTAAAGTTTATTGACATTGCAGACATTTTGTATATTTATTTATTTGTTTTATTTTGTATTATTTTTTATTGGCGTTATTGATTTTATGCATTGTTTTTAAATCCGATATCGGTATGTAGCCTGTTTGTGTTTGAGGTAATCTCCAATCGGTGACGTCTGAGCATAGCCACGTCAATCTCCAGCTTTCAGTGATGTTGTAAAAGTTCAAGGAGTAGTAGTGTGCAGCCAACCGGGATCGAACCCGCGACCCTCGGCTTACTGGTCCGCCGCTCTACCGACTGAGCTAAAGGGAAATCCCCCTAGTCGAAAGCTGGAAGGCGACCATACAACTATGTACAGTATTTGCAATTAAAACCTGGCCTGCTACACTACTCCCTCCTTCAAACTTGTTCGCCCCCGAACACACCGACCCAGGTTCTCTCTCCAAGAAAGCCTCTAGCTTTCACTTGGAGTGGTCTGCGGGACCAATGTAAAAGTTCAATGAGAAGTAGTGTGTAGCCAGCCGGGATCGAACCCGCAACCCTCGGCTTACTGGTCCGCCGCTCTACCGACTGAGCTAAAGGGAAACTCCCCCTAGTCGAAAGCTAGAAGGCGACCATACAACTATGTACAGTATTTACAATTAAAACCTGGCCTGCTACACGGCAAATATCGCTATTGATATAACAAGAGTTATAGAGTAAATTACAACAATGACTAGATACTGAATCATTTTAAGATGGGTTCCAACGTACATTGTATGTCCATTATATTGTTGTTTTTCCTGAACACATGTGATTATTTCTATTTTCCTGGATTGCCTAAAATATAAGTTATGCCTTGATACTACACTTAAGTTTTGTATAATAGTTCGCAGTGTAAGTGAACTAATTCCAACAAACAATAAACGTCTTTATCGACGTTTTGAAAACTGACAAGATCGGACGACAACAGAATAATTGCTGTCTTGTATGTATTGTTTTGAATATAGTTATATGTTTACTTTCATTACAGGACAAGCGATGGCAGATGTTTTTGCGATCTGGGTTTGTGAGTAAATTATTCTTCATTCTACTTTTAAATATTTCTTATATTACTGGAGCTTTAACTGGGGTAAAAAATAATGTCCTCGTCTTTGATGCTACCCCTTTTTATGTTTGATTTTTGTAATGAAAAACAATGCTGTATATTTTACGTTCTTGTGTGTTTTTTGCAATGCATTTTCAAATTTGGATTGATCAAAAATACCATTAAAACACAAATGTGATAAGACAATATATCGTAATGTAAAAACATACCAAGGACCTAAACCATATGAACAGTATCAACATGTGAAACATTGTACTAATATGCAGTTTCTATACATATATTAATTTAGCTATGGACATGTGTAAACTAAATCGGTGTGTTACCGGGCGTTCTTGTAAAACTACCTGTGTGCGACACGGAAATCTGCTCGGTGATAGCTGTGAACAGAGTAAGTTGAGATTAACCCGCAACGGACACTAAATGAGAAACCTAACGGTACGACAAACAATATTACATTTGTCAATCGACTATACGTATTATTGTCCTATCAGATATAGTTTTAACATATAATGAGGACTTCAATGGTGGAGTTTTGCCCCTTCTAAGTTGTAATTGTGTATTTAACCTGGATACCAATTGATGTTAATCACTTTATAGGCTTGCTGGAAGCAGAAACTGCTACATATATACTCAGTCATATAGAGTGCTTAGTCAGCTACGAGCGTAAAACTGGGATAGTGTCGTCTTCGCAAGATACCGAAAAGCCTCCTTTGCTGTTAACCATGAACTACCAGCGCAAAACGATTTTATGGTATATTTACAAAACATAACTAATTATAATCACTTCAAATAAAATAGTTCCTCATTTTAGAAATATCTCGTATAAAATTATGTAGCACACTGTAAAAGTAGTTCCTCGCATAAAAGATACGTTCCTGGAGCATGCATGATAGTATTTAAATCACCTTTTTAAAGATAAAAATATTACATTTTCCTTTACAGCAATGAACATCTCGCAGCCTTTACACTGCCATAACGGAGCTATTTGTACCCACCAGTGTATATGTACCGGAAACTACTATGGAACTCACTGCGAAAATTGTAAGTGATGTATATCGTTAGTATTTTTTTCTTTTAATCGTTACTTTCAAACGAATGTTTTTTATTATGATATGACTTCTGTACCCTTTTCAGTAAATGGTGGGTTTTCCAACTGGAGTCCATATGGAAACTGCTCAAGAGAATGTGGCAATGGGACTGAGACCAGAACCAGGACGTGTAACAACCCGATTCCGGCTGGAAATGGATCAGTCTGTACTGGAAATACCTCGGAAACAGTACCATGTAACAGTCACCCTTGTCCAAGTATGTATTTATAAATTACTCGAAACTGACGGTTATAAACGCAAAAGAAATTCATAATGGTAGGTCCGCGAGGAATCTATGGAATTGTCGCAACACTTTGGTGTTGACTGACCTGGAACTATGAGGTTACTGTATCCGCAGTGGTCACAGTCTCTGAATATATTTCAGGTAGTGATTTCATATTACCAGCAAGTACCAATTAGTAGTTATACCTGTTATAGCTACTTTTGTAATAATGGAGAACGTCTAAGTACAAAGGTTGTATGAATTGGAAGGAATATTAGCGCAGCAAACTTTCCTATTCTATGAAAAGAACTAAGCTTTAACGATGATTTTAGCTAAAAAAGTTTGATGTGACATAAACGAAATTGCTTAACCATGTGGGCACTGATTAATATTTTAAGAATTTAAGATAAATCACCATACATATTTGGGGAACGACTCCTTACTTTGTGTAATCAAAAGAAAAACCACAATATTGTGTCGCATTACTTCATTTCTATTATGAGGAGATGTTTTTATCCTTCCATATTGTAATATAACCGGTAATTTAAATAAGCAAAAAACGTATATATATAGGTTCAGTCATAACGTATTTTGCTCTATTTACATTACAAAATAATTAAAATTATATTCGATTTTTCATTTTCAGCAGCATGCCCGAACCCATCTGAGGCTGTTAGCTGTCCTTGTCAACAGAACATGGTCAACATGACATCAGATAAACTGAAGGAAGTAATTGATGCGATCAAATCGGAATTAAAAGTAGACAAAACAAAAACAAGCCGTAAGTTAACCTTGTATCGTCCATACTTTTATTTTCATTGCAGCTATTTACTTTTTAATAATAATAAGAAGAAATGCGAGTACCAATTGTATCAAACATGCTCAAAACTCAATCTTAAAATTGCAAACAGCAACTTTCGATCCTTACTCTATATTCAATCTATTTTTTATTTTTTATTTTTTTTTTTATTGATTGTTTTTTTTTTATCTTCTGATGAATATTACACCGCTGGTATTTCCTCATATAGAAAAGTGCGAGTCCTTCTCCAGTAATAACATCTCTACAATTCTGAATAACTGATTCTGAAAGTATAAACATACATCAGAAAATGAACTTTTATTCAAACACATGTTATTTTAATGTGTATGTCTGTCTTGTATTATCAGTGGCTATGCGCCGCAAGATCAGTGCCACTGACTTGAGGACGTCGGCGAAGATGTTAGGAGGTGTGGGAGCTGTCATGTTGGCTATTCCTTTTGTCTTGATTGTCCTGTCAGATCTGAGTAACGTTTACAGATACATCAATACGAACACAGCTAAAAAACGCACAGTATCTCCAGTGTAGATATTGAACAAGTTAGCTTCAAAACCAACGACCATAAAATCAACTTTAAAACTTAAAAACACAAGAAAACTATCAACCAAGACACAACTTATTATTTTCTCAGTTTTATTCAGCTGGTATTGTTGTTACTACAAGATGATATGGAAAAAAGAGTATTCGAATTCAACCATGTTTTAGACTTAACGTTTTGTTTCGCTTCAACGGTAAATTAGAAATGTTGGGGAAAGGTTTTTTTAATGTTTCTAAGTCTAAAATTGTACACCCCATACCATTACAATTGAGTACATCCATCCAGAAGTGAGGTTACATCAAATTAATGCCCATATATATATATTGTATTTGTCTCTTATAATAACCATGATTCTGACTTAATTAATAGAGTTTGCATCTAAACTCCATTTGGTTTTTCTAAAAGTCCTTATATATCTAATCCATTCCCCTCTTATATATCTAATCCATTCCCCTCTCATTTATTATGCATGTACTTATTATGATTATGCCTGAATATGATCAACTGGAAATCGTGTTTAAGATTTAAATTTCGATTTGAATGTTTACATGTTGCGGCTTAAATTGTTGGAAAACAAATCTGCAAAGTATTTTTTACTCTTTCTTTAAAAATGCATCGATTTTGCATTCATATTATAGATCTTCATAAGTTTCTAAAATGTTCCTATAAGCAATTGGCGATGTCTACTGCCGTTGACCTGTGCATTTATCGAATGTTCTAACATAATCATGTAGAAGTTTTCTTGCTAATTGTCCCCAACACGAAAACCTTTAAAAATGATAAAGATTTTGTGACAATATATTTAATTTTTATTCCAGGAAAGATATCTAGATAAAGAGCAAAATGTTTTAATTTTTGATTACATCATCTTTACAATATTGCTACACGTGGCAAATGCGTTTTATCAGGCATGTACTATTATTAATATCCGATTGTTTTATCGGAAGTTTGTGAAAATATATATTATTGTGTTCCATTGTAAAGCATCACATCCTATGATGTATTTCATGATGAGATGCATGTATATATTTTGACTTTGTCGTCATATTTTAAGACGTTTGTTTTGCATTGCATTAAGACGACTCAGTACTATCCTATTTGTATTTAGAATCACACAGTTTACAGATGTACAAAATGTGTACGTGTTTTGTTGTAAATTGTTTTTTTCTTCATATCATTTTGATTGATATTGTTAACATATTTTGAACAACATTACCATCCGTAATAAGAAATATTAGTGACGTATAACAGTAACAGTATAGACAAACTATTGTAGTAATGATTTAGAAAGATATTTTTCTATTTTTCATATTGTAAAACATTGCATATTTTTCATCTTCTGGTCGCATTTAATTTAAAACAAATATATGTCAGTTTTTAGTTGTTTGCAAATGAAAAGTATTAAATAGATTCTGTGATGCATTTCCATAATCAAATTCAATATTTACATTGCATATTACCTATCTTTAAATGTATATTTACTGTCTTGCTATCACTACTCAACATCTTGTGATATAATACATATTCTGTGACATATTTCCTTCTGAATGATATCTTAAATTTGTATATTCATGTTCGATTTCCTTCTTTAAAAATATGTTGCTAAGATTCCGCTTTATTCAATATCTTGTAATATATATTACATGTAAATATCTTGTCAGTGATTCCTTATCTTCTTACTTATATTTCATACCTTTGATTTTTATTTATTATTTTGTTATTTATATCAATATATACATATTGTACATTTTATGTTTCTGCATTCATCATTTTGAAATAAATATTCAATTTCCTGTAATCTATATTATAAATGGACATATCTTGTGATTTCATTATATAAAACATTCTGTGATTTTATCCAGTATCCTGTGATTTATATCCAATATCCTGTGATTTATATCCAATATCCTGTGACTTATATCCAATATCGTGTGATTTATATCCAATATCCTGTGATTTATATCCAATATCCCATGATTTATATCTAATATCCCGTCATTTATATCCAATATCCTGTGATTTATATCCAATATCACGTGATTTATATCCAGTATCCTGTGATCTGTAGCCAATATCATGTGACTTATATCCAATATCATGCGATCTGTATCCAATATCCTGTGATCTGTAGCCAATATCCTGTGATCTGTAGCCAATATCCTGTGATCTGTATCCAATATCCTGTGATCTGTAGCCAATATCCTGTAATCTGTAGCCAATATCCTGTGATCTGTAGCCAATATCCTGTGATATGTAGCCAATATCCCGTGATCTGTATCCAATATCCTGTGATCTGTAGCCAATATCATGTGACTTATATCCAATATCATGCGATCTGTATCCAATATCCTGTGATCTGTAACCAATATCCTGTGATCTGTAGCCAATATCCCGTGATCTGTAGCCAATATCCTGTGATCTGTAGCCAATATCCCGTGATCTGTAGCCAATATCCTGTGATCTGTATCCAATATCATGTGATCTGTAGCCAATATCCCGTGATCCGTATCCAATATCCTGTGATCTGTAGCCAATATCCCGTGATCTGTATCCAATATCATGTGATCTGTAGCCAATATCCCGTGATCTGTATCCAATATCCTGAGATCTGTAGCCAATATCCCGTGATCTGTATCCAATATCCTGTGATCTGTAGCCAATATCATGTGACTTATATCAAATATCCCGTGATCTGTATCCAATATCCTGTGATCTGTAGCCAATATCATGTGACTTATATCCAATATCATGCGATCTGTATCCAATAGCATGTGACTTTTAATCGTGTGATTTATATTCCACAACCTTTGATTTATATTTATTGTCTGGTGATGTTTATCCAATATGTTATTCAAAGTTGACACTGAGGTGGAATTCTTAGTCCATGCTAGATAGGAGAATGCGATTCAGTCTACGACTATACTACCAAAATTATCTCCCTGCAAAAGTGGTTTGTCTAATGGTGTATATTAACATGATTCCCTGAGAGATACTGCGATAGTATCAAACTGCACTGGGCATTTTTGTGGTGATAAATTATACATATTTGCTTTCTCTTTTTAATAAATGTTTGTTGCCTGATAATAATGTTTCTAGCTTTGTTATTATATACGTTATAATATAGTTATATAATTCATTAAGTTAGTTAAGCTTTAACGCAAAACCAAAATCTGTTTTCTTAGAATATGCTTAGACTGGATGGTTGACTGATGATGTGGTGTATGTATTGGTATACAGCATATAAAGCTGCAAGATGTCACCTGAAAAAGGAATTATCTGCATTTCTACGTGGCTCGTCACTAGATGCCTAAAGTTTATGGTATATTTATTTTTTGTTAAGCGGACGGACAAAGGTGTACCGATAAAATAACGTTTTTTTTTAGACTTAACGTTTTGTTTCGCTTCAACAGTAAATTAGAAATGTTTGGGAAAGTTTTATGAATGATCCTAAGTCTAAAATTGTACACCCCATACCATTACAATTGAGTACATCCATCCAGAAGTGAGGTTACATCAAATTAATGCCCATATATATATATTGTATTTGTCTCTTATAATAACCATGATTCTGACTTAATTAATAGAGTTTGCATCTAAACTCCATTTGGTTTTTCTAAAAGTCCTTATATATCTAATCCATTCCCCTCTTATATATCTAATCCATTCCCCTCTCATTTATTATGCATGTACTTATTATGATTATGCCTGAATATGATCAACTGGAAATCGTGTTTAAGATTTAAATTTCGATTTGAATGTTTACATGTTGCGGCTTAAATTGTTGGAAAACAAATCTGCAAAGTATTTTTTACTCTTTCTTTAAAAATGCATCGATTTTGCATTCATATTATAGATCTTCATAAGTTTCTAAAATGTTCCTATAAGCAATTGGCGATGTCTACTGCCGTTGACCTGTGCATTTATCGAATGTTCTAACATAATCATGTAGAAGTTTTCTTGCTAATTGTCCCCAACACCAAAACCTTTAATAAGATCAAGATTTTGTGACAATATATTTAATTTTTATTCAAGTAAAGGTATCTAGATAAAGAGCAATACCTGATATCGTTTTAATGTTTGATGATGTCATTTGTTCAATGTTGCTACACGTGGCAAATTTGTTTTATCAGGCATGTACTACTATCAATACCCGATTGTTTTATCGGAAGTATGTGAAAATATGTTATTGTGTTCCATTGTAAAGCATCGAATCCTATGATGTATGACACGATGAGATATATGTATATAGTTTGACTTTTTATTCATATTTTAAGACGTTTGATTAGCATTGCATTAAGACGACTCAGTACTATCCTATTTGTATTTAGAATCACACAGTTTACAGATGTACAAAATGTGTACGTGTTTTGTTGTAAATTGTTTTTTTCTTCAAATCATTTTCATTGATATTGTTAATATATTTTGAACAACATTACCATCCGTTATTAAAAAATATTAGTGACGTTAAAAGTACCGGTATAGTCAAATTATTGTAGTAATGTTTCGAAAGATATTTTTCTGTTTTTCATATTGTATAACATAGGCATGTTTTTCATCTGACCGCATTTAATTTAAAACAAATATATGTCAGTTTTTAGTTGTTTGCAAATGCATTAATCAAAGTATTAAATAGATTCTGTGATACATTTCCATAATCAAATTCAATATTTACATTGCATATTACGTATCTTTAAATGTATATTTAATGTATTGAGATCTCTACTCAACATCTTGTGATTTAATCTATATTCCATGACATATTTCCTTCTGAATGATATCTTAAATTTGTATATTCATGTTCGATTTCCCCCGTTCAAAATATGTTGCTAAGATTGCTCTATATTCAATATCTTGTATTATATATTACATGTAAATATCTTGTCAATGCATTCATTATCCTCTAACTTATATTTCATATCATTGATTTATATTTAAAGTATTGTTATTCATAATAATATGTCAATATTATACCTTTTCTGTTAAAACTGTATTGCCTGCATTCATCATTTTGAAAGAAATAGTCTATCTCTTGTAATCTATATTATATATGGACAATTCTTGTGATTTTATTATATAAAACATTCTGTGTTGTTATCCAATTTCCCTTGATTTATATCCAATATCCCGTGATTTATATCCCATACCCCATGATTTATATTCATTTTTTTGTGATTTATATCCAATATCCTGTGATATATATTCAATTTCCTGTGATTTATATCCAATATCCCATGATTTATATCCAATTTTCTGTGATTTATATCCAATATTCTGTGATATATATCCAATTTCCTGTGATTTATATCCGATTTCCTGTGATATATATCCAATTTCCTGTGATTTATATCCAATTTCCTGTGATATATATCCAATTTCCTGTGATTTATATCCAATTTCCTGTGATATATATCCAATTTCCTGTGATTTATATCCAATTTCCTGTGATATATATCCAATTTCCTGTGATTTATATCCAATTTCCGGTGATATATATCCAATTTCCTGTGATTTATATCCAATTTCCTGTGATTTATATCCAATTTCCTGTGATATATATCCAATTTCCTGTGATTTATATCCAATTTCCTGTGATATATATCTAATTTCCTGTGATTTATATCCAATTTCCTGTGATATATATCCAATATCCCGTGATTTATATCGAATTTCCCGTGATTTATATCCAATATCCCATGATTTATATCCAATATCACGTTAGTTTTATCCTATATCTCGTTATTTTTTATCTAATATCACGTGATTTATATCTAATATCATGTGATTTATATCCAATAACCCGTGATTTATATTTAATATCATGTGATCTGTAGTAAATATCATGTGACTGATATTCAATAGCCCGTGACTTATATCCAATATCATGCGATCTGTATCCAATATCGTGTGACTTTTAATCGTGTGATATATATTCCACAACCTTTTATTTCTATTTATTTCCTTGTGATGTTTATCCCATATGTTATTCAAAGTTGACACTGAGGTGGAATTCTTAGTCCATGCTAGATAGGAGAATGCGTATCAGTCTACGACTATACTACCAAAATTATCTCCCTACAAAAGTGGTTTGTCTAATGGTGTATATTAACATGATTCCCTGAGAGATACTGTGATAGTATTAAACTGCACTGGGCAATTTTGTGGTGATAAATTATACATATTTGCTTTCTCTTTTTAATAAATGTTTGTTGCCTGATCATAATGTTTCTAGCTTTGTTATTATATACGTTATAATATAGTTATATAATTCATTAAGTTAGTTAAGCTTAAACGCAAAAAAAAAATGTTTTCTTAGAATATGCTTAGACTGAATGCTTGACAGATGGTGCGGTGTATGTATTGGTATACAGCATATAACGCTGCAATATGTCACCTGAAAAAGGAATTATCTGCATTTCTACGGGGCTCGTCACTAGATGCCTAAAGTTTATGGTATATTTATTTTTTGTTAAGCGGACGGACAAAGGTGTACCGATAAAATAACGTTTTTTATATAATAACTATTTAACTTTCATTATGAGTAAAAAGTACACAATGTGTAAGGAGCCAAAACATCAGCTGTTAGATTGAACAATATATCACTGTAGCGCAGATAATAAATAATGCATATATTTCAGTATTCTATATGGTCAGACACGGTTGTTTTGTAAGCATTAAGAATCCAATCAAATGTTATCGTAAATACACATATTCAATAACACGCCAAGTTGCATGCATTAAACAAATTGTATTGAATATATTTCAGGCAATGATAGATGTCCAGTGGCTACCTCTGAAAAATATCTAAGCAAGTTAAACCCTGTAATTGACGACTTTTGGCAAAGGCCAAAAAAATGCAACGGAATCATCTGCTGTGTGGTATGATGCTTTGCCTTTAGGAAAGAACAGTTTATGTTCATTAATGTCCAAAATCAGTCATCAGGCATCGCTTTCCGAGATTTACACTAACCACTGCATCAGAGCAACATGTATCACTAATCTAGACCGGCATGGAATTGGGTCACGTCACATAATAGGAATTTCGGGTCATAAAAGTGAAGGGAGTTTAAAATCCTACTCATCAAAACTCAGCGACAATAAACAAAGAGACACTTCAAAAGTATTGAAGAGGTGTTGTACAGTCCAGTAGCGATCTATTATATGAACAATAACGTGGTACCATCAGCTTATAAAGCATTGGTGTAGTTAAGCATACACGTCCCATCTCTAAAATCGTAGTCAATACGTATTCTTTGCCTCGATCGTGTGAGTTAAATCTTTAATAAATCAGTAGACTTTTTTTGACATTTCCGAAATGTTAAAGAAAAAAAACTTTTTTTTCTGACCTGGGCTCGGCTACAATTGTAAGTGAAGGTATGTTTATTAAGAATGGCGTTTGATGGTTTTTATAACAATTGTAATGCACGAAATTGCCTTGAATATACATCAGAGTAATTTCAACTATATCTTTATGAATATATATTTTCCCCGTGAAAGTTGTGTATATTGGGGTTTTAAGAATTGTCTTATGGATTTAGTGAACTCGATAGTGAATTCAATGAGGGGTATTTTTTTTTTTTTTTTTTTTTTTTTTTTAGGAAGCAATAAACTATTAATACCATTATATATGCAAATTGAAAATGCAGAGGTATGTTAGCTTTGACGGATTTGTTATAAAGGATATTAGAACGACGCCAATTCATACCTAGAGGCAATTGTCTTTTTGGTTCACCAACACATATCAACTCACAAAGGCTCAGTCAATCTCATCTAAATATCGAAAGATCCTGTCGGAGAATTAACGGTAAGAGCCACACACATTATCAGTTGGCATATCTTAATTACATTGCTATTATTCATCCAGAAAGTACTAAAAGGAATGAAGATGGAATGTTTCAACGAAAATCAAACAGAACGCAGTCTGACATAAATAGTCTTCAACATTTAATATAAGACAGTTTGATCGTCTGAATAATTCAACATAGGTTGTTTCGATTGTATTGATATCTCGTAAAATGAATAGAAAACATTTTACCAACAGACTTACAAATGAGAAGTATATAATATTAGTTATATGTACTTTTTATCCCTGGTAATGTACAAATAAGCAACATCAAACAGTTCTTTCAATTATCCGCCAGTGATGATAACGTTCAAAGGTACGGGGACCAAAACAAGTTATAAATAATTGGAATATAGGAAAGGGTATCTAAAAACATATGTTTTAAGTTCTATCTTTCGGAACTGTTTCTGTTCCTACACTGTAAACAAGACAATAAACAGACATAAGCAATTTTTTGAAAATTTTAATGTACCACGATAGAAATGTATTGATGCACCAGCCATCACGACGTGTCATGCGTAACCGCACACACTAATGAAATAAAATTACAAACATCCCATAAACAGACTCGCATATCGGTAGTATAACTATGTAAATATCGATTTGATTATAAATATATTAAATCCGCTGTTACGTACAAAACACATCATACAGTTCCTTCATTACTTCGCCATTGATGTTAAATTTCAAAGGCACGGGGACCAAATCAAATTATGAATAATTGAAATACAGTGATATACAGAAAAAGACATTGTCTAATATTTAATGTACCAATATAGAAAAGTATTGACGAATACGTGACTACGACAGGTCGTACTAACCCGACATGTCAATGAAAAACGTATTTTTATTCGTGCCAAGAATAGATTGCGAAGTTATATCAACATTGTATCCATCTGGCCATCAACAATTTTTTAAAGTTTAGGTTACTGGACTTAAATGTTTACCTTTGAGAAAGTGACCATTGACCTTAGGTTAACAATATAATCCTTTAAGACCTGTATGACAGACCTCATCCAATTACAAAATGTCTAAATTTCTACATTGGTGTTTTTACCAATATATATCTTCAATAGCTTGCATTATATGATTGTTTTTATATGTAGGAAACTATGCGATAGTCACCTCTTCAGATACAGCTGTTGAAACTACTTCAGGTAGTGTTCATTCATCACATTAACTTAGCAGTATCTGGATTGTATGGTAAAAAGACGTAATTTCAAAGTATTATATTTCATATTACGTTTATTACGCGTGTAAAATCTTAGACATTTTCCGTTTGATGAATTGAAACGTGACAAGCTACTAACGATACAAAATAACTCAATTTGGCATCCTCAGTAAAATCAGGACATACACTAACCCGCAACGACAATATGGCGGCGTCAACTGTGAGGACAACCTGCATACAGCTGAACAGATATGTAACTCTGCCATTTGTCCATGTCAGTACACTTTGCGTTTGGCTATTTTGTTTTACTATCAGCTCAACGCGGATGAAAACGTTATGTGTTGAAAACTTCCTTCGAATGTTGAGCCTACAGTTTACCTCGGTGAGGTAACTGATTCTCAACCTATCGATGATTAGAAGAAATTTAGAGCGCATACAAAACAGATGGTGTGTATAGTGTAAGCATTTCGATAATCGTTTCCGATTTTTACGTTGTGTTAATGTAGACTGTATTTCCTGCCGTTGTACAAATTGTACCATTGATCTCTACCAGGCTGCGCTTATATATACAAAGACAGGGAAGGGCAGCCATATCGATCTGATCAGGCTCCTAACAAATCAAGCTCTGATTGGTCAATCGTTTCAGGCTCTGTACTCCCTCTTGTTTTCCAATGGCAACGTGTGTGAGATGAAGTTACAGCGTCGTCAGTTTGGTAAAAGCAATGACAATAGTAAAACAATCAAATTTTACTGCTTTTCATAAGTTTTAAATAGCATGTCTTAATGCCGTGGACGTAACAGAAACCTTGAGTCTCTGTTTGAAACACCCATATTTGAACTATCGATACACAACCAACGCTAGGTAGAACTGTGTTCCATAGACACACAGTTTATGATTCTGATTACTATTTGATGTTAATCTGGAACACAGTGATTGTAAGACGTATTTTTTTTGTTTTTTGTTTTTTGTATTTTTTCCGCAAAAATATCCATGGCTATATACATACATGTATTAGCCAATCATCGATATACCTGAGTTTTCATTCTGCATGTATGTATTTTTAAAGCGAAGCCTACTGGATTTATATAAAAAAAAAAAACATTTAGTGCAGTCTACGGGTTTACGTTTAAGCAATATATATTCTACCACGGTACACAGATGCCTATACAAAATACCTCATTATAGTGAACAAGCAAATGACATCATAAAATAGTAAATTATCAGAGACTAACATACACATGTATGATGTTTATGGTCGAGGTCTGGATAATAAAAGAAATAATGAGGAAACTAATTATTTGTTATTTCTGTACAATCGGCGACAATTCACGTACATTTGCGTAGATATGCTGATAAATCATTTTCAGAGGACATATTGCAGCTTTATATATGCTGTAAACCAATGCAAACACCACACCATCTGTCAAGCATCCAGTCTAAGCATATTCTCAGAAAACAATTTTTTGTTTGCATTGAAGTTTTACTAACTTAATGTGTTATAATAATATATTATAACGTATATATTAACAAATCTAGAGACATTATGCTCCGACACCAAACATTTATTAAAAAGAGAAAACAAAGATGTATAATTCATCACCACAACATTGCCCAGTGTAGTTTAATAGTATCCCAATATCTCTCAAGGAATCAAGTGAATATAAGTCAAACCTGCTCTAACAGCCACCTTGAATAAGCGACCACCTCCCTTAAGCGGTCAGTATGTGGTCCGCCGATGAAAAACACCATATAATGAACCTTAACGCGGCCACCTGTCTAACGCGGCCAATGGCCACAAAGATCTGCTCGAGTTGTCGTATCGTCCTGTATTCAGCGGCCATATTGTTCGGAAGTAGACATCCGCGATGATCACATAACCAGGTATTTTTTTTTATCAAATTCATCAAAAATTGATCTTTGTTGGTTTTCATTTCAAAATACACTACGCATGGTATATTGTTATCAGTACCAATACGTGCATTATAATATGATACATTCAATAAACTGTTAAAAAAAGAATTGGGCAACAAGCAGTTTCTGGCCAACCTGGTTTAAGCAGCCACCTGTCTTCAGCAGCCAATTTCTATCGGTCCCTTTGGTGACCGCTTAATACAGGTTTGACTGTATACCATTCGACAATCCACTTTCACAGGGGAGATACTTTGACGTAACTCCACTTCTAGACTTAGAGTGAACGGTTATACAAAATTGGAAGGGTATGGGGTGTACAAATTTAGACTTAGAAATATTCCGGAAATGTTCTCCAATGATTCTAATTGACTTTTGAAGCAAAACAAAAAGTCCAAAACATGATTGGATTTGAAAAAAAAAATGTTTACATATCATTTTGCAGTAACAACAATATCAGAATATAAACTGAATAAAGATGGCAAAAAATAAGTTGTGTCTTGTGTGTTGGTTTTCTTTGGTTTTGAAGTTTTAAAATTAATTTCATGGTCGTTGTTTTTGAAGCTAACCTATTCAATTTCTACACTGGAGTTACTGTGCATTTTGTACCAGTGTTCGTATTGATGTATCTGTAAACGTTACTCAGATCTGACAGGACAAACAAGACAAAAGGAATAGCCAACATGACCGCTCCCATAGCTGCTAATATCTCCGTCGACACTGATCTTGCGGCGTATACCCACTGGTAATACAATTTATTTATGTATCTAGAAAAGGAGTATTTGATGAATACTAATGCATCCCACAAAGGAAGGGCATGTTCTCAAAATGAATTATAATCCAATTAAACAAATTTTGAAAACTAGCTAAATTTTTTGTTCAATGGTAAAATTAAGTTTTACAAAATCTTATTCAACGAGTAGGGAAAATGATCATACAGTACCTTACCTCTTTTGTATCTTTGAACAAAGTCTAGCACACTTTCGAAAGTAAGACATATCTGTCTAATCATCAAAAATGGATAATCAGTGGAACGTTTCAATTCAGAAAAGGATATGTTTTTTGTCAGTGCCACTTATAGAACTTTGATTGTAATAGATAAAAACAATACTATTAGCATTATAAGAACAGTTTCCCTGTGGTGATTACATATATAATCGACGAGAAAAGACACTACTTTGTTCAAAATATACCCTGATAAGGTATATCCCAAGTTGAGAATGTGCATGTAAACTAGGAGGGCTGATTGATTAGTTGTAATCCTCATATTGAAAGATTGGAATTTTGCCGGACATATTGCATTATTTTTTCAACATAATCCCCTTCACTTTCTTTTCATTTCTGCCAGCGATGTTTAAGGGCCCCAATGCTACTTTTATAAAATGTTCTATAGACTGAAGAGAAGAAAGGCTATCTGGGAGAATGGTAGATGGCCCGTCTAGATTGGTGTTAAATATAATCCTATAGCTATCAACTCACTGAATAGTTAGTGTAGAAACTGCTACCTGTACACATATGATGTCTACAAAATTAAGTCGCTTCCCTGTGTCATATAAACATTTACACCAGCACTTGCATTTAAAGAAGCTCGACTGTTCAAGATCAAACGAGAACGACGGATATTTCCGTTAGACAACAGCAAGAGAAAGTGTTATGGGATTCCGGAAGCAAGGGAAAGAGTTTAAAATTTCTTTCACCTAACATTTTTTAATTGTTTTTCTAATCATTCTCCTTCTTGAAAGGGATTTTGAATGCCGCAAAAAAATCACTGCAGGTAAGTTTTCTCCATTAGGTACATCTGATCGTATGTTATAGTTTTATCTCAAAATAAATTGATAATGACCAAGGATGTCAATATATCAAGTAGTTAAGTAAATAGCTACTCTTAACCAAAACTGATCAAACGACATAAGATTTAAATAACAAGAAGACAAAGACCTGGTGTTCCAAAAGGATATGGTATTCTGTTTGATCGATGCGAATAACAAACATTATTAACACCTGACGGCTGTGGAACTGAGCTTTGGATGTAAATTATATTTGGGGGTCATCTCAATTTTTTTTTTTTTTTTTTTTTTGCGTCGCACGTATAACTACGACCAGAGTTTATGTCACGCGATGACAGTCGGATATGCGTATTGTATGAATATAGATGCACATGTGTAATCATGATTCTTATAACTGCAGGGGACATCCTGAACCTGTGTCTGTTAGATATTTCAGCAGCTGTTAGATGTGTAAATGAGCTATGAATTCCGGCGTCCACAAGGGATCGTGTTCAAAATTATAACAATGCCCTTAAAGCCGCGTTTTGTATTCTTTTCAGCAAAATGTTTATGGATTTTCTTTCTGGGACCGACTCCATTCAAGGAGATTTCTGTTGACAATATTGACGTTAAAATTATTTCAATCACAATAAATAATTTATGAAGCTGCTGCAAAATCCAACTTTAATAACATTAAAAGTAAATATGCAAATCTAGATAAATAATTGCCTTCAAAAGCATGTGCTTACAATACAATAGTTTGAGGAAGCCGGCGAGATAAAAAAAATCGTTCCCAGGATCCTACGGTAAAAATAAATGACTAATCTTGTTTACATGAAATGTCAGTTGTCATTTATCTTCTGGTTCAGATCAACGAAGAATCCAAATGGTTTTATTTCAACCAATTGTAGACCGGTATTGGAAATATGTAAACAAACATTTGAAATAAATCAAAACCCCCCAAAATGTGTTCATTGCGTGCATTGTAACTATGGAATGAATTGCCTGAACAATAATTACATACTTTAGCATGTGGGCTACACAATGGGTACAAAATGAATATCCTGTAGGCTATTAGAAATAAACTAAAGACGAATGCATTGGTCACTTAACAGACTCCTGCTAATACTGCTGCTAAATTTTGCAATGGTTTCCGGATAAAAATAAAATATGGGGTCGCATTGATATGAATTTAATCTAATGTTGCGCTCCATTCATTATTGTCTTCAAGCAGAGTATACAGTGTTGTACTTTCCTTCAACTTGTACATTCCGATGATATTACCTTGCTTACGCATCCCGTCATGTGTCTTCACTGACTTACACGAAGACTTAATTCTTTTTTTTCAGTATTTTGTCAATGTACTGTTTAAAGTTATCATATACTATCAAATAAAAAAAATACCAATCATTAAAGATACGAATGTTGTTTAAGGTAAAAAGGGCATGGTATGCATACAAATTCAATTTCTTCTTAGTCAGTGCATTTGTGATCCAATGGCTGTCATGGCCACGATTGGGACAGTGGTTTTACCAAGGTGTTGAATGTACGAACGTGTATGCACAACCGTAAACGTTCTACATAATACAATATGTCTTCGGATATCATAATGTAAATAATTAAGTTCATTACAAACGATCCATTGTATACTTTTATCGCCGTTATTTCTTTTAGATATGCCGACTTCGATATTAAAGTCACCGAGGGATGAACGTTAAAACGTACTCTTTCAATAAACGTACTCTTTCAATCGTCATTAAACATCCAATTACCCCGAATCAGCGCTTAAGAAACGGAAAAGACCGTAAGGCATTTGCAAGTAAACATTGAAATGCGCTAACAAAAATGTCAAACATTGTCAAAACTACTGAAAAAGTAATCAATAAATTGGCATTTCCTCAATTTAACTGCACGTGAATAATAAAAAACAGTTCAGCTATTTCTCGTGTTTCTCAGTACTTTGAGCATGTGTACTACGTTTAATTGCACAGAAAAAAGCCTGCGTTGATTCATAGTAAAAACTAATCCAATAATTGAACAACTTAACAACTTGTCGGAGAGATTTTTATACGGAATCCATAAATTATTGTATTGTCTTTGCTACCCTTACAACACCAAGACACTTCTGGTACCATATGTGACTTAAACAACCTTCCTTATTGTCGTTTTTTAGCTGTAGTTTATAAATATTTTTGTCATATGACTTGTGATAATGGAAAAAATTGGAATACGAATGAGTTATACAAAAAATTGAAATTACAAAGCTGATCATAAAGCCTAATTCGCGGATGCTCAAACTTATTCAAAATAAAACTCATTCGAACATGCATTTGTGTAGCTATACATTTTGGTGGCTTAATTTACCTGATAAAATGAAACAGGATTGTTCATTTTGTACTTGTGAAAATCTTGTATGTGGACTGTTTATATTTCGGTTATTAACGTTTATGTATGTAAGTTTTTCCTTTACTATGGAATTTATCTTACATGCTATAACCCTCGACTTCCTAAGTAAACCTTTAAAGTATTCAAGATAAATTATGTCCTCAAACTTCGTAAACAAAGCACATGATCATGAGTCACCGATAAGTATTCTAGATCGTTTCTTGATGTCAAAAAACGGATTTTACAGATATTGAATGGACATTAATGATTAAGAGGTCAACAATTGGTTATAAAAGGAATTTGATGACGTTTGCATTATGTGAATCTATGATTTGCAAGGAAGTACTGTAAAGAATATTTTTTTATTTTCCCATTCTTAGGTTTATATGTTTGTATTTTGCTGTAAATGTATTCGCATGATATTTATTCGCCAAAGCAACTAGTGTCAAAGGGGTCGCTTGAACTGAGGTTGGTTTGGTAGCATAGAGCGGTAATAAACATATAGTAAAATACTTATAGCAATATCAAACTGTACGATATCTGTTTATCCATTACGGTCATATCAACAAGTACTGTGATTGTTCAACCCTTACAGTCATATAAACTAGTACGGTGATTGTTCAACCCTCACGGTCATATAAACCAGTATGGTGATTGTTCAACCCTTACGGTCATATCAGCAAGTACGGTGATTGTTCAACCCTTATGGTCATATAAACCAGTATGGTGATTGTTCAACCCTTACGGTCATATCAGCAAGTACGGTGATTGTTCAACCCTTATGGTCATTTAAACCAGGACGGTGATTGTTCAACCCTTACGGTCATGTAAATCAGTACGGTGATTTTTCAACCCGTACGGTCATATAAACCGGTACGGTGATTTTTCAACCATTACGGTCATGTAATCCAGTACGGTGATTGTTCAGCCCTAAAGGTAATATAAACCAGTATGGTGATTTTTTAACCCTTACGACCATATAAACCAGTACGGTGATTGTTCAACCCTTACGGTCATATAAACCAGTACGGTGATTGTTCAACCCTACGGTCATATTAACAAGTACGGCGATTGTTCAACCCTCATAGTAATACCAGCCAGTAAAATGCCTTGTTAACCCATAAAGTAATTTCAACCAGTAAGTAAACTATTTTTTTAGCCCTGATAGTAATATAAACCAGTATATTACTTGTTAAATCCATGAAGTAATATCAACCATTACGTTGTATGTTCAACACTTAAGGTAATGTTAACCAGTAAATTATTCATTCAACCCTCATAGTAATATGAACCAGTAGATTGTTTATTCAACCATAATAGTAATATTAAAGAGTTAATTGTTAGTTCTACCCTCATAGTAATATTAACCATAACGTTATTTGTTCATCCTTGATTACATATCAACCAGTGGACTGTTTGTTAAATTCGTATTGCAATGTCAACCAGTGAAGTATATTTTCAACATTTATAGTAATATCCAACAATATATAGTTTGTTCAACCCATGTATTGATATAAACCAGTAAATTGTTTGTTCAACCCTCATAGTAACATCTTACAGTAAATTGTTTATTCAACCCTTATAGTAATATCAACCAACACGACCTTTGTTCAACCCTTATAGTATTATTTACCAGTATGGTGTTTGTTCAACCCTTATAGTAATATATACCAGTGCGGTGATTGTTAAACCCTTCTAGTTAATTGTCAACCATAACTTTGTTCAACCCTGATAGTAATATCAACATGTTAATTGTTTGTTTAACTTTCAAAGTAATATTTCTCAGTATTTTTTTGTTCAATCTCAGAGTTATATCAACCAGTACTTTGTTTGTTCAACCTTATATCAACCTTATAACCGTAATAGTAACCTTAACGTTGCTTGTTCAACCCTTAAAGTAATGTCAAGGAGTATATTATTTGTTCAACCCTGATAATAATATCTCCCAGTAAATTGTTTGTTAAACTCTCATAGTAATATCAAACATCGCGTTGTTTGTTCAATCCTTATAGTAATAATCAACCAGTAAATTGTTTGTTCAGATCTCATATTAACATCGACCATAACGTTGTTTGTTCAACCCTTATAGTAGTATAAACTATTACGATGTTTTTCCAACTCTTAATATTCCGTGTGATTTAGCTTTTTCTGCACCATAACTATGTGCCGTTAACCATTTATTCGGAAAAAATATTGGTATGGCGTCACGATAACTAGAATCGCGATAAATTAGTAATTATATTGGATGTTACGCAAGGTAATAGTACTTTAAATAACCATATAAGCCAAAATTCTCAGGGGAGCGTGTTTGAATTGTATTGTTTTCTTCTCCTTTTTTATTGTAGAAAGAAATGAACCTGATCTTTATTCTAGGTCCCAATTATGTATTTGTTCAAAGTTTTTCCCTTATTGCGAGAAACGGTTGTATACATTTCAGCAATGCGCAGATTTTTAACTGATATTTACATGTTAAATAAAAGTAAGCATTATGGTTTTGATAATAAACATTTTGACTCAGTTTTTAAGAGCACAGGTATGTTTTTGAGAATATTGAATAATAGTTGAGTAATATAAACCCTTTCTTCCATATGATCATCAAGTAATACTTTTGATCAAATGCTTCAATGATAAAGCTAAATAACTGCAGTTTCTAGGTGTTCCTGACAGTTTACAGAAACTAGATGACATGTTTTATTTGTATTTACAGGTAGTCCCTGGTAACTGAGTTACGCATGGTACCTACCTAATTCCAAACGAAAAGCCTATCATATTGAAATATTGAAGTATTCGTTAAATGGATAAATTAAAACTTTCGTCCATTTTCCTGTTGATAACCACCATTTTGCCATGTAGACTATCTCAACGTGAGTATGGACTTTTCTTTTGTACTTTGAATACTGTATTGATTGATAGCGTTCAGGGGGAAAGACGATATGTTTGTTGTCCCATTTAAACAAGGCATAGGATGTTTATGCATATTTAAGAAAGAGTTTCCTGGGTTTTTTTTTTGTTTTTTGTTTTTGTTTTTTTGCACGGACTGGCCAACTCCTTTTTCTATCTAAGGGCGTATTTCTTTGCCATAGACAAATGTGACAATGTAATATTAGTGTGAATTTCAGCTTTAGGATTAAGATTGACACATGTCTTGATCAAGTACAGATATTGTGCTACTGAGAAATATAAACAGAAAATATATAGCCTGAAGATCAAGGGGAGATAACTTAATGCTATCGCCCCTTTTTCTTGCCTTAATCTAAAAAAACTTAGGACTAAAGCAATTATTAATATAAATGAGTCAACAACTACACACAGGACACTTGACCGGGCTAGGGACATAAGGAACAACCAGAAAAACCACCAAACATCGAATCGGGGAACTAAATACAGAACAACCAGGTACAACCCGGAACTACACAACACGCTTTATACACCTACAATTGAATACAAAATATTTCCGTATTACTCTCGAAAATGTGGCCCCCTTTACACTCTACACAGGCCCATATCTTCATTTTAGACAATCCCAGAACAAAAATTTCCTCATTAAAATCCGCCAAAATCCGTCAAGGATTAACAAACCAGCCGAAAATGTGGGACGCTGAATGGCATACAATGTCATATTCGGAAGCTCCCTATAGTAACGAAGGAAACAAATGATTGCCCATAGACGATAATGGTAACTTTACCACTGTCCTGCTTAAATGAAGTTTACAACACCAGTCCACTAGCTATAATTTTGAAGAATATCATCTGGGAAATATGTAAATAGAATGTTTAAAAATTCTACCAATTTGAACTTTTTACATGAGGGCCACCATCTTGTATTGAAATCAGCCCCCAAAAATCACCTAAAATTACTACAAAATACTTAATTAACTCCTCTCCGGCAGAAACAGACTAGAAAAAAAATCGATATATTTTACATCTACATGAATTACACAGCCAACACATGAAACTTTGGAAACGTCTCTGACCTGAATATCCAATCAGTAGGCCCCGATGCATTCGCCTTTCTTTTAAATCTTCTGCCCAAATGGGGAAAACCAAACATCTATTTTTTTGTTTTGGCTCTGTGGTCCCTTTATAGGTTTAAATGCATTTGCGTCTTTGATGGATGGAGACTGCACGGTCTCTTTACATAGGAAGCACCCAATGAACTCCATGTGCAGAAGATTTATTTAGTTCACACCAAACTCTT
Source organism: Pecten maximus (assembly GCF_902652985.1). NCBI lineage: Eukaryota > Metazoa > Mollusca > Bivalvia > Pectinida > Pectinidae > Pecten > Pecten maximus. The sequence continues at coordinate 42,013,610 of NC_047024.1, forward strand.
CGCCATATTTGAAAATATAGTGGTCTTCATCACAGACAAACGATGTACGTAATGTACGATGTGCGGATGGCATTCAAGGTTTCGTACATAATATCAATAAAATACGACTTCTTGAAATGATTTTTAAAAATGAAGTATATTTATATGGGTTTGTAACTGATGTCTTAATCTTAAACTAAGTATGTTCATTTTCTATGATTTGTTTTAAAACATGAATAAATAACAAATGAATAATATATAGATTATCGCAAAACCTTAGCTCTGGCATTAGTTGTCGTGTTAGGAAGACTATATCTTTGGCCAGGGATATATAGATAAACATGGCTGGCGTAGTAGGGTCATGGGGATATGTCATTGTCTTTAAGCTTTGCGTATGCTTGATTCGTAAGTTTACGCTTGAAACCCAGAGTACATTTACAATATAAGTGTTATAGATTAATGTGTGGTGATATAATCTCCTTAGCCGAAACGCGAAAAGAAAAAAAAAAACGTCTGTGGTAGGACATCAACATTGGTCATGTCTTACAATTTCGGTCCTTGAGCATCGACTGGCAGAGAATAAAAGGAGATACATGATAAGATAACTAAATTAGGGAAATGAAAGCTATTGTATTATGAAAATACTAAGATGCAGCCAAGTTAACACACTAAGCCACATAGTGCTTGTGCAATATGTACAATACATCACCATATCTCCTTAGCCGGCATAATTATGATATCAAAGACATGTGTGATGCCTTTTTCGAGAATTGGGACAGGTCACAATGATGGACCATTTAGTTACTGATGGCAGTACACATTCCTCAGTTCAGTTGGCACATCGATGCAATGATATCTTGTAGCTATGAATATATCTTAATAGACGTACATGAAAATATTCTTTAACATATATGTATTTTCGTTATCTTATTGCTTTGTTACATCGAATTAATATATATTTCAAACTTGTTCTTTCAGATGTTCCAACTGTCACCATTTCTCAAACAGCCTACAGCTCTATCCCCGGAACAAACATCACTCTGGGATGTACCGTGTCTTCCAGCCCCGCCCATACCTCCGTGTTCTGTCAGCATTTTGCTAGTAGTGGTACACAGTCCATCACCATTGACGATGTCAAATACTCCGGGTCTTCAGTCAATTCTCCATCCCTGACAGTTATCAACATTAATACCAGTGATACTGGAAACTACACATGTTCTGCCACTAACTCTGTAGGAACTGTACAGAGTTTCTCCAATCACACTTGACCGTTACTGGATGTAAGTCTCGAGGAAATATATGTTCAAGCACGTCTTAATTTACATCACGCGGGCTATAGACCATTGCTGATGACACGTAGATAACTTGGTAGAAATAAAAGTATTTTCTAATTTGCTGAAATTTAATTCAAAGAGGGTTTTTTAAATGTAGAAAACAATGTTAGCAGTTTTGAGTAGCCCGCTTTCCCGTACACAGCAATATAGGCCTCTTGCAGGTGAAAATTCAGATGATTTATGATTTTGCTGAATTTGGGTTCCAAATAGTTTTGAGATATGTTGCGCACAATAGAAACGGCGTTGAATGGGTTGTTTATCATATTTATGAAAAGGTAGCTTCGGAACGGTTGACAATTCAGATATTTTCTAATTTTGACATAACAATGAAAGTTAGTTGACATACTTCAACTATAATAATAACCTCCATTTCTGGATTGAAAAAGAATGTCCATTCTTTTACTTACTTGTGATTGATGGAAATTGAAATATAGTGTTTAAACTATTCATTTGGTAACCTCATTATGAATTGTTGGGTTGTTTTGATAATTCTGTAGCCGCCCCTGATACAATCAACAACTGTCATCATAACATAGAATGTGTACAGTATTTTTTAACATAATGTCATCGACATCATTTTTCCATGGTTACGTGGCCTGCAAAGGTGTTCAATGAATCTTAAGTTCGAAGGCAGGCAGCATAAAGAATAAACATTTGATATATCTATCGAATTGTTGACAGTATGTCATAGAAAAACGTCAGATGTCGTATGACAAAAGACTTTCAACAGGCAGGATAGAAATAAAAAATAAAATGCGAGACTGAAACAATGAGAGGAATAACATGGTATGTCTGCGCTGCCGTCTTCTGCTATGTTGCTTCTGCAATATGTACAATCCATCATCTTTTTCTCCTCAGCTGGCATGGTTGTAATATGAAAGACATGGGTGATTTTTTTTCCGCGATCTGAGACAGGTCACAATAAAGGACCATTTAGTTGCTAATGGTAGTTTGTTCAGTTGGCAGAGAGATGCAATGATATCTTGTTGATACATTTTTATAGACAAACATGAACATATTCCTTAACATAAATATATATAGACAGCCTACAGCACTAGCACCGGAACAACCATCATTTTGGGATGTACCGTGTCATCCGTCTTCACCATTGAACACGTGTTCTGGCAGCGTAATGTTGGTAGTGGCACACAGTCCATCACCATTGATGGTGTCAATTACTCCGGATCTTCGGTCAGTTCTCCATCCCTGACCGTTATCGACGCTGATAACAGTGATACTGGAACCTACACATGTTTTGCTACCAACTCTGTAGGAACTGGGCAGAGTTCTTCAACCTCACTGACCGTTACAGGAGGTAAGTCATCAAGTTTTGCTAGTTGTTGTATGATAGATATGCTTATGTTGATATAGAAACTTTCTGTACCCGCTTGTTCTAACAAATAATGGTATTTACTTGATATATTTTCAATCATTCTATATTAGTCGTTTTGTTTGTTCTTTTGTAACAATATTCGGCTGATATCACATCACGCGGAACTTGATTGACATGATATCCGGTGGTCTCATAGCCAAAGTAGTTATAGCGTCCGTCCCAAGCTCGGATGTCCCGGTCTGCGGTCGCCACTCGATCCCTCTCCAATCATAATCAGATATCCCATGTGCTATGGAACATGCCTGAAGCTGTTCAATAACACAAAATCAGAATAACGGCAAAACAAAATCACAAGACCAATAAGCACACTTTTTTTCGAATGGAAATGTTAACAGTCTTGATGATAATCTTACACTCGATATCAAAATTATCACGAATTCATCGTCTTATTTACTGTTTGAATCAACTTTAGAAATTTAGTGCAACGTTTTTTAAAATATGCTCCAGTATAGTCCACTACGACCTACTTAAACTCAATATGAATATCGTGGGAAAATGGAACATGGTAGTTTATAAAGAAAGAAAAGTATGTGTTGATGGAAACAATCTTCTGAGGCAGACTCTCAATGTTATTCAGGGTGAAGCAGGAGTTGATCAAAATCTGATTGAATTCATTACTCTACTAGGTACAGGAAAAAAAATTATTGCAATAGGGCAGTGGTCCAGACATAATTGCATTTAATGCCGGTTAGAAGTTGAGATAGAGTCCTGGTTAGACAACATGCCATGCCAGCAATAAAATGTTGTGGTTGAATCTATTATGCACGTTTTTAAAGATTGTTTAAAAGTTAGATACTAAAGTGTTTTTCTAAGAAGGAAAGGTATTTCGTGATTGCTTGAAGTAAGTGGAAGGTCCGTGATTGGTTGGTACAGAAGTTGTGATGTCTGTGGTGATTCTGTATAGGACGTGTGGTGTCTGTGTGGTCTGATACAGGACGTGTGATGTTTTTGGTGGTTTGAAATTGGACATGTGATGGTCGTGTTGGTTTGAAAGAGGAAGTGTGATGTCTGTGGTGGTAAGATACTGGACGTGTGATGTCTGTGGTGGTTTGATACAGGACATGAATGTCTGTGATGGTTTGATACAGGACGTGTGATGTCCGTGGTGGTTTGATACAGGACGTGTGATGTCAATGGTGATTTGATACAGGACGTGTGATGTCTGTGGTGTGGTGGTTTGATACAGGACGTGTGATGTCAATGGTGGTTTGATACAGGACATGAATGTCTGTGGTGGTTTGATACAGGACGTGTGATGTCTGTGGTGGTTTGATACAGGACGTGTGATGTCCGTGGTGGTTTGATACAGGACGTGTGATGTCAATGGTGATTTGATACAGGACGTGTGATGTCTGTGATGGTTTGATACAGGACGTTTGATGTCTGTGGTGGTTTGATACAGGAGATGTGATGTCTGTGGTGGTTTGATACCGGACGTGTGATGTCTGTGGTGTGGTGGTTTGATACAGGACGTGTGAGGTCAATGGTGGTTTGATACAGGACGTGTGATGTCAATGGTGGTTTGATACAGGACGTGTGATGTCAATGGTGATTTGATACAGGACGTGTGATGTCTGTGATGGTTTGATACAGGACGTTTGATGTCTGTGGTGGTTTGATACAGGAGATGTGATGTCTGTGATGGTTTGATACAGGACGTGTGATGTATGTGGTGGTTTGATACAGGACGTTTGATGTCTGTGGTGGTTTGATACAGTAGATGTGATGTCTGTGATGCTTTGATGCAGGACGTGTGATGTCTGTGGTGGTTTGATACAGGACGTGTGCTGTCTGTGATGGTTTGATACAGGCCGTGTGATGTCTGTGGTGGTTTGATACAGGACGTGTGATGCCTGTGATGGTTTGTTACAGGAGATGTGATGTCTGTGATGGTTTGATACAGGACGTGTGATGTTTGTGATGGTTTGATACAAGACGTGTGATGTCTGTGATGGTTTGATACAGGACGTGTGATGTTTGTGATGGTTTGATATAGGCCGTGTGATGTCTGTGATGGTTTGATACAGGACGTGTGATGTCTGTGATGGTTTGATACCGAACCTGTGATGTCTGTGATGGTTTGATCAGATGTGTTATGATCTTGATGGTTGATACAGAGTGTGATGTCTGTGATGGTTTGATACAGGACGTGTGATGTCTGTGATTGTTTGATACAGGACGTATGATGTCTGTGATGGTTTGATACAGGACGTGTGATGTCTGTGATGGTTTGATACAGGACGTGTGATGTCTGTGATGTCTGTGATGTCTGTGGTGGTTTGATACAGGACGTGTGATGTCTGTGATGGTTGATACAGGACGTGTGATGTCTGTGATGGTTGATACAGGACGTGTTATATCCGTGATGGTTTGATACAGGACGTGTGATGTCTGTGATGGTTTGATACAGGACGTATGATGTCTGTGTGTCGTGTGTGTTGTGATGTTGATACAGGACGTGGTCTGGGATAGTGATTTGTGATGGTTTGATACAGGACGTGTGATGTCTGTGATGGTTGATACAGGACGTGTGATGTCTGTGATGGTTGATACAGGACGTGTTATATCTGTGGTGGTTTGATACAGGGCGTGTGATGTTTGTGATGGTTTGATACAGGACGTGAATGTCTGTGATGGTTTGATACAGGACGTGTGATGTCTGTGATGTCTGTGGTGGTTTGATACAGGGCGTGTGATGTCTGTGATGGTTTGATACAGGGCGTGTGATGTTTGTGATGGTTTGATACAGGGCGTGTGATGTTTGTGATGGTTTGATACAGGACGTGTGATGTCTGTGGTGGTTTGATACAGGGACGTGTGATGTTTGTGATGGTTTGATACAAGACGTGTGTTGTCTGTGGTGGTTTGATACAGGGCGTGTGATGTTTGTGATGGTTTGATACAGGGCGTGTGATGTTTGTGATGGTTTGATACAGGACGTGTGATGTCTGTGGTGGTTTGATACAGGACGTGTGATGTTTGTGATGGTTTGATACAAGACGTGTGTTGTCTGTGGTGGTTCGATACAGGATGTGTGATGTCTGTAATGGCATGTTAGAGGACGTGTGATGTCTGTAAAGGTTATATACAGGACGTGTGATGTCTGTGATGGTTTGATACAGGACGTGTGATGTCTGTGATGGTTTGATACAGGACGTGTGATGTCTGTGATGGTTTGATACAGGACGTGTGATGTCTGTGATGGTTTGATACAGGACGTGTGATGTCTGTGATGGTTTGATACAGGACGTGTGATGTCTGTGATGGTTTGATACAGGCCGTGTGATGTCTGTGATGGTTTGATACAGGACGTGTGATGTCTGTGATGGTTTGATACAGGACGTGTGATGTCTGTGATGGTTTGATACAGGCCGTGTGATGTCTGTGATGGTTTGATACAGGACGTGTGATGTCTGTGATGGTTTGATACAGGACGTGTGATGTCTGTGATGGTTTGATACAGGACGTGTGATGTCTGTGATGGTTTGATACAGGACGTGTGATATCTGTGATGGTTTGATACCGAATGTGTGATGTCTGTGATGGTTTGATACAGGACGTGTGATGTCTGTGATGGTTTGATACATGGCGTGTGATGTCTTTGATGGTGTGATACAGGACGTGTGATGTCTGTGGTGGTTTGATACATAACGTGTGATGTCTGTGATGGTTTGATACAGGACGTGTGATGTCTGTGATGGTTTGATACAGGACGTGTGATGTCTGATATGGTTTGATACAGGACGTGTGATGTCTGTGGTGGTTTGAAACAGGACGTGTGATGTCTGTGATGGTTTGATACAGGACGTGTGATGTCTGTGATGGTTTGATACAGGACGTGTGATGTCTGTGTTGGTTTGGTGCAGAATGTGTGATGTCTGTGATGGTTTGGTGCAGAATGTGTTTTATTCTTTGTATTTTGATATGTAATGTATTTTTCTGTGACAGTTTGATACAGGATATTTATTTTCAATGAAGGTTTGATACAGGACTTTTGAAGTATCTGATTGTTTAGTCTATGACGTGTAATGTCTCTATTGTCTAAAACAAATCGTTTTTTTATTTGTGATACGTAGATATCGGTAACGATAAAATAATATAATGCAACTACATCTGTACATAAAAGGGAACAATACAGGTTACGTGTTATTAGCCCACCGGTTACGAGTAACCGTAAGCTGATGCTGTACCCTAGGCGTCGGCGATCAGGTTTTGGAAAGCTTGTAAGTCAAAACGTATGCACCTCATACCCTTCCAATTTGGTTTATGCATTCATTAGAGGTCCAGGAGTAATGTTATGGCAAAATCATACAAAAAAATGGCATATTACCATCTAGTATAAATAATGTTTTGGCACCAAAACCAACTTTTAATATTTTGGGGGTTAGTTTTGGAAAGCTTGTAAGTTCACAACCTTCTTCTTTAGTTTATACATCCATGAGCTGTCTAGAAGCAATATTATGTGACGTACAATTTCAAAATGACATGTTTATACATTCATAAAAAATGAATGTAGTGTGATTGCTGCCTCCGGTAAGCTTTATTCGTCAATATTGTATTAACGGATTTTACAATATTGCTACAATAAATATACGCCGACGACCACGACGACGCCGACGACGCCGACGACGCCAACGACGATGTTACTAGTGCTGGTGCTGCCGATGATGATGTTATTTATGGTGATGTTAAGGATAGCTATGATTTGTCTTCGGTGCTGTTACTACTGTTGATCTAGCTGCTGCTGGTGTTCCTGCTGGTGATGAAAATTGTCACTGGATGATGATGATGATGATGACGTCGTCCGTCGACTATAAACTATTTCAATCGGTGATTGATCAAACGTGCTATATCGTATGCAATGTCTTGGCCAAATATTTCCATATTTTAAATGAAAATCGAATACAAAATAGCTGTCCTGATCATTTAAAATCCATTTATTTATCTTTGAATTAGATTAATCTGATTCATGATAATGCGTCTGTGAATATGCAATTCCGAACAGATATTTCTAAACGATGGTATAACGGCTGATTTATTTTAATTTACAAGATTTAAATAAAAAGAAATTGTTAGTTAAATCTGGATTTCCTTTCACATCATCCAGATAAGATCTGGTTGCGCTAGATGTTAAAAATTATATGTAAATATTACAAGGGAAGTTGAAGTGAAGGCAACGGTGTTGTTGATTGAAAAGTACATAGGGAACATTAAGAGTCGTTTAAAGCTAATCTAAATAGATACAATTAAAGAATAGAATGTTTTATAACAATCCATATATCTTGTACCAATTTTATAAAACTGTCCAACTACCAAACAATTGATAATTCTTGTAGATCATAGGTCATTTATCATATATAATAGACAGATGAAGAAAATGAAAATCAAAAATATCAGTAATGCCAATTCAAGAGAATATACATTTCTGGAAATTTTTTTAGAAGCCGTTACCTTGCGGGTCATGACACATTCAAATATACAAATATACTGTACCTTAAAAAGAACTGCTTTGAGCATTTTACTGCGAAATTCACCCATTTTCAAAATGGTTTCACCGGAAAAAGTTTGAGCTGAATGACCAACTTTTTATGGTTAAGTGTTATATGGGACTCTCAACTTTTCGGTACAAACCATAATTGCCATATTACATTTAAGAAGTTTAATGATATACTCGAAAACGTTAACACTAAAGGCTTTGGACATTAATTGGTTGGTTGGTCCCTATAGCTAAACTTTTCTAATTATCATAGCTTATCTGGATACAAGTTTTGCAGTTCTTGCATAAACAAAATATTATGTTTCACTTTAACTAAATACACTGCCTTTGTCCAACACAGTTGAAAAATAATTACATGTAGACCTTTTGCTAAAAATGTTTTAGTCTTTCACAAATAAACCACATACTTTCACATGTCCATTTAGCTAAAAAAAAAAACAACAATAAAAGTCGATATTCTTTTTATGATGCCCTGCTACATCTCAATATAGTGATATTGTATATAGACATTGATATGTTGTTTATGTGCTGTCATACATTACATCGCTATTTACCAGTTCTATAGATTTGTTAATCTTTTTTCTGTACAGCCACTGTATCATATCACTCCCAGACCTATAGCCTATCCTACATTCATCAAATAGTTCATCATTGTTTCAGAAACATCAAAATAAAAAAAAACTTTTGTCTGCGTAGCTGACTTACCACAAAACCGAAAATAAATCGTTGTTAAAGCGACAACTAAAAGACAGTTATATAACTTTTTATTTTTTCAATAAAGAATATTTCATTTATAGTTATATAGTAAAAAATAATTAGCTAAATATAGCTAAAAATAACAACATGGCGAGTCTGTCTTTATAGAACAATTACACGCACGACGAAATTTTCGCATTTGTTCAGACAGGATTTTGAACAAAATTGAGAAAACAATTTAAAATAACGTCAACAATTCGTAATTTCTTAAATATGCACGGATTCCTATTGGCACATATTTAGATATCGATTTCCTAACCAGAAACACAATGGAAGTGTTCTATCTGGACTTATATTTTGAAAATGTCACTATAATATTATTAACATCAAGACACAAACATTTCTAAAAATAGACGACACACTTCCTTTTAAACAGTATACAAACTTGGTATATAATCAACAACGTATCACTCAAGCCATAGTTGACTGTCTAGAGCCAATGATTCTAGTATAGGAAGGATAGTGGTATCAGATTTAGGGGGTCGCATAAGCAATGGAATGGGATTAAATTATACAGTTGATTGTATAAACTTATTTGCCTTTTGATGGTCGGCGGAGGACAACGAATATTGCCACAAGACGACACGACGAAGAGAACATCTTAAGTGTGTATGGAACCAAGGAAATACCAAAATTGGTTTGGCAAGATTGGCACTCGCCTAACGATGGATGGTGAGTCATATTGTCCTAGTGTTTACTGCTGTTGGAATGACTGCTCAATTCTAAATTGGATTTTGAACTCCCTACTAACACTACAACCTGGCTTTTATTAACCGACTTGCACTAAATGTATTGTTTTATTTACGGATATCAAAACAAACAAACATATTATCATGTAAACAAGCATGCTGCGAATTTCATGAAGTAGTCTATGAACTTCCACCAACATATCTTGAAGCATGACTACGAAAAAAACGAAAACCTGAGTTAACGGACTGAAAAACAGACGGACGGAGGGACAGACGGATGGACGGGGATAAAACTTAGTCCCTGGTGACACAGTTAAGTGACTAGTTAAACTGTAGTCCTAAAGATAGAAACGGGAGCAATATCTGTATTGACATTTCTTTATTAAATTAATTCTGTTGGAGATTGTCCTGCACGAGGTCCATAAGCCCCCTTTAAATGCATCTGAAGAAAGCAATAAACCCAATGAAGGCAGTAACTATTATCCCACAGGAGTAATTTCCCACCGGCCTATGGTCAGTACAATGAAACTGTCCCACTTGGGTTTCGAACTCGTGACCCAGATATGAAGGACTTCAGATAAAGTGTTGGGCCACCTTAACCAACCGGCCATCACGGCCCACTGAAAGGACACAATGGAATCAACAAATACCTTTGTATTGCCGGCCTGTCTGAAGTCATCTTTTACAAATTGTTGTCACGCACAAGTTGGTCGATTGCATGCAAAATCCATTTTGCTTGGGCTTGCTTAACAGTACTTATTTTAAATTAGCACACACCTTGTCGATCTCCAGGTACATGTAATTGAGTGGAGTCTAGCCATAGTTCATTGCGTATAACCATCAAGCTTGACGGATTTGATCGACCCTATCCAGTGATTACATTTCACTCCATCTGTGCATATTTACCTCTGTCGCAACACTTTTCATTCGAATGATTTAACCTACCAGACGTACAATTAATACTATATTTCAAGTTTTATTCGAAACTTTAGGTGATTGGCATATCACTATAACAGAGCAAACATACAGTACACATACAATGCAGAATAATGTATAGAGAATGAATCCCTTATGACATACAATATACATGTATATCAGATCAAAAAAACATTCAATCTGTTCTTATTTGATTCGAAAATATCATGACCTAATGCACATAGTTCATTAATGCTTGGCGAATTTAGAAGCTTGAAAGCCTTACAAACTGAAGTATTTTATCAACTAATATATATTTTTTTACATTTCTTTTTTCACTCATAATCTGAAATTTGTTACAAATTAGTAAGAAATGTATTTCATTTTCCACTTCAATTGAGTCACATTGTTTACAAATTCTGTATTCTGTTGGAATGTTAAAAAAAAACAAAAAAGAAACAAACAAACAAACTGATACCACGAAATACGACCAACTGAATACCACGAAATACGATGCCAACGAATTGATATACATCCATAAACCACGAAATTAACCCTAACGAATTAATGCTTTTATGCTACCTTCACTCACTTTGTGCTATGTTGGAGCTCCTGGAATTAACTTATGGAGTGATGGAGTTAGGGGTTGATGGGGTAGGGGGTGGGGGTCATATAAAGCACCATTAAACAGCAGAGTAACAGCATGTTCTTCACATAACCCTTCAATGTATCATTAAATCCGTGTCACAGTAGTTTGTGAAATATCAAATAATTTGTATAGTTTGATTTAAGATAGGTGTTAGGGCCATTAAACATGTCATCAAAATGAAACAAAATACAATTGTATGTCAATGTTTTCACATGTTTCTTTTTAACCCATAACATCAATTTCTTTATCTCATGGCGAATAACTGTACGTCGAATGTTTTAAATGAAGCCAAAAAACTTTTGAAGAATATCACAATGATCTACTTACTTATTATTCAGTCATTTGTGCTGACAACATAAATAATAACAATGATTGTTTTAAACCATTCTGAAATGCAGCTGCGAAGGAAAATCCAATCAAGGGAAATATACAGTAGTAATATATGTAGTGAGAGGAAGGAAGATTTGTAAAGTTGTGTACAGCATCTGTACAATTTAGAAGTTTGACACGCCAAAGTGACTAATGATCTCTATATTAGTTACTACTGTATGTCTACAAAAGTCCATTATATCGGTACCGAGGGGCCCACGGTTGCCGAGTGGTTAAGGTGTCCCGAAACTTTAACACTAGCCCTCCACCTCTAGTTGCGAGTTCGAAACCTATGTGGGGCAGTTGCCAGGTACTGACTGTAGGCCGGTGTTTTTTTTTCCGGGTACTCCGGCTTTCCTCCACCTCCGAAACCTGGCACTTAAATGACCCTGGCTGTTAATAAGACGTTAAACAAAAACAAACCAAACCAAATATATCGGTACCGAGAATCCAAACACGTCTCTCTCACGTAACGGCTTAGGATATCGTTGGTGATTTGCTGTCAATCGGAAGGGAACATGCAAAATGTCCTGTATAAGTTTGACCTCGAACTAACAACCACTCACTCTTATATTGCTCGGGATATCCTCCCATCTGCTAATCTGAGTTAGTATAATTAATGGCCTATACTTTCAACATTTACACTATTTACTCAACTTCATAACTGATATATCTAATATTTACGTGTATAAAACCCTCTTCTACATTGCTTTATGATTTCCTCACGCTTACTGAGCTAAGTGAGATTAGGTTGATTTCAACCGAATTACGAGTATCAATTTTGGCACAACTAAACGTATATTTTTAGAGTCGCCTTTCGACGTATATCGGAAATGCCTTATATAAGCGTTGTTTTATTCCGACGACCTCTATCATAGATGACACATCGGTAGTAATGTCTACTACACTAAAACAATTGTCATAAATTTGTTATGCATTTTGAGGATAGAAATATCAAATTTCTAATTTTCAAGGATTTGTGTTTGGATCTTGCATAGCTGGAGCAACCAAATTTGTGTTATATTATATCATGGGATGTATAGTGTATAGATGCATGCATTACACTTTACTTGTATTTCTACAATTTTTGTTACATATTTGTGTATAAACTTACATTAATGGACTCCAATCTATAAGGTTTTTTTAAAAATCTCTTCTAATATATCACATGCATTTCATAATTATCTTCCTTTAGTTCTCATTTATTAACTCTTATGACAAAGTGGGACAGGCGACATATTTAATAACTGGTTTTTTTTTGGTTTTTTTGTTTAATAATCATGTCTTACAATAAAACCCATCACTAGATTGCTCTAGATTGATTTTCTATTTTTTTTTTTTTTTTTTTTTTTATTTCATCATCAGCTTATATCGCCAGTATAGTTTGTCATTAGTACAAGCCAGATGGTGATCGATAATTCCACGGTAGACACATGCAAGTGCATTTATCGAAATGACAATTAGTTGTATAATTATGCCACTGGATCAATCGAAGAACATATCACTGTTGTTTTTTTTTCTGATGGATAGATCACATTGCAATTATGACGTCATCACCAATCAAAACCGTACATGTAAGAGTTGTGTAGGCAGGTTGATCATTCCTTTCACGATAAAAGCTTTGCTTTCGGAACGATTCTACCAAAGTGTTATCTGAAGTGTTATTTAACGCAAATGTCATAAATATTGTGATGTTTTAATCTGTATCAAACCATTCTACGTGCTATGTAGATTGACGTTACGTGGTGTTTATAGCGATAGGTACAGAAGTAAAGAGGTTGTTTAGTATTAACGCTCACACTCAGAATACGACATCACCTGATACATGTCAAGGTAAGTTGTTTTGTATGGCTTGTTATCTTACTGAAACATTTGAGAACCCTCAGTAGTTCTATCTTGTTTGAATGATTGTAGTTGTATTGTTCATGGTTGTAAATGTGTCGGTGTAATACAAAACTTTGTAAACTATATGAACAACATGCTGTCCAATGAGTTTGGATCATGTGAATGCAATTGTTATAATTTATGATGGATTTCAATGACTGTTGTTAGAAACGATGACAATGTGGTCGGGATGTGTGAAGTTCGGAGTTTTGAATTTGACATTTTTGTGAGTTTTATTTTGCTTTTGATCACGTGAACGCAGGCTGACTGAATTGAGAAATGAGAAATACCATAATTTTATATTAGCCGAGGAATATTCCACGCAATGCACGAATACTTCTTTCTTTTATATAGCATTCCGTTGTATTTCTGCAAGATTTTAATCGTTCATAGATATATAATTCGCCTCTGAAAAGTAACTTAGAAGAAATTATGAAAATGACTTTGACTGTCCCATTGTTCGATGACTTGGCCAGTTGGTAATGTGCTGTTGGACTAATAAGGCCTAATCCCACACTATCAAATATTTAGTCTAGAAATGTTAAAAAATGTTTCATTATCATATTCCTTGGAGACAAATATCACATTTTTTATTAACTTTACTCTTCTTTTTCAAATAAACTGAGAGGCATATTAACCTAAACGAAAATTTTTATCTGCAAATTGAGCTTCGCATCGTTGATTGCTTTGAACATACTCTGAACATAGATGGCTTACCCTAGCCTAAAAATGAGACGGGTACCTGCCATAACAAATATACTTTACATTTGAATCAGTTGTTTACATTAGTTTGTGACTTTGCAGCCTCAGAGACCAGGTGGCCGCAGTGACCGAGTGGTTAAAGTGTCCCGACACTTTATCACTAGCCCTCCAACTCTGGGTTGCGGGTTCGAAACCTATGTGGGGCAGTTGCCAGGTACTGACTGTAGGCCATTGGTTTTTTTCCGGGTACTCCGGCTTTCCTCCACCTCCGAAACCTGGCACATAAATGACCCTGGCTGTTAATAAGACGTTAAACAAAAACAAACCAAACCAAATATATCGGTACCGAGAATCCAAACACGTCTCTCTCACGTAACGGCTTAGGATATCGTTGGTGATTTGCTGTCAATCGGAAGGGAAAATGCAAAATGTCCTGTATAAGTTTGACCTCGAACTAAAAACCACTCACTCTTATATTGCTCAGGATATCCTCCCATCTGCTAATCTGAGTTAGTATAATTAATGGCCTATACTTTCAACATTTACACTATTTACTCAACTTCATAACTGATATATCTAATATTTACTTGTATAAAACCCTCTTCAACATTGCTTTATTATTTCCTCACGCTTACTGAGCTAACTGAGATTAGGTTGATTTCAACAGAATTACGAGTATCAATTTTGGCACAATTAAACGTATATTTTTAGAGTCGCCTTTCGACGTATATCGGAAATGCCTTATATCAAGCGTTGCTTTTTTCCGACGACCTCTATCATAGATGACACATCGGTAGTAATGTCTACTACACTAAAACAATTGTCATAAATTTGTTATGCATTTTGAGGATAGAAATATCAAATTTCTAATTTTCAAGGATTTGTGTTTGGATCTTGCATAGCTGGAGCAACCAAATTTGTGTTATATTATATCATGGGATGTATAGTGTATAGATGCATGCATTACACTTTACTTGTATTTCTACAATTTTTGTTACATATTTTTGTATAAACTTACATTAATGGACTCCAATCTATAAGTTTTTTAAAAATCTCTTCTAATATATCACATGCATTTCATAATTATCTTCCTTTAGTACTCATGTATAACTCTTATGACAAAGTGGGACAGGCGACATATTTAATAACTGTTTTTATTTTTTTGGGTTTGTTTTTTGTTTGTTTAATAATCATGTCTTACAATAAAACCCATCACTAGATTGCTCTAGATTGATTTTCTATTTTTTTTTTATTTATTATTTTTTTTTTTTTGTATTTCATCATCAGCTTATATCGCCAGTATAGTTTGTCATTAATACAAGCCAGATGGTGATCGATGATTCTACGGTAGACACATGCAAGTGCATTTATCGAAATGACAATTAGTTGTATAATTATGACACTGGATCAATCGAAGAACATATCACTGGGGTTTTTTTTCTTTTTCTGATGGATAGATCACGTGGCAATTATGACGTCATCACCAATCAAAACCGTACATGTAAGAGTTGTGTAGGCAGGTTGATCATTCCTTTCACGATAAAAGCTGTATCAAACCATTCTACGTGCTATGTAGATTGACGTTACGTGGTGTTTATAGCGATAGGTACAGAAGTAAAGAGGTTGTTTAGTATTAACGCTCACACTCAGAATACGACATCACCTGATACATGTCAAGGTAAGTTGTTTTGTATGGCTTGTTATCTTACTGAAACATTTGAGAACCCTCAGTAGTTCTATCTTGTTTGAATGATTGTAGTTGTATTGTTCATGGTTGTAAATGTGTCGGTGTAATACAAAACTTTATAAACTATATGAACAACATGCTGTCCAATGAGTTTGGATCATGTGAATGCAATTGTTATAATTTATGATGGATTTCAATGACTGTTGTTAGAAACGATGACAATGTGGTCGGGATGTGTGAAGTTCGGAGTTTGAATTTGACATTTTTGTGAGTTTTATTTTGCTTTTGATCACGTGAACGCAGGCTGACTGAATTGAGAAATGAGAAATACCATAATTGTATATTAGCCGAGGTATATTCCACGCAATGCACGAATACTTCTTTCTTTTATATAGCATTCCGTTGTATTTCTGCAAGATTTTAATCGTTCATAGATATATAATTCGCCTCTGAAAAGTAACTTAGAAGAAATTATGAAAATGACTTTGACTGTCCCATTGTTCGATGACTTGGCCAGTTGGTAATGTGCTGTTGGACTAATAAGGCCTAATCCCACACTATCAAATATTTAGTCTAGAAATGTTAAAAAATGTTTCATTATCATATTCCTTGGAGACAAATATCACATTTTTTTATTTACTTTACTCTTCTTTTTGTAATAAACAGAGAGGCATATCAACATAAACGAAAACATTTTATCTGCAAATTGAGCTTCGTATCGTTAATTGCTTTGAACATACTCTGAACATAGATGGCTTACCCTAGCCTAAAAATGAGACGGGTACCTGCCATAACAAATATACTTTACATTTGAATCAGTTGTTTACATTAGTTTGTGACTTTGCAGCCTCAGAGACCAGGTGGCCGCAGTGACCGAGTGGTTAAAGTGTCCCGACACTTTATCACTAGCCCTCCAACTCTGGGTTGCGGGTTCGAAACCTATGTGGGGCAGTTGCCAGGTACTGACTGTAGGCCATTGTTTTTTTTCCGGGTACTCCGGCTTTCCTCCACCTCCGAAACCTGGCACATAAATGACCCTGGCTGTTAATAAGACGTTAAACAAAAACAAACCAAACCAAATATATCGGTACCGAGAATCCAAACACGTCTTTCTCACGTAACGGCTTAGGATATCGTTGGTGATTTGCTGTCAATCGGAAGGGAACATGCAAAATGTCCTGTATAAGTTTGACCTCGAACTAACAACCACTCACTCTTATATTGCTCGGGATATCCTCCCATCTGCTAATCTGAGTTAGTATAATTAATGGCCTATACTTTCAACATTTACACTATTTACTCAACTTCATAACTGATATATCTAATATTTACGTGTATAAAACCCTCTTCTACATTGCTTTATGATTTCCTCACGCTTACTGAGCTAAGTGAGATTAGGTTGATTTCAACCGAATTACGAGTATCAATTTTGGCACAACTAAACGTATATTTTTAGAGTCGCCTTTCGACGTATATCGGAAATGCCTTATATAAGCGTTGCTTTTTTCCGACGACCTCTATCATAGATGACACATCGGTAGTAATGTCTACTACACTAAAACAATTGTCATAAATTTGTTATGCATTTTGAGGATAGAAATATCAAATTTCTAATTTTCAAGGATTTGTGTTTGGATCTTGCATAGCTGGAGCAACCAAATTTGTGTTATATTATATCATGGGATGTATAGTGTATAGATGCATGCATTACACTTTACTTGTATTTCTACAATTTTTGTTACATATTTTTGTATAAACTTACATTAATGGACTCCAATCTATAAGTTTTTTTAAAAATCTCTTCTAATATATCACATGCATTTCATAATTATCTTCCTTTAGTTCTCATGTATAACTCTTATGACAAAGTGGGACAGGCGACATATTTAATAACTGTTTTTTTGTTTGTTGGTTTTTTTGTTTAATAATCATGTCTTACAATAAAACCCATCACTAGATTGCTCTAGATTGATTTTCTATTTTTTTTTTTTTTTTTTTTTTTTATTTCATCATCAGCTTATATCGCCAGTATAGTTTGTCATTAGTACAAGCCAGATGGTGATCGATAATTCCACGGTAGACACATGCAAGTGCATTTATCGAAATGACAATTAGTTGTATAATTATGCCACTGGATCAATCGAAGAACATATCACTGTTGTTTTTTTTTTCTTTTTCTGATGGATAGATCACATGGCAATTATGACGTCATCACCAATCAAAACCGTACATGTAAGAGTTGTGTAGGCAGGTTGATCATTCCTTTCACGATAAAAGCTGTATCAAACCATTCTACGTGCTATGTAGATTGACGTTACGTGGTGTTTATAGCGATAGGTACAGAAGTAAAGAGGTTGTTTAGTTTTAACGCTCACACTCAGAATACGACATCACCTGATACATGTCAAGGTAAGTTGTTTTGTATGGCTTGTTATCTTACTGAAACATTTGAGAACCCTCAGTAGTTCTATCTTTTTTTAATAATCGTAGTTGTATTGTTCATGGTTGTAAATGTGTCGGTGTAATACAAAACTTTATAAACTATATGAACAACATGCTGTCCAATGAGTTTGGATCATGTGAATGCAATTGTTATAATTTATGATGGATTTCAATGACTGTTGTTAGAAACGATGACAATGTGGTCGGGATGTGTGAAGTTCGGAGTTTGAAATTTGACATTTTTGTGAGTTTTATTTTGCTTTTGATCACGTGAACGCAGGCTGACTGAATTGAGAAATGCCATAATTGTATATTAGCCGACGAATATTCCACGCAATGCACGAATACTTCTCTATTTTATATAGCATCCGTTGTATTTCCGCAAGATTTTAATCGTTTACAGATATATAATTCGCCTCTGAAAAGTAACTTAGAAGAAATTATGAAAATGACTTTCCCATTGTTCGATGACTTGGCCAGTTGGTAATGTGCTGTTGGACTAATAAGGCCTAATCCCACACTATCAAATATTTAGTCTAGAAATGTTAAAAAATGTTTCATTATCATATTCCTTGGAGACAAATATCACATTTTTTTATTTACTTTACTCTTCTTTTTGTAATAAACAGAGAGGCATATCAACATAAACGAAAACATTTTATCTGCAAATTGAGCTTCGTATCGTTAATTGCTTTGAACATACTCTGAACATAGATGGTTTACCCTAGCCTAAAAATGAGACGGGTACCTGCCATAGCAAATATACTTTACATTTGAATCAGTTGTTTACATTAGTTTGTGACTTTGCAGCCTCAGAGACCAGGTGGCCGCAGTGACCGAGTGGTTAAAGTGTCCCGACACTTTCTCACTAGCCCTCCAACTCTGGGTTGCGGGTTCGAAACCCACATGGGGCAGCTACCTGGTACTGACCGTAGATCGGTGGTTTTCTCCGGAAACCCCGGCTTTTCTCCACCTCAAAAACCAGGCAGGTCCCTAAATGACCTAGGCTGTTAATAGGACGATAAATAAAATGCAAATACCTCCGAGACCAAAGTTGTTTCTCAATTCTAAACCCTTTTCTACAATTCTGTACGTATCTGGATTGATTGTTTATTCTAGCTTCTGTATAAAGTAACCCTGAACGAATATACGCCAATTTTGATTTTCTTTTCCAGATCGCGTCCGAACTATTGAGTTGTGAAACTCTGATTGCTCTAATGTATAATGTATAGCAGTGATGTCACGGTTGAATCGGTTGATAGGAGAACAAACGTGTCTTCATATAGTGTTAATAACGTTTAATTGTTCGGTAAGTAATAGGAATGTTGGGCAGCTGGTAGGATACGCACATACGTACGCACGCACGCACCCACCCACGCACGCACGCACACAGAGGAAAACAAGACGAATTTTTTGTACTTGAGTTTGACAAAGCTTCTGCTGTGCATGTAAGAACAGACATTTGCCAATATAAACAGGAATACTACAAGTTTATATGGCGAAATAATTTTGTTTCAAGCTAGGATAATTCCTTTATGGTTGATTCGGACTTTTAAGATGTATCTACTTGTAATATTGTACCCTCTGGTATAGTAAATTATCATTCTCTTTAGATGTTTTTATACATTTTACTGTGAGGATATCAAGTATCCATATTCAGACCTTTTACGGAAGATTGGCCTATGTGTGTAGTTTCTTTAGAAATGATATAGGGTGGATAAATATTAGTTTTGATCGATTTACAAGAATAGTCTGTTTATATAATATTCTTATACTGGTATACCTTGACCTTTAGCAACTCGGGTTCTGAGATGTCTAGCAGTTACACAATGATTTGTAAAAATTGCTAGCAAAATACACAGAACCTTTTGAATAACTTTTAATTTTGTTTAACTGATTTAAGTTGTTTTTTTTTGGTTTTTTTGCATCGCTACAGATATTGATATATTTTGTAAAGAATAAGAAGTAAAGCTTGTTATCATTTTCTGATGCCAATATATCGTATAATAACTCAACAACAATATAACCTTCGTGTTATTTTCCCTTTTTATATACAAACTAACAGTACTATACACAACTTATTCTTTTCCTATTTCTGTTCTTCTTTTTGACAGTTCCCCTTTACTCTATGTTTCTTTTGAATAAAGAATCATCTGATTAAGTGAGGAGGGACGTCGTCTTCATTCATCCAAGAAGTTTTCCTGCTTTTCTTTCATTTGACACCATGTCATTTAATTTTCCTACCACAATACAGTTCACTTTTTTAGTCCATCCAGCTCCTGCTTGAGTGTGGCTATTTTGTTGTTAAATATGGACACCCTTGTGCTGTCCTGCTGCTCCATGGATTCCCATATTCGGCTGCACTTCATAATGTCCTGTAAAGACTCTGGACCCTAACTGAGAAGAAACAAATCACTGTATAGAATTGTACACATTTTTCAAATTTAACTTTTCTGGGACAGGATAGGACCATAGGGTATGATGTCCAAATAGGAAGTGGCTGGCTGCAAGTCTTGGGCTGGTAGGTCAAGTCTTATATTGGTACCGGAGATGGAGATTCGTATAAGAAAAGGACATAAAAATTGAAACAAATTTTTAGTTAAAATAGAAATATCTTGCTGAATTTTAAATCCAGACAGATGTCTTTTGGTCATATAAGAGTATTGATATTGTACTACTGAAAAATATAAACAAATAAGAAATACCCTGAAGATCAAGGGGAGATAACTCCATGCTATCTCCCCACCCCCCTTATTTCTCGCCTTTATCTAAAAAAAACTAAGAAAAGAGCATTTTTGTATATAATTGAGTCAAAACACACACACAGGACAGTGGGCCGGGCTAGGGACAACAAAACTACCAAAATAACCACCAGAAATCGAACCGGGGTAGTGACAACAGAACAACCAATCACATCACCGAACACCGAACCGGGCTAGAGTCAAGAGTACAACCAGAAAAAACACCAAAAATCGAACCGGGGTACTGACTACAGAACAACCAGACACACCACGGGACTACGAAACACGCGTTATACAGCTACCATTGAAATAAATACTATATTTTCCTATTAACCTGGTCTATGGCCCCCTTTACACTGTACACAGGCCCATATTTTCATTATAAACAAGCTCAGAATCTTATTTCCTGCTTAAATTCTGCCAAAATACCTCCATGATGAAGATCCCAGCCGAACATGTTCAGATGGGTCCCGTAATCTGGTGTCCAGGGACGCTGAACGGCATAAAATGTCAAATCCGGTAGCTCCCTATAGGGACCACGGAACCAAATGATTTCCCATAGACGGTAATGTTAACGTTTATCACTGTACTGCTTAAATGGAGTTTTCAACACTGGTCCAGTAGCAATAATTTTGAAGTATGTCATCTCGGAAACCTCTAAATGGAATTATAAAAAATTCCACCAATTTGAACTTTTTTTATATGGGGGCCGCCATCTTGTATTGAAATCAGCACCAAAAATCCATCTAAATTAACAACAAAATACACACTTACTTACCTCCCCCTGACAAAAACAGGCTAGCAAAAAAATAACTGTTTTTCTATATATTTTACATCTATATGTATTGCCCGACCCACGTATTAAAACTTTGGAAACTTCTCTCACCTTAATATCCAATCAGTAGGCCCCGATGTATTCACCTTCCTATTAAATCTTCTGCCCAAACGGGGAAAACCCACATTCTATTTTTGATTTGGTTCTGTGGTCCCTATATGATCCATTGATAATTATTTTATTGTGACTACGGTCCAGCTCTTACCCCTTTTTTTGGGGGGGGGGGGGGGGGGGGCGAGATAGCTCGCTTGGAAATGACCGTTGTTTAAACTTCTCTACGGCAAATTCAATATTACTTTGCCAATCTACTTCTAGGCTGTCAAACCATTGCTTCAGAAATTGCCAAAAAAAACACAAGGAAACAAGTAAGATGTTGCCATATTTTTATTTTTAGCTTGGCTATTTGCTCAGACATGGCAATCCAGCTTTTTATTTCCTTCTCCACAGAAAAGGCGGTATGGCCGGTGTTCCTCTCGTAGCTGCCATATTTGTTTGATCTCTAATTTTGCAGTGGTATCAATCCATCTTGCTACTGTCCCGGAATTCTTCACAAGAGTATCTCATTTTGTCAATCTTAATTGTTATGTAATTGTGTATCATGATGTTTTTACTATTTTATCATAAGGTTGTCACCCAATCACAAAAATTCAATATCGCTATTTCTCTTTTTGTTTTGCCTGAATATCTGAGTCAATATCAATATATATATATATATATATAATTCACTAACAGGGAATCACACTCAAGCACAGGCGCCTCATACACATCATCCTTACTTGGAGCATAGTATTACCGTTACTTATACATGTCATTTGTCAGCCTGACTCTGAACCCGAGTCTAAGTATTAATATAAGAGTTATGTATCCAAAAGAAGTGATTGTTTTAAGCTTGGCTTAATCTAAGAGAGAGCCTAATTTTGGGCTCCAGTTCCCCACTTCATTAGCTTAGCTCCTCCCTCGCGGAGGACAACCGGTTCAGACTGCTAAGAATTTATGGATATTGCCTGACAAGACCAGTTTGTAGCTTTACACTAGTTTAAACATGGTTAAAACAAAACCTCACCAATTAAAACCAGTATAAAAGTTCTATCTAACACAGGACTACTTCTGTTTTCTACTTATATAAATATATAAAATCATTCTGAAGTATAAAAGTTACCATAGAGATGCTGACTTCCATTTACAGGAGATTGCATCAAAATATATATACAGCTTGCACACTACGCTGTCTGATGAATTATAAAACAGTGTTTGTTTAGTTCTATACAATAAACATATTGAGATTTAAAAGACAACAGTCAACAGTGACAGGTCTTTCTAAGAAATCGTGGTAAATCAATATTGGGTGATGAAATAATGTCAAGTCATCAGAGCTTAATTTCTGTTCCATGCACTTCATTAGCCTATACAAACAGATAGTATAATGGAATGTGACAATCAAGCAAATATAGACAGACATGAAACGGCAATCAGATGCAACATAAACAAAAAATAGCACATATAAACAACACACCGACAAAAATGCATAAAAACACAACAACAAAACACCCACAAACATGAACAACTCACCAACACAAAATACACACATAAGCAACGCACCGAAAAAAGATACACACATAAACAACACACATGCAAAAACAAATAAAAACAACACATTTGCAAACAACAAGAATAGTACATATGTACCTATGTACCTATTTTACGTTTAGGTTATGGGTGATCGGCTAGTGAAATATTCATTAATGTGACCATTAAATAAATACCGCTGGGTACTTCTGGTTTGGAATAAATTAATGTTAATTTTTGTATCTCCTTCCGTGGGAGGAGTGGGCCATTCCCGGAGGTACTGCCATATTGGGCCAACCCGTGGTAAGAGCGGAGCAAGCCCCTGACATCTCACCTGTGTCCAAAAATCAGTTTAATATCAAAGTACCCCGTTGGGGTACGTATCAGATATTACGCTGATAAGAACAGATACTACACTTTGATCTTAGCCAAAAGATCAAGAAGCGATACCGTCTTGTTAAGGTGAAAATCGTCTGTAAGAGTTTGAAGTGCTAATACGTTAGTATGCATTGAAGATGTATGTTCTATTTTGCGAGGACGAGTTTGCATCCGCGGCACTGCATTTCCACCCGCGTCGTGTAACGTATCGCGATATGGTGGAAGGAATGTAACTCTACCTAAAAGCTAATATGACCCGAAAGGACCGGATCTAGTCTAGAATAGATTCTACTTCGGGTTTAACATTTACGTTTGATAAGAAATTAAAGCATTTCTAAACGTTCATTGACAGAGGTGAAAAAAAAGACGACTACTTCAATTATTTTATCAGGTAACGCCATCGTTAAGTCATGCATATAATTGGTGCTGAATTGGTGTATTGGATATAAATTTGGTTAAACAGTCTTCACATTAATTTGGTAAAACCTTTCAATACCAGTGGAAATTCTCCGAAAGTAAGACTAAGCAAAGAAAGCTAGGTTTACCAGCGACAAGATGTTCAACTCTTAGGAAGAGGTATGATTCCAGGAAAAGTAAATGTTGAAAATAAAATGATGTTGCTCTCAGGAATGTGATTTTCAATTTTCTCACAATTTAACAATTTTATCGCACTCTGATGTATCATGGAAAGCATGAAGTACAAAATACATGTACATTCGTACAATGTGAATATTTCACACAACATTAGCCAGATCTGTCATTTCTACAGCATATCAACATCTGATATCAAGGCAAATATCCTATCCAAAGAGATAAACTTTATTTTCGTAAAGTACTTATTGTTTTAGCAACTTCACTCATGCCTTGTTTTCGTTGGTGTTTTTATATCAATGTGATCCACTACGTAGTGTTACGACATTGTACGAGACTCGTATGAGTGGTAAGGTACATGTTTTATGTATCTCCTTTGTAAAGGCAAAACAATGCTCTTTGGGATTCGAATGAATTACACTGTACCCATCGACATAACCGCTTAGCCTTTACAACTGTTTCTTCAATGCAGAACGTCTCCTGCATCATTTTTTATCATTACATATCTATTATTAGTTTCAGATCTCCACAATGTACACTGCAAGAACCCTAAGATTCATTTTGGTCGTCGCCACCGTTCCAAGTTTCTTGGTCATTTTTGGATACCCCAACGAAGGTAGGTATTTACACAATGAGTTTATGTTCCTAATAAAAATTAGCGTTTTAGCCAGAATATTTGTAATTATCTAAGTACATTTCTTAGGTGTACCTATTATAATTACATATCGGTTTGATACTGAGGCATAAGGTGAATGAATCAGTAAATATATAAAATTACCTAAGTACTAGATATTTTACTATGTCAGGATACATATGACATCACATGATGTTTGATTAACGAATGTATCATAAAGGGCACCTCGTCATGAATAACGAAAATATATTGTGTAAGAGTTGACGCTCAAAAACAAGTATCTACCGTTTCTAAAAACGACAAATTGTCTCTGTGTAAAAGAAATTGCATAGCGCTTCAAATACCTTACAACCTTTGTGAACACGAAGATATTGATACATTATGTAACGTGTTTCCTGGTTAACAATTAGATAAACGATATATAATGAATGAATGAATGTACATTATAAAACTATAAGTCTACGAGAGGAAATCGGGGAAAAAATATAAATAGGTAAAAGTCATTCCCTGTGACTAAATATTAATCTTTAGTGCTGTGAAAACGGTACTCAATTCTATGACCATTTAGTGAATCGTATGCTACCAAATTTAGCATGAATAAAAGTTTTCAATGATCAAGTATAACATCATTTTTTTTAAAACTGTTTAATTTTTAAGACATTTTCAATGCATAAATACATTAATAATCACACACACATACATACATCACTTCCAATAGATATGTTTTTCATACTATCATCTTCACCATCATCACAAACTAGGTCTTTCATCATCATCGTCGTCGTCATACTCCCATCATCGTTATCATCATATCTTCGTAATATCATCATAATATTATCATCACATTATCAAACTAATCAAACCATCATCTTATCAACAAACTAATCATCATCATCATCATCATCATCATCATCATCATCATCATTATCATCATCATCATCCTATCTTTATGATATCACCATCCTACTATTTATCATCCTCTCATAATCATAGTCATCATGATCTCATCATCATCACTATCATCATTATAATGATAATATCATAATCATCTTTATCAACATCATATTCTCATCATCATACTAATCATCACAATGTTATCATCATCATAATATCATAATATCACCATAATATAATCATTATTCGCATCATCATCATGGTCATCATCATTTCATCATCATTCAAATCATTATAATCATCACCATAGTTATCATCATCATACAATCATCAAAATCTCATCCTCATCTCATCCTCATTTTTTTATCACCATCGCCTTCAACAAAACATCACAATCATCACATTATCAAACTAATCATCATAATATCTTCATCATCATCATCCATCAACCATCATCATCATCATCATCATCATCATCAATAATCACAATCATCATAATCATTTTCAACAAACATTTTCATCTTTGTTTTCAAACAAACATCATCATCATCATCATCATCATCCTTCACCCATCAACAGATCATCATCCCTCAACAATCATTATCTCCATCCTGCATAATAATACATACTCCTAATCATGAAAATATTGACAAACATACAAAACATACACACACATCCTCATACACAGACACAGGATATACATACACACACAAACATATTCAGTTTCCTGGTAGCCTTATCAATCATGTCAAGGGCTAAGGGTCTGTGTTGGTCATATCAACTCTTTCCACATCATATAATAATAATATCATTTTAGTCAAATCTCTAATATTTCTATTTTAACAAAGATGGTTGTCGTGCTTTTTGACTATTGGCAGTATATTAATAATTTACGAGAAGGTTTCATAAGCATCCATGGATTTACACTTGTTTACCATTCATTTACACAATATTTATATTTCCACTTAATTCAGACTCAATGAACCTACCACAGTTAACTCAAGTCATTTTTCAATGAACTATATCAAGTCTGGCGTAGGAATACATTTATCGAGCTTGGACTATATCATTTTCAAAAGTGATCATATTTATATGAAATAAATTCCATTAAAAATAATATTTGTTTTAATTCGTTATTAAGTTTGTTCAC
Organism: Pecten maximus; assembly: GCF_902652985.1. Lineage (NCBI taxonomy): Eukaryota > Metazoa > Mollusca > Bivalvia > Pectinida > Pectinidae > Pecten > Pecten maximus. The sequence goes on from NC_047024.1 coordinate 42,040,695, forward strand.
GAAAGAAATCCTGAAAGTAATAGCACGTACATTTCGGTAAGTTCCGTGGTAGACTTGCACAAGTCCCTATTTGCCAAGGACAAAATATATACAAAATATCAAAAAATATAAATATAAGGATTAAATAAAGTTATGTTGAGGTGTATGGGGGTATAAACCTCAATAGGTCTTGAGACAAATTTATCATGAACTGCTTCGCAGTTCATAAAATTTGTCTCAAGACCTATTGAGGTTTATACCCCCATACACCTCAACATAACTTTATTCAATCCTTAAATGACCGTGTAATGACCTACGGAAATGAGCCGATCATACATTTCATTAACTACATAATTGAACGTCAAAGTCGCCTTGGGCCGATCACCATGTTCCTAATTGACAAAGGTCGATTTAGGCCGAAGCAGACGCATTATTCAAAACCATTGGACTTTTTTTTCAAATATGAACGGGTAGACGTCATCGAAACTAATTTATGTTATGACGTCATGTTAAGCAAGGGGATGTAGTAATGACAATGAGATGTACTAGATATATTACCTACCTTATAACTTGTTTTCCTGAAAAAACTAGCATACATATTAAAAATCCCGAAATGTATTACACTTTGATAATTTCTATAAACGTTTATTGATGAGCTGGATTTTAAAACTTACGAAGGACATGTCACACCATAGGTATATGTAATACATTCGTACATAAAACAAAGATCGAATAGAGTTACCTTAAATACTTCAGGATAGGGGCAAAATACTTAAGACTTCTATGAATACCAGTAAAACGTTATTTAAAACGTTAATCAATATTATTCACAACAAATACGCTTCTCGTCAAATTCTCGTCAAATACGATTGTTTTAAAACCTGAAACAAATAAATCTACCAGTACATTTTACGTAATCATTTTAGTATTATCTTCCGTTTTTGTCGTCGGCGATGTTCCTGACCAATACAAAAAACGCATTGATAAAATGATATAAAAGAACATACTTTATAACTCGCTGTAAGTAGTACATAGCCATTATTTTTATCATCAAAATTAAGAAGACTACTCTATCTAATGTTTTAAGACAAGTTCATCATCTTTCTTTTTATAATATATCGATGATTCCATGTTCACCGCTCAAACATGTCACCCTTTTCTCGTCTCGTCTGTGATTGCTACCACCTCATAAAAGAGGTATTAGTATAGAGAGATGACCAGGTATCACAGTGATAACATTCACGCGATCATAGTCACATACCAATTATTAGATGATGTGATTAACTTGTGCCGCTCAGAATAAATGTATGGACCAAATGACAAGAAAGATCACAAATCATAAAAATATACTTTATCGATACCTTTTCCTCGAAGATAGAAAAAAAAAGTAAAAATAGCTTGTTGTGCTTGTTTTGGTACTTAAGGATGGACGCTGGTAATGAAGTATGCCCATGGGCAAGACATGGGAGGAGCGAAAAATCTGTTAGACCTTTGGACAGGCAACCACACAGTTAACGAAGGGGATGAGGAGGCCATGTCCATAGCATCTGACAGTAAGACCTACAAGTCTTCGATCGTTGACGACTGGACTAACTACAGCCTAAGTGCAGTAAGTCTTTGTATAATTTTACATTAAACTACAATCAAATCAGTAAAGAGCATTCTGAATGTATTCTATGCTTTCATCAGGCTGGTAGTCTGCATTTATGTTATTGTTTCCGTTAGGTCATACAATTGAAAAGAATGTCCATTAAGACCCCGTTTGATCCTTATTGCTAATTATTGAGTAGCTTGCTTTAATACCATTGTACGGCCATTCAATTATTGTAACGATAATTGCTAGTAACATATTGTAACGACTACCGGAAATGACGTCTATAAACGCTTTCTTCCCTGCAGGTTCGAGTGTCGTTTGTGACCGGTGGTACGGAGAAAGCATACGTCGTATTTGATGCTCTTGGTTCTAACAAGACGAATTGGTTTAACAAATACAGGATTCTGTATTCATCATGGAATGACCTTAATTCACAATCAACAACAAATTATGATTCTATTTATGGGTAGGTATTCACAAACCTCCCCAGTCTGACGACCAATGTAATTTTTTTTAAACTAAAATAACCCCCACTTAATGAAAGATATTGTTATATCAACAAAAAGTTAATGCACACGCAATTACTACACGCCAATTCATGTCATTGTAGAAACAACTAAAACCAGGGCTGTTTCATTGCAACAATGCTGGTTCATATGTTGCTAACACAGCAATACCACTATTTAAATATCGAAGGTCGGAAATAAAGCAAACATTCTTCACAGAACATAAAGACTTGATCGTAATATCATCTACTTCTTGTCCTTATCTAAAGGCTTGTCAATCATATTTTGCCATTTCTACATTGACTTTTAGCTAGTATATTGAATTCGTTTAAATGTCACAAACAGTCAAGTAATATTGGATGTTTGGTTGTCATTGGAATGAAGTTATTACATATATTGTGATATTTTCTTTATTATGTTAATTATTGATTACATGTTTATCCAATTGCTGGCAAATCGGGATTTTGCAGACACACGTAAGTATGAGAAATCCGACATTTACTCAAACAATTGAAGTGTCACTTTAATGATTTGGACTATGCATTAGCATTCTCAGGTGGACGGTATTTTCCTTGTTACCTGATTGTCACGTGTTAATGCGTTTTAATGGTAACACTGTTCAAAGTCTACACTTGTAATAAACTTGCTGTTGAATTTCAATATTAAACATATGGAAGTTATTTGATTATTGGTCTTTTTTCATCCGCATTAAGATTTTAACACCTTTAACACAAATATGTCAATTATTTCCGTCGTCTCTAACGAGCTTCATTTACAACCCTTGAGTGACCGCATGATGCAGTTAAATTAAATTGGGTTCACTGTATCTAACTCTCTAGTCGTCTCCAAAGTAATAATATATGATGCGTATTTTGCAAATACTTTGCATTTTTTAACCTAATGCTTAGAATATATTAATATTGCTCATTGCATAATTTAGCCATCAAACAATGAAATTCTACCAAAGGATGATTGGAATAATATAAGTTTATACAGCAATATGACAATCAATTTGATAGTCTGCATTTCCTTTTCAGAAAGCCAATCATCACACGTCGGTTCTACATGAACCGTGCAAGTGGTGGTCACGCCGGATGTAATGCTGATAATGGCTGGTTTGTTGTGCTCGACACACCATCAACCGGCTATTGTCAATGGGAAAAGAAGACTTCGAAACCGTATTTCCTGTACAGCGACGAAGCTTCGTATGAAGAATCACACAGTGTGTAAAACATCTTTACTTCTTGCATGTTTTTTGAGGGTATATATTCTAACGACTTGCGCATTTAATTGCGCATTAACTTACTGTTTAGGCACCCAAGAAATAACTACAATGGCACGCGGTTAAATTTCAATCGTGTTCCATTGTAGATATTTCTGATAACCTACGCAACATTGTAAGTTAATCCTCGTATTTGTAGTTTCTTTTTTGTCATGTTAGATTTTCATGTGTTCTTTTCTACGATTCAAAAGAAGAAATGAATTTATTAGGAATGGTAATAATTTATTACAATAGTCCATTGTTGATATTAAAAATCAACCTATCTGAAACCATAGCAACAAAACGGTCGCCTTAATTGAATAGTTAGCATATTGCAATTCCCTCATCCTAATTAATAGTGGGGCGGACTTAATAGCTGGGAGGGATACACAAACGCCATGGAAATTATATGTGTGACGTGGTTACGAATCGTGGGAAATCAATTAATTCACTATTTACTACGGTGGAAGATTTGTGCCATTTCGTTAAATGAAATATCTAAATTCTCGTTTTTTCGTCTTTTCGCCCCGAAAAGACGAGAATTAACATACTTTAATTCTCGTCTAAAAGACGACAAGTCATACGCGAAAAGACGAAATTAATGCACGCTAATTAGCGACCTTAATTCTCGTCTTTTCGTGTTTTAAAATCTCGTCTTTTCGCCCCGAAAAGACGAAAAGACGAAAATTATCAAACTTTAATTCCCGTCTTTTCGCCCCGAAAAGACAAAAATTAACAAACCTTAATTCTCGTCTGTGCGCCCTGAAAACAAGGAAAGACGAGAATTAAGGTTTGTTTAATTTCGTGTTTTCGGGGCGAAAAGACGAAAAGACGAGAATTAAGGTTTGTGAGTTTCGTCATTTCGGGGCGAAAAGACGAGAATTAAGGTTTGTTAAATTTCGTCTTTTCGGGCAAAAAGACGAGAAATAAGGTTTGTTAATTGTCGTCTTTTCGGGGCGAAAAGCAAAAAGACAAGAATTAAGGTTTGTTATACATGACTTCGGACATGACAAGCTTGTTGACCAAAGAAGACAAACAACTAAAACCATAGCTTGAATTGAAATTGGCCGTTTGGCCGTTTATTTATTAAACGACAATAGAAATAAACTTGCAATACAAGTTGATATTCATAAAATCAACCATATGAATCGAACTTTGGTCCAAGGTGGGGAATACAAAACCGCCGCCACCTTAAACTAACAGCTTAATTTACAACAAAAATACTCACAACAATCTTATGTGTGAAACTTTGGTGTAAAGGTAGAGTTACAAAAAATGACCACATACAATATCCAGAAAATTCCATGATATAATCATTTTTTAATTGTTTATTAAATTTCGTGTTTTCAGGGTGAAAAGACGAAAAGACGAGAATTCTAAACACTTAAAGACGAGAATTAGGGTCGCTAATTAGCGTGCATTAATTTCGTATTTTCGCGTCTTTTCGGGGCGAAAAGACGAGAATTAAAGTTTGTTAATGCTCGTCTTTTCGTTCGGGGCGAAAAGACGAAAGAACGAGAATTTAGATATTTCATTTTCGTCTTTTCTGGGCGAAAAGACGAAATGACACAAATCAGCCACCGTAATTTAAGGATGTTAATTTGGAAGTCACTGAAAATAACGAAAAATAAAGACGACACCATATAAAATTATGTTTACATTCATGTTGACTTCAATTGATAATGAATCTAATACATTAAGCAAAAGTCTTCATTATTTCGCCACGCGTCATCGACATTTGTTAGAATTAAAGACAATTGATTACTTTTAAAAGTCTTTATATCGAAATTAATATTTATGTTTATATCGAATTATTATATATCACGGACGAAGATAGGATAGTTGTCTTATTTTTTATAATTTCAAATGTATGATTTAAATATTTTGTTACGATTTAATTTCCATTACAGGACAAGCTTTAGCGGATGTCTTTGCGATCTGGGTTTGTGAGTAACACCGCCCCCCCCCCCCCCCCCCCCCCCCCCCCCCCCCCCCCCCCCCCCCTTTATTTAATAATATAACTTAATGTTTTATTTTCCTGCGTTTCTGGCATTGTATTTGATAACAGTTAATGTATTCAAATGCTTTAGAATATTATCAAAACACAATTATGATATGTTAAGTGTTAACCATTAATGGGATCAGCATGATTTACATATCAAACAATAAACCAATTTGTAGTTTATATATGTAAATTTATATACATGTATATCAATTTAGCTATGGATATGTGTAAACCTAATCGGTGTGTTACCGGGCGTTCCTGTATATATAGCTGTGTACGTCACGGAAATCTGCTAAAAGAAAGCTGTGATCAGGGTAAGTTGAGATGTCATGTAGCGAACACTAAATGAGACAAATCTGGGTTAGATCACAGGCGTCTGCTTCCGGTTAGTATTTATAGAAAAAAATAGGCCCTAACTCTAATATATCAAAAAGGTATAACACTCACTTTAAGATCTGCTATGCATCGACTGTGGAACGGAAGTAGATCTGATTGGTCGATAGCTCTATAAACAATACTAACTATAATTGGCGACCTATCAGGTCTACTTCCGTTCTACAGTCCATGTAACGTAGATTTTCAATTCAAGTGTTACACTTGTAGCTATAGTAGCAGTAGGGGGCAAATATTTTTTTCATCAATACTAACCAGAAGCAGACGTCTGTGTCTAGATCGAATAAAAACTGCGTTCTGTTTGCAACCTGGTTTATATCAATTCAATAATCACAATGATAAAAACTAGACTATGATAGAAATTGAAAAATACCATTTTTGAAATTTTAACATTACGACACAAAATATAATAATTTTCTCTTAGGGTACAGTCTTTGACTATCCAAACTATTATCAAATCAAATATTCAACAATACACCAAGGACTTGAATGATAATTGCCGCTCCTTACAAGTAGTATTATCAAATGTAACCTGCATACCAACTGATGTTGGCCACTCTATAGGCTCGATTGAAGCAGATAATGCTACATGTGCATTCAATTATGCGTATTTTTAGCTATGGTTGTCTTTGGAACCAACCGAGTAGCCTCATTTGTTGTTGACGATCAGCTCTAAACAATTTATAGTTTGCATAAAAAGAATGATCATAAATCTCTAAATCACTTTGAAAAAAATATACTGCAAAATAGGAAATATTCACGCCTTGAAAATTTTCGCTCACTTCGCGAGCATGTAAAAGTCAGCAAAAATATCCCTACGCGAACATACTACCACGTGAAAATATAGACACCAAATAAACTGAATACAACAAAATTCAAAATGCAAGGTAAACCATGTCGGCATTTAAGCGTCATGTCATCCGAAATATCGAATGAAAATATCCACTTTTTTTTTAGATAACAACGATTTTATAACATTTCTAAACATCGGAAATGTTCATATCTGTATTTTGCTTTACAGCCATGGACAACTCTAATCCTTTACATTGTGATAACGGAACTATATGTACACACCAGTGCATATGTACCGGAAACTACTTCGGAACTTACTGCGAAAATTGTGAGTAATGTGTGAATTGATTGTTTATTATTGAGTTTCCCCATAATTCTTCTCTGGAATGTCCATTTGTGTTTATGAAAAAAATATAAATATCAAGTCTCACTTACCATCATCCTAGTGCAGTGTATATTTTGTTACTTTCAAACGAATGTTTGATTGCGATGTGCCTTCTCTGCCCTTTTCAGTAAATGGCGGGTTTTCCAACTGGAGTTCATATGGAAGCTGCTCACGGGAATGTGGTAATGGGACCAAGACCAGAACCAGGACGTGTAACAACCCGACTCCGGTCGGAAATGGATCAGCCTGTACTGGAAATACCTCGGAAATAGTACCATGTAACAGTCACCCTTGTCCAAGTATGTACTTTCCAGTTACTCGATTTACTCGAAATTGAAGGTGGTAAAACGTCAAAAAACTTTCTAATGGAAGATCAAAGGGAACTATCTGAAATGTTCGTATCGCTATGTTGTTGACTGACCAAGGCTGTTTAAGTATACTGTACGTGTATATGTACCCTAGTGGTCACAGTCCACCTATTGACACTAATAAGCCTGTTACAGCTACTTCAGTAATAATAGAAAACGTCTAAGCACTGTAGCTGCACGAATAGGAAAGACAATTCGAAACTTTCTTTCATCTAGGCGACCGGGGTTCGATTCCCCGACTGTACTTGAAAAGGTATGGGGTCACCTGTCTGACCACGTAGTTTTCTCCGGGTCGACCGGTTTCCTCCAACAGTAAGACCCCTTGCACGTTTCAATTCGGACCAACAAGCGTTGGATATAAAAGACGCATAAAATGCTATATCGGAAGAAAAATATTTCGAACGTCACACTTTTTTTTTTTGCACAGCTGGTATAATTATACCATGTGGTTACTTGATACATATAAGAATATGTTAGGAAATATCATCAATTATATATTTATTTGAAATAACTATTTGTCTTGTTTGATTATTTAATGATAAGGGGATTGTTCGCTCTTCCATAATGAAATATTACCGATATTTTATGACACGCCAAAATTATTGGTTTATTTATTTACTTATTTATATATTTACTTTTATCCATATAAATCCCCTTAAGCTTGCCTGAAGGTAGAGTTTCTCTACTTATCTTTTTTTTTTTTTTTTTGGTAAATACTGATCATGTACAGAGATTTGTGTTATTCTTTCCTCCTCATTTGTAAATGGTCTTATTTTTCATCATTATTTATGCAAATGTATATTTTTTTTATTTGCTAGTTTGTCTATTTTTAATTTGTATTTGATGCTTTTTTTCCATCAAATCTAGATTTTATTTCTAATTTCAGCTTGACGCTTTTTTTTAACTTTGCCCTGTAAGCTTTCAGGAGAAGTCATAGTGATGCGTAACTGACACAATAAGAGATTTAGAAAGTCTGCTGTCTCTTGATGATTGGCTTATAACAAGTTCCAGCACTGGACTATCATTTACATTTTACATTTTCAGCTGCATGCTCCAGCTCATCTGAGTCTTTAAACTGCACTTGCAAAAACACCATGGTCAACATGACGTCAGACGAATTGGTGGACATCATTGATAAGCTCAAATTGGAATTAAAAATAGACAAAACAAAAACCAGTAGTAAGTACACAGTGTATCCTACTTTAAACAATATTATAATTTCAGCAATTTACTTTGGAATGATCACAATGCCTACAACTCAACGCTTATGACTCAATATTAAGAACTTCAAACAACAACCTTCGGTCTTTACTCTATGTTCTGTTTTGATATTTTTAAAATCTCCAGGAGTAAAATCTCTAAAAATAACTTATTAATATATCATTATCTATTACTCACGAAAACATTACATCAGATTAAGAACATTCATTCAAACAAATCTTATTGCAATTTACGTGTCTTTCTTATATTATCAGTGGCTATACGCCGAAAGACTAGTGCCAATGACTCGAGGACGTCGGCAAAGATGTTGGGGGTATTAGGAGCCGTCATGTTGGCTGTTCCTTTCGTCTTGATCGCCCTATCAGATCTGAGTAACGTTTACAGATATAACATTGCGGACACATCTAAAATACGCACAGTTACTCCAGTGTAGATATTGAACGGGTAACTTAACAAACGCAAGAAGAAAGAAGAAAACAACCAAACAAAACTTATACTTGCTCATCTTTATTTAGCATTTTGTTAGTTGATTTTTTTATCATATCCTCGGTTACACCAACTGTGTGCTGATGTTGTTGCCTGGCGTTGGCGTTCCTCCCAAAAACATCGTCTCGTTTTGGGGTAGGCTTTTATAATGCTTCCAAAAGTGAACACCCCATTCTCTTCCAATATAGTAAATCCTTCAACTTTAAATCTGGAAGTGGGGTTACGTAATATTTATATCGAAACATCTAAATTTGTTCTTAATCATTAACATGCCTAAATATATTTTGCACATAATCACCTTTAAACATTTTTTTAATTGTCCATACGTATATATGCCATCCCTCTCTCATTTAGCATGTATCCAATCATCATATGTCTTTAGATATGGTTAACTGAAAATCATGTTTGAAATATTTGGATTATCTTTCTGAGTTAATCCGTTTTAAAGATTTTGTTTTGATCATTTGTAAACAAAATGGATTGATTTTGCATTGATGATGATATATATATGAATATCCTGTGATGTCTATTCAATATCTCTTGATTTGTATAAAATATCATGTGATTTATATCAATTTCACGTGATTTGTATCCAAAAGCACGTGACTTATATTCAATATTCTGTGATATGTATTCAAAATACGTGATTTATATCCAATATCCTGTAAATTATATCCAATATCCTGTGATTTATATCCAATGTCCTGTGATTTATATCCAATATCCCGTGATTTATATCCAATACCAAGTGATTTATATCCAATATCCTGTGATTTATATCCAATATTCCGTGATTTATATCTTAAATCCCGTCATTTATATTCAATAACCCTTGATTTATATCCAATATCCAGTGATTTATATCCAATATCCTGTGATATATATCCAATATCCTGTGATTTATATCCAATATCCCGTGATTTATATCCAATATCCCGTGATTTATATCCAATATCCCGTGATTTATATCCAATATTCTGTGATTTATATCCAATATCCCGTGATTTATATCCAATATCCCGTGATTTATATCCAATATCCTGTGATTTATATCTAATATCCTGTGATTTATATCCAATATCCTGTGATTTATATCCAATATCCTGTGATTTATATCCAATATCCAATGATTTATATCCAATATCCTTTGATTTATATTCAATATTACATGACTTACATCCAATATCCTGGGATTGATATCCAATATCCCGTGATTGGTTTCAAATATCCAATATCGCGTGATTTGTTTTCATAAAAACAAATTTTATTGACATTTAATATTATTAGTCAAAAGGATTGAATAACAGGCAAAGCCTATATGAATGTTCTCCAAAGGTGGCCATTGGATCCTTTTATAGAAGTATTAAATATATAGATCTACTTTAAAAAAAGTGCATGTATAACAAAGAGTTAAAGGGAGATAATTCAAACATAAACATTAACACATCATTCGTACAGTTAGTTAATGTATGCATATACATTGTATACATATTGTTTGATACTGAAAATATTTATAATATATATAACTATATATATCAGAATAAGTTATTGCAGGCATAAGCCTGTTATTTATATACAATACTCCATGATTGATATATTTATAATAAATATAGTTTATATTCAACATCATTTCATTTCCATTTTTCATGTATATCTTACTTTAAGTTCCACTATGAATTGGTATTATGAAATAGATATATCATAACTGTAGCTACTTCCGACTATTTGTAATTAGACTAAGGTTGGATCTTTAAGGTCAGCTAGATAATGTGTTTTATTCTTCGATTATATCACAGCAATTGTCTCCTCTGCACAATTGTGAGATAAGGCAAATAAGGTTGATCTTGAATTATTGAATATACTGATATTCAGAAATACTGTGATGATATTAATTTACACTGAACAATTTTATAGCGACAAGATGAGAGGGTGCAATTAGTTACAAATATATTTTTCTCTTTAATAAATGTTTAGCATCGAAGCATATTTTTTCTAGTTTTGGCAAGGATATATATAAAGGATATTGACTGGTTCCCCGTTTGATATAACATGTATTTCACGAGTATGACAGAATATCGAAATATTCTGTCATACGAGTGAAATATGTGTTATATAAGCGTTTTCTGTTGTTTTCGGATAATTTGAAAATGAATAGCTAGCCTCAAGTGAGTAATTTGTCAAAAAATGAGTTTGAATATTTCAGAAATACAGCAAAATAACCAATTTATCTACATTCGCTTTAATCGGAAAAAATCGGCAAGTTTCAATGAGGTGAATACAAAGATTGGCTCTGAAAATCGACAAAGTTATATTTGCAAAATCTTATATTTTTACTTCTCATCGCTGTATTTTTATTAGTTAGATAGGTTTTTATATTTCACTGGCAAAAAGGCAATAAACGTATTTTCACCAATCAAACGATGTAACAAATTATTTTCAGCTTAACTATTCATTCAAGTAGTAATTACCAGCATCCATACTTAATTCCTATCAATGTGACGAGATGATTGTAATGTATTTTAATATGTATGGCAACTCCCGGATATTAACTAACAGGAAAGCAGCGTTATTTAGGAATATAAAGTGTGTCATCACGCAAATAATAAGACATTGAGTATAAGATATGGATAGTGTACAGAAAACAAATTAGATAGATCTCCGTTTTTGTATGATTACAGTGACACAATCTATCTATCATTCATTTTTAAATAGCCTTTTAAAGTTACTTCGTTTACACTCATTACCTACGCAATAGAGCATCTACATGGAATGTAGCGATAACTTTTTCAATTGCTAGCGACAGAACGTAAAACAACAAAACAACTCCCTCTTTACCTCATGTCATCAACCAACATAGACTAAACACTCCGATAGGAAAAACGCATATATCAACGATCAGTTGTTAAAACTTTTAATTGGTACATTATCATTTTGGATCATTAGCATAATATATGCATTTTGTGCTATTATGACATGCCAAGAATGTTTTTTTTAAATCCTGTAAATGTGCGTGTTTGGCCACTAGTTACGGCTCCAACAATATTTCAAGTTGAACGAGTCTAAAATGTGTCGACATTGCTGCAAGCTCAAATAATGGTCAGGGATGGATTAGTTACTGTTGATCCGGAATTTTTGGTTCCATGAATAAGCTTTTGGTGCGGAAGCCATGCCATTGTCTCTATGCTGCCAGAAAGCATTGGCATGAGTAGGTGTGGCAGAAACTGTACCCCATGATGTGGCTGTCTGTCCACTGTTTAGGCGTTCTCGGCATTGATGACATCAACAGGACCTAAAATAACCAACATAATCAAAATTATATCTTGTACATACACAAACTCGTGATTCGTTATTATACCTGAATATAGAGCATCATGTGTTGGGCTTTTCATAAAAAACAACCGATAAAAGACAAACAAAAATTGAAAAAAAAACAGTAGAATAAACCATTGTTTTGCTTAATTTCCCATTGAAACAATAATAAGTTAACGAAAGAAAAAAAAACAGCCAAGAGGGGATATGACCCACATGGAATATTAGCTACTGTCTTGGTTGAATTTCACATCTGGCAAGAAAATTGTAACACGGTTGATTTACGATAGTGATTTCAATACCTGTATTTACCAGTAACATCTGATTCATATGGTCACGGCGTTCTTATAACTGCTCTTGTCACCACTAACAAAAAAGGCCTGTAAAATGGAAAACATGGAGTTATTAGGCGGCAATTATCCTGGTTCAATGCGCCCTGCATTAAGTCTGTATAAAGAACAACGAACCAATTGAAAAAATAGATTTTTGAAACATCCCCTGTGTATAGAAAGTTGAGCCAAGGATAAAATCTCTGGCAGCCATTGATTGACCAGTATGTTATGAAGAAAGAAAATAGATATGTGGCCTGATAGGTAACTATCCATAAGAAATGTTGATACAAATTTCGTAAGTCCGATTGAATTATTTTTCCCAAAGATCAGGAAATAATAATTAACAGGTAAACATTTCAGATTTTTGGGAATTTTTACTGCGAAATTCACCCATTTTCAAAATGGCCACCATGGAGAAAATTTCAGCAGAAGGACCCAACTTCTTATATTTTTTTTTTTTTATTTTTTTGTTATATGAGACCTTAAACTTTTGTTATAAACCATAATTGTCATACTGAATTAAAGAGTTTGAATGAAATACTCCAAAACGTTAACACTAAAGTCTATGGAAAACAATTGGTTGGTTGGTTCCTAAAACATATCGTCGTAGTTTGAACATATCCGTGAACTTTCTTACACATATATTCTTCTTTAACTTAGATGAAATCTAGCATACCTGTTATGGGTGGCTCCAAAGAGTATGCAATTTTCGTGGTCATAACCATCAGAGATAATTTGTGAACTGAAGATCCAATGTAGTTGGCTCTAACAATGATGACAACCTGCGATGAAGACCCATCATCACTCTGCTAGAAAACCAAAATTGTTGATATGACTACTTTAAAGAAACAATAACTATGGTAAAAGTTGGGAAACATGTAAATAACTAAAACATTGAAGTTAACAAACATATTCATGTCGTTTGTTGTATTTAAATGTAACTTAGTACAATATGTCAGAATGTAATAAAATAATCAATCGCATTATCAAGAAAATATTAAAGATGTACTTACATTTGACTAGCGTCTTCGAAACGAGGCCGAGAATAATTTTACCCATCCGCATAGGTAATACAATACAACATGCAATTTGTTTACATCAAGTCTCTCACACACATGCATGTCTTACTTGGACACACGGTGACACCACCGGACAAATACGTGGAGGTTAATACAAACACATAATTGACAAGGACAGTGTACATAGACAAACAACAAAAACATAGGAAACCGATTGTAATCGGTAACAAACACATCAAATGGCTTCGTTGTTAAGTGCTGTGTTTTCTGTCGTATTTCAATTTTCAGTTTTGTGTTATTTTGTTTGTTTGTTTATTTATTTATTTACTTATTTATTGATTTATTTATTGTTCACTCTCTGTAAGCATGTCAGTATTAGTGAGCTTTGTAAATGTATGTCATCGTCAAATCATGATATGCTTTGGCAGCCTGAAAATATTTAAAAACATATTAAAAATGGTCAAACAAAAAACTTTTTTTGCAAGTTACCAAAATCATTTCCAAAATGTAATCAGTTCACAATTAAATCCTTATTCTGTTTTGAACAATAATAGGTACATGATAATCAAATAGGTATATGAACGCACGAGTTAAATTATGCTGATATAGCTGTTTCTTTTTACGACAAAAAATAATTCGGCTCTGTAAATTTCGAAGCAGAAAAAAACAGATAATACTTACTTCCGGTGACAATCAATTGTGTTGTAGCACTTCCTGTTCCAGCGACATTGGAAGCAAAGCAAGTGTATGTTCCCGAGTCTGAGGCAGACGCCGCGATGATGGTCAAGGAGGGGGTGCTTGTGCTGCCTCCGGAGTAGTTGACATTGTCGATGGTGATTGTGGAGGTGACACCATTGATAAGACGTCGCCAGAAGACATTTGTGATTGTCGTGGTAGAAGACACAGTGCACTGGAGGGTGAAGGTTGTTCCTATGGTGACCGAGTAGGAAGTAGCGCCAACTGTTACAGTGGGGGTGGCTGTGAAAACGAAACGAAACGTAACTCTGTCGGCAGACTTTAGAATCAAGATGAAATGATCAATTTTAATGCGTATCTGTATAGTTGAAATATTCATAGGTAGTTGATTTAGTTATAGTCGAGGTTATTAAAAATGGCGTTGTAATAAATACTCAGAAATTATATACATCATTACAAACAACTGAATCAATTTTCAATGCATAATGTTGCAAGAAAATGTTGCGCGATGTCTTCATTACGTCACTACACTCTATAATGCATAATCACACTCTGCAATATGTCAACACACTATGCAATATTTCTAGACACTCTATAATACATCATCACACTACAAAACGTCACCACACTCTACAATACGTCATCGCAATCTACAATACGTTATTACACTCTACAATACATCACAACTCTATAATACATCATCACCCACTACAATACAACATCACACTCTAAAATACATCTCGACTCTACAACACATCATCACACTCTACAATAAGTCATCACACTCTACAATACATCGTCACACGCGACAAGACAGCAGGACACGCGACAAGACAGCAGCACACGCGACAGGACAGCAGGACACGCGACAAGACAGCAGCACACGCGACAGACAGCACCACGCGACGATACAGCACCACGCGACGAGACAGCACCACGCGACGAGACAGCACCACGCGACGAGGACAGCAGCACACGCGACAAGACAGCAGCAAACGCGACAAGACACCAGCACACGCGACAAGACAGCAGCAAACGCGACAAGACAGCAGCAAACGCGACAAGACAGCAGCACACGCGAGAAGACAGCAGCACCCACGACAAGACAACAGCACACGCGAAAAGACAGCACGACGCGACAAGACAGCAGCACACGCGACAAGACGGCAGCACACGCGACAAGACAGCACCACACGCTACAAGACAGCAGCACAGGCGACAAGACAGCAGCACACGCGACCAGACGGCACCACGCGACGAGACAGCACCACGCGACGAGACAGCACCACGCGACAAGACAGCACCACACGCGACAAGACAGCAGCACACGCGACAAGACAGCACCACACGCGACAAGACAGCAGCACACGCGACAAGACAGCAGCACACCCGACAACACAGCAGCACACGCCACAAGACAGCAGCACACGCGACAAGACAGCAGCACACGCGACAAGACAGCACCACACGCGACAAGACAGCACCACGCGACAAGACAGCACCACACGCGACAAGACAGCAGCACACACAACAAGACGGCAGCACACGACAAGACCACCAGCACACGCGTACAAGACAGCAGCACACGCGACAAGAGAGCAGCACACGCGACAAGACACCAGCACACGCGACAAGACAGCACCACACGCGACAAGACGGCACCACGCGACAAGACAGCAGCACACGCGACAAGACAGCACCACACGCGACAAGACGGCACCACGCGACAACACAGCAGCCACACGCGACAAAACACCAGCACACGCGACAAGACAGCAGCACACACGACAAGACAGCAGCAAACGCGACAAGACAGCACAACGCGAGGAGACAGCAGCACCCACGACAAGACAACAGCACACGCGAAAAGACAGCACGACGCGACAAGACAGCAGCACACGCGACAAGACGGCAGCACACGCGACAAGACAGCAGCACACGCGACAAGACACCAGCACTACTGCGAACAAGACAGCAGCACACACTGACAAGACAGCAACACAGGCGACAAGACAGAAGCAACACCGACAAGACAGCAGCACACCCGACAAGACGGCAGCACACGCACAAGAGGGCAGCAGACGCGACCAGAAAGCAGCACAACGACAAGAAAGCAGCACACGCGACAAGACAGAACCACACCGAACAACACATGCAACACGCGACAAAGACAGCAGCACACACGACAAAAGCAGCACCCCACATACAAGACAGCAGCACACCGACAAACAGCACCACTCACAAGAAAAGCACACTGCACAAACAGCAGCACACGCACAGACGCACACACCTACAATACGGCACACACCTCAAACACATCACACACAACAAAGGGTCAGCACACTACAAGACCCCACACACTTCAAAACGCAGCACACACAATATATCACCCACACCGACAATACACACCACACGCGACAAGAGGGCACCACCTACAAACAGCACCACACTCACAATACGGCACCACTGACAAGACAACACACGCGACAAACAGCAGCACCCCCTACAAACGGCACACACGCGACAAGACAGCAGCACAAGCGAAAAACCACAGCAGCACACGCGACAACAACAGCAGCACACGGGACAAGACAGCAGCACACCCGACAAGACAGCAGCACACCCGAAAAGAAACACACACAAAAAGCACACACTCTACAAAAACACACACACAACAAAGGGCACACAACAAGACCCCACCCACCTACAAAACACACAAAAGAACACACACCCAAACACCACACACCACAAACACACCACACACACAATACATCACACACCGACAAACGGCACCCCCACAAACACACAGCACACGCGACAAAAACACCAGCACCCACAAACACCACACACAAAACACAACCAAAGGGACAAACACACACAACCCGACAACACATCAACCCACAAAGGGGCACACACGCACAAAGACAACCGGAAAGAAAAAAAAAAACACAAAAACCCCAAACCCAAAAACCACCCCCCACAAAAACAAAAACCACCCAAGACCACAACACAAAAAAAACACACACGCCCAAGCAAAACCCCACAAAACACCACCAAAACACAACCACAAACACACACCACAAAGGGCAAACCCACAACGGCAGCCCACCACAAACACGCACAACAACAAACGGCAGCACACGACAAAACCACACACGGACAAGCAGAGCACACGCGACAAGAGAGCGCCCACGCGACAAACCCAGCACACGGACAAAAAGCCCACACGGACAAGACGGCCCCACGGACAAGAAGCCCCACAGCGCCAAGAGGCACCCGCGACAAGAAACACACGGGGACAAGACAGGCAGCACCCGACAAACGGCAGCCCCACGCGACAAGACAGCAGCACACGCGACAACACAGCAGCACACGCGACAAACAGCAGCACACGACAAGACAGGCACCCACGGACAAGACAGCAGCACACACGACAAACAGCATGCACACGCGACAAGACAGCACCACACCGACAAGACAGCAGCACACGCGACAAGATGAGCAGCACACGCTGACAAGACAGCAGCACACCACAAACGACACACACTACAAGCAACACCAGAACACGCGACAATACATATGCAGCAACGTACAAGAGTCAGTCACACCTACAAGACACACACACGTCACAAGACAGACCACACACGTACAAGACAGCAGCACACGGACAAGACGGCACACACGCGACAAACACAGCACACACGACAAGTACACAGCACACAGGGACAAGACAGCAGCACACGCGACAAGACATCAGCACACCCGAAAGACGGAGCACACGCGACAAGACGGCAGCAGACGCGACAAGAAAGCACACACCGAACAAGAATCGCACACGCGACAAACATCACCACACTCTACAACAATAGCCACACCCACAAGACAGCACACTCTACAAACATCATCACACTCTACAATACATCACACACCTACAAACACCATCACCACTCTACAATACATCATCACACCGCGACAACGAGCACACGCGACACACTACAAGACACACAGCAAACAACATCAATGACACCACACACCACAAACATCACCAGCTACTAAAATACACCACCTACAAACTACACGACAATAATCACCAACTACAAGACGTGCACAACACATCACAAACCGCAGTCACACCACACAAAAAACACACACGACAAACACATCACACCTACAATACATCATCACACCCTACAACAGATCAACTCCCACCACAATACACCATCAACACTCACAATACATCACTCACACGCCTACAAACATCACCAACGCACCAAAAAACACACACCCCACAAACACAGAACACAACAAGACACCAGCATACGCGCCAGACAAGGACAGCAGACAGCACGACAAGGACGGCAGCACAGCGACAAGAACAGCACACGCGACAAAAGCAGCACACGCGACGAAAGACAGCAGCACACCGACAAGACAGCAGCACACGCGAAAAGACACAGCACACGACACAAGAAGCAGCAACAGAACAAACGGCACACACGACAAGGACAGCAGCACACGCGACAAGACAGCAGCAAAGCGACAAGAAGCAGCAAACGCGAAACAAGACCAGCACAACGGACAAGACCAACACACGCGACAAGACGAGCACAGACGCGACAAGAGACAGCAAGAGACAAGGAAAAGACACCAAGAAGCACACACGAACAAGACAACCACACCACAATAACAAGCACCGCGACAAAAGTCACAGCAAAACAACGACAACAACACACACACGACAAAAAAAGCAAGCACAAACGAACAACCACAAGCAGCACACACGCGAAAAACAAGAACAAGACAGCCACATCAACACAAAACGCGACAAACACCGACAAGAACAACAAAAAGCAGACAAAACAAACAGCACACACGCAAAAAGCAGCAACCGAAAACAAAAGCAACACAACAGCACCACGCAGAAAAACGCAACGACAAAGCACCACACCGGACAAGACAGGCACACAGCGACAAAGCAACACACCACAACGACACACGAAAGCACACAAGGACAAGACGGAGCACACGCGACAAGAAAGCAGACACGCGACAAGACACAGCAACAACGACAAGAAAGAGCACACGCGACAAGAAAGAGCACACGCGAGCAAAGACAGACCACGCACAAGACAAGAAAAACCAGACAAAGACAGCACAACACCGACAAAAAACAAAAGCAAAGGACAAGACAGCAGACAACAACAAGAGAACACACAGAAAAGAAAGCAGCAACACGACAAGAACAGCAAACACAAAGCATCAAAAGCAACAGTGACAAAGTAGCAACAAAAAAACAAAACAAAAACAAAAACAATAAAAACAAAAAAACACACCACAAAACACCAAAAAAAAAAAAGCGAAATCAAACACAAAAAACACACAACCCAAACAAAAAACACATAACCCACAAACCACACACCACAAAGCACAACACAAAAAAAAATCACACTCTAAAAATAAACCCCAAAAAACACCCACCAAAACACCACCACAACACACACACCAAAAACACACACCACAAAACCACCAAAACATCCAACAAAATCAAACCACAAACATCACACTACAAACATCACACACCACAAACACACACACCAAAACAAAACCCAAAACACAACAAAACACACACCAAAAACCACCAACAAACACAACACAAAAAAACAAACACCAAAAACACACAACAAAAAACAAAACACACACAAAACACCACACAAACCAACACAAACCAACAAACACACCTACAAACCACACACCACAACACACACCACAAACAACAACCACAAACACACCACCTCAAAAAAAAACCTACAAAAACAGCACAATACACACACACCACAAACCAACACACAAACCAAACAACAACACACAACCAAAAAAACCTACAAACACCCACAAACACACAACTGAAAGAGACCCCCACAAGAGAGCGACAGACAGAGCACCCGACAAGACGCACACACCGACAAAGCAGCACACCAATAAATTTTTTTTTTTTTTTTTTTTTTTTAAAAAAAAAAAAAAAAAAAAAAAAACAAAAAACAAAACACACACACAAAAAGACAAACAAAAAACCCAACCACCCAAACACAAACCAAAAAACAACGAAACACACCCCACAAAGACGCACCACCACAACCAAACCCCACAAACGCACAACCCCAAAGAACACTACACGCACAAAGAAAACCACACACAAAAAGGGGCCCACGCGACAAGCCCAGCACAACAGCAAAAAGGGCACCCGGAAACAAAAAAAAGACCCCGACAAAAGCAGAAAACCCCCAAAAGGGAAAAAAACAGAAAAGGGAAAAACGCGACAAGAAAGCAGCACCCCGCGACAAGAACACCGCCCCCACGCGAACAAGACAGCCAAACAGCGACAAGACAGCAGCAACACGACAAGACAGAAACCCCCACAAGACAGAGCACACAGCAACAAAAACGCGGACCCAAAGCACCACGCGCAACAAGCACAGCACAAGACCACACAGGGACAAACAGCAGCACACACGAAAAAGACGGCAAACAGCGACAAACAGCCCACGCGACAAGAACAGCAGCACCCCAAAAAACCCAAACCCAGCGACAAGACGCAGCAGACGCACAAGAAAGCAGCACACACGACAAGAAAGCACACACGCACAATACAGCACCACACGCGACAAACGCAGCCAGGGAACAACAACACCACAGGGGACAAACGCACACAACCAAAGACACACACACGCACAAACAGCAGCACACAACAAGACAGCAGCACACACAAGACACAGCACACGCGACAAGACGCAGCACCAGCACAAGACACAGCAACAGGCACAAGAAGTCCCACACGACAAGACGAAACACACGCACAAGACAGCAGCAAACGGCCCAAAACGCACCACCAAAGACAACACAACGCAGACACAGCACAAAGACAAACCACCACACGCGACAAACAGCACACACGCACAAAAATCAGAAACACCACAAACCACACAACTACAAGCAACATCACCACAAGAAAAACCACAAACACACCACCACAGACACAGCCCCACAAAGCACAGGCAAGACAGCACCACACCAAACAAGACAGCAGCACAGCGACAAGACAGCAGCCACACACCCAGAAAACAAAGACACCCAAAAAGCGACAAGACGAGCCCACGCGAAAAGACCCCAGCACAGCCCGAAACAGCACCACACGGACAAGACGGCACCACGCGACAAGACAGCAGCAAGCGACAAAAACAGCAGACAAAAGGGCAGCACCACAAACAGCAGCACACGGACAAAAGCAGCACCCCAAACCCCACACACAAGAAGCACAAAACACGACCAAGACGCAGCACACAAAGACAGAAGAGCACGCACAACCCCCGGGCACAAGAAAACGGGCAGCCACAAGCAACACACGCGACAAGACAGCAGCACAGCGACAAAAACCCAGCACACGCGACAAGACGGCACCCACGACCCCCAAACCCGGCAAGACAACAAGACAGCAGCACACACAACAAGACAGCACACAGGACAAGACAGCACACACCGACAAGAGGCACACAACAAAAGACGGCAGACCGACAGAACGGCACACCGACAAGAAGCAGCCACAGCGCCCAAGCAGCACCACCCCGAAAAATAAGCCACTTTAACAAAGGCAGCCAACGCGACAAACACACACACCGACAAGACCAGCACAGCTACAAGACAGCACAAACGCGACAACGACACCAACAACAACGGCAAGACGGGCAGCACACGAGAAAGCCCCCCGGACAAACAGCAGCACAGGCGACAAAGACGCACCACGCAAAAAACGCCACACACACAGGACAAGACAGAAACAAAGGGGGTCAATAAAAACCCAAAGACAACAAAAAGCACACAGCGAAAAGACAGCAGCACCCCGAAAAACCCCACCCAAAACAAAACAAAACCAAAAACCCAAAAAGTCACCAGCGAAAAAGCACACACAGGCCGAAAGGCCCCAAAAAAAGCACAAAGCAGAAACCGCGCAAGACAAGCAACGCGACAAGACAGCACCAACGCGAAAGAACGCAACACACGCCCAAGACAGCAGCCCCACCACAAAGGAAAAGGAACCAAAACAGCACACACAACAAACGGACGACAGACAACGACAAGACCAGCACACACGCGACAAGAAGCAGCCACGCGACAAGACACAGCACACGCGAAAGACAGCACCACCCCAAAAAAAAAAAAAAAAAAGCGGCACCAAGGCGAAAAGCAGAAAGGCAAACAAGACAGCAGCACAACCGACAAGAAAAGGCAGAAACACAACAAGACGGGCAGACACGGAAAAAAGACAGCACAGAGACAACAGCAACAGACAAGCACAGACAAGACCCACCACAACGACCAAGACAAGCAGCACACACGAAAGACAGCAAGCACACCGACAAACAGAGCACAGGCACAAGACAGCAGCACACACGAAAACAAAAACACCACAAGACCACCAAACGCACCAAAACCAGCACACCACAAAGCACCCACCGACAAACCGCCACACGGACAAAAGACACAACCGACAAGCCCAGCAGGCACACGCGACAAGGAGCAGCAAAAGCGACAAGACAGAAACAACGGACAAACGCACACAAAAACCACAACAAAGGACAAGCAGCACACGCGACAAGACACAGCACAGGGAAACAAAAAGACCAGCGACAACCAAAGACAACACGCGACAAGAAAGCAGCACACGGACAAAGCAGAAATAAACGCGAAAAGGGAAGCAGCACACGAAAAAGGGGGGAACAAAAAAAAAACACCCCACCAAGAAAAAACAGAAAACAAAAAAAACCCACAAACAACCACACCCCAACAAGACAAAGCACACCCAAAACACACACACGCACAAGAAAGCACACACGCGAAAAAAGCACACACGCGACAAGAAATCAGCCACGCACAAACAGCAGCACACCCACGAGACACAGCACCACCAACAAGACAAAAACCCCACAGAAAACACGACACACCCAAAACACCAGCACACCGAAAAGACCAGCACAGCGACAAGAAGCAGCACACGCGACAAGAACAGCACACACCCAAAAGCCAGCCACGCACAAAACAACAACCACACAACACACAAAAAACCCCACAACACAGGCACCACAGGACAAGACAAACCCAACACACAGCCACAAGACCAAAAAACCCAAAGACCAAACACAAGCCACACGGACACAAAAAACCAAACGAAAGACAGCAGCACACGCGACAAGAGGCAAACCGGAAAACACAGACACACGGACAAGACAGCAGCACACACGACAAGACAGCAGCACAGCGACAAGACAGCAGCAAAAGCGACAAGAAGCAGCACACGCGACAAGAAGCAGCACACGGGACAAGACAGCAGCACACGGAAAAGACGGCAGCACACGCGACAAGACGGCAGCAGACGCGACAAGACGGGCACACGCGACAAGACACAGGCACACCGACAAGACGGCAGCAACGCGACAAACAGCACACACGCGACAAGACGGCACACACACGACAGACAGCACACACGACAAGACAGAGCACACGCGACAAAAAGGGCAGCACAACGCGACAAAGACGCAACACGCGACAAGAAGCAGCACACGCGACAAAAACAGCCACAGCGAAAGACGGGAAGCACACGGACAAGACAGCGCACACCCAAAGAGACAGGCAGCACACACAAACAAGAAGAAGCACCACGACAAACACAAGCACACGCGACAAGGACACCGCACACGCGACAAGACGGAAACACAACAAGAAGCAGCACACGGACAAGACAGCAGCAAAACCGACAAACAGCAAACACGCGACAGACAAGAAGCAAAAGGACAAGACACCACACACGCGACAAGAAGCAGCACACACAAGAACCCACAACGCGACAAGACGGCAGCACACGCACAAGACACACAACAAAGGAGGGCAACACGCAAAGACGGCAGCACACGCGACAAAACGGCAGCACAGGACAAGAGAGCAGCACACGCGACAAGACGGCAGCACACGGAACAAGAGAGCAGCAACACGCGACAAACACCAGCACACCGACAAGACAGACCACACGCGACAAGACGGCAGCACACGCGAAAAGACAGCAGCCACACGGACAAGACGCCCCCACGCACGAAAAAGACAGCCACACGCGACAAGACGGCACCACGCGACAAGACAGCAGCCACGCGACAAAGCAGCACACACACAAACAGCAGCAAACCCAAACAAGACAGCAAGCAAACGCGACCAAGGCGGCAGCAACACGACAAACGGAAAACACACGCACAAGACAGCAGCAACGCACAAGAACACACACAGCGACAAGACGGCCAGCACAGCGACAAAAGGGCAGCACCCGACAAGACACAAGCACACGCGACAAGAAAGCACACACGCGGACAAAAGGCAGCACCCCAAAAACAGCCACACGGACAAAGGGCCCCACACACGAGAAGACGCACCACACAACAAGACGCACCAGGACAAGCCCAGAAAGACACACGCGACAAACAAACCACCGACAAGACAGGCAGCACACCAACAAAACATCACAACTACAACGACACCCCACAATAGTCACACACTACAAGAGCCCACTCACAACAGCACACACTGACAAGACAGCACAACAAAAGCAAACAGCAGGCACACACAACAAAAAAAAACACACGCAAAAGCGGGCAAACACACAACAAGAGGGCACCACGCACAAGACAGCAGCACACCGGACAAAAAGCAGCACACGAAAAACGACCAAAACGACAAAAGGCACACAGCGTACAAACGGCACCAACACGACAAACACAGCACCCCGACAAGACAGCAGCACAGCGACAACACACACAAAAAGCAAGACAGCACAAAGCGAGACAAAAGCACACGGGGACAAGCGATAAAACCCCACACAAACGGCACACCATCCAAACGGCACAGCGACAAGACGACAAGGGGCCCCAAAGACCAGAAACCCCGGGACAACAGCAGCACAGACGACAAGCCCAGAGCACACGCGACAAACAGACACCACAAAGACAGCACCACGCGACGAGACAGCAGCAAGCGGACAGACAGGCACCACGCGACAAGACAGCAACCACAGCGACCAAATACAGCAGCACACGCGACAAGACAGCAGACACGCGACAAGACACCAGCACACGCGACAAGACGGAGCACAAGCCAAAAGACAGCAGACAGACGACAGACAGCAGCACACGCACAAGACAGCAGCACACGCGACAAGAGAGCAGCACACGCGACAAGACAGCGCACACGCGACAAGACAGCAGCCACACGACAAGACAGGCAGCACACGACAAGACACCAGCACACGCGACAAGAAGCGGGACAGGCGACAAGACAGCAGCACACGCGACAAGACGGCAGCACACACGACAAGACAGCAGAACACGACAAGGACAGAGCACACGCTACAAGACACAGCACACGCGACAAGAGAGAGCACACGGGACAAGACACCAACACGCGACAAACGGCAGCACACGGGACAAGACACCAGTCACACGCGACAAGACGGCAGCACACGCGACAAGACAGCACCACGCGACAAGACGCAGCACACGACAAGACAGCAGCACACGCGAAAGACGGCAGCACACGCGACAAGACGGGCAGCACAACGCGAAAAGACAGCAGCACACGCGACAAGAGAGGCAGCACACGGGACAAGGACACCAGCACACGCGACAAGACAGCCCCACACGCGAAAGAAAGCAGCACACGCGACAAGACGGCACCACCACACGACAAGACAGCACCACACGGACAAGACGGCACCACGGACAACACAGAGCACACGCGACAAGACACCATCACACGCGACAAGACAGCAGGCACACGACAAGACAGCAAACACAGGCGACAAGACCGCAGCACACGACAATGACAGCAGCACACCCGACAAGACGGCAGCACACGCGACAAGACGGCAAGCAGAGGCGACAAGAAATGCAGCACACACGACAAGAAAGCAGCACACGCGACAAGACAGCACCACACTCGACAACACAGTCAGCCCACGCGACAAGACAGCAGCACACGCGACAAGACACCAGCACACGCGACAAGACAGCACCACACGCGACAAGACGGCAGGACACGCGACACGACAGCACCACACGCGACAAGACGGCAGGACACGCGACAAGACCGCAGCACACGCGAAAAGACAGCAGCACACGCGACAAGACGGCACCACCCACGACAAGACAGCACCACACGCGACAAGACGGCACCACGCGACAACACAGCAGCCACACGCGACAAGACACCAGCACACGCGACAAGACAGCAGGACACACGACAAGACATGCAACACAGGCGACAAGACAGCAGCACACGCGACAAGACAGCAGCAACCCGACAAGACGGCAGCACACGCGACAAGACGGCAGCAGACGCGACAAGAAAGCAGCACACACGACAAGAAAGCACCACACAGACAAGACAGCAGCACACCGACAAGACGGCAGCAGACGCTACAATAAATCATCACACACTACAATAAATCATCACACACTACAATACATCATCACACTCTACAATACATCATCACGGCCTACAACACATCATCACACTCTACAATACATCACCACACCCTACAACACATCATCACACTCTACAATACATCACCACACCCTACAATACATCATTACACACTACAATACATCAACACATTCTACAATACGTCACCACACTCTACAATACATCACCACACCCTACAATACATCACCACACCCTACAATACATCACCACACCCTACAATACATCACCACACCCTACAATACATCATCACACTCTACAATACATCATCACACTCTACAATACATCACCACACTCTACAATACGTCATCACACTCTAAAATACATCATCACACTCTACAATACATCATCACACTCTACAATACATCATCACACTCTACAATACGTCATCACACTCTACAATACGTCATCACACTCTACAATACACCATCACACTCTACAATACGTCATCACACTCTACAATACGTCATCACACTCTACAATACGTCATCACACTCTACAATACATCACCACACCCTACAATACACCATCACACTCTACAATACATCACCACACTCTACAATACATCACCACTCTACAACACATCACCACTCTACAACACATCATCACACTCTACAATACATCACCACACTCTACAATACATCACCACTCTACAACACATCACCACTCTACAACACATCATCACACTCCGATTCTATTCAAGAACGGCCACTTTAGAAAAGCATACACAAAAAAAAAATTATATTTGACTTCAGCGCTGGATTGATACAAGCTGGCAGAAGCATTACTTATATTATAGACAGGAATTTTAGCGAGGCATTCAGAATCACCATAATCATTTGATATTGAAATTTCAACTCAAATGGTCTTCAATTTATATAATGTCATAAGGCAAATTATCCTCCGCGTTAGGTTTTTCTTACTTCCAGTGACTGTAAGCTTGGTTGTTGAACTAGTTGTATTACCAATTTAATTTGTCTCTGAACATCTGTAGGTTCCACCGTCATTGGTTTCAGCTTTTGTGATAACTAATGATGGTGACGCTGTGGTTCCTCCACTCTACCTACTATTACTTGTGATTTGTACTTCCTGATAGAAACTGTTAAAAAATTTCTCCCAAACGATGTTACTTTGGAATGGATCAGCGTTTACATTACATGCAAGGGTTATCGACCCTCCAAAACCAGCAGAATACGCAGACTGGCCAACGGCCACGCTCGGTACAGCTTAAAATACAATAAAGCATCTAGCACTCGCTGTACAATTAACATTTGCATCAAATCAAGACGAAATGTTGCGAAATCATTGAAATATTTATAGCAAGCTAAAGTTCAGGTAGGCACTTTCATTATATCATGAAGGGGATGCTTGAATATGTGTTCTCATAGATAATTACTCGTCCAAATACTTAATGCATGATTTGCTTGAAATGGATTGTCCAATCAGAAGTTGTATTGACTTTATTTGTAGTTGTATAGATTTAATTTTAACTCAATTGTAAAATACAATTTATCGATGGAAGCATACACTAATAAAGATTATAGTGTAGCCACTATTATATAATTCAGTTGTGTAAATACTAAAACAATTAATAGTACACTGATACCAGAGCTAAAATGAAGCTAAATAGTGCCATAAGATATGTATTCTTAATGTTCTAATCCTACATAGGGCTCTTCAAGCGATTTCAGCCTGGGATCCGTAACGTCTGAAAAATACTCAGTTATCGTAACATAACGCACCTTAACAAACCGACATTTCGTATGTACTGGAACAGAACTAGGCTACACGCCGGTGGCTAGGCAGCTCAAATAGTTCCGTTTAGAGTGAGGAGGTCTCAGGTTCGAGTGATTAAGCTAAACAACTTTTGAACAACTCGGCCCTGGTCGTTACCTGTTTATTACTATCATGCTACATTTGGCGCCAACCCAATTTAACACCAATTTAAGACTGTAAAGAGTAGCTTGTGTGTCTTCATTGTTGAAGACTTTTAGAGGTGGGGGTATAGAAACGGTACTGGCTAAACACCGGTTACCTATTACATATATAGATACAATAGGATGTTCATTCTTGAACGTTTTCAATATGGCGAGACTCTCCCAAAATGTGGGGGAAAAAAACGTAACTGATGGATTTTTATGATCAAATAATTATCTTTTCATAGATTTTTTTTTTTGAAACTTTTGTTAACAAAACAATGCCAAACGAAACAAAACCTTATCAGTGAATCCTGATTTAACCAGAAACCTCGCATATACTCTCGATAATAATTTAGCGAGGGAATTATAAACCATATTAAGATGAAAGTAAAACTGGGACAAAAAATAAATATTTCTAGCCCTATTTTTAATAATTATATCGTGGTGAGGTTTTTCTTACTTCCACTGACTGTACGTTGGGTTGTTGAACTAGTTGTAGTCCCAATCGAATTTGTCGCTGTAAATCTGTAAGTTCCACTGTTAGTAGTTAAAGGGCCATTAATTGCTAAGGATGGTGATGTTGTGCTTCCCCCACTGTATCTACTGTTAAAGGCGATCTGTACTGTCTGATAGACATTGTTAACGACTTTCTCCCATAGTATGTTTGTTTGGAATGGATCGGCGTTAACCTTACACGCAATATTAATGAACCCGCTAGAGGTTGTAGAATAGGAAGCTTGGCCAACACTCACGCTTGGTACAGCTTGAAATACAATAAAGCATTTTATAATTACACTAAGACGATATACAAACTAAGGTGCAAAGAGCTGCAATAAAGGATATAGGTATCTGTATAGATAGTAGTGTTTCAAAGCTGATATAGGCTAACTATAAAATGCCATTTCGGATGAAATATCGATTGCGAATAAGAATAAGAAGCATCTAACTGATACATGTTTTAAATACATATAGATACACATGTAGATATTGTTGATAGCATCACTTGTTTTGCCTTACATAACATAGCAATAAGAACGAGAAGAATGTGGTAACTTTGCTGCCGGCGTTAACATTTAGAAACTGAGAAAATTTATCTGAAAAATTGCGTTATGCCGAAAAGTCATAATAAGTCTTAACTCCTCCATCGTTTTTCGTCATTTTAATGAATTTTTAAAGTTTCTTAGAAACATACATGTAGATTAAATGACAGCAAAAATTCCGGGTATAAGATTAGAATATGTTTAAATCAATTCAAATACCGATACATTAGAACAAATTATTTCATCTTTATAATGTTGAAATTTTGATAGATGGTTGCTTATATTAAAATTCGGATGAATCAAAAATGCATTTACTACTTTTCCCTGTAATGCGTTATTCTATCGACTACACGATGAAATTACCACATGTCTGCTTGGACTTGTACAGTCTCAATTTTCGAATATTGCTGTCTATAGATCTAATGCCAAGTATTTAGCGGTATGTAGCGTTAAATATATATTAAACAGCAAGTTAGTAAATACAGATTAAATAGAAAATATATAAATGGAAATATTCTTTCTTTATACATGTATTTCATTTCAGCAGGGCTAATGAAGCAATAATATACTATTTATAGAATACAGTTTTAATTGCTCTTTGGAAAGCAGTGATGAAAATCTAAGGGAAGGACAAGGGAAACATTGCAACTTTTTAAAATATTTCTGAAACATAGATGGTGTTAGATTTTCCTTACTTCCACTAATAGTTAGCTGAGTTGTCCCACTCTGTGATGTCCCGAATTGATTTGTAGCTGTACATTGGTAGGTTCCACTGTCAGTTGTCAACGCACCGGTGATGACAAGGTTCGGCGAGGTGGTAGTGCCTCCACTGTATCTACTGTTGCTTGTGATTTGAACCTGTTGATAAACGGTGCCTACAAGTTTCTGCCAGGTAACTACGGTTTGGAATGGATTTGAACTGATGCTACAGGTAAGTATAACAGTTCCACCAGAAAGTGTAGAATATGATGTCTGGGGAATGGATACTGTCGGTCGAGCTTCAAATACAAAAAAAATCATATCATATTTCACAGAGACATATTAACAGCTACATAAGAATAGCAAAATACATTCTTCCTTATTGTTTGTAATATTGCATGTAGAATGTATTTAGTTTAACATTTGTCGTTATTATCACTATTTGATAACTAGGATCGTTCGATACCTAAATCAATAGTCATTGTCCAGGCTCTGTTAACTATTCAGTAACAATAATATACCATACTCAAATTAATAGTCATCGTCCAGACTCGGTTAACTATTCAGTAACCAGGATGTAACCATACCTAAATCAAAAATTGCACACAAACTAAGAAACATCAGATTCAAGAGATATTATGCTGTCCACATGTATACATCGTTTTGCTCTTCATAAGCTGTTAAATTGACCACCGGCCAATTTTCTTCGAAAATGACCACTCTTATCTTTTGATATGAAGAGATTAAGTGAAGTTGAAA
This sequence comes from Pecten maximus, assembly GCF_902652985.1. Taxonomy (NCBI): domain Eukaryota; kingdom Metazoa; phylum Mollusca; class Bivalvia; order Pectinida; family Pectinidae; genus Pecten; species Pecten maximus. The sequence continues at coordinate 42,072,028 of NC_047024.1, forward strand.
CGATAAACTATCTGTATACCGTCCTTTTAACTATAAATAACCTCCCATTAACCCAACAAAACTCATACAATCCAATTTAACTTGTTTGAATGTTCACGATACCAGATTAACGCATAATGAAAAAAATCATAAAGGATAGGTTTTTCACGCAAAGTTTGAAACGGACATAAACTTTCTCTGTAATTTGTTCCTTGTGATTTTATCAGAATTCGTGCTCGAAAGCAGCAACAACAACAATAGTTACAGTATGAACTATTGTGCAAAAACACATACTGTAAATTATTTCATCAGCGGTGCTCAAATTTTGCAGGTCGAGGCAAAAAGAATTCGCGGTCATGATGATATGGCCCACTATATATCAAATTCATACGGCTTACAAGTTTTTCTTTCATCTAAATAAGCGAAAGGACAATCTTTCGGTTAAAAAGGCATCAACATTTTAACTCCTAAGGGATCAGACAGGATATACATATATATGAATCGTACTACCAGACTTTTTGTCATATTTGCATTCATTTATATAATTGTCGGCAAATCGATTCTAAATTTCAAGAAATTTATTAGCCAGGATTGACCTTCAATTGTATAACAGGTGTCGCCAATGACCTTCAGGATTGACCTTCATTTGTATAACAGGTGCCGTCGATGACCTTCAGTATTGACCTTCACTTGCATAACAGGTGCCGCCAATGACCTTCAGGATTGACCTTCATTTGTATAACAGGTGCCGCCAATGACCTTCAGGATTGACCTTCATTTGTATAACAGGTGCTGTCGGTGAAGCAGAAAGCGCCCACTCTTTTATAACACAGCTCTTTCTTTGCAATTGTTCTTCTTTGCCCCCGTTTTATAGTTATGCAATTTTTTTATTTTATATATTTTACAGCGATTTTATCAACTAATATTCATCACGACTGTTAGCCCGGATGGACCGGATGATAGCGATCGATATAGTTACAATTATATTGTAATTTTTGATAATATCGTTACCCTTCCTTTGTCTGAATAATACATCATATTATATTATTAGGTTCTTTTTTTTTTTTTTTTTTATCTTTTTTTCTTTTCTAAGATTAACGTGAGATGTAAATTGTAGTTACTTCCAGTGACGGTCAGCACAGTTGTTGAACTTATTCCGGTCCCGAATTGATTAGATGCTACACATGTGAAAGTTCCTCCGTCGCTTGTTTGGGCATTCATGATAGAAAAAGATGGCGAGTTCGTCGTTCCTCCGCTGTATCTGCTGTTGCTTGTGATTAGAACTTGTTGAAAGACAGCGCCAGCTAGTTTTTGCCAGATGACACTAGTTACGGAGCTGCCTGAGTTTACATTACAAACAAGAGTAACGGTCCCACCAATCCCAACAGAATAGGCCGACTGTCCAACAGAAACAATCGGCGGACCTTAAAACACAAATGTATAACAGTTAATATCACCATGCGAAATATAACTCCCTGTTTCATAATATCAATATTATCGGAGCTGCCGGAGTTTACATGACAGACAAGTGTAACTACTCCACCCATCCCAACAGAATAGGCCGACAGTATAGCATTAATGTATATATCTAATTATAACTTGCAGTTAATCTCAACATGCAAAATATAATTTCCTGTTTCATCATATCAATATTATCAATGCGTTTTGAAATTTCTTCAAAATCCTTCAACATAGAGTAATATTATCAAATACATCGTCTTATTAAATTGAATTATCTTTTATATCATATGAGCCTCCTCATTGACATGAAATGGGAAAAAACAATAGCTTCATCAACATAATTTAAATGGAAACAAAATTAAGGTTTTCGTTTTTGCTTTTTTTTTTTTAATTTTTGTTATTGAAGTAATCTTTGATTTATTTCTGTCGTCTCTAATGTGACGTCAAACTACAACGTTCAAATCTGACAATGACCTATTTTCCCACTGTTTACAGCCTTTGTTATAGTTATTTACCAGTATCTATAAAAAGTAGAAACTAGATCTCAAAAGGTTTTTTTTCCTTTTGTTACGATACTGGAATATCGCATAATTAAAAACGTAAAAGTTTATCTACCACAAGTGTGAAATGGGCCAATAGAATCCTGCAGGGGTCTTCAACCCGGGTTTGGGAGGTCAACACGAGGGTTGAAATATCCACGTCCATGGAACAGGCCCATGTTTGATATATATATATATATATATATATTATATTTATTTGTTGTCGCGTGCTTAATATCGTAACATATTCTATGTTGTGAGACCTATTCACCGGGCCAACGTCAATGCCCACGACGCCTATTCTTTTGGAACATTCAACGTTCTTCATGCAGCTGTATATATTTGTTCCCATTTTGCCCTTGTTTTATGATTACGGCTTCTATTGTTTCCGTACGCTCCATTGGATTTTATATTATTTCGAAAGTTTGCATGGTAAGACTTTTGAATGGTAGCAAATTTCAGATTAATATTTAAAGCATAATAAATATTTTGGATGTTATAAAACTTAAAATGATTTTTCTTTTTCATTTTACTGAAGGAATCATTGACTTCAAACTGCAATGTATAAATTTGTGACGTCACAATTACACCTCTTAGATATTTCATACGCGAAAAACATCATTGGTTTATGAATATCGTAACAAGACAAATTTATGGTATACATATACATTACGTCACCATTCAAGTAGATGTAATACTCACTTCCGGTTACAGTCAGAGTAATGGGCAGACCTTGACCTGGTCCAGCAGCATTTACAGCACCACAGGTGTAGGTGCCAGCGTTTGCACTGCTTACACTGGTAATAGTAAGAGACGGGTTAGCGGTAGTTGATCCAGTATAACCATTTGTAGCGGAATTGATATTGGTTGTAGCCCCGCCAGCCGAAGGGACGAACCGCCAGGTCACGGACGTCACTGACGGGTTAGCGGATTGTATGCTACATTGAAGTGTTATAGAAGTTCCACTGTTGGCGGTGACACTTGTTGTTGGGGTGGACAACACCGGAACGGCTGGAATACCAATATAGCCTTTCGTAAACATCTTCCTTTTCTTTAAGATAATGTTAAGGTTTATTACCTTGCAATTATCATAAAGTGTTATCTCCTCCTGATAGGCTTGGATTCGTGTAATCATTATGTTGTGAGAGTTACCTCCCTTTGGTAGTGTAGGACTAGTGTCATCATTACATTGTGAGTATCAACTCCCTTTGGTAGTGAAATGCTAATGTCATCAGCAATACAAAATCACACATGCAACAAGAAACTATATCCAATACTCGCACGGGATAAGAATAACAATCAATTCAATTTAACTTCAAAAGGAAGCCATCTGCATTTGTATTTGTAACCAATGCGATAAAGCTAATGCATAAATAAAACCTCAATCATTATATATTTTAAATGCTTTGCGTTTTTATATAAAATAACACGTATTTTATCAGTGTGACTTTAAATTGAAAATAATGGGTTCTCATACATACATCCGGTTACTGTAAGTGTAGCACCAGTTGTCTGTGCTGAACCAAAGGCATTTGTTGCTCCACACACGAAAGTTCCAGCGTCTGCCAGAACGAGGTCAGCTATTAGGAGAGATGGCGTTGCAGTATTTCCGTTTTGATACTTGGAACCGTCAATGGTGATGGTGGCAGAATTTTTCGTCCAGACAACTGAGGTGGCGCCAGGATTGGCGGAAATTACACAACCAATCGTAAACGATCCTCCTACATCCTGCGTGTAGGAAGCTTGAGGATGCTGTACAACAGGGGCCACTAAACAAATAGTAAAGCAATGTCAAGGGTTGAGTGTAAGTGAATCTCAACACAACACAAAAAGTAAATATTCTAAATGTGTTATTTTTTCCAAGGTAGAAGTTATAATTGTTTTAATAGCAACCCAGCTTATTAGAGTGACTAAATCACGCTAACTAGAAAACAAAATATAGGTGGTCTGAGATTGACTGCTGTAGTCAACAGGTGTTTCTGTCAGCGTGTAGTCAACACGTGTTTCTGTCAGCGTGTAGTCAACACGTGTTTCTGTCAGCGTGTAGTCAACACGTGTTTCTGTCAGCGTGTAGTCAACCGGTGTTTCTGTCAGCGTGTAGTCAACACGTGTTTCTGTCAGGTGTAGTCAACAGGTGTTTCTGTCAGCGTGTAGTCAACACGTGTTTCTGTCAGCGTGTAGTCAACACGTCTTTCTGTCAGCGTGTAGTCAACACGTGTTTCTGTCAGCGTGTAGTCATCATGTGTTTCTGTCAGCGTGTAGTCAACACGTGTTTCTGTCAGTCCGTAGTCAACACGTGTTTCTGTCAGCGTGTAGTCAACACGTGTTTCGGTCAGGTGTAGTCAACACGTGTTTCTGTCAGCGTGTAGTCAACAGGTGTTTCTGTCAGCGTGTAGTTAACAGGTGTTTCGGTCAGGTGTAGTCAACAGGTGATTCTGTCAGCGTGTAGTCAACAGGTGTTTCTGTCAGCGTGTAGTCAACAGGTGTTTCTGTCAGCGTGTAGTCAACACGTGTTTCTGTCAGCGTGTAGTCAACACGTGTTTCTGTCAGCGTGTAGTCAACACGTGTTTCTGTCAGCGTGTACACAACACGTGTTTCTGTCAGCGTGTAGTCAACACGTGTTTCTGTCAGCGTGTAGTCAACACGTGTTTCTGTCAGCGTGTAGTCAACACGTGTTTCTGTCAGCGTGTAGTCAACAGGTGTTTCTGTCAGCGTGTACACAACACGTGTTTCTGTCAGCGTGCAGTCAACACGTGTTTCTGTCAGCGTGTAGTCAACACGTGTTTCTGTCAGCGTGTAGTCAACACGTGTTTCTGTCAGCGTGTACACAACACGTGTTTCTGTCTGCGTGTAGTCAACACGTGTTTCTGTCAGCGTCTAGTCAACACGTGTTTCTGTCAGCGTGTAGTCAACACGTGTTTCGGTCAGGTGTAATCAAAACGTGTTTCTGTCAGCGTGTAGTCAACACGTGTTTCTGTCAGGGTGTAGTCAACAGGTGTTTCTGTCAGCGTGTAGTTAACAGGTGTTTCGGTCAGGTGTAGTCAACAGGTGATTCTGTCAGCGTGTAGTCAACAGGTGTTTCTGTCAGCGTGTAGTCAACAGGTGTTTCTGTCAGCGTGTAGTCAACACGTGTTTCTGTCAGCGTGTAGTCAACACGTGTTTCTGTCAGCGTGTACACAACACGTGTTTCTGTCAGCGTGTAGTCAACACGTGTTTCTGTCAGCGTGTAGTCAACACGTGTTTCTGTCAGCGTGTAGTCAACAGGTGTTTCTGTCAGCGTGTACACAACACGTGTTTCTGTCAGCGTGCAGTCAACACGTGTTTCTGTCAGCGTGTAGTCAACACGTGTTTCTGTCAGCGTGTAGTCAACACGTGTTTCTGTCAGCGTGTACACAACACGTGTTTCTGTCTGCGTGTAGTCAACACGTGTTTCTGTCAGCGTCTAGTCAACACGTGTTTCTGTCAGCGTGTAGTCAACACGTGTTTCGGTCAGGTGTAATCAAAACGTGTTTCTGTCAGCGTGTAGTCAACACGTGTTTCTGTCAGGGTGTAGTCAACAGGTAATTCTGTCAGCGTGAAGTCAACACGTGTTTCGGTCTGCGTGTAGTCAACACGTGTTTCTGTCAGCGTCTAGTCAACACGTGTTTTTGTCAGCGTCTAGTCAACACGTGTTTCTGTCAACGTCTAGTTAACACGTGTTTCCGTCAGCGTCTAGTCAACACGTGTTTCTGTCAGTGTGTAGTCAACAGATATTTTGATCAGCATATAACAAATATATGTGTCAGAGGTAGTATTCGGTCAATACCATGTTCCGATTCATTTGTGTTTATTCCGACAATTGATTGTATCCAATATCAAACATTTTACCATTCGGCGTTGCCACTGTAAGATAAGTCGAACCACTCTGTCCAATTTGTGATGTGGCTGTCCCTGCAAAGCACCTGTAACTTCCTGTATCGTCGTTGGTCAAGCTGGTGATGGTCAGGGACGGGTTGGTACCGATTGGAAACGAGTACTTTCCGCCATTTGTTACAGTAATCGCAGTGCCACCGCGGTCACGATACCAAAACGCCGAGGTGATGGACGCTGTGGAGGAGACGGAGCAGACCAGAGTAACGGTGCCTCCTGGAACACCACTATATGTGGCCTGTGTCACGGAGACGGTTGGCGCTGAACAACAAAAGAAAAAAAATACCATAGATAAAAACTAAACCGTAATTATGAATAGATAAAACAGGGAAATGTGTATTTGTATAGAGGATCTTGAAAACGTTTAGGAATAATAAAACCTGGTGTTCTGAAAGGATGGTTTATATTATATCAAAACGAATTTCATACTTTGCGAAAATACTACTGAAGACAGTGAAAACAGAATCAGCATGCAAGGCAGAACTTTGGGAAGCCATGATGTCCCCATTGTTGTCTCCTTGGTCGTGTTGCGTCTTCTTACAACTATGTCAGTTTATCCGGGTTATCCTAGAATGGAAAAGCGAATTAAATAAATTAGGGTTTAGGGGTTAGGAGTTAGATTTACCAGTAACTTAAACATAATAGTGATCTCTTAACTCTAACTCAGAATAGGAAAACAAACTGACAATATCAACAGGACACATGTAGATTAACACGATGGCCCTTAAAAATGCACAGGGAGGATGAGACCATGCGTTCAGGGATATGAGAACGAAATCGAAAATGAAATAAAATAAAAACAAAATAAAACATGTATAGCTTATGTTGCTGCGAAGAGAAAAGAAAGGTAGCACTCTTTAAATAAATCGATATAGTCAATATAACAGAATAATTATATTTGATGATTTGTAATTGTTACTTTTTTTGGATGATGGTGTTTTAATTGTATAATGAATTACCGTTATGAACTACAAATACATTAAAGAACACCCCAGCTTCTTCGGAGGAAGCGTGATATTCATTTGATGCCATAATGCCAACAGCTTCTCTTTGTCACTGTTTTCTTCACATCATTTTATCAATATAACCATTACATTCATAAACAATCAATGATATATCTCCGACACAGAGTACCTATTATCAACTTTTAATGAGAATAGGCTTGTTAATATTGCACTTGCCAAAAGCTATCATCGGCTATCATAAATCTAGAAAAAAAATGGACTGCTCTTTTTATTTTTTTATTCATTTATAGATTAATTGTAAACAATAATTTATTTTATCACGAGGAAATTATCTTGTATTATATATATTCTGTGTAACTCAAGATCTTGTAACCAATCATATTTAAGACCAGGTTTATCATATTTATTTTCTAGATCCATTTATAAACCGTATTGCCGTTTCAAACGTTATTGTGAGAAGCAGTGAGTGTGCTGCCAGCAATGTCGTATTCTTAAGCTTCTATATATTGAACGTTTAAAAAATTCAATTCAGTTTTCTTTCAAGCGATATACTTGAAATACAAGTGTTATCTTATTACAATATAATTTCCTTTTCGCGTATTACATTTACAAAAAAAAAAAAAAAAAAAAAATCTTTGACGTCGATTTCAAGGCAATTTATCGAAAAGAAAAACGGACATGAAAGCTTGACGTGTTTCATGGTTCACTGTCCTTTAAACTTACAATCTTACAATCAAATCTACGAAAGTGCCTGTATGAGCTTTAAAAGCTCTGATGTCACGAGACACGCTTCATGCAACATTAACAGGTTTTCGCCACCAAATACATGTGATAGGGTTTCTTCTCTGGACCCAATTTTATAGACTCAGTCTAACTAATTTGACTTCAACCTTTATTAATGACTACAAAAAAAGGTATTCTATACAACTATTTCATAGCAATATGACCGTCTTGAAGTGGTTTAGAAATTATTATTTCTTGGCTATAGGGCCTTTAGCAGCCAGTCAATGTCTTTTCAACTCTCTCGGTACCATACCACCGGAGCTATCATTTCGGTGCTAACAGCTTACACACGACATTTCTTGCCCTGTCCTACCATGTACTCATTAACAGCTGACTCGACTGGAATGAAACTGAGAAGTAATATATTTTATTCAAAGATATATTACATTATAAGTGCCTGGACTCAAACTAGCGACCCTTTCATCATGTCGCTCTGTGTCCTACAACTAGACCACCGTGACTATATATACATATATATATAATTTGTCAAGTAGTAATAACGACATTCCAGACAAATGAATTGACCTCAAGCTCAAAATACTGTACATGAGACATGTTATAGTTTTACCACCTATCAACCTCAAAATACTGTACAGGAGACATGTTATAGTCCTACCACCTAACAACCTCAAAATACTGTACAGGGGACATGTTATAGTCCTACCACCTAACAACCTCAAAATACAGTACAGGAGACATGTTATAGTCCTACCACCCAGCAACCTCAAAATACTGTACAGGAGACATGTTATAGTCCTACAATATAACAACCGCAAAATACTGTACAGGAGACATATTACAGTCCTACCACCTACCAACCTCAAAATAATGTACAGGAGACATGTTATAGTCCTACCACCCAGCAACTTCAAAATACTGTACAGGAGACATGTTATAGTCCTACCACCTAACAACCTCAAAATACTGTACTGGAGACATGTTATAGTCCTACAACCTAACAACCTCAAACTACTGTACAGGAGACATGTTATAGTCCTACCACCTAACAACCTCAAAGTACTGTACAGGAGACATAGTCCTACCACCTAGCAACCTCAAAATACTGTACAGGAGACATGTTATAGTCCTACAACACAACAACCTCAAAATACTGTACAGGAGACATGTTATAGTCCTACCACCTAACAACCTCAAAATACTGTACAGGAGACATGTTATAGTTCTACAACACAACAACCTCAAAATACTGTACAGGAGACATGTTATAGTCCTACCACCTAACAACCTCAAAATACTGTACAGGAGACATGTTATAGTCCTACAACACAACAACCTCAAAATACTGTACAGGAGACATGTTATAGTCCTACCACCTAACAACCTCAAAATAATGTACAGGAGACATGTTATAGTCCTACCACCTAACAACCTCAAAATACTGTACAGGAGACATGTTATAGTCCTACCACCTAACAACCTCAAAATACTGTACTGGAGACATGTTATAGTCCTACAACCTAACAACCTCAAACTACTGTACAGGAGACATGTTATAGTCCTACCACCTAACAACCTCAAAGTACTGTACAGGAGACATAGTCCTACCACCTAACAACCTCAAAATACTGTACAGGAGACATGTTATAGTCCTACAACACAATAACCTCAAAATACTGTACAGGAGACATGTTATAGTCCTACCACCTAACAACCTCAAAATACTGTACAGGAGACATGTTATAGTTCTACAACACAACAACCTCAAAATACTGTACAGGAGACATGTTATAGTCCTACCACCTAACAACCTCAAAATACTGTACAGGAGACATGTTATAGTTCTACAACACAACAACATCAAAATACTGTACAGGAGACATGTTATAGTCCTACCACCTAACAACCTCAAAATACTGTACAGGAGACATAGTCCTACCACCTAACAACCTCAAAATACTGTACAGGAGACATGTTATAGTCCTACCACCTAACAACCTCAAAATACTGTACAGGAGACATCTTATAGTCCTACAACCCAACAACCTCAAAATAATGTGCAGGAGACATGTTATAGTCCTACCACCTAACAACTTCAAAATACTGTACAGGAGACATGTTATAGTCCTACCACCCAGCAACCTCAAAATACTGTACAGGAGACATGTTATAGTCCTACAACATAACAACCGCAAAATACTGTACAGGAGACATGTTATAGTCCTACCAACCAACAACCTCAAAATACTGTACAGGAGACATGTTATAGTCCTACAACATAACAACCTCAAAGTACTGTACAGGAGACATAGTCCTACCACCTAGCAACCTCAAAATACTGTACAGGAGACATGTTATAGTCCTACCACCTAACAACCTCAAAATACTGTACAGGAGACATGTTATAGCTCTACCACCTAACAACCTCAAAATACTGTACAGGAGACATGTTATAGTCCTACCACCTAACAACCTCAAAATACTGTACAGGAGACATGTTATAGTCCTACAGCAGAACAACCTCAAAATACTGTACAGGAGACATGTTATAGTCCTACAGCAGAACAACCTCAAAATACTGTACAGGAGACATGTTATAGTCCTACCACCTAACAACCTCAAAATACTGTACAGGAGACATGTTATAGTCCTACAGCAGAACAACCTCAAAATACTGTACAGGAGACATGTTATAGTCCTACAGCAGAACAACCTCAAAATACTGTACAGGAGACATGTTATAGTCCTACAGCAGAACAACCTCAAAATACTGTACAGGAGACATGTTATAGCTCTACCACCTACCAACCTCAAAATACTGTACAGGAGACATGTTATAGTCCTACCACCTAACAACCTCAAAGTAATGTACAGGAGATATGTTATAGTCCTACCACCTAACAACCTCAAAATACTGTACAGGAGACTTGTTATAGTCCTACCACCTAACAACCTCAAAATACTGTACAGGAGACATGTTATAGTCCTACCACCTAACAACCTCAAAATACTGTACAGGAGACATGTTATAGTCCTACCACCTAACAACCTCAAAATACTGTACAGGAGACATGTTATAGTCCTACCACCTAACAACCTCAAAATACTGTACATGAGACATGTTATAGTCCTACCACCTAACAACCTCAAAGTAATGTACAGGAGATATGTTATAGTCCTACCACCTAACAACCTCAAAATACTGTACAGGAGACTTGTTATAGTCCTACCACCTAACAACCTCAAAATACTGTACAGGAGACATGTTATAGTCCTACCACCTAACAACCTCAAAATACTGTACAGGAGACATGCTAAAGTCCTACCACCTAACAACCTCAATATTCTGTACAGGGGACATGTTATAGTCCTACCACCTAACAACCTCAAAATACTGTACAGGAGACATGTTATAGTCCTACCACCTAACAACCTCAAAATAATGTACAGGAGACATGTTATAGTCCTACCACCTAACAACCTCAAAATACTGTACAGGAGACATGTTATAGTCCTACCACATACAACAACCTCAAAATACTGTACAGGAGACATGTTATAGTTCTACCACCTAACAACCTCAAAATACTGTACAGGAGACATAGCTCTACCACATACAACAACCTCAAAATACTGTACAGGAGACATGTTATAGTCCTACCACACAACAACCTCAAAATACTGTACAGGAGACATGTTATAGTCCTACCACCTAACAACCTCAAAATACTGTACAGGAGACATGTCATAGTCCTACCACCTAACAACCTCAAAATACTGTACAGGAGACATGTTATAGTCCTACCACCTAACAACCTCAAAATACTGTACAGGAGACATGTTATAGCTCTACCACCTAACAACCTCAAAATACTGTACAGGAGACATGTTATAGTCCTACCACCTAACAACCTCAAAATACTGTACAGGAGACATGTTATAGTCCTACAGCAGAACAACCTCAAAATACTGTACAGGAGACATGTTATAGTCCTACCACCTAACAACCTCAAAATACTGTACAGGAGACATGTTATAGTCCTACCACCTAACAACCTCAAAATACTGTACAGGAGACATGTTATAGTCCTACAGCAGAACAACCTCAAAATACTGTACAGGAGACTTGTTATAGTCCTACAGCAGAACAACCTCAAAATACTGTACAGGAGACATGTTATAGTCCTACAGCAGAACAACCTCAAAATACTGTACAGGAGACATGTTATAGCTCTACCACCTACCAACCTCAAAATACTGTACAGGAGACATGTTATAGTCCTACCACCTAACAACCTCAAAGTAATGTACAGGAGATATGTTATAGTCCTACCACCTAACAACCTCAAAATACTGTACAGGAGACTTGTTATAGTCCTACCACCTAACAACCTCAAAATACTGTACAGGGGACATGTTATAGTCCTACCACCTAACAACCTCAAAATACTGTACAGGAGACATGTTATAGTCCTACCACCTAACAACCTCAAAATACTGTACAGGAGACATGTTATAGTCCTACCACCTAACAACCTCAAAATACTGTACATGAGACATGTTATAGTCCTACCACCTAACAACCTCAAAGTAATGTACAGGAGATATGTTATAGTCCTACCACCTAACAACCTCAAAATACTGTACAGGAGACTTGTTATAGTCCTACCACCTAACAACCTCAAAATACTGTACAGGAGACATGTTATAGTCCTACCACCTAACAACCTCAAAATACTGTACAGGAGACATGCTAAAGTCCTACCACCTAACAACCTCAATATTCTGTACAGGGGACATGTTATAGTCCTACCACCTAACAACCTCAAAATACTGTACAGGAGACATGTTATAGTCCTACCACCTAACAACCTCAAAATAATGTACAGGAGACATGTTATAGTCCTACCACCTAACAACCTCAAAATACTGTACAGGAGACATGTTATAGTCCTACAACACAACAACCTCAAAATACTGTACAGGAGACATGTTATAGTCCTACCACCTAACGACCTCAAAATACTGTACAGGAGACATGTTATAGTCCTACCACCTAACAACCTCAAAATACTGTACAGGAGACATGTTATAGTCCTACAACACAACGACCTCAAAATACTGTACAGTGGACATGTTATAGTCCTACAACATAACAACCGCAAAATACTGTACAGGAGACATGTTATAGTCCTACAACAGAACAACCTCAAAATACTGTACAGGAGACATGTTATAGTCCTACCACCTAACAACCTCAAAATACTGTACAGGAGACATGTTATAGTCCTACCACCTAACAACCTCAAAATACTGTACAGGGGACATGTTACAGTCCTACCATCTAACAACATCAAAATACTGTACAGAAGACATGTTATAGTCCTACCACCTACCAACCTCAAAATACTGTACAGGAGACATGTTATAGTCCTACCACATATAACAACCTCAAAATACTGTACAGGAGACATGTTATAGTTCTACCACCTAACAACCTCAAAATACTGTACAGGAGACATAGCTCTACCACATACAACAACCTCAAAATACTGTACAGGAGACATGTTATAGTCCTACCACACAACAACCTCAAAATACTGTACAGGAGACATGTTATAGTCCTACCACCTAACAACCTCAAAATACTGTACAGGAGACATGTCATAGTCCTACCACCTAACAACCTCAAAATACTGTACAGGAGACATGTTATAGTCCTACCACCTAACAACCTCAAAATACTGTACAGGAGACATGTTATAGCTCTACCACCTAACAACCTCAAAATACTGTACAGGAGACATGTTATAGTCCTACCACCTAACAACCTCAAAATACTGTACAGGAGACATGTTATAGTCCTACAGCAGAACAACCTCAAAATACTGTACAGGAGACATGTTATAGTCCTACCACCTAACAACCTCAAAATACTGTACAGGAGACATGTTATAGTCCTACCACCTAACAACCTCAAAATACTGTACAGGAGACATGTTATAGTCCTACAGCAGAACAACCTCAAAATACTGTACAGGAGACATGTTATAGTCCTACAGCAGAACAACCTCAAAATACTGTACAGGAGACATGTTATAGCTCTACCACCTACCAACCTCAAAATACTGTACAGGAGACATGTTATAGTCCTACCACACAACAACCTCAAAATACTGTACAGGAGACATGTTATAGTCCTACCACCTAACAACCTCAAAATACTGTACAGGAGACATGTCATAGTCCTACCACCTAACAACCTCAAAATACTGTACAGGAGACATGTTATAGTCCTACCACACAACAACCTCAAAATACTGTACAGGAGACATGTTATAGTCCTACCACCTAACAACCTCAAAATACTGTACAGGAGACATGTCATAGTCCTACCACCTAACAACCTCAAAATACTGTACAGGAGACATGTTATAGTCCTACCACCTAACAACCTCAAAATACTGTACAGGAGACATGTTATAGCTCTACCACCTAACAACCTCAAAATACTGTACAGGAGACATGTTATAGTCCTACCACCTAACAACCTCAAAATACTGTACAGGAGACATGTTATAGTCCTACAGCAGAACAACCTCAAAATACTGTACAGGAGACATGTTATAGTCCTACCACCTAACAACCTCAAAATACTGTACAGGAGACATGTTATAGTCCTACCACCTAACAACCTCAAAATACTGTACAGGAGACATGTTATAGTCCTACAGCAGAACAACCTCAAAATACTGTACAGGAGACATGTTATAGTCCTACAGCAGAACAACCTCAAAATACTGTACAGGAGACATGTTATAGCTCTACCACCTACCAACCTCAAAATACTGTACAGGAGACATGTTATAGTCCTACCACCTACCAACCTCAAAATACTGTACAGGAGACATGTTATAGTCCTACCACCTAACAACCTCAAAGTAATGTACAGGAGATATGTTATAGTCCTACCACCTAACAACCTCAAAATACTGTACAGGAGACTTGTTATAGTCCTACCACCTAACAACCTCAAAATACTGTACAGGGGACATGTTATAGTCCTACCACCTAACAACCTCAAAATACTGTACAGGAGACATGTTATAGTCCTACCACCTAACAACCTCAAAATACTGTACAGGAGACATGTTATAGTCCTACCACCTAACAACCTCAAAATACTGTACATGAGACATGTTATAGTCCTACCACCTAACAACCTCAAAATACTGTACAGGAGACATGTTATAGTCCTACCACCTAACAACCTCAAAATACTGTACAGGAGACATGTTATAGTCATACCACCTAACAACCTCAAAATACTGTACATGGGACATGTTATAGTCCTACCACCTAACAACCTCAAAATACTGTACAGGGGACATGTTATAGTCCTACCACCTAACAACCTCAAAATACTGTACAGGAGACATGTTATAGTCCTACCACCTAACAACCTCAAAATACTGTACAGGAGACATGTTATAGTCCTACCACTTAACAACCTCAAAATACTGTACAGGGGACATGTTATAGTCCTACCACCTAACAACCTCAAAATACTGTACAGGAGACATGTTATAGTCCTACCACCTAACAACCTCAAAATACTGTACAGGAGACATGTTATAGTCCTACAACACAACAACCTCAAAATTCTGTACAGGAGACATGTTATAGTCCTACCACCTAACGACCTCAAAATACTGTACAGGGGACATGTTATAGTCCTACCACCTAACAACCTCAAAATACTGTACAGGAGACATGTTATAGTCCTACCACTTAACAACCTCAAAATACTGTACAGGGGACATGTTATAGTCCTACCACCTAACAACCTCAAAATACTGTACAGGAGACATGTTATAGTCCTACAACATAACAACCGCAAAATACTGTACAGGAGACATATTACAGTCCTACCACCTACCAACCTCAAAATAATGTACAGAAGACATGTTATAGTCCTACCACCTAACAACCTCAAACTACTGTACAGGAGACATGTTATAGTCCTACCACCTAACGACTTCAAAATACCGTACTGGAGACATGTTATAGTCCTACCACCTAACAACCTCAAAATACTGTACAGGAGACATGTTATAGTCCTACCACCCAACAACCTCAAAATACTGTACAGGAGACATGTTATAGTCCTACCACCTAACAACCTCAAAATACTGTACAGGAGACATGTTATAGTCCTACCACCTAACAACCTCCAAATACTGTACAGGAGACATTTTAAAGTCCTACCACCTAACAACCTCAATATTCTGTACAGGGGACATGTGATAGTCCTACCACCTAACAACCTCAAAATACTGTACAGGAGACATGTTATAGTCCTACCACCTAACAATCTCAAAATAATGTACAGGAGACATGTTATAGTCCTACCACCTAACAACCTCAAAATACTGTACAGGAGACATGTTATAGTCCTACCACCTAACAACCTCAAAATACTGTACAGGAGACATGTTATAGTCCTACAACACAACAACCTCAAAATACTGTACAGGAGACATGTTATAGTCCTACCACCTAACGACCTCAAAATACTGTACAGGAGACATGTTATAGTCCTACCACCTAACAACCTCAAAATACTGTACAGGAGACATGTTATAGTCCTACAACATAACAACCGCAAAATACTGTACAGGAGACATGTTATAGTCCTATAACAGAACAACCTCAAAATACTGTACAGGAGACATGTTATAGTCCTACCACCTACCAACCTCAAAATACTGTACAGGAGACATGTTATAGTCCTACACCTAACAACCTCAAAATACTGTACAGGAGACATTTTATAGTCCTACCACCTAACAACCTCAAAATACTGTACAGGAGACATGTTATAGTCCTACCACCTAACAACCTCAAAATACTGTATAGGAGACATAGTCCTACCACCTAACAACCTCAAAATACTGTACAGGGGACATGTTATAGTCCTACCACCTAACAACATCAAAATACTGTACAGGAGACATGTTATAGTCCTACCACCTACCAACCTCAAAATACTGTACAGGAGACATGTTATAGTCCTACCACATATAACAACCTCAAAATACTGTACAGGAGACATGTTATACTTCTACCACCTAACAACCTCAAAATACTGTACAGGAGACATAGCCCTACCACATACAACAACCTCAAAATACTGTACAGGAGACATGTTATTGTCCTACCACACAACAACCTCAAAATACTGTACATGAGACATGTTATAGTCCTACCACCTAACAACCTCAAAATACTGTACAGGAGACATGTTATAGTCCTACCACCTAACAACCTCAAAATACTGTACAGGAGACATGTTATAGTCCTACCACCTAACAACCTCAAAATACTGTACAGGAGACATGTTATAGTCCTACCACCTAACAACCTCAAAATACTGTACAGGAGACATGTTATAGTCCTACAACAGAACAACCTCAAAATACTGTACAGGAGACATGTAATAGTCCTACCACCTAACAACTTCAAAATACTGTACAGGGGACATGTTATAGTCCTACCACCTACCAACCTCAAAATACTGTACAGGAGACATGTTATAGTCCTACCACCTAACAACCTCAAAATACTGTACAGGAGACATGTTATAGTCCTACCACCTAACAACCTCAAAGTAATGTACAGGAGATATGTTATAGTCCTACCACCTAACAACCTCAAAATACTGTACAGGAGACTTGTTATAGTCCTACCACCTAACAACCTCAAAATACTGTACAGGGGACATGTTATAGTCCTACCACCTAACAACCTCAAAATACTGTACAGGAGACATGTTATAGTCCTACCACCTAACAACCTCAAAATACTGTACAGGAGATATGTTATAGTCCTACCACCTAACAACCTCAAAATACTGTACATGAGACATGTTATAGTCCTACCACCTAACAACCTCAAAATACTGTACAGGAGACATGTTATAGTCCTACCACCTAACAACCTCAAAATACCGTACAGGAGACATGTTATAGTCATACCACCTAACAACCTCAAAATACTGTACATGGGACATGTTATAGTCCTACCACCTAACAACCTCAAAATACTGTACAGGGGACATGTTATAGTCCTACCACCTAACAACCTCAAAATACTGTACAGGAGACATGTTATAGTCCTACCACCTAACAACCTCAAAATACTGTACAGGAGACATGTTATAGTCCTACCACTTAACAACCTCAAAATACTGTACAGGGGACATGTTATAGTCCTACCACCTAACAACCTCAAAATACTGTACAGGAGACATGTTATAGTCCTACCACCTAACAACCTCAAAATACTGTACAGGAGACATGTTATAGTCCTACAACACAACAACCTCAAAATTCTGTACAGGAGACATGTTATAGTCCTACCACCTAACGACCTCAAAATACTGTACAGGGGACATGTTATAGTCCTACCACCTAACAACCTCAAAATACTGTACAGGAGACATGTTATAGTCCTACCACTTAACAAACTCAAAATACTGTACAGGGGACATGTTATAGTCCTACCACCTAACAACCTCAAAATACTGTACAGGAGACATGTTATAGTCCTACAACATAACAACCGCAAAATCCTGTACAGGAGACATATTACAGTCCTACCACCTACCAACCTCAAAATAATGTACAGAAGACATGTTATAGTCCTACCACCCAGCAACTTCAAAATACTGTACAGGGGACATGTTATAGTCCTACCACCTAACAACCTCAAACTACTGTACAGGAGACATGTTATAGTCCTACCACCTAACGACTTCAAAATACCGTACTGGAGACATGTTATAGTCCTACCACCTAACAACCTCAAAATACTGTACAGGAGACATGTTATAGTCCTACCACCCAACAACCTCAAAATACTGTACAGGAGACATGTTATAGTCCTACCACCTAACAACCTCAAAATACTGTACAGGAGACATGTTATAGTCCTACCACCTAACAACCTCAAAATACTGTACAGGAGACATTTTAAAGTCCTACCACCTAACAACCTCAATATTCTGTACAGGGGACATGTGATAGTCCTACCACCTAACAACCTCAAAATACTGTACAGGAGACATGTTATAGTCCTACCACCTAACAATCTCAAAATAATGTACAGGAGACATGTTATAGTCCTACCACCTAACAACCTCAAAATACTGTACAGGAGACATGTTATAGTCCTACCACCTAACAACCTCAAAATACTGTACAGGAGACATGTTATAGTCCTACAACACAACAACCTCAAAATACTGTACAGGAGACATGTTATAGTCCTACCACCTAACGACCTCAAAATACTGTACAGGAGACATGTTATAGTCCTACCACCTAACAACCTCAAAATACTGTACAGGAGACATGTTATAGTCCTACAACATAACAACCGCAAAATACTGTACAGGAGACATGTTATAGTCCTATAACAGAACAACCTCAAAATACTGTACAGGAGACATGTTATAGTCCTACCACCTACCAACCTCAAAATACTGTACAGGAGACATGTTATAGTCCTACCACCTAACAACCTCAAAATACTGTACAGGAGACATTTCATAGTCCTACCACCTAACAACCTCAAAATACTGTACAGGAGACATGTTATAGTCCTACCACCTAACAACCTCAAAATACTGTATAGGAGACATAGTCCTACCACCTAACAACCTCAAAATACTGTACAGGGGACATGTTATAGTCCTACCACCTAACAACATCAAAATACTGTACAGGAGACATGTTATAGTCCTACCACCTACCAACCTCAAAATACTGTACAGGAGACATGTTATAGTCCTACCACATATAACAACCTCAAAATACTGTACAGGAGACATGTTATACTTCTACCACCTAACAACCTCAAAATACTGTACAGGAGACATAGCCCTACCACATACAACAACCTCAAAATACTGTACAGGAGACATGTTATTGTCCTACCACACAACAACCTCAAAATACTGTACATGAGACATGTTATAGTCCTACCACCTAACAACCTCAAAATACTGTACAGGAGACATGTTATAGTCCTACCACCTAACAACCTCAAAATACTGTACAGGAGACATGTTATAGTCCTACCACCTAACAACCTCAAAATACTGTACAGGAGACATGTTATAGTCCTACCACCTAACAACCTCAAAATACTGTACAGGAGACATGTTATAGTCCTACAACAGAACAACCTCAAAATACTGTACAGGAGACATGTAATAGTCCTACCACCTAACAACTTCAAAATACTGTACAGGGGACATGTTATAGTCCTACCACCTAACAACCTCAAAATACTGTACAGGAGACATGTTATAGTCCTACCACCTAACAACCTCAAAATACTGTACAGGAGACATGTTATAGTCCTACCACCTAACAACCTCAAAGTACTGTACAGGAGACATGTTATAGTCCTACCACCTAACAACCTCAAAATACTGTACAGGAGACTTGTTATAGTCCTACCACCTACCAACCTCAAAATACTGTACAGGAGACATGTTATAGTCCTACCACCTAACAACCTCAAAGTACTGTACAGGAGACATGTTATAGCTCTACCACCTACCAACCTCAAAATACTGTACAGGAGACATGTTATAGTCCTACTACCTAATAACCTCAAAGTACTGTACAGGAGACATGTTATAGCTCTACCACCTACCAACCTCAAAATACTGTACAGGAGACATGTTATAGTCCTACCACCTACCAACCTCAAAATACTGTACAGGAGACATGTTATAGTCCTACCACCTAACAACCTCAAAGTACTGTACAGGAGACATGTTATAGTCCTACCACCTAACAACCTCAAAATACTGTACAGGAGACTTGTTATAGTCCTACCACCTAACAACCTCAAAATACTGTACAGGAGACATGTTATAGTCCTACCACTTAACAACCTCAAAATACTGTACAGGGGACATGTTAAGTCCTACCACCTAACAACCTCAAAATACTGTACAGGAGACATGTTATAGTCCTACCACCTAACAACCTCAAAATACTGTACAGGAGACATGTTATAGTCCTACCACCCAGCAACCTCAAAATACTGTACAAGATACTTTTTATAACACTATCTTCAATTGACCTGAACATATTTAAAAGTAAGCATGCTATAGTCCTTTGGTATATCCTAAAAATATTCGTATAATAATTGTAACATTCTGCGTACGTAAATTATGCGTAAGGAAATTTATTTTAGTCCAACATATTTTGATATCTTTCGCTTCATCTCGTTAAAACTTGCAATCAACGATTGCGCTTGATGCATTTCCTTTCAAGATGACTACAATATTTTTTAATGGCATTGGTTACATGCTGAAGAATACGTCCCCTTGTATTATCCTGTCTGCTAAAGAATATCATCATCTGTGTGCTAGGTCTGCAAACAGGTATGTATATATTAAAACAGGTTTTCTAGATATTAATAGTAGAGCCATTTATATTCAGCAAAATCGGTCGACTCTGTTAACCTGTTAAAATATCCTATACCCTTATCAACAATTTAATTCTTGATAAATATCTTTGAAAATTTACCAGACACCCTACTTAACAAGTACATGTGATATCCAGTAAGAACGAAGGAAGTGTCGGGATTGGATTGGTTTCAGTTTGAAATGTGTGCCCAACCCATATGGGTATATATTTTTTCGTAAATAAAATACATTTACATCATAATTTATGAATTGCAAACAAGATATCAGTTTACATAACACACGTTTTAAAAAAATATGTTAACTTGCCTTTTTTAATGTAAACATTTTTTTCGCTGCAACCTTTTATCTCGCCCATTATAATACTAACACACATTGTTACAATAGTTTATCTCGCCCATTATAATACTAACACACATTGTTACAATAGTTTATCTCGCCCATTATAATACTAACACACATTGTTACAATAGTTTATCTCGCCCATTATAATACTAACACACATTGTTACAATAGTTTATCTCGCCCATTATAATACTAACACACATTGTTACAATAGTTTATCTCGCCCATTATAATACTAACACACATTGTTACAATAGTTTATCTCGCCCATTATAATACTAACACACATTGTTACAATAGTTTATCTCGCCCATTATAATACTAACACACATTGTTACAATAGTTTATCTCGCCCATTATAATACTAACACACATTGTTACAATAGTTTATCTCGCCCATTATAATACTAACACACATTGTTACAATAGTTTATCTCGCCCATTATAATACTAACACACATTGTTACAATAGTTCATCTCGCCCATTATAATACTAACACACATTGTTACAATAGTTCATCTCACCCATTATAATACTAACACACATTGTTACAATAGTTCATCTCGCCCATTATAATACTAACACACATTGTTACAATAGTTCATCTCGCCCATTATAATACTAACACACATTGTTACAATAGTTCATCTCGCCCATTATAATACTAACACACATTGCTACAATAGTTTATCTCGCCCATTGTAATACAAACATTCATTGTTACAATAGTTCATCTCACCCATTATAATACTAACACACATTGTTACAATAGTTCATCTCGCCCATTATAATACTAACACACATTGCTACAATAGTTTATCTCGCCCATTGTAATACAAACATTCATTGTTACAATATTTCATCTCACCCATTATAATACTAACACACATTGTTACAATAGTTCATCTCGCCCATTATAATACTAACACACATTGCTACAATAGTTTATCTCGCCCATTGTAATACAAACATTCATTGTTACAATAGGTTATTTCGACCATTGTAATGCAAACATTCAATGTTACAATAGTTTATCTCGCCCATTGTATTACAAACATTTATTTCAACAATAGTTTATCTCGCCCATTGTAATACAAACATTGTTACAATAGTTTATCTCGCCCATTATAATACTAACACACATTGTTACAATAGTTTATCCCACCCATTGTAATACTAACACACATTGTTACAATAGTTCATCCCACCCATTACAATACTAACACACATTGTTACAATAGTTTATCTCGCCCATTGTAATACAAACATTTATTGTAACAATAGTTTATCTTGCCCATCGCAATACAAACATTGTTACAATAGTGTATATCACCCATTATAATACTAACACACATTGTTACAATAGTTCATCAAACCCATTATAATACTAACACACATTGTTACAATAGTTTATCCCGCCCATTGCAATACAAACACACATTGTTACATTATATGGTAAAGCAAGTACCCTAATCGAATCAATAAAGATAAAAATATAGGTATCTTAACGACCAAACCATTAAGTGTTATCTAAATAGCATTTACAGCGACACATTTATAAGCTGATGAATATTGTGCAGCTTGAACATTAACCTTATCAATTGCTGTAATGAACATATGTCATGACTAATCGTTGGCCTTTCTGTTGATACAGTATTTGTTAAGTTGTTTGTAAATTTCGGCACACCATAGGAAAAATGCATGTTTCAGAAGATAAAAATTAATATACCACTTAATTGATATCAACATGAATCACCGTTTAAAACACTATTTACCCTATAATGGAGCATTATTGCCACAGTTTTCAACCCAATTCCTTTTAAATACCTGCTAACCGCCTTTGTTCATACCCCACCACCACAACAAAATCCCAACACCCCCGTCCCCAAATTTCTTCTTATCCTCTGGGTCCCAAAGAAAAACAATAACCCCACCCCCACCCCCCACGCACATATATGTATAAGGACACCTTAACCCCACACCCCACACACCCCTATTACCATAAGGAATAGTCTGAAACGCATGGCTTTATGTAATAGATATATTTGTCTATCCCCAGTCTATAAGATTGCAGATTCAAGTATCACTACAAAACTCTGTAAAGAGTATATGTTTGTTAAACTATTAAAACCGCCCCTTTATATTCATTAGCGATTTTATTTAGTGACGCGATGCCCTATTGTGTGTTACGTTATTACCTCCCCAATGTTACTATACATTACGTCATGATATCAAAATTGAGACATTAAAGACAATGAGCTGAAGATGACCGCTGTGATAAGGCCTGATAACGTTATCAAATTCAACTATTTTTACCATTCCTTGTTTGATGTTTCCGACTCATTTATAGCAAGGGCATAAACATGGCTTTGCCTTCCGCTGGAAGTCATTGATAATATAACAATATAGATATAAATATATGAAGAAAAAATAATAAAAATGAATTGTTACAACTTGTGCCCGATCCGTTTGCCACTTTATAACGAATAAAATTAAAGATCAATGACGCATGTCGTTACATTTTTCTAGAAATAACGTATATGAATTTTTAATTCAATACAGGAAGCAAAGAATCCATATTCATTTTTTTTTTTTTTCAAAAAATTAGCTATGGCAGTGTTGAGTAAATATAGAAGCACAACAACGTCTAATCGATCGGAACGGTCTTTTGTAAGATGGTGCGTTTATACAAAAATAACAGTCACTGTGACATGTTTGTATAAGGCAAGTCAATAACTTTCTTTTGATTTGATGTAGTGAAATCTCGTTTTTTAGTTAGTAGTGTACATATATATGTTTCTTCTTATTTTCGTGTAAGCTGTTCCGTGTTAGAGTAACAGTTTCGTTCATCCTCCGGATTTGCTTTTTCTGATTTTGACTTGGACAAATTTATTGTCAAGCTTTGAAAAAGACATTTCAATTATTGTTTAGTAGGTTATCTTACTAATAGTCAATAATTCGAATCGAACGAGGAAATAACCATGCAGTCACCTTTGATTTTTATTGCAAGTGCTTACAGTTTAAAAAATATGTCTTCATTTTGGATTCACATAGTTTTAGTGTGAACTGGAACACTTTCGATAACGATATATTAAACATGCAAAAATGCATTAAGTAATATATACTGTCATTTGACCGCATTATAGCATTTTCAAACAAATGGTACATGAATACCTACTGAAAACATATTTTAAATTAAAGTGTATATAGATTAACTTTGAATAATAAAAATAACATAAAATCACTTACCACTCTCCCACCTTCCCAGCAGCTTTCAGCGTCAGGGAATGACAAGTAACGCCCTTTGCCTTAATCTCGCGAGGTAAGACAAGAATTCGAAAATAAAAGGTTTATTCAAATATCTTACAAACTTGCTCTGCGGGATTATTATACTGGATGCAAATATAGTTAATATAAACAGCAACGCAACGGACCAGAGCGTTGCAATTATTCAACGCATGTTTACACATTCTAGATATTACAGGGAGTTGTTTGGTGTGTCACTCCAAGTGAACAGGTATGGCTATAATTGCTACTTTTTGTGTCGTATTCGTTGGAAACATAACAAATGATATCTTTAGCGATATAAATAGATATATAATTTGCGTAAATACGCATGCCAATATCTTAGGTAAGGAAAGGATTATTTTGAAAGAACTAGTAAAGTACATTTTAGTTTGCGTGTGTCATACCTGCTATTTGATTTAAACAAGTGATCTTACAAATCTTCAATCCGTACGTATCATATACCTTTATAAAGGCAAAGGAATGACCTAATATTCATATACATTTACTAGTATTCATACAGGCAACGCAAAAAAAGAGTTATGCAGTGCAATGTGTGACAGCCATAGACAGCGTACAATGCTGTAGTTTGTTTTGGGTAGATGACTCATTGTTAAAACATTTCGGCGACATAGTTGCATTCGTTTTCTTCGATATGAAAGATCAAGTCAGAAATCAAATGCAGACATCAACAGATAGATCGACTGCTATATAATAGGACTGAGACCACAATTAAGTACTTCCTGGTTCAGGCCCCACGAATGAAGTCCCCTCAAAAATGTATGTATTTCAGGAAAACAAATCAAATGCCTCTTTGAACTTGATTTCTGTTGATGAATTTAATGTGGATTTATAGTAGAGATGTCAATCTAGGTTTTGTGATGTAAAACAATAATATTGATCATTTATTATGTGCTCCAGGCCCCTGTGTAATGAGTCCTGATTTGACCTCTACCCCTGACCCGGATGTATATACATTTTTTTTGTAATCCACGTTGGTGACACATTTTGACAGCTATCTCCAGAAAATGCTGAACATGCTGGGTTGAAACTTTTATATTTTGCTTCTCAGATGTTGGTCTTGGCCAGGTGAGATGGAAAGTTGCATATGAGATATTGGGAATTTATTATGAATTTTAATGTTACAATGAAACATATAGCGAAGCTAATTGTGGTCTCGGTCCTAAATAGGGACGCATATATACCGATGGACGGAAGGACGAATACACAAACAAAATGATCTGTATCCCTTTTCTAAGTGGAGGTTAAATAGTAATGTTTTATATATATTATTTTTTTTTTTTTACTTTTATTTGTTTTCCTTTCGAGCCTTTGAGCCTTTCGCTGACAATAAATCAACGTTTTTGAAGGAAATCGTTAAAATCAATCAGATGCATAGGGCTTTTCAGATGCATATTGATATACTCTTTCCATTGATTCAAGATACATTATTGAAAAGTGATTTAGAGGTTGCACTTTGCAAAAAACTATGACGGTGTTAATGTTACCGCATTTGCCAGTCACTTGACCTTAATAATATGCGAGTGTCCTAAGAGGGCCGTCGTTATACAGAGGGCAATGTTTACTTTCATTTGAAATGCTTATTGAGCACGTACAGCATTGTAAATGGGGAAATAAAGACAAGGACAAATTAGTGACGAAGTTAAGGTGCTTATATAATGGAGGACACTATTAACGGGGATGCGTTATGCAAAATACAAAGATATAAAGAAAACAAACCTCGATTAACAAATAATCTTACATATATCAACAACTTTGAGAAATATCTTCGACTTAGAGGGTCGGGGCGGCGAAGGATGGAAACTATTTCTGTCATTTCAACCATTGGTAATTCCACTTGAATCACCATGACCATATCCAAATCCCACTCAATACTAAGTGATAAATCGTGTTGTTCCCCATTGAACTCATATGTAATCTGCAAGGAATTGCACCTCAAGTCATCCGTACAGTCTGCTTTTGTAGCCCCTCGATTGGTATAAATTGTGTCAACCTAAAAGACAGGGGTTAAGTCAACGAGGGGACACTTGATTGGCAGTTGACGGGTTCCTAAGTAAGGATTCTCCACGATGTTGTATATTTTATCTGGGAATCACTTGTTAGTAGATATCTGCGAACAAAACACATGTTTCAATATTGGCTCTTTAGTTCTTGCAAATCATTTTTAGAATGGTCTTGCATAATTCCGGACAATTACAGAAGTGATGTTAATTAATTATAATTCCTATTGTCTCACTACATGATCATATTAATAGCAAAATCATGCCCATAACAACGAACAATAACATGAGAGGCAAGCGGGACATGTTACCCTCTCCTTAATAGATAAGCTGTAGAAAACCAGCATTTACATGTATATGCAAATTTTCATTCAGTTACTTTAAGTATGAAACAACAAGAGGCCAAGGGCCTCGTAGCTCTATGGACGTTGATTTGAAATCCAACTTGTTTGTATATACAGTTACGTGCCAATTTTAGTCCTTCAATTTTTTTTTTATTTTGCTATATATTCTTTGTATTTTCAAATTTTTCAATGAATTTTCCTGACTTTGTGTATTGATCGTTTTAAATTAAATTGTGTACTCTTATAGAGAATTGTTTCCTGTTTCATCTCATATTTTCACTGTTTTCCGATGTATATGACTAGAGAAATCAAATTTGTTTTTACAATACCTAATTTTTTGAACGCCATTTTGACGTTATTTTAGTAACGTCATATAGAGAAATGGCGCCACACGGAAATTATCAGTGTAGATAATTCTGTATTGCTCCATAAATACTCAACGGAAAAATAAATAAATATGAGAAGAAACTATGGACATTTCTTCATAACATGACGAAATATTGTCAAAATCCGTTCACATAGTAATGTTTCATATCAGTGTTTGCCAGGGACGTATACGTATACCTCGCGAGACACTGTACACTGTAGCAGACGACATAATGTGTATAAAGTAACACGCATAGCAGCAATTTTTTGCAGCGGCACAGGGATACGTGTGTTGCAGCACATTACTATATACACATTACAGTGGGTTGATATAGGAACGTTGCCTCATAACTCCTCAGAATAACGTTCGGCATGTCCCTGTGACACCGAGTATGTCCAAAATGACACCGTAAATTGACGATTACTCGAAAATGAAAACATTTAACAACTCAAATTTCTTGTCAAATCTAGTTCGTGTCGACCCCAATCATGTGTCTTGAAATCCATTCTGACAGTCCCACTGTTTCTTATATCTTCTGTACACAAAATTTTAATAATTGTACTTCCGGCAAAAACATGAGAATGACTGCGTAAGCTCTCTTGGACTCCGTCCAGAGAGCTAAAACGTATGTTCTCTTAAGGTTACCGTGCGCTATCCTACACGCATTGCTAAAACCTGTCAATATACAAAAGTCTACGTGTTATAGTTATGCTGGGAACGCTGTAACAAAATACTTGTTTTGATGCCCAGTATGCCTTTAGGCCTTCAACTAACACCGAGAGTCATACATGTATATATGGAAGTGTTTACTGCTGGATGTTTTCAAAATATGGTTTCGCTAGATTTGACGGGGACAACAATCTTTTGGGGGTTTTTTTTGTCACGTTTAATTTAACATTTATACAGCTATATTTATAGCCGTTCTTTGGCGCATTTTTCACGCAATTTGTCAAAACGATAATTAAGTCAGTCGTTTTATGCATAATTGATAGGTAATAATTGCCCGATATCTCACGAGGAGCACATTAAATGCGTGACTGTGAGCGATACAAAACGGGTGAATTGTGACGTGTTTAGTAATGTTATTCAAGTTTTTTTTCCTTGTCAAAGAGAAAACAGTAACATACTTATAACATTTGCAAGTGTAGATAAATGAGATATTGGACATTTTAACGCCATAAACACAACAAATTATTCATGGGAACGTAGAAACTGTTTTCGTAGATTTCTACCATTAAATCATGCCTGCAAACTATAGTTGATTTCAGTCAGCATGACTGGCGCCCTGAATCACAGAGGAAAAGTGTCCCAGATAACAGAACTCGAAAACAAAGCCAAAGACTGACTTGGGTGTTACAGGGCGGACGTGACCTTTGATCAGGGGCTCTGCTCTAGTCAAGAATCGGAAAAAAATAGGTTAACATTCTATTAATCCGGAATAAGAACATAATTATATTAAACATAATAACACGAAAATACCAGAATCGTATATCTTGTGAAAGCTTAGGATGAATTCCCCTGCGGTGCCCCTTTGTGTGAAAACTCTAAATCAATCAAAACTATAGTTTATCATTTTATCGATTGTGTTACAAGTGTTTGCAAAGCATTTTGTTCTATAAAAATGTCTAGAAACAATCATGCATGAAAACAGACCAATCATCCCTGTTTTCAGGCGTTACTGTTGTTGTTGTTGTTGTTGTTGTTGTTGTTGCTGTTCTAACTGTATTATTTGTTTTAATACAAATATATTATTTTCTCAACATTCTACAATGTTTATGACAGTGACATGGCACATTTAGATATGATTGTGGGAATTGATACATCATTATTACATCCTCGAGAGCCTATATGATCGTCATCCGTGGAGTATCGCCGATATCAATATAGATCAATATTTTCGTTGTCTCAGATAATAACACAGCACAGTTATAAAATGGACTCAGTGTAAGAGTAGTTTGTGGAAAATCAAACAATCTAGTAGCTTTTTTTGTATGTGTAAAGATATTCAATTTCTGGACTTTGGAAACCAAATCAACGTTAAAGATTTTCGTTTAGATTCTGTATAACTAAAGCAACCAAACATTTGTTATAGGTGTATTGTAAGATGTATGGCAGAATGCATTGCACTCTTTACTAGCATTTCGACGATTTTTTGGGATTTTTTTTTTTTACTTGGATTTCAATCAATGGATTTCATTAATTTCTTTAAATACATCCTATGGATTTCATAAGTCTTTTCAAATATATACGCGAGTACCCATATAAAAGGCGATACATAATTACGAATAAATCTTATTTGGTATTATCACGTCTAACAATTTAGCTCATCATTAGATTGTGCAATATTCCGATGTATTTTGACATCTGCCTGTATTCCCAGTACGGTTCGTCAGTAATGCTACTCAGACGGTTATTAATAATTCCATGCTTGAACCATGCATATGTATTTATCGAAATTGCAATCAATTGCATAATTACAACTCTAGATCAATCACATAACCTGTTTTAGTTTTTCAGATTTGTAGATCATGCTTCCAGATCACATGACAAATGTGACGTCATCAGAAATCAAAACCTATCCATAAGACCAGCTGCAGACGAGCCTTTCAAGATAATATGTTTGCTGTCACAAACGATCCTGCATCTTATTCATACAGGCAAATCGAAGAGTAACCTTAACTGTTTAACGTAAATTTCAAAAATAATTGTGATATCTTAACTTCTATCAAACCATACACGGTGTGTGATTTAAAATGACTTATATTCGTCGAAACATTTAACAATTAGAAGGACAGGTGAAGAGTTTGTAAGTATTGGCACTCACGCTCTCAGAATACGGCATCACCTTATACATGTCAAGGTACGTTGTTTGTTTGGATCTTTATCTAACAAAAGCATCTTGTCAACTATCTGCACAGACTTGATGTCCAAATTGTTTCAATGTTTGTCAGTTTTTTGTTTTGTTTCTTTGTTTGTTGTTGGGTTTAGTTTTTTTTGTTTTTTTTTGTTTTTTGTTGTTTTTTTTTAATTTTTATTTTTTTTAACCTATTAGTTTTAATGTAATACAAAACGATATCAGCAACATCTTTTTTCAAAGCGTATCCTTCATGTGAATGCGACTCCTATCATTTATGATGGAAAGTTAGTAGAAACGATGACAGTGGGTTCGGGTTGTATCAGGTTTGGAGTTTAAGATTTGACAATTTTTGTGAGCATTACTCATTTGCTGATGTTGTGAACACAGGCAGAACGTATTTAGTAATGCGGTAGATGTTTGAATTTCAAATTAGCCGAAGGAATATTCCGTTATTGCACGAATGTGAAAGTGTTTCATATGACACCATATTGTATTTCTGTAAAGGTTTGAATATGTAGATTTCCCCTCTGAAAAATTGTATTATGGGAATGACTGGCCCACTGTTTTAATGACTGTGGGATAGACATTTTTTTTTGGGGGGGGGGGGGGGGAGAGAGAGAGAGAGAGAATTGTTAAAAAAATTATTAAAGATACATGTAGTGTTGTATTCTTTAGAGGCAGAGACAACTATCCCCTTTTTATTGTATAGCTACCTACTAAAAACATCTTATCAAGCGGAAAAAAAACGCAAGTTTAAATTCGATAGTTATTCTTTTCATAATATTCTTTGATGATATTGTAGGTTTCTTGATCATTTCATCATTACGGAATACATTTTGATGCTTTTTATTATCCTATCACATACAGTGTTTGCGTGAATACCGTTATGATAATGGTACACTACGCCGTTTCCTCATCCAAATCAGTAGCGCCCGTCCCTGGCATCAGTCGTTGCACTCACTCTCCCCATCAATATATTCATTGCCCTGTGAGGGATATTTTAAGTTATTCCTGAATAAGGGCCTGCGTGAGTTGAGCGACTTTATATGGGACGTTGACGCCCTTTCTAACCCTCCTGACTAACTCTTCTTATTGTTGATGGATAAGCTAAAGAACGCGTAGTTACAAGACCTGATCCCGACATATTACTACTGTAAGATTAATGGATAACCACGAGAGGTGTTTTTCACAAGATATCCTTGCACATACCATAACAAACCCTTCCCCAATTTGTCGCTTTCCGTTACGCATGCGTCAGAATATCGCTCACCATGACGTCAATAGACCCGTTGTTATCCATCTGACCTGTTAACCGTAAAGCGTGACTCGTCAGTCCATTGCATTCGACGTTGATGTTGTCTCTGCGTTTGTAGCAGAGCGACATAGGGACATCGTGGCCTTCAATGAAAATCCAGTAACCGATTCATAACCGTTCACAGATAAACTTGGCGACAATCAGTGCCGACAACTTGACGTGCCGTCTCCGTCACAGTCTGAGATCGGTTACGGAGGTGCGAGAGTGGTATTTCTTTTACTTTGGATGGGGATATCCGCAGTTTTCACCGGGGTGACATGTTCTTATCTCATCCTAGGGAAAAGACAAGCTACACGTGCTCTTTGAACGTGCTTTTATTCTCGATATGGTGACGTCACTATGACCTGACGCGGAACGCTTGACTGTTAAATATCAATATCATTCACAAAAGAAATTAAAATAAGTATAAGAGTTAACTTTTGGGGATGAGATGGGGGGATCTCAACCCTCGGAGGGAGATTTTTAAGCTCCCAAACACTCGGCAAGCCTCGTGTTTGGGAATTTAACAATCTCTCACCTCGGATTAAGATCCCCCTTTCTCACACCAAAAGTAAGATAGTGTTGTCTCATGTATAACATATTGCTGGGCTACATGACCTAGCGAATGTCCCTGAAATTATCAGAGCAATAGCTCTACCCCTAGCGACCCCAAGCGACTTCACTCAATCGCGGCATTTTGCTTCGAAAAGAAATGTGTAGATGATCTGTACTGTTTCAATGTTCGCATATAGTGCGTAAGAGTACCTCTTATGCACGCTTTCTTGAAAAATCTTGTGAAAGCATGCACCATCGAGCGGGGTCAAACTGACTATAATTTTACATTGCAAGGAGGTATTTCGATCGGTGTGAAATTTAATTGAATTTAGAAACATGTCTAATGTCATATTAGAAAAACCTAACTTGCGTTTCTTTTTTCCACTCGTATGGTTTAAATTTCTATACTGAACATGAGAGGGTGTGCCTAATGAGTGTCCTGTGAGGAATGAGTGTCCTGTGAGAAATGAGTGTCCTGTGAGGAATGAGTGTCCTGTGAGAGTTTTTTCATGCCCCGCAATTCGTTAAGTGATATTTTAAAATATTTTTTTCTGTATCATACAGATGAACATCGAACCCATTAACATGCCAAATTTGACTTGGATTGGACGTATGCATATTATGCATTTTTAACGACATAGTTACGGTGCAGTGCACAAGCGAGTGTCCTGTGAGGTTTTCGCACGCCCCGCAATTCATTAAACGATATTTTAAAATTATTTTTTTCTGTATCATACAGATGAATATTAAACCTAATAACATGCAAAATCTGACTTTGATTGGATGGGTGCATGACATGCAAATGTAACGGCGAAGACGAAGTAACGGTGCCATAAAACTGCGAGTGTCCTGCGAGGAATGTGACCTGTGAGGAATGAGTGTCCTGTGAGTGTTTTTGCACGCCCCGCCATTCATTAAATGATATTTTAGAATTATTTTTTCTGTATCATATAGATGAATATCTAACCTATTAACATGTAAAATTTGACTTTGATATAACGAGTGCATACTATACAAATGTACCGGCGAACACGAAGTTACGTTGCCATAAACATACGAGTGTCCTGTGAGGAATGAGTGTCCTGTGATTGTTTTTGCACGCCCCGCAACTCATTAAATGATATTTAAAATTATTTTTTCCGTATCATACAAATGCACATTGAGCCTATTACCATGCAAAAGTTGACCTTGATTGCACGAGTGCATATTATATAAATGTACCGTCAAAGTTACATTGCAGGGTGTCCCGCGAGGTGTTCGCACGCCCCGTGATTTTGTTTACCTTTCGAATACAGTTTGGACTAGGCTAACTAGTGAGTGTCCTGTGGCGCCGTGCCAACCTCGGGTACCTTGCCGCAGGCATGGTCACTGGTGATTGAACTGCTCAAACTTTAAAACTATGTCCGTTATATAAGAATTACAAATACACCTATTTTCTCCCCAAGTCCGTTTATAAGAATTAAACAAGAAATAACTTTATTACGCCTGCAATATACGTATTTTCTCCCAAAGTCCGTTTATAAGAATTCTACAAAAAATAACTTTATTACGCCTGCAATATACGTATTTTCATGGTATGGTAATGGGTTCGACGTTCATCTGTATGATACAGAAAAAAATATTTAAAAATATTACTTAACGAATTGCGGGCCGTGAAAAACCTCCCACGGGACACTCATTCCCCACAGGACACTCATTAGGTGGACCGGTTTACCTATCATATGGATTACACTTTACATTGGAATCAGTATCTATCTCTGTTCCTATCTCTAGAGTTAAATGCAATAGTTTGTTTCTCCATCTAGCACCTCTACTAAGCACCCGTAATTGATTTATGCCAAAATCGATTTCCTTCCCCGTCATCATTTCTAACTATTGAGTTTTCATGATAAATTGTTAACCTCTGATTGGTCTGATGAATAATGTATAACAGTGGTGACGCAGGTGAATCATGAGATAGGAGAACAAACGTCTCCTCGTACCGAATCCATACCTGATGATTATTGGACTTGTTATAGGAATTTCAGGTTTCTTGTAGGATCATAAATGATGCACTAATACACGTAAAACAAATAGAAAAAAAATAGACAAAATCGCTTTAAAGTCCTAAAAGTATGACAATACATCCGCCTTGTGGACATATACAGGAATATAGGAATGTTATATGGCGAGATACCTTGGTTTTAATCTAGCATGATTCTTTTTGGGTTGATTCAACGTTTTAAAGTGTATCTTTTTCTTTAGTGAACTACCTTGTGTCTTCTGTATATGGAATTATCTTATTAAGTGAGTAGGTAAATCTTCCTTTTTCACCTAAAAAGTTATTTCGTTCCTTCCATTTGAATTGGTACTACTTGATTTTTACTTGGTTCACAACACAGTTCAAGAGAACAACAGAAAAAATTTAATACAGTGTGACTTCGAATTAGTCATGGTTGATAAAAATGTTTTAATTAATTAAGCAATTTATTAATTAAAGAAAATGTATCGTTTGCAAAACAAACTGTGACATGCTAAACAGATACAGCAAAATATGTACACCGCACACGAAATGCCAATCGAGTATATAAATCCTTCGGATAATGCATGATTGAATGACAAATAAGTGATTTACCCGATTATTAATGCATTCGTTTGAAACGTGACACTTCGAGTATGAGTAAAAACATCTCTATTAGTGTGTGTTTTAAATTGATCCGCTTATTTTATTTTTCGTAAAATTTACTCAGCGACCGCTGATTTCAATGGCGGCGGAGATTTTTTCTGGAGTAATTAAATGTCACGGCTTCCAAATACACAATTTATCTATAAAATGGACCTGATTATTAAGTAACCACTTAATCGGGATTAAACAACACACGCTATCGTTATCCCTATCGTCAGTCAGGGGGTTATTTTTGAGATTTGTGAAATCTTGCCGCGGGGGTCACGACAAACAGCTGTCCAGTGGTCAGTACAGGTATTTTTTGTTTAAATCATGATATGTCAATTACCTATAATATAATAGCTAACAGTTTTCTAAAATAGATACATCAAAAACTTCGATTTGTAAAAAAAAAAGTCCAACCATTCATAGGTTCGTTAGTGGCGTTATATAGTGAGAAAATTTCGGGACCAAGCAAAGAGTTCGATGCAGCGAGAAAATCGAGTCATTGAAGTTCAAATCATAAAAGTTTAACTAAACATATTGTCACCGAAATATCGCACCATTCCAATATCGCCATTCCTCATGTTTTATTATATCAAGACATAAATATCCAAGTCAGCATACATTTATGTAGTTCGCCAACAGTGTCCGAATCACATCCATACACATCATCCATAATTCTTATAACTATCAACCTCGTTTCCATTCGTCTTCCTGTTTGTGTTTTGGTTGGGTCCTTCAGCTCAAATTTTCTCCAGGGTAGCCATTTTGAAAATGGGTGAATTTCGCAGTAAAAATTCTCAAAAATCTGAAATGTTTACCTGTTAATTATTATTAACTGAACTTTTGGGGAAAACATTCAATCGGACTTCCGAAATTTATATCAACATTTCTTATGGATAGTTACGTATCAGGCTACATATCTATTTTCTTACTTTATAACATATTGGCCAATCAGTGGCTGCCAGACATTTTATCCTTGGCTCAACTTTCTATACACAGGAGATGTTTCAAAAATCTATTTTTTCAATTGGTTGGTTGTTCCCTAGAAGGCATTCATGTTATGAAAAATCAACAAATTTTGAGCGATGTCAGCTTGTTTATACACCGACTCTGTCAGCCATAAAATATTATAATATCGTTTATGTTATGGTGTATTTGGTTCAATTGCTTACATACCAGGCCGATAAAACACTAGTCAAATTGTGGCCCGATAGCGACTTAGCCGTCCCCATCGTGTCGCACATATTTAGAAATGCTTTTTCATGTCCGAAGCTCTGCAAGTTTCGAATGATACCAGACACCCAACAAATATAGCGGAGTGCAAATTGTAACAAAATAATAGTGAGGAAACAATAGATAATATTATTTCATAAAAGAAGGATTTTAACACAAGGAAATCAACAAAGTCTCTATTTAAGATGTTTTATGAGTTTTCGAAGGAAAGTCGAAAAAATATCAAATTCAATTAACTTGAACCAATGGAATATGACAGTGATTTGTGATTTTTTTTTTTTTTTTTTTTTTTTCGATATAATAAAGAACTCATTGTTCTTGCTAAGGGGAGAAGTGTGAATGTGTATTCACCCAAGGCGTGCTAGGATCCCCAAGAGTAATATATATTTCCTCGTGAGTATGACACGCCTTGGGTTAACAAATATCCATGTTCCCCCAAAACCAAGGATAATAAATGTATATCGTCAAAGTCGCTATGTCTACTATTAATTCTATTCATCACATGTATATATGTCAATTGGTTTTAATTGTAACCAATAAATATTATTATTTCATTTCATATTGATGTAAGGTGTTCCAGTTCCGAAGATTTATATTTGCCTTTGTATGTTCATGGGAAAAGAATTAATATAAGCTCTAAGCTTGTTTTCCCATCCCATAAAAATACTTGTATATGTATTGACTATTTTGATTAATAGATAATTATTGTTTAAACTAAATGTATATTGCTCACTGAACCAATAAAATGAAAAGACAGGAAACTATGAATATTTTGCAAGGCACACACGTAATAACCCATTCGCGTAACCAAAAATAAATTACGTGCAACGATAGTCGCTGTGGTGAAAAACATGGAAAGTCTTCATTCGCCTGTCCTATGAGAAAAAGACTCATGGTTTTCACTTGTTAACGAATAAATATTACGTAATTCTGTGATGAATATTATCTTGCACTTGTGCCAATGTTTTGATGACTTAATTCAATTAGTATATAAAAAAAAAGCTTGATATACAGTTGCGATTGGATCTATGACACCCGCCATATGTCATACCTCGATTGGCAAATGGAAACAAATAAGGTCATGGAACCCCGTGTGATAACTCAGTTTTACCGAGCTCCAGATAAATAACGTTCGGTAACAATAAATTGCTTTTATTCTTAAATATAATCGGAGAAAAAAAAATCAGTTTTATTATCAAAATCCGCCGGAACGTTTAATTATTATTCATCACTTATTCCTTATTCAATATTTATCCAGTCCACGTCCTTGTGATCGCCAATTTGTACCAAAATATGTCTTCGCGGTGCAAACACATACATATTCTAGCGTGAATATATCGTGCGCACAACGCATATCTTGGAACGCTATGTAAGCATACAAATGTAGCATTCGCGTAGGACTCCTGACATAGTTAGTCATAATATCTCTGATCTTCGAAGTCGTGAACATGTTCATGAAATCTTCTTGTTTACGTCTTCCGTCAATATGTTCTACAACTACCTGTAACGTTTTGTTATAATATGTTTGAACATGGCCAAGTTGTCTATATTAGAGGAAGCTTGGTGAGTTTGATGGTCGTGGGATTCAGTCTTGAGGAAAATTGATAGAATCGTAATGGTCGTAAAAATTGGGACATATTTTCTGTCAAAACATTTGAGACGATTACCATGATTCGTTCGTATTTCTTCTCAAACAAATAGTTCATGAAATGATTATGAAATGGAAAAAGAGAGTGATGCGAGTAGAAAATTCAAAGGTTTTGATGGAAGAAACGTGTTAACTAGCGGATGTTCAAGACTTGTCAAAAAACTCTTTCAAGGTTTTCAAAATGCAAACTTCATTTAATGTCTTTCTGGAATAAACCGTATCCAAATAAGATTATTGGCATTAAGAATATCAATGATATACCACGTAATATCACGTTATCATAAGACTTGACAGCGAAATGGCATAAATAGTGATCAAATTGTTGATAGTCAATCATTTGTCTTGATCCATACGCTTTTGGTGCCGATAATATCTGATAAAGTGAGGTTGTAGGGAATTAGTGCTATAACTTATTTTTTTAATTATCATTTTCAGATTTTCAAGATGTACGCTGCAAGTTTCCTGGGATTCATTTTGGTTGTCGCCACTGTTCCAAGTTTCTTGTTTATAAATGGAGACAAAGAAGGTAGCTATTTACATTATCATGTTATGTTCCTCGTAA
The DNA here is from genome assembly GCF_902652985.1 of Pecten maximus. NCBI lineage: Eukaryota > Metazoa > Mollusca > Bivalvia > Pectinida > Pectinidae > Pecten > Pecten maximus. The sequence continues at coordinate 42,110,291 of NC_047024.1, forward strand.
CATCAAATGTTCCAGATTATCCTAAATCTGATTTTCAAGATTTAATCAGGATTCTTGTAATTGAATGTGAGTGTAAGGATAGGATATACAGCTAGATTGGTGTAATATAATCTTCCCTTGAATGTACGTATTACAATTACAAATACGGTTGATAGTTGATTGCGGTGTTGTTGTTTTTTTTTTTTTTTTTTTTTTTTTCATTAGGAGTCCGCGGTGGCCGAGTGGTTAAGGTGTCCGACTATTTATCACTAGCCCTCCTCCACTGGGTTGCGAGCTCGAAACCCACGTGTACAAGTTGCCAGGTACTGACCGTAGGCCGGTGGTTTTTCTCCGGGTACTCCGGCTTTCTTCCACCTCCTAAGCCTAGCAACAGAAAAAACAAACCCAAAACAGTCTGTTTATTGTTCATGAGAAGATTTTAAAACTCACAATGTCGGGAACAACGTGATGACCTCAAACAGACTTATAGAACCAGGACGATCACACATTGTCCTGACTATGCAAGACTGAACGCCAAAGTCCCATCTGGACAATCACAATATCTCTGACTGTCAAAGGCCGGTTAAGGTCGGTCAGACATGTCCCTAACTGCCAAAGATCGACTTGGGCCGTTGTAATGTCTCTGACTGCAAAGGGTAGATTTTGACCGATCACCATGTCTCTGACTGGCAAAGGTCAATTAGGGCCGATTACCATGTCGGCGGACTGGTGTTCATTTTAACCAAGATACATTACGCCATCAACCATTTTAATTACGTCATCAAGTAACGATCATCCTTATATGATTAGCATTACCAAAATTAAAACTTGATTAAATATCTACAAATATTTCAAATAACAGTCCTTATCATTATATTTAATAGTTTTACTTACATTGTTAAGCAAAAAATAAATCATTTTATAATAAACCTGATATAGCCTTTTGATTTCGGTCAATACGTGGTTTTATTTACCTGAAAATATATCTTCGTCTTCGGTCGATATTTCTTTCTCTGCTTTTTAAAACCGTTTCGAGACCAAAATCAAAGGCTATAATTACATAGTTTATAGATGATTGATCGAAATCAAATTCTTAATCAGAAATTCATATTATGTTGCATTGCATTGAATATAATTGATGCTAATTGATAATGATGTCGCAATAAGTTTACTCTCTATCGGTATTGACAAATTTTAGAATGAACACTGTGTTCTTTTTTAGATTTTGAATGGTGCATGTACAAGTTTTATACCCAGACGAAGTCCTGGTTTGACGCAAAAGCAATCTGTGAGGAAGGACATATGACCCTAGCTCAGATTACGGCAAATTCACAGTATACCTATCTCTATAACCTGATGAAGAGCACCCTACCGTCTTTGTTTGCCAGCCCTCCAAGGTCATTATTGTTAAAAGGAGGTTTATCAATTATATTACCTTACCAAAAAAATGATATGATTGTTTTCATTAGTTATGCTATAGTTATATTGATCACAGTTATTCCATCCATTAATCAGAAGTAGAATACAAAGTATTACATTTAGATCAAACATAGTATCAAATAAACGAACTAATAAACTAATATTGAATTGTGATTACAACAAGACAGAATAACATAACTGCTAACATCAAATTTAAATTAATTTCTGTATATGTATTAAACTCATTGTGAGATACCTTGGTAATGCTAGTATGAACCATGACACGATCAAGTAGGGGTATGAATGTGGAAGCCGAATTCTTCCAATAGTGTGACTGTTCTGATAAGTAAACAATACATTCTACAAACAATAGATTATACTAACGATGAAATCTACAAACAATGCTTTCTACCAAAAAATGGATTCTATAAACAATGCATTCTACAACCAATGTATTTTACAAATATTCCATTCTACACACAAGGGATTATACTAACAATGAATTCTACAAACAATACGTTTTACAAAAATTGGATTCTACAAACAATACATTCTACAACCAATGCATTCTGCAAAAAACTATGCATTTTACAAACAAAGGATTATCCAAACAATGTACTATACAAACAATTCATTCTACAAACAATTCATTCTACAAACAATGCATTCTACAAACAATTCATTCTACAAACAATGCATTCTGCAAACAATTCATTCTACCAACAATGCATTCTACAAACAATGCATTCTACAAACAATTAATCCATCTCGTAAATTATGTAAATCTATTTGTAGTTAATAAGGACACATATCATTATATCAGGGTTTAAGTTAATGAAACAGAAATAACTCTGTGTTTCATCACACTTCGATGTTTCCTTCAATAAACTGTATATTTCTAATTTAGTAACGTTTGGTTGGGAGCGTACAAAGCCAAAGATGGGGAAGCCAAGTGGCAAGATGGCTGTTCGGGAGTTGATGCCAGCTACTTAGAGGAAGACTTTGAATCCAAAGAAGCGTGCTTTCTGTTAGCGGTCGGCAGCGTGTTGAAAGCTGAGTCATGTACCACTGAACTACCGTATGTGTGTCAAGCATCTACATTAGGTAACTATATACTATAGTAATGTAATTAGACAATATAGTGCAGATAGTACACATACATTTTAGGCAATATCTATTAAAACCATATATTGTTCTTCTAATCGAATTGAAAACTTGATTTAATTTTGAATTACATTCACATGACATCAAATGATAGTCATAATATTTCAGAATAAAAACAAATCACGTCAAAACCCTTACATGGATACTATATGTGTCGTGCTTTTCTACAGTCAAAACTATGTCATTTTTATAGAAAGTTCGTACACTGTAGTAATTTTTTTTATTTTTTATTTATTTATTTTTTTTTTTTTTTGAAGTGTTACACATTATCAATGATTCCCATGAAAGATATGTTTTTATTTTCATTATCTTAAGTAAAATAAGATTTCTTTACATGTTTTTCTCGATATGCGTGCTTATGTTTTGCAGAAATTGACAAATGCTTTACCCGAGTGAACGTTATGACTGATGTGAAAAGCGCTGTCGTAGAAGTAAGTGAAATTTCATCGCCGCTCGATTGTTACCCAACGTGCATAGCATTTGACCGTTGTGTTGGATTCAAATATTCATCTTCTACGTGTTCTTTACTTGAATTCTTCACCGGGACATCATCATTTGCAAAGGGAACCCTGTATATGAGAGGTAAGTATCACAGATGTTATATGGGTTGTTTTTTTTTGGTTTTTTTTTTTTTGGGGGGGGGGGGGGTGTTAATAATAGGAAGTCCCCGTTATGAAATTAAGCATTATTTTTGTTATTATGACATAGGAACGTAATAAGTATTGTTGTTATAAAAGAGCTATTTTTTAAAAGTAAAACGGATGAAGAAGCGGCTTGATCTCACTGATAATGACCAGCTTGTTTTGCTTCATTAATCATAATTTAGATTTGTTCTGTCCTGCTAGGTTGTGAATTTCCCATCTGATAGCATTTTGCTTCAAGTCTAGGTGTGTGCTTAAACAGTCAGTGTTAAAAGTAAGGAGTACAAAAGGGGAATGTGCCAGTCTAAGGGTCAACAAAAGGTTCTGTCGTAAAAAAAAGATATATTTTCATAACATAAGCGAGGCGTTACACAGTTTTGTTATGATACATGATATTGTATGTATGAAGATCAATTTATAATTACTTAATCTGTTTTGATAATTTCTAGATAATTCCTCAGTATATCAGTATAGGCAAATAATGCACTGCATTTCCTTTGTAGATCTGCTGAGAACAAACGCTCCAAATGACGTCACAGGTAGCATAAGCGACCTCCAAAACATATGTTCTAATTCTGTGTCAAAACTAACTCAAATGACACCAAGCAGTACAACATCGACAACTTCCAGTAGCGTGTCTACATCGACAGCCCCTAGTAGTGTGTCTACATCGACAGCCCCTAGTAGTGTGTCTACATCGACAGCCCCCAGTAGTGTGTCTACATCGACAGCCCCCAGTAGTGTGTCTACATCGACAGCCCCCAGTAGTGTGTCTACATCGACAGCCGTCATTAGTATAACTTCATCGACAGCCGCAAGTAAACTGGCGGGCCCTGCTGACCTTCAATCTAGTAGTCCAGAACCAGTAACAGTCGAAAAATCGTCGTCCGAGTCAACATCACCACTTACCACTCTATTCACTTCCGTCTATACGGAAACAGCAACAATTCAAGGTTGGTTACAACAACATCAATATATCCTACTGAAACGGTTTTTGTTTGTTTATTTTTTTTAAGTAGTAATAGTTCTCATACATACGGAATTTAAAGGAAAGTAATCAAATGTTTTGGTAATTAGTAAAAAGAACCATAGCAACACAGAGTCAGGATCAAACAAAACAATCAGTTGATATCAGAAATAAATTTGACGAATGGACGAGAGAGCAAAAGTTTAACTTGCCCTAAAGACTTCATATACTTTACAGATTTGATATGTATAAACCAACATTACTTTGATAGAGTAATATGAGGATGCCAAAAGGAGACACAATTAACATGCTTGTCGAGTCCGAATATAACGGTTTTGTTGAAAACCATCAAGTTCAACATTTGAATTGCAATATGGCCATAATGATACACACAATCAGAGCTGTTCTGCGTTATACACTTTATACAAGGATAGCAACGTTTTAATCAAGTTAATAATATGCACCTTCTTGACACAATTGAAGTTTCAATTTTCGTAACTAATACATCATGAATATATCAACATGCACCTTGCAATTGAATATAAAGAGTTAACGTGATAAGATAAACAAACTATTAACATGGAAAATAAACAACCGGAGTTAAAAACACAAACATGTGTCTACTTTCAGAGACAGAGACCCCGCCCATGTCCTGCAGCCACTGCTCTTGTATAAAAAGCAAGCAAATTGGCCTAGATGAGTTGAAGGAGAGCATCAGTAAGTTAAAGGAACAGCTGAGCGTCAACCGAAAGGAACTGTCTTCGTTCAAACGTAAACTGACGAGTGCCCCCGACGACCGACAATCTGCAGCCAACATCGGTTATGTGGGCACACTGATCATCTGTTTGATTCCTGGATTCATCATACTCCTGGATATGGGCAGATTCACGCGGGAACTCCAACACTTCATATCACGCCTGAGAAATTCCGATCGTACAGTTGAAAACGCTACTCCTCTCAAATGCATCTGAACACTCCTGGCAAACATTTCTCCGCTCAAGCGGATCTGAACACTCCAGACAAACAGAACTCCAGTAAAGCGAACCTGAACTTCTTGATAAACATTATTGAAGTCAAGCGTACCTTTGCAAATCCCTGCTGATATGGATGAGATAATTTCTTTTATTTTCATAGTGTATGATATCAATGATCAGATATCCAATCAAGCCCTATTTATTTGACCTTGACACAGCAATTTACAAGTTGCTTTTACATTACTGATATTAATTTAGTTGAACAAAAAAAAAAATTAAATCTTTTTTTTTTTTTTTTTTAGTTTTATGTTGTTATATTTTCTGTCTATCTTTCTCGAATTTGGTACGGTAGTATTTTTCTAAAGTGTAAATCATTTCAGCAGTACAATATCGCTTGTTTTTCATTCGAAAACATTTTCGTTTGTTTGTTTGTTTGTTTGTTTGTTTGTTCGTTAGTCAAACTTTGTACTTGTGATACCAATATCTAATCCATCCTTGTAATTGTGTTACCAATATCTAATCCATCCTTGTAATTGTGATACCAGTATCTAATCCATCCTTGTAATGGTGATACCAGTATCTAATCCATCCTTGTAATGGTGATACCAGTATCTAATCCATCCTTGTAATTGTGACACCAGTATCTAATCCATCCTTGTAATTTTGACACCAGTACATGTATCTAATCCATACTTGTAATTGTGACACCAGTATCTAATCAATCCTTGTAATTGTGATACCAGTGTCTAATCCATCCTTGTAACTGTGATACCGGTATCTAATCCATCCTTGTAATTGTGACACCAGTATATAATCCATCCTTGTAATTGTGATACCAATATATAATCCATCCTTGTAATTGTGTTACCAGTATCTAATCCATCCTTGTAACTATGACACCAGTATCTAATCAATCATTGTAATTGTGATACCAATATCTAATCCATCATTGTACTTGTGATACCAGTATCTAATCCATCCTTGTAATTGTGACACCACTATCTAATCCATCATTGTACTTGTGATACCAGTATCTAATCCATCCTTGTAATTGTGATACCAATATCTAATCCATCCTTGTAACTGTGATACCAGTATCTAATCCATCCTAGTAATCGTGACACCAGTATCTAATCCATCCTTTTACTTGTGATACCAATACCTAATCCATCCTTGTAATTGTGACACCAGTATCTAATCCATCCTTGTAATTGTGACACCGGTATCTAATCCATTCTGGTAATTATTTCACCACTATCTAATCCTTACTTGTAATTGTGATACCAGTATATAATCCATCCTTGTAATTGTGATACCAATATCTAATCCATCCTTGTAATTGTGATACCAATATATAATCCATCCTTGTGACTGTGACACCAGTATCTAATCCATCCTTGTAATTTTGACACCAGTATCTAATCCATCCTTGTAATTGTGGTACCAATATATAATCCATCCTTGTAATTGTGCTACCAGTATCTAATCCATCCTTGTAACTATGACACCAGTATCTAATCCATCATTGTAATTGTGACACCAGTATATAATCCATCCTTGTAATTTTGACACCAGTATATAATCCATCCTTGTAACTGTGACACCAGTATCTAATCCATCCTTGTAATTTTGACACCAGTATATAATCCATCCTTGTAACTGTGATACCAATATCTAATCCATCCTTGTAACTGTGATACCAGTATCTAATCCATCCTTGTAACTGTGATACCAGAATCTAATCCATCCTTGTAACTGTGATACCAGTATCTAATCCATCCTTGTAACTGTGATACCAGTATCTAATCCATCCTTGTAACTGTGATACCAGTATCTAATCCATCCTTGTAATTGTGACACCAATATCTAATCCATCCTTGTAATTGTGATACTAATATCTAATCCATCCTTGTAATTGTGACACCAATATATAATCCATCCTTGTAATTGTGTCACCACTATCTAATCCATCCTTGTAACTGTGATACCAGTATCTAATCCATTCTTGTAATTAATATACCAGTATCTAATCCATCCTTGTAATTGTGACACCAGTATCTAATCCATCCTTGTAATTGTGTTACCAGTATCTAATCCATCCTTGTAATTGTGACACCAGTATCTAATCCATTCTTGTAATTAATATACCAATATCTAATCCATCTTTGTAATTGTGACACCAATATCTAATCCATCCTTGTAATTGTGACACCAGTGTCTAATCCATCCTTGTAATTGTGACACCACTATCTAATCCATCTCTGTAATTGTGTCACAAGTATCTAATCCATTCTTGTAATTTTGACACCAGTATCTAATCCATCTTTGTAATTGTGATACCAGTATCTAATCCATCCTTGTAATTGTGTCACAAGTATCTAATCCATCTTTGTAATTGTGATACCAGTATCTAATCCATTCTTGTAATTGTGACACCAGTATCTAATCCATCCTTGTAACTGTGATACCAGTATATAATCCATCTTTGTAATTGTGCTACCAGTATCTAATCCATCCTTGTAATTGTGACACCAGTATCCAATCCATCCTTGTAATTGTGTTACCAGTATCTAATCCATCCTTGTAATTGTGAAGCCAGTATCTAATCCATCCTTGTAATTGTGAAGCCAGTATCTAATCAATCCTTGTAATTGTGAAGCCAGTATCTAATCCATCCTTGTAATTGTGAAGCCAGTATCTAATCCATCCTTGTAATTGTGAAGCCAGTATCTAATCCATCCTTGTAATTGTGAAGCCAGTATCTAATCCATCCTTGTAATTGTGAAGCCAGTATCTAATCAATCCTTGTAATTGTGACACCAGTATCTAATCCATCCTTGTAATTGTGTTACCAGTATCTAATCCATCCTTGTAATTGTGAAGCCAGTATATAATCAATCCTTGTAATTGTGAAGCCAGTATCTAATCCATCCTTGTGACTGTGATACCACTATCTAATCCATCCTTGTAATTGTGATACCAGTATATGATCCATCCTTGTAATTGTGACACCAGTATCTAATCCATCCTTGTATTTGTGTTACCAGTATATAATCCATCCTTGTGACTGTGATACCAGTATCTAATCAATCCTTGTAATTGTGACACCAGTATATAATCCATCCTTGTATTTGTGATACCATTATCTAATCCATCCTTGTATTTGTGTTACCAGTATCTAATCAATCCTTGTAATTGTGATACCAGTATCTAATCCATCCTTGTAATTGTGATACCAGTATATAATCCATCCTTGTAATTGTGACACCAGTATCTAATCCATCCTTGTAATTGTGATACCAGTATATAATCCATCCTTGTAATTGTGACACCAGTATCTAATCCATCATTGTAATTGTGATACCAATATATAATCCATCCTTGTAATTGTGGCACCAGTATCCAATCCATCCTTGTAATTGTGAAACCAGTATCTAATCCATCTTTGTAATTGTGACACCGGTATCTAATTCATCCTTGTAATTGTGATAATTATGATTTCATCCATCACTTTAAATGCAGCACCAGTATATAATCCATCCTTGTAATTGTCATTATAGGACGTGCCAGGTTTTTTTTTTTTTTTTTTTTACGAGTTCAATAAACTTCTGTGTAGACATTAAAAGTGAAAATAGAAAGACCACATATATCGGTATAAGAATGGGTAACATATCTTCTACTAAGCCATAAAATAAATTCCAAATCATCGAATGGAACTTCCCTATCCTGCCTAGTACATTGTACATCGCTAAAAACAGGGTCATATCAGTTACTTTTTAAACGAACATTAATGTTCGGTTATTGCCATCAAGAACTGGACTGAGAAATATGACCATATTTGGTAACCACATTCACCAATACGCCATCTACTGTCTAGATCTGTTCCAATGAAATATGGCTGCGCCCATTGCCTTACGCTTCAAATAATTTACTTGCAAAAACATATTCGTTTTATGTAGTAGTTTTACCGAAAATGTTGAAATGTATTCAGTAGATGTTTTCAAGATGCATACGATTTGAGAAATGCATAACGCTAGCGAAATGTGAAGACTAAATGAACCTGAACTTTGCGAATAACTCCAGGTCAATATATTTATGTAAACAAATATTGCGCAGGCGCATTCGTCTCCGTATGTTTAGAAAGTTTTGCTCTTCCGTGTTCATTCCAAAACGGCTGACATTATATAGCATAGGTCTGCAAATATGTCCGCGATTTACTTAAATGTGTAATATATGTATTCTAGAATGTTACAACATTATCAACTAGATGAGTATTTCTATAATTTAGAGAAAGAAATGTATCAATAACGGCATACGAGACGATATATTGTATCATACTATAGGTTACTGTACATGTTTGCGAGAAAGGTAGATACTAGGTGGCATTTGTGGTCAGGGTGACTGGTCATAGCGTTAACATTGTCATCGATTTCCATATTCCATTTTCCTTTGACGAAAACGACCAATAAATCAAATGCAAATGATAATATCTTGTTGCCATGTGCACGGGATTGGTTGTTGTAGGCGATACTTGGAACGTATTTACTGTTGTAAGGGAGATAACTGCAAGATTACGGAAATCAAACGTTAAACCAATTTGATTGGTCGATTCTTCCATGACTTTGGCAATGGGTTTACAATCGAAGTGACAGATACATTGTAACTACGGCAATATTCAGATGATATCAACAATAACACTTTTAGATACGTGTGGTTGGCAGTTGTCATGTTTAAAATGAACAATTATATAGCTTGTTTTTATTTCGGCAAAGTCGAGAATATTTACTGAAACGGACCACAGGTGAAGCAGACTTGGAAATACCGAAACGAAGAAAAATGGGGCTTAATTATAATATAAATTGGCATTATTTTCAGAGAATTGACCCACATATATGTTTTTTCAATGCCTAATTGTATCATATGTAAAATATTAGAGGTTTACGAATTTTAAATTAATTTTTCATGTGCGAATCGCGGCCCGATTGTCGTTAGAGTTGAATTACCGAAATGGCCGATAGTGGACCCAAATCGATATTTTTACGAGAGAATGGACCCAATATAGGATCTATTAATCTTTGGTGTGTGTATAGAGACCATATGCATTTTTTTCCTTTATCTGGAAGTATTTTGAAATAATTTGCAAAATACCGAATTCACGATCAAATAAAATATTTGTCGTCGTCAATTTTGTAAAAATGTGTTTTACTCATGTTTAACTCACGACTAGTTGAAATGTCTGTTGCCATGTTATAATTGGACAGAATTCGCCATCTATAATGTTAGGCTTTTTAATTAAAAGATAATCTACCATCACAAAATATTCAACATTTGACACTGTGCTTGTATGACTTTGTTGGGAAAGAGCAATCACATTATGTTCCGGTAGAAGAAATTATCAAAAAAAATTGATGTTCCAAAATTAGAAAAAAAAGTTACCGATTTCCGTAGAATCTCAAAACCATTGCCACACAACTTGCAAAGTTTCTGTTCCGTGTTTGATTTCACAGGGGCTTGTTTTCTGAAATGTTAAACTAATTCTAATGAATACCTAGAATAATGAACCCGTTTGGCTTCAGTGAGGACCTGTAATTCGCAGCATTCAATTGATTTTTTACTCAATATTAGTTTTTTTTCCAGCAATGCTAAATTCATTTTCCAACAATATGTGATGAAATATTTGTGATGTCATGTTATGAGGCAGAATCCGCCATCTGTATTGTTAAGCTTCATACAGTTCAGTTTCCGATCCACATTTACCGTCACAGGGGACTGGAAATTTTAAAACATCAAAGACAATACCTAAAATACATAATATGTACAAAATATCTAAAAGACAATATCTAAAAGATATGATAATAAGTTGCAGTGTGAATACGTTTACTATTTAAGTCTTATGGAATTTTGAACGAATTTGGAACACAAGTCTTTGAAGTTGTGATGTTGAAGCTGTTGATTTCGGCAACACTATTGGGATATAAGTCTTACTATTGAACGGGTAAGCGGGCTTCAGGTGATTTTTTTTTTTTTTTTAGTTTAGTTGTTAAATCTCTTAAAGGGGCATTCCTTCATTCGGACATCAGAAACATGGACAATTTCTATTGATGAAATATATGTCCGAACGATGATTATATAAGTATTGATGAAATATATGTCCGAACGATGATTATATAAGTGTTTGTGCCAACGAGTAATGTAATTAACGCCGAAATGTACAGGGGAAAGGCGTATCGTATACAAATACCTATGTCTCTGTGGTAATTAGTGATAGTTCGGGTCGAATTAAGAATGTTCAGGACTTAATACTCGAAGAACTTTGGTTTATCTTCTGAGTAAAACTGTCGTATTAATGTAAATGTGATAACTTTTACTACTTGGAAAAAATAACTTTTTTCCAGAAAGTTCAATTTTGATGACCTAAACTTTACTCAAATGAAGGAATGACCCTTTAATCAATCATTTTCTACATTAAACTGTAATATAATGATATTGCCATCAGTTTTGTGATGAATTGCACAATGGTTTAGAAATACTCTTTAGATTTGTGTGGGTCACAAGGGGGTCAAAAGACTTCTAAATAATCAAGTTGTCTAGAATCATTACTATTACGTGTACCTTGCCGGGATCAACGCCTGAAGAGTGCTGTTGAACTTCTTGTTATAACTAAAAAGGTCCAGTGTCATTTCATCAAAACGTGCTGAAAAGTAAACATATCAGTTTCAGGTCAAAACCTTGATGAACACTTTAGGTTGCAGGAGTATATATTTGATTTATAGGAATGAAATCAGGCACAGTATTAAATAAAAAAAATTAAAAAAAAAATTAAAAATAAAATTTTCGGACAGCTTCGAAAATGAAATTAAGGCCGAGCAGGAATGAGAAAACCTAGAACTCCTGTCTGATTCACTTCTTGTCGCCTTTCGGTAGTTAAGCAGTTTGTGTTATTTGCTATACCTTAGAGTAGTTCTTCGGTAAGATGGCGGCAAAACAGAGTACATTGTGTACATTGATTTGTGATAACATGGACAATTACGGAAGCCCTGGAAGGACATTTTGAGTTACTACTTATTACTTATAACTTATTAGTTATTACTTATTTGTTATTACTTATTAGTTATTAATTACTAAATTATTGTATAACAGTACGTTACTTTATCATATCGTCAAGATAAATGATGTTGTATATAAAGGATGTTGTTCATATCGATCCTTTTAGTGTAATTGAGTAATAAATTGTCTGATAAAAATCCCGTTTTTAAACAAAACGTACTTAGTTATAATTCATTTAATTTGATATTTCTTCTTTGTAATTTGTTATTTGTTATTTGTTAATTCTTATTTCTTACTTGTTATTTCTTATTTGTAATTTCTTATTTCTTACTTGTTATTTCTTATTTGTAATTTCTTATTTCTTTTTTCTTATTTCTTACTTGTTATTTCTTATTTGTGACTATTTATTGATAAGAAATAAGAATTAACAAATAAGAAATATCAAGTAACAAATAAGAAATAACAAATTAAATGAATTATAACTAAGTACGTTTTGTTTAAAAACGGGATTTTTATCAGACAATTTATTACTCAATTACACTAAAAGGATCGATATGAACAACATCCTTTATATAAAACATCATTTATCTTGACGATATGATAAAGTAACGTACTGTTATACAATAATTTAGTAATTAACAACTAATAAGTAATAACAAATAAGTAATAACAAATAAGTAATAACTAATAAGTTATAAGTAATAAGTAGTAACTCAAAATGTCCCTCCAGGGCTTCCGTAGACAATAGGCGCAGGTGTAAAATTGCACACCAAGAAACAACAATTGATACTTATTAGGTATGTGATAACATTGGAATGTTTTGTAAATGTATTTATATCTGTCAATAAATGTTTTCGACTTTGTACATTCTGTAATTTTCTTATCTTTTTATTTCTATTTATTTATTTATTTATCTATTCAAAAAAAAATTATTGACTTTTTTTTTTTTTTTTCAAATGTTTAGGAGGGATTATATACTATATGGTTGTTAAATTTCACGGGAGTAATATTTTTGCGACCGTACTTATGAAACCGTTAGTATCAAATGTCAATCAACACTAACTTCTTAACATTATGCAGTAGACACTGCTATACGTTTTATGTATGTATATTCGCTGGGTACTTATTTTCTGCTATATTCATTTCCCGCGAAAATTCCAGCTACACAGTATTGTTCAACTTCGACCATATTTATTATATATTATTTTTAGACATATCTAACTTAATTGACTACAAATCGTCTGGTGGTGTGTTTATATCAGTGCTATAATAGCAGAAGAGTCCAGGACTATGTTGAACTTTATACAAAACATGAACAAATAAAATAAAGTCGTGATAAAAAGAAACATACATAGGATACGAACACCGTCTAGTGAAACATTTGTAGAAAAAAAGTGTGGTGATAATTCATTGGTGTTCAGTAGATTTTTTTTTTTTTTTTTTTTTTTTTGCTTTTTGGTTTTTTTGGGGGGGGGGGGGGGGGAGGGGCTTGAGGAGAGGGAGGGGGGAGCTTTTTATTTCCAGTGATATCATTCGTAGCCGAAAAGACAAGTGCCCACAAAACAAAATTTTCAAAATCCAAAAATTCTGAGTCCTACACAATTCAAAATTTTAACACGTAATATGTAAACAAACAAAAAAAAGAAAAAAAGGGGGGGATACAAATTTTTGAAGCCCATTCCGTAACGTAAAATAAAAATCGTTTTCATTTGTTTATGTAAATATCATAGGGCTGTGGGCACAAACATCATATTGCTAAGAGTGGATGTCATTTTGGAGTCAATCAGACAATGAAAATATAAGCATTAGGCTGTTGAGATCGTTCAATTCAATACCAGCAACACCTCACAGCGAATTTTGTCTTTATACCGAGTTTAACAGCTCGCGAAGGAAGCTCCCAGTTGTTTATAAGCTAAACGGCAGCAGATAAATGTTGCAATAAAAATTCGAACTATCTCCGAGATATAATTTGTACATGCCTCGGTCAGAATCTACTTATGGATAAGCAATTTTGTAGCTTAAAGTACACACCCACTTTTTGCGACCCTCATGGTCCGCCATATTGGATAAAAAATCCTCAACGGGTACACGAGAGTACTAATAGTGGGTAGACCTCTGACGTATCAGCGAATGATGGCGCGAGCCGTCCGTTATAAAGACATCGTTTAGCCACTCACAACACACGTGTTGAAGACACTTGTCCACGTATTACTTGTGTAATACAATTGCGAAATATTACATTTTAATGCATTTGTTCAACAGTGTACTTTGTTAAGACATCTGTACATGTATTTCTTATAAAAGACACCGTTCACGTAATACTCGTTTAAGACACCGTCCATGTATTACTTGTTTAAGACACCTGTCCACGTATTACCTGTGTAAGACGCATGTCTATGTATTACCTGTTTAAGACACCTATCCGCGTATTATCCGTTTAAGACACATGTCCACTTATTACCTGTTTAAAACACCTGTCGATGTATTACCTGTCTAAGACATCTGTCCACGTATTACCTGTTTAAGAACATGTCCATGTATTACCTGTTTAAGACACCTGTCCATGTATTACCTGTTTAAGACACCTGTTCATATATCACCTGTTTATGACACATGTCCATGTATAACCTGTTTATGACACCTGTCCATGTATTACCTGTTTAAGACACCTGTCCATGTATTACCTGTTTATGACACCTGTCCATGCATTACCTGTTTAAAACACCTTTCCATGTATTACCTGTTTATGACACATGTCCATGTATAACCTGTTTATGACACCTGTCCATGTATTGCCTGTTTATGACACCTGTCCATGTATTGCCCGTTTAAGACACCTGTTCATATATCACCTGTTTAAGACACATGTCCATGTATTACCTGTTTAAGACACCTGTCCACGTATTACCCGTTTATGACACCTGTCCATGTATTAACCGTTTAAGACACCTGTTCATATATCACCTGTTTAAGACACATGTCCATGTATTACCTGTTTAAGACACCTGTCCATGTATTACCTGTTTTAAGACACCTGTCCATGCATTACCTGTTTAAGACACCTGTCCATGTATTACCTTTTTAAGACACCTGTCCACGTATTACCTGTTTAAGACACCTGGCCAAGCATTACTTGTAAAAGACATATGTCCAAAACTGGCTTGGTTAAAACACGTGTCCACTTTTTACATGTTTAAAACACATGTACGCGTATTACTTCTTTAAGACACTTAACTAAATATCACCCGTTTAAGACACCTGTCCACGTATAACTTGTTTAAAATACTTGTTTGATAAATTTTCGAAGTATTGCTTTTTAATGCATCTGTCCAAATGTGTACTCGGTTAAGACAGCTGTCCAAATACTTAGAACCAAGTACTATAGTTTTACTTGTGTGGCACCTGTCAAATTAGTATCTGTTTAAGATATGTCCTCAGATATAACCTGGTTAAGACATCCTATTTTCCAAGTATAACCTAGTTAAGACACGCATTGTCCAATTATTACCTAGATAAGACATCTGTCCGTACATGTACAAGTGTACATATTACCAGGTTGAGATATCTGTCCAAGTACACACTTGTCCAAGCATTACAGATGTGCCTGCTTGATATTTTGCATCATGATTATGTCATAAAAATTGAAATTTTACAAGTAGGTTATCAAAGTATAAAATCCATTCCACAGAATATATTCTTATCAGGATTAAATACGCGATTCCTGTTCGTTTTGAAATGTGTATTAATATTATTGTATTTTGGTTATATATAGATGCGTTACCTTTTGTAAGTTTTTGGTTTGTTTTATCTGACGATTTAACTTTTGTTTTGCTTGATATATTTCATTATTATTATTTATTTATCATTTTTATTTTTATTATGTTTGCCCTACTTTAGTTTCGCCGCAAGCCGGATTCTTCTTACGGTTTTACGGATCTTTTATTACGCACTTTCCAATATGGCCGCCCCCATCAAGTCAATGTGTGTTTGGATTTTGTAGAAGGTCGTCATGTTAGCGATCATGAGAAAGGTAGCTCCGGTGACAAGGAGGGGGAAAGGCTGCTGTACATTTAGGAATAATCTTTTTCCTGAGACAGTTAAGTGTGCTTCTACACATGAACTTCGATCAAACATCGCCACTTGCCACCGGCTACGAACAGTGACAACTGGCACTGAATCAAGTTATTCCAGTAAAGAAATAGAACCCCTATTTCAGAAACGCTACATTCCTGTGCGGACGTGTTACGATCTTTGGTATGATGTCCCTAAAGCAGGTTTGTCCTTTGATGTTGAGTACTATGATTCCTGCCCAGATGAGTCGATCGATCCCTGATGTACCATTAGTGTTGGCTCTGCATGATTCGCCTGGAACCGCAGAGGACTTGCTCCCCGTTTTAAACCTATTAGCGAGACTAGGATACAGAGTCATAGCTCCAAACTTCCCAGGTAACTACTGAAATAAAGATATGGTAACCACTGAAACAGAATCCCTGTACATATGTAAAAGTGGAGGGTACACTTAAACATTGTATACTGTAAATCACTTATATTTCGCGAGTACTTAATTTTGCGAACTCACCTCATTCAACTTATTCGCAAAAACATAATTTCGCGAATTCTGATCTCGAAATGACTTTAAGTTCGTGAATGACGTTCACAGGTCGGCGATATTTCCATTTGGAGAATGAAGTGATTTGTTTTCAATTTAAATAAAGCTTTCGCACCCGTTCAGATGTAGTGTTTTGTGACATAAAATTACAATCTGATATAAGTATATAATTTATCATTCTTTTATTACTTTAACGACGATGTCTGTTCACCAACCTAAGGTTATGGTAGATTCAAATTGGATGCCACTTATTCTTGTCATTCTTATATAAATATTCGTGAGGGATTTGAATTCGGGTTTGACTCTACTCGCCAATTAACGCGAAAATAAATCCCACACGAAATATAAGTGATTTACAGTAATTGAATTGGCAAATGATCATATGAAATCAGAGCTTACAATAGAGTTTTTTTTTTACCCATAACAGCGTGTTATTACTGGATGATGCATTAAGCGTTTGCGTGACAGGTACGCTACTTTCAACAATATGTTTATAAAATGGGTCTATGGAAAAATTACTTGGACTATGGGATTTCAATTTTCTGTAGACATATTGTCTAAGGAATTTTCATATATATACATGTACTTTCATACACTGTTATTATAATAAAAGTTACATCAACTTTAGCTCTATTAGGTTTTGAATCATTTCAGGTTATGGTAAAACAAAATGGCTGAACTGGAAAGAGTGGAATGTCTTCACAGGAGCTCTGGATGAAAAGATGCTGTTTGTGTTTGACTTTCAGTCAGCATTAGATATACGGAGGTTTGTAGACATTTTGATCAAAACTTGACAGAAACTTAATGTGCCCTATATGTAGAATTTTATAGTAATTAAACATTTAAATATGGCTTCCAATCAAATTTCTCTAAAAAAAAATATCAGTTTAACAACTTTATATGGCTTGGATATTATGGGATGGGAGATAACTCTTTCTTGAATGGAAATTACCTCCCATTGAGTGCGGTTATAGTTATGGGAAGGGTCAGTTAGCTCTTTGTTGAATAGAAATTATCTTCCATCAAATGTAGTTATGAGAAATTATATTCTTAATTTCAAACGGAAAAAGAAATGAATACCAACGTAAATGGCATAATAGCTCTTTTCTCATGCAAAGAATAAAGCATCAACCAATTATATTTATGTATACCCTGCTAGCTGGCATATTTATGCCTTTACCGGGGGTAATTATATACTAGCATCAGGTTGTCCATCCATCTGTCAAGATTTTTTTCTTTATTTTATTATTTTTATGGCAGTTGTCTCCCTTTCCCTATGTTTTTAGGAATAAACTTCACCATCCAACATTCCCTAGTGAGTTTCCAAAACTTCTGTAGTCCCATATGTAAACACTGTGGTTATGAACATATGTATTCCTACTGCATTGATTCAAATTTTCTTACAGCAGTTATTCCCTGTTTACTTTTATGTCTCTACACAGAATCTTGCCTATTTTCTGAAGCATAATTTCACATCATTCGAACAGGTTCAATAATGTATTTATGATTTTTTGTCAAACTGACTGGTTAACCATAAAATCTTAATGAAGAAGTGCTTTTGGGCAGGGTGGAAATCAGGATTTGTGGGGTGAGTATTAGTCAGCCATACTGGAGACAGTTCTAGTTTGTAACTGTCATGTGTGTTACTGTTACAGAGTAGACGTGGTACTGGGGCACGGTTTGGGCTGCAGTACCTGTATCGCTCTAGTGGGAACAGACAGCAACATCTACAGATCGACCGCCCTTCTTTGTCCAGCGGAACACACAGCCCTCAAACCAACCAGGTAGGTTTACCACAGTACAGAATATCTAAAGAAACATATACTGATAATTGCTTTTTAAATAAGGAAATTATGCTCAACAATATGACTTTTCTGTTGTTTATCAAGCCACCCTATATGGAAAGAATGCATAATTTGTAAATGCCATCTCTTTTTAATTTACGACTCTCTTGGTGAAATGTACTTGAAGTGTCTTAAAGAACAAATTTTATTTTTCATAAACCTTTCAGTCCATAAATGTAGTTAAAAGGTTCTGCACCATTTATTATTAGTTATACAAGATACTGATGTTTTGTGTAAAATTCTATCAAGATGAAGCATCACTGCTTTGTAGTCAAATTGGAATAAATAAATCTGTTTTCGAATTTTTGGCACATTTTTTTTCATTTATCACATGAAACCTCAGTTGTCTTGCTGTCATTCGGCTGTAACTACACCAGGATAGACCTAGAGGCCTCCTCACCTCACTCCTGAATGAATCAGTTGACAAATCTGTTTATTTACTACTTTTGTTGTCTTTCAAGTCTTTATTTATTTATTTTCAGGGGACGGTTACGGTATCAGAACGCTTTAAGGCTAAGTAACTTTTGGGAGATGCTACAAACGCGCCCATTTGTTTGGTTATATATGATGTTAATGAAAGGTTCATACGGATATTCTGGATATACTTCAATGCAAGTGATTGATGCCGCCCGGACTATAGCTGGCAGTCGCTATAAAACGGTAAATACTTTAACTAGGTCACTAGTTACCTATTGTCTTCACAGGTTAAAATGTTTACCTTACTCTTTTGTTCATTCAATTCCTTAAAACAGTAATTAGTTGTTTTGGCTAGTTCCTTTAAACAGTAATTAGATATTTTTGCTAGTTCCTTAAAACAGTAATTAGTTGTTTTGGCTAGTTCCTTTAAACAGTAATTAGATTTTTTGCTAGTTCCTTAACAGTTATTAGATGTATTTGCTAGTTCTTTAAAACAGTAATTAGTTGTTTTGGCTAGTTCCTTTAAACAGTAATTAGATTTTTTGCTAGTTCCTTAACAGTTATTAGATGTACTTGCTAGTTCTTTAAAACAGTAATTAGATATTTTTGCTAGTTACTTAAAACAGTAATAAGCTGTTTTTGGTTAGTTCCTTAAAACAGTAATAAGCTCTTTTTGCTAGTTCTTTAAAACAGTAATAAGCTCTTTTTGGCTAGTTCCTTTAAACAGTTATTACTTGTTTTGGCTAGTAAGAGCTGAATAATGGTATGGTTGAGCATGATGGCTCAATCAGTTGAAGACCAGCTTTGTTTGTTTGTTTGTTTGTTTGTTGTTTACTGGGGTAATGGCCCCAAGAACAGCCAGGGTCATTCTTAGATAAGCTCAACCTATAAAGTGTTTCAATCCCCAACCAGAGCAGCTTTGTCATTCTTGTTGTATCCTTAGCCAGACATCATACCCCTTTTTTCTGGACTGGATGTGATGGGGTCCATGTTTGATGTTCAGTGAGGTAGCCACCAGCTACTACAAAGATACTCCATCTCAAAATGTCCCTGGACAATCAATCTGAAGCGATTGATGCAGCAAACAAACAACTAAATTATCCACACAAAAATCTTTGTTATTAATTTTTGATTAAAATGTTTGTGATGTGAAGCTGTGTTTAAATAGTCGGTTTTCATTTACCAGTTACAGGCATTTATGGTGAGACTCCAAATGCAAGATCTGCCATGTCGTGTGGTGTACCACGGTGTAGAGGATAGTAAGGTACCCCCTGAAGTATCTAGGATGTATGCCGAACTACTGGGCATTAAGCCCGATGAATTCTTAGTATACCACAACGACAGGAAAGTCTCCAATCCAGGTGATATTTTCAGTGTAATGTTGTACTCTTTTCAGGTACAAAAATTGTTAAAAGATAATTATCTCAAAATCTTATTCTAGTTTTTTCAAACATGTGACGAAAGGTTGCCCTTTAAACAACACCATGGTGCAGTATTCCTCTATAACGAGATCACGCATGGATCTCAGAAATTGGACTACTTGAATATTTTTAATATCTTACCGTTAAAAGCAAGCTGAGCGAAGATGGCATTATCTAGAGGTCCATGAGCTAAGAGGCCAGGAGCGGGAGGCGAGAGCGAAGAGGGCCAGGAGCGAATAAGTCCATGGAGCGCAGAGGCCAGGAGCGACGAGGGCCCAGGATGCGCAGAGGGCAGGCGGGCTATATCCAGGATCCAGGGCCAGATCGAAGAGGCCAGAGCGAATAGCCAGGATCAAGAGGCCAGAGCAAGAGGCCAGGACGTGGAGGCCAGGATCGAATAGGCCATGGTCGAATGTCCAGAGCTAGATTCCAGGAGCCATATGCCAGAGCGCAGAGGCCAGGAGTGTAAGAGGCGAGGAGCGAGATGACAGAGCGAAGAGCGAGGAGCGAAGAGCCAGAGCGAAAGGCAGGAGCGAAAGCCAGAGCGAAAGAGAGAGGCCAAAGAGGCCAGGAGCGAAGAGGCCAGGAGCGAAGGCCAGGACCGAGGCCAGGAGCGAGGAGGCCAGAGCGAGAGGCCAGGAGCGAGAGGCCAGTGAGCGCCGAGGCCAGGAGTCAAAGGCCAAGGAGCGCAGAGGCCAGAGTAAACTAGACAAGAGGCCAGGAGCGAAGAGGCCAGGAGCGAGGCCGAGCGAAGGGCCAGGACTCCTTGAAGGGAAAAAAATAATTTTTAGAAAAGGCATTGCTAAACAATCATTTACCTCTGTTGGGTTTTTAAACCCAAAAAAAATTGTTTAAGGTTTTTTTAAAAATTTTTAAAAATTTCTCAAATATTTTTTTTCAAACGGGCCCAAAAGGGCCCCAAACACGGTGAAAAAACCCGGAGGGGGGGGAGGGGCAAAAGGGGAGGAGGGAAAGTGAGAGGGCATTACGGGAAGAAGAGGGAGCCCCAGAGAAGAGGGCCAGGAGCAAAAGGGAGGGAAGCAGGAGCGGGGGAGGAGAGCCGAAGCGGGCAAGAGCCGAAAAAGTAGCCAAACGAAAGCAACCCAAAAATTGGGGAAAAAGGGCCGGGGAAAAAAATTAAAGGGAAGAGAAAAATTTTTGGAGCCTTCTAAACCATTGATTCCCTTTTTTAACCAAAGGCATTTTCCCAATACGAAAAAAGCAGACGAAAGGCCAAATTTAAAGGGAGAAAAGGAAAGAGCAAGGTGAAGGAGCAGAAAAGGGCCGAAGGGAAACAGGGAGGGCAAGAGCCAGCGAGGCAAGAGGCCAGAGGCAAGGCCAGAGAACCAGAGGCCAGGGGAAGAGGCCAGGAGGAAGGGAGGGAGGGAGGAATAGCCAATCTAACCAGAAAAAGGGGCCCCTTTGAGCCATAGCAATGCCTCATCCTTATCCAGGATGGGGATAAGTCAGACCAGATTAAGATGGAGACAAACTATTCATAGCAATTCATTATATAATTTTCCATTTATTATTATGTCTATTCCATATTCAATTACTAATATTCCAGGCAATGCCATATTTTGCCCAAACCTTTCAATGCATAGAGTGGGCCCGGGAAATTTTGGGCCAAAATACCATTTCAATATCCAAGGGGAAGTTTGGTTAAAACCCGGGCAAATTTTCCATTCTAGGAAACCAGTGCAATTCAAATTTCATTCCGGCCAAAAGCCATTACGAAACCAAGCAATTTCCCGGGGAGGCCAAGAAGAGCCGAGGCGAAGGCCCAAAGAGGCCAGGAGCGAGGGGAGAGGGCCAAGGAGGCCCGGGGGGGACCCTGAGGGAAGGCCAAGGGAACATAAACCAAGCAAACCAGGAAGAAACCAGGGGAATAAATTTTTAAAAGGTAAAGGGAAAATTAGAAAGGAGCAGGAGGAAAGCGAGGGGGCAAGAACAGCTGGGGACAGAAACGAAGCAAGAGGGAAAAAAAAGGGAGGAAGGCCAGAGGGCCCGGCAAGCCAAGGGGAAAGGCCGGGAGAAGGGGCCAGGACGAAGAGCCGGGAAAAAGGGGAAGGGAAAATTAAATTCAAATGCCCTCCAAACCCTTATTTAGCCATATAGAAAATAAATTGATTAAAAATAATTTAAAAAAATTTTTAAAAAAAAGATAAAGAAATACCAAAGGGGGCCAATTTTTAGGGAAAAATGAGAATGTATAAAAAACGTGTTCAACCGAAAAAATTACAGAATTTTTAACAATGATTTTTAAAAAATTTTTTTTGGGGAAAAAAAAAGGAAAGGGAAAAAAGAATGGAACCAGACCTTTAAAAAATACAAAATTGAAAACGGAATTGGGAAAAAAACATTAAAAAATTTAAAGGAACCAATTAAGTAAGGCAAAACCCCAAAAAAAAGGAAAAACTTTTTTCAATAAGAAAATTTTTAAATTGGCTGAAAGTTTATTTAAAAATTTTAAAAAAAAATTTGGAAAAAAAAAAAACATTTAAAAAAAAGACTAAATTTCCGGAAAAAATTAATGTTATAAAACCCGAAAAAAAGGGTAAGAAAAGGGGAAAAAACAGGGGAAAAAAATGAGAGAAACACAAGTTGAAACCAGAGAAACAACAGTAAAAAATGGGCAAACAACAAATAAGCTAAGGAAATAACTGAATAAACAACATTTACAACTAGATCTGAGAAACGAAATAACAGTTGAAACATTCTGGAGAAACCAATGTTACAATGAGAAAAAAAGCAGGTACCTCTTGAAAAAAATATGAATACAGTTGATTGGAGAAACACCAGTTACAGTGGTGAAACACCAGTTACAGTGAAGAAATAACAGTTACATTGGAGAAACAACAGTTATGATTGGTGAAACAACAGTTATTGTAAAGAAACAACAGTTACAGTGGTGAAACAACAGTTATAGTAAAGAAACAACACATGCAGTGAAGAAACAAGTTACAGTGGAAGAACAACAGTTAAAGTGGAGAGAAAAAAAGGTACAGTGATGAAAGCAACCATTACGGTGGTGAAACAACACCAAAACAACAGTTACAGTGGAGAAACATCACCTAAACAACATTTGCAGTGGAGAAACAACACCAAAACAACAGTTACAGTGGAGAAACATCACCTAAACAACATTTACAGTGGAGAAACAACACCAAAACAACAGTTACAGTGGAGAAACAACAGTTACCAATACTGATTGTCAGACCGAGACTTCAGCCACAAGCCTTCTGATAGTCAGACAACAGATAGTACATGCGTCAGTACAATATGTTACACTGGCTAGTTCTGTGAGAATGAAGGATGTAGTGTTATAACATGGGCCAGTCATTAGAGCTATACAAACAGCCTGGGATATTGAAGATGTGGTAGCTGTGTCCTCTAGTTCGAGTCTGAATTGTGCTTTGCGAAACCTGACTGAGAGATTTTCTTTATTTTTTGTATACTGTGTGAATGTGAGTCATTTTTGTGATATATTTAAAGAATATTGAAGAGATAAAGAAACATGACTATATATATTGTATTTGTTTTTGATTGTTTTATTGACAAGAAAGTGAAGAAACTGATTGTGAATGAAAAAAAAAATTATTTCTGTATACATGAAGTTTCCTGCTCTAAGAGATTATGTATAAAGATTCTTGTATATAAAAGATACATTAGAATTATATATGAAATTGGAGTAGGCTAACAACATTCTACTATAAATTAAAAACAAAGTGTCCAGACTAACAAGGTTCTACTGTACACACAAACCAAAGTGTCCAGACTAACAAGGTTCTACTGTATACACAAACCAAAGTGTCCAGACTAACAAGGTTCTACTGTACACACAAACCAAAGTGTCCAGACTAACAAGGTTCTACTGTACACACAAACCAAAGTGTCCAGACAAACAAGGTTCTACTGTACACAGAAACCAGTGTCCAGACAAACAAGGTTCTAGTGTACACACAAACCAAAGTGTCCAGACTAACAAGGTTCTACTGTACACACAAACCAAAGTGTCCCGACTAACCAGGTCCTACAGTACACACAAACCAAAGTGTCCAGACTAACAAGGTTCTACTGTACACACAAACCAAAGTGTCCAGACTAACAAGGTTCTACTGTACACACAAACCAAAATGTCCAGACTAACATAGTTCTACTATACACACAAACCAAAGTGTCCAGACAAACAAGGTTCTACTGTACACACAAACCAAAGTGTCCAGACTAACAAGGTTCTACAGTACACACAAACCAAAGTGTCCAGACTAACAAGGTTCTACAGTACACACAAACCAAAGTGTCCAGACTAACAAGGTTCTACTGTAAAAACAAACCAAAGTGTCCAGACTAACAAGGTTCTACTGTACACACAAACCAAAGTGTCCAGACTAACGAGGTTCTACTGTACACATAAAACCGAAGTGTTCAGACTAACAAGGTTCTACTGTACACACAAACCAAAGTGTCCAGACTAACAAGGTTCTACAGTACACACAAACCAAAGTGTCCAGACTAACAAGGTTCTACTGAACACACAACCCAATGTGTCCAGACTAACAAGGTTCTACTGTACACACAAACCAAAGTGTCCAGACTAACAAGGTTCTACTGTAAAAACAAACCAAAGTGCCCAGACTAACAAGGTTCTACTGTACACACAAACCAAAGTGTCCAGACTAATAAGGTTCTACTGTACACACAAACCAAAGTGTCCAGACTAACAAGGTTCTACTGTACACACAAACCAAAGTGTCCAGACTAACAAGGTTCTACTGTACACACAAACCAAAGTGCCCAGACTAACAAGGTTCTACTGTACACACAAACCAAAGTGTCCGGACTAACAAGGTTCTACTGTACACACAAACCAAAGTGTCCGGACTAACAAGGTTCTACTGTACGCATAACAAAAGTGTCCAGTCTAACAAGGTTCTACTGTACACACAAACCGAAGTGTCCGGACTAACAAGGTTCTACTGTACACACAAACCAAAGTGTCCGGACTAACAAGGTTCTACTGTACGCATAACAAAAGTGTCCAGACTAACAAGGTTCTACTGTACACACAAACCAAAGTGTCCGGACTAACAAGGTTCTACTGTACGCATAACAAAAGTGTCCAGTCTAACAAGGTTCTACTGTACACACAAACCGAAGTGTCCAGACTAACATAGTTCTACTATACAAACATACCATAGTGTCCGGACTATCAAGGTTCTACTGTACACACATACCATAGTGTCCGGACTATCAAGGTTCTACTGTACACACACAAACCAAAGTGTCCAGACTAACAAGGTTCTACTGTACAAACATAACATAGTGTCCGGACTATCAAGGTTCGACAGTACACACAAACCAAAGTGTCCGGACTAACAAGGTTCTACTGTTCGCATAACAAAAGTGTCCAGTCTAACAAGGTTCTACTGTACACACAAACCAAAGTGTCCAGACTAATAAGGTTCTACTGTACACACAAACCAAAGTGTCCAGACTAACAAGGTTCTACTGTACACACAAACCAAAGTGTCCAGACTAACAAGGTTCTACTGTACACACAAACCAAAGTGCCCAGACTAACAAGGTTCTACTGTACACACAAACCAAAGTGTCCGGACTAACAAGGTTCTACTGTACACACAAACCAAAGTGTCCGGACTAACAAGGTTCTACTGTACGCATAACAAAAGTGTCCAGTCTAACAAGGTTCTACTGTACACACAAACCGAAGTGTCCAGACTAACATAGTTCTACTATACAAACATACCATAGTGTCCGGACTATCAAGGTTCTACAGTACACACAAACCAAAGTGTCTAGACTATCAAGGTTCTACAGTACACACAAACCAAAGTATCCAGACTATCAAGGTTCTACTGTACAAACATAACATAGTGTCCGGACTATCAAGGTTCGACAGTACACACAAACCAAAGTGTCCGGACTATCAAGGTTCTACTGTACACTTAAACCGATGAGAACAAGTCAAACTCTGACCCTGACAACATGTCAATAAAACTCTGGCTTCTGTTAATGCAAACCAAAGTGTCCAGACTAACAAGGTTCTACTGTACACACAAACCAAAGTATCCAGACTATCAAGGTTCTACTATACAAACATAACATAGTGTCCGGACTATCAAGGTTCTACAGTACACACAAACCAAAGTGTCCGGACTAACAAGGTTCTACAGTACACACAAACCAAAGTGTCCAGACTAACAAGGCTCTAATGTACACACAAACCAAAGTGTCCGGACTATCAAGGTTCTACTGTACACTTAAACCGATGAGAACAAGTCAAACTCTGACCCTGACAACATGTCAATAAAACTCTGGCTTCTGTTAATGCAAACCAAAGTGTCCAGACTAACAAGGTTCTACTGTACACACAAACCAAAGGATCCAGACTATCAAGGTTCTACTATACAAACATAACATAGTGTCCGGACTATCAAGGTTCTACAGTACACACAAACCAAAGTGTCCGGACTAACAAGGTTCTACAGTACACACAAACCAAAGTGTCCAGACTAACAAGGCTCTAATGTACACACAAACCAAAGTGTCCGGACTATCAAGGTTCTACAGTACACACAAACCAAAGTGTCCGGACTATCAAGGTTCTTCTGTACACTTAAACCGATGAGAACAAGTTCAACCGAAAGTGTCCTGATAAACAAAATACCGCGTCAGGCGAACCAGACCAACATGGTTTCAGTATAGGGTCTATGTTACATCTTGTTAAGTGGGAAATGTTGAACTGACTGTCGGGTAGCCCGTTAAAACGGATACTTTGTACTGACTGTCCAACAGAAGTCGATTGGTCATTGGTATAACTCATCAAAGCATGTCTGTCCACACACGAGCATTCATATGTCTATATACACACTTCTGCTCTTCTTACGAATGTCATTTATTGGAAATGTTCGTCAGTGATTGTGTGTATGAATCAATCATGGCTAATTTCCTGTCGACAAAGGATTAAAGGGTAGAGGCAAAAACCAATACTTGTATTCAACACCGTTAGCTTGTAGAATTTGAACTGACTTTTAAAATGATTCACACACACACAAACTCGCCCTCACACTCTCACATATTATATACATACATTTATATATATGCAATTTATTTATTTACTCAGCCTTAAATAAACTTTATCTTATTTCTGATATTGGGTCATAATTAGGAGTCAAATTTACATTTATTCTGCAAATGGTCTATTAGTCGTGAGACCGTTATTTTCTACGTTAGCTTATGTGAAAAGACGACCGCGAAATAAAATTATAAACGATGCATTTCTCTTTCACTAATCAAATTTTCGCGAACCTGTTTTAAAGACGCGCGCGAAAATAACAATTCCTGAAAAATAATTATTTGACAGTACTATTTGGACTCTGCATTGTAAGTTATCAGGATGTACTGCGGCTCTTCTACTATATTGATCGCTTCGGCCATAGGATATGCTTTTAAGATCGATCAATCATTGCTCTATGAATAGATCAACGAGTCCATTAGTTTCACGGTTCGTTTGTCTGTCATTAATACGCGAAAATAATTTATTATGGGCATACCTGAAGTACATCATTGATTTATTTCTTCGCGTTTAAATATTTATTTCAATTTCTTATATAATAAACCATATTACATATAGCTTGTATATACATCGTACTTTTACTGTTTGCATCTAAAATTAATTACAGGTGCGTCACGCTTTTCCAAAGAAAATAGGTGAATTTCTCTCTTAAAAGCTGGTGACATATTTGATTATCAAACCTGTTCTTAAATGAGTTTTCATTTTATATTTTTTTTATGAAACAAGTCTTCGAAGTTTAGATAGATACAAGGTAGGTAGATGGATGGATGGGCGAGACGAGTTTCATAAAATTTCCAATGAAATGATTATAAATTTAGTCTCGACACTTTTTATTCTGATTTCCTTTTGTATGTTGTTTTATATGTTGTATACATATCGTTAAATGGGAATTGACAAAAAAAACAGTTTATACACTTAATATCATTCGTCTTCACATAACTCAGAAAAATTCAATCAATGTTCACATGTTTTATGGTGAAAATATGGGGGTATTATTCAAACGGGAACAGCCATTTTATTGTGCCATTCACAATTTACGGCGTCACATCATTGTCCATATTATGACATCACAATTGATATCTGACCGGCTCAGCCAATGAAAAACGATCCACAGTATATTACACTAATGACATGTAAAACACAGTCATTGACTAGACACGAGGTCAACAGCATGTTTATTAACCATGAATTATTCAAGAATCAATTTCGTTATTCTACTGTATTTTGCCGAATCATAGTATAATACCATTTGGCATTCCATGTGGTATGTACACTATATATTTAAATTGTACGAACACGCGTGCACTTCATCTGCTTTTAACAATATATACAATGTAATAAAATTTAAGATTACAAAACAATTTCAAGGTTACCTAAAACTTGAGAAAAAGTAAATCTGAACATTCCGATGATACCTCTGCACGTGTCACATTAAGATATAACTTTGTATTCGTGAGGAAGGGTATTTTTTCATAAGCCACTTCAAAATGCCACGTTTGATTTAATGGTTTTGTAGGTTTTCGTATTTAAATATACAGCCGATTCAACTTCTTACCGAGAGACGGAGACCTCTCTCTAATTCTAATGTGTTATTAAACGGTAATTTGAATGCACGTGCTGTGAAGCGCGAGAGATAAGGCAGACGGATGGTTAGCTAACCTATTCATGATTTCTTCACGTGGTGAATCGAGTGATGAATATATTTCATGTGAAAGTTTCTACAATATTGAAAGGGAAAGGTTTTAATATATACATATTATTGTGTATATTGCGATCCAGGTATTCATATAATCAAACAGACCATTTGTCACTTTGATCCTGTCGGGACGATTCGCCTGTTCACGATTTCGACATCAAAAACTTTCTTTTTGAAGAATGTCAAATTGGAAGCATCTAGATTATTCTCGGCTCGACACACGCGATTTGGTATCGCAAATCGTCGGTTCGATCAAGGGTCTAACCCGAGCTTGAGAAAAATTCAATCATTATATACATGGTGTATGTTTCATGAAATCAAATCTAACTAATTGTAGGTGTCATATTGACAGATCTAAATGTAGCTGTCATATTGATAGAGGAGAAAGTGTCCCTGCTCGTGTCCCTGACGACGCAATGTTAAAATGTCGTGTTGATATAAACTGATCGATTTATAATTGTTGTTTACTTTATTTGAAACAAAACACCTCATACTGTCATGACTCGTGTTTCGTTTAAAAGGTGACAAGTGTATGGAATGGGCTTACAAGGATGCATTAAATCCAGGCAGACAAACTAAATTTCAATTGTGAAGAGAATCTACGTCAAATTTCCTTAGCGGATTTTCCTGTAATGAAAATGAAATATATCGGACTGTGTATTTACATTTGGAAAAAAAAAGGGGGGGGGGAGGGGGGGGGGGGGGGGGGGGAAGCAAAAGATCATAGGAGAAACAAAGTGTTCTAGATCTGGAATATAGACCTACGACATAGGTATGTAAAAGGAATTCTGATCAGTCTCCCGATGAGGCTACTTTTTTTAATAATACATATACATGTACCTTCCCCTATGAAGCCCCTATCAGATATGCATGTTTATGTTTATACATAAGCATGGACACGGGGACCTAACACAAATTTCTAACCCTCGGTGCACATGCATGCTTTAGAATTTTTGCCAGGTGCCACTCGACGTATTGCCATATCTCTTGTGCACAGGGACTTGACACAAATCCACGGTCCGTATATGTTATCACACGTATACGGACCATGAGGTTTGGAATCTGTACCAAATCCCTGTGCCGTTGTCCTTTTCTATGCCCCCTGGATTTTAGTATTAAACAAAATTTACGACACAGGTACACGTCAAGATTTATTTTCTATTGGTTTACTAATAATTATAAACCTACCAATAACAAATAACAGGTTCCTGTGATATACTACAACACGGCTATTTCAGCGACCTGGGATTTCAGCAATTCCCACAGGCATCTGGTTAGCACTTACAGAACAAAATATTAAACCATATAGTAGAAGTAAGGTCTTACATTTTTTCACTATAAATACTTATCAGTGCAGACGCCTGTGCAATACCTAACGGCTGTTGAGATCTATTGACAGGATTATATAATGAAATTTTATTGGAGTTTTATTCAAACTACTTTTGAAGATGGAAAATCGGATTCAGGACTCAGCAATGAAGCTGTCAATTATACATATTGAATTCGAGGAAATATTTCATTTCGTACATGTACCGTGGTCCATAATATGGACTAGAAATCTAAACTTGGACGATATCGAGGGTATGGTATTTACTGCACACAATAAATATCGCCAGTTGGTACGGATATTGGCCTGTAGGGACATGGGTGATAAAATACAGGATGGCAGCATTGATATTAATTAAACTTCCATAAATACGACAGACAGAGATACAATTACACATAAACGGCCGGCCAATTGATAAGCTTGCACAGAAACTTGTCACATATTTCAAACCATATCGTCCGATTTTCCTTATTTTTCATTGGCTTAAATACGGTCACGTTTATGTTGATATTCTGAGATATTAATCCGACGTTTTTATTTTTAGAATCACCGGGTTAATATCGCGTTTTATGACGTCATGATCAGTGTGACGTCACAAAAATTGCCCAAGCGTAGATTTCCTGTTATCAAGATATGAACAAGTTTCTTTTCTAATAATATCAAGGACCTTTGGCTCGGTAGATATGGTGTTATATCGTGATTCTACAGGTTGATGCAACACCATTATTAACCTCACCAAAGGAGCATTAATTATTTATAAATATAGATGGACCGTGGGAATTTGTAAATATCAGTACTTCGGCACACTAATTCCGGATTTTGACCTAAGTCTCCGGTTCAAGTTTTAGTTGCTATTTATCTCTATTTCCCCGGGCGGCCATCTTACATAATACGACTGGAAAAGCTGTATTGCCTGATCGTTTTATTGGCATTTAACCCTTCATAAATATCACTTAATGTCATAAAACACACCCATTTAGCCCAGTGGTTTAATGGTCGGGACTTAAAAGCCAATTATAGATTAATCACGCAAGAATAATCGCCAGAATGTCGTTTTTCAAAATTGCATCATATCAAAAATGGACTTTTTGTCAAAATCAATATTCATCCCGTTTTGATTTGAAAGAGAAATGATCATAAATATTTTATATACGCATAAAATATCAGTTCATTTCCTTTCGATAACTGCATGTGTAGATTTGAAAGTGAATGTCTTAATTTCTATGGAAAGAGATAAAACGATCGTCATGTATATATATATATACAAACATACACATACCTATATATATATATATATATATATATAATTAACAAAAAAGCTTGAGGAGTAAACCAGTATTGATTTGAAAATAACATAAGCCGATACAAACTGAGAGGCGTCGAAGCATTTTGCGACTTCAGACAGGGAACTGCTTCAGAAAGATCTTTCGTTGAGTCAGCATGCACAAATTGGAAAAAAATCTGTTGAGTAAAGGAATTAAGTTTAGTACCGTTAATCTTTAAAAGTGTAGGAGAGTGATGACATGGCAGCTTTAATTTCTGGCTATAAACTTGGACCCAGTATTCAGGCATTCATACAGCATATCAAAATTAGTATCGATATCAGATATGTATACAATTTAATTCGTTTATCGAATGATGGATTTATGGGGGTGTGGTAGCCGGTAGGGGTGGGGTGGGAGGGATTCTATGAGAACGCGCGTACATTTGTTGTACATGGACAAAAAACTATTATACTATATCGGTATACCATAACACTTTTTTTTTATTATTTTCACGGACTGATCCGCGAAAATAATCTAATTAACTTCCAAACGTCCATGTGATTACGTGTACCGGGCCATCATAATTACTTACAGTACAATTGGCGCACGCGCTCTGGGCTTTGTCGCATGCGCACGTGTATGCTTTTGTAGTGGATTTTCGAAAGTATTTATTTCATTCAATCACGGCGTCTGCATCTGGCTACTTAGCAGTAAACTCGTGAATATTTCTGGTGAAATAAACACCCACACTCCATTTCCACGTCATGTAGTAAGGCAATGATATTTGATGTTCGATGAGGTGACCGCCTGCTACTGTGTGTACCACAGGGACTTGAGAATTGGCTACAGTTTGGCAAAAATGACATATACTGGTATATATGACCACCGTTGATGTCATTTTTGCCAAATTTTAATCCAGCCTCCAAAACGTCTCAAAATGTGCTATACACACTAGAGGAGGTCCAAATACACGTAGACTGTAACTAATTCTCAAGTCCCTGTGATACACACTAGGGAAGGTCCAAACACATGTAGACTAACTAATTCTCAAGTCCCTGTGATACACACTAGGGAAGGTCCAAACACATGTAGACTGTAACTAATTCTCAAGTCCCTGTGATACACACTCGAGGAGGTCCAAATACATGTAGACTGTAACAAATTCTCAAGTTCCTGTGGACAAACCTACTGCTTTTGTGACATCTAATACAACGAATCTGATTTTTTGCTGACACGGCCTTCCGTAAGAGCAACCCATACAGTAAGTTGAAAAACAATGTCCATGACCTATCGAACGTTTTCACTCAAGTCTCGAAATCAAAGATTCTCTTTCAGTGCAGTGGTAAATTTTGAAACGAACCAAAAAGTCCAGTTTAGCTGGGTTTTGTATAAATTGTATTAGCCCGCATGCAATCTGACAGACCATAGATATTGATTTTTGGATTTTTTTTCCTCGCAGGGTATGGGATATAAATTACAGTTTAAATTGATTTCAACCTCCTTGATCTGTCTTACTGTCAGCAGAAAAATGCCAAGTATCGCAATATTTTAAGAACGCTAAAATATTCAAAAACGATTTCGATCGTTTGCAACAGATTAGACATTCATGAATACTGCATAATGATTTCATCCTTCCAAGTGTGGAAAAATTCAGATCGTTGGAACGGTTAATGGAAAATGATATGAAATCGGGAGAATAGAAATCCCACAGAATTAGGACTTGGATGTGTGATTTGTAAATATGATAGAATTGGGAATCGGGGCAGATATGAACCAACAGAATGCCAAATGCTAAAAAGTTACATGAGGATGAGGAAATATATTATGTGCTGGTTACCAAAACTGGAAAGTTCCTGTCCCGAGATTCTTCATTTTGATTTAAACGTATTTCATTTGCCAAAACACAAATGGGATTAGACACGCGTATAAAATTTATACTCCGTCTTTTCTCGTATAACGTAAATGATGAAATGAATATACATGACCGAAAATAATAAGGACAATTGATGATGATGTGAACATGTCAAAAATAGCTATAAGATAAAATTTACCAGATACATTTGTCTTATTATGAAGTCACTGAACCCGCATGTCTGGATTGAATATGAGTAAACTTACAATGTAAAGCTATGGAGATACATTTTTTTATTTTTATTTTTTTTTTTTTTATGTACACAATTTTTCAAAATCTCTATATCGCTCCTGATAATTACCTTTTGTTTCAATTTCCAGAATGTCTTGCTACAAGTTATTTAACTTAATAAAGTTTTCACACTAAAATTACTCATAATGACTGATTACAGTACTAACTGATGTTTTAAGCAACAGACATATCATTTATCGAAACTGATTATTTTTCAATATTCAAATGTAAGTATATATCTTTGAAATTAGACCACAAAGATACCTCTCAAATGCGTGTTATGACTAAACGACTATATTCCATGGTGAAAGTATTTTCGACCTTGGTTTTGTCCAAGTGACATATATTGATCCAACTTTCCAGTTGATCAATGACACAGGGACTTGACACGGATTCCCATAGATACTATGATACATATATATATATATATATATATATATGTTCAGTCCGCCTGAAGAAGCCCGAGAGGGCAGAAAGTCCTTGCGGCAAAGTCTTTTTTTTTTTTTTTTTTTTTTGTTATTTTTTATACATTCACCTTCGCAAGGACAGATTTCAATTTCTTATATGCTATATATATATATATATTGACCATGGGTTAAAAATTCGTGCCAATTCCCTGTGATCACTGATATGGGTGCCGTTCGTGTCGTTTGTATGTCAGTTTGTTTTTATATTTTCAAATAATTCACATCTAAACACTTGACACCGCCTCCTACAGATGTAGATTACGCTAATGAAATGTACATCAATGTATATTTCAATATCTGTCAACATTTCTTTTATACATTTATAAATGTGAAAGTAAGATGAACAAATCTTGCCCAACAAACTGACGATGTATTGTATGAACACCATTCAGGCTAGTTATTGATCGGAAGTGTTGATATAAAACAAATTTGAATTTTAATGGACTGGGCTTTAAATATTTTTATGCTCATTATTATATAAAAGCAAACCCATCAATTCGATTGAAATGTCCCTGTTGTACGTAATATTTTCACGCTCTATTGAATATATCTGTATTTTGTAATAAATAAGGGACGTTATTCTAAATAAATTAGACTTCCAGCGTCAAGTTTCTTAAATGAACTACACAGACGTGTTTGTATTGCTAAATACGAAATGAAAAGCCACGAGGATTTGTAAAGCGTGTGAATTTGAAATATGGTAACAGTGATATTTGATATTTGATAACTTTTTTTCGCGTGCGCGGAGGGAAGGGGGGGGGGGGGGGGGGGGGGCAGGGGTTATCCACCAGCTTGTCTTCGCTAGCCTAACAGACACTTACAACGCCCCTTTGCCTTCGGAAGATCAAATTGTCGTTAGCTGGGCGATAATTTAAGGTAAAGTAGCAAATCTCAATCATTGATATTTTATGTGTAGATAATACTGTACATTGTATATCGATAAGCGATCCAACACTGTTGACATTTCTCTACCGAATATTTTTTACAAATAAAATACTCTCTGTTACTAGTAGATATTTAGCTGAAAGATATTGTATTGCCATAAATGTTACATGTAAGGTAATATGATTGGACATAAGCTAAGACAACATTATATAATACCTCTTCTTTAATATTCATATCAAATTTCATGTACATAGATATGGCTTTGTAATTACATTATCAATAATTTGGTATTTCAATAAGTTTGAAGACAATGAAAGAAAGGGATAAGAAAAGGGAAAAAGAGACTGAAGAAGTAGCAGAGAGCTTTTTAAAGAAAATAATGGCATGGGAAACAACCAGTTCTTGAAATAAAGTTCTGAACTTCATTTATAGATTACAAGATAACAGGTCACCGTTTAAGGTGCTACGTTTGTGTTTCAACCTTGTTGTTAAAAAAATAGCTTCCTGCCATCTATCTAGAAATAAGGAGGGGGCTACATGGACTTGATGTTTAACATATCCTTAACAGTTTGTAGCGTTGATGCGTTTTTGCAAGAAGAGTCAATATCATCCCAAAGCCGAATAGATGAAGGAACGAAGAAGTTCTTGGAAAATTGGAGTCTGTTATTTTATAAAACATAGTTGTCTGTATTTCAAAGGATACATGGAGTAAGTTGTCTGCATTTCAAAGGAGATATGAAGTAAGTTTTCTGAATTTCTGAGGATATATGGAGTAAGTTGTCTGAATTTCCAAAGATATATGGAGTAAGTTGTCTGAATTTCCAAAGATATACGGAGTAAGTTGTCTGAATTTCTAAGGATATATGGAGTAAGCTGTCTGCATTTCAAAGAATATGTGAAGTAAGTTGTCTGAATTACCAAGGATGTATGGAGTAAGTTGTCGGAATGTCTAAGGATATATGGAGTAAGTTGTCTGCATTTCAAAGGCTGTATGGAGTAAGTTGTCTGCATTTCCAAGGATGTATGAAGTAAGTTGTCTGAATTTCAAAGGATGTATGGAGTAAGTTGTCTGCATTTCCAAGGATGTATGAAGTAAGTTGTCTGAATTTCAAAGGATGTATGTAGTAAGTTGTCTGAATTTCAAAGGATGTATGGAGTAAGTTGTCTGAATATCCAAGGATATATGGAGTAAGTTGTCTGAATTTCCAAGGAGATATGGAGTAAGTTGTCTGAATTTCTAAGGATGTATGAAGTAAATTGTCTGCATTTCTAAGGATATAAGGAGTAAGTTGTCTGCATTTCCAAGGAGATATGGAGTAAGTTGTCTGCATTTCAAAGGATATATGGAGTAAGTTGTCGGAATTACCAAGGATGTATGGAGTAAGTTGTCTGCATTTCAAAGGATATATGGAGTAAGTTGCCTCAAATTCCAAGGAGATATGGAGTAAGTTGTCTGAATTTCTAAGGATGTATGGAGTAAGTTGTCTGAATATCCAAGGATATATGGAGTAAGTTGTCTGAATTTCCAAGGAGATATGGAGTAAGTTGTCTGAATTTCTAAGGATGTATGAAGTAAATTGTCTGCATTTCTAAGGATATAAGGAGTAAGTTGTCTGAATTTCTAAGGAGATATGGAGTAAGTTTTCTGAATTTCCAAAGATATATGGAGTAAGTTGTCTGCATTTCAAAGGATATATGGAGTAAGTTGTCGGAATGTCTAAGGATATATGGAGTAAGTTGTCGGAATTACCAAGGATGTATGGAGTAAGTTGTCTGCATTTCAAACAATTAGCTGTGAATGTTATTCCTAAGTGTTTGTGGTTTCCAACGAAGTCAACATGAACATTATTTGATTTGATATCAATGTCAATTGAGTTATTAGAGTTTAATATAAGCATAGCTTCAGTTTTAGCAGGATGAAATTTCACAAGCCATTTATCAACCAAACTTTGAATGTTTTGAAGGTCATCATTGACAGATGTTTCAATTATAGCTGATGAATTATCATAATAGCAGTAAGTATTTAGAAGCAGATTTTTGATATAAGAAATTCAACTGCCACATTACAACAGTGTGCCGCTAGTTATGAAGGCAAATGAAGGTACAATCTTTCAAAAATTATGTATGGAAAGCCAAGTTATTTAATTTGGTTACGTAATTAGTAATCAGCGATGCTCCAAGAACAAAATGAAATTTTGACTCGTCACAGAGATAACTAAGTAAGGGAAAGTTTGATTGACGAATCTGAAACATCATTTGTCCTAATCTCTATCGCCTGTCCGATCTACATACTTATTTAAAGGTTCCTTGAGTTGGAGTGTATATAAACATCATATATTTTAGTTTAAACTTTATCATACATTGAAATTGTACATACATGTATACAACATGTATTTGGTACTTATGTAAATCCGTTTCCTTGTGTTTATAAATATCGTTTACAATAGCTGGACATAAATATAAGTAAGGAGGAAAGCATTGAACATTTTAGACCGTTCAGAATTATTATCCTGTAAAGAGCCATTAATTATTATAAACGCCATGCTGATGTTTAGGTAAACACACTGAGGTGTGACATACGAACGTGTGCCTTTAAGCTTATCACAACGTGTGCTATTACAACACCTCATACCTTTAAATATATAGAGCCACATGACCGCTGACCTCATAGAACGCCCATTGACCTTTGTGCCACCCCACAAGGGCAGCCGCATTGAATAAGCACTGATTCAAACCTGTTTCCATTTTTAATTAAATGTGCCAAATCGATTGCAGGAATCAAGTTTACAAACGAAACCAATTTTCATTTCATGTATTGCCCCCAAATAGTCTGTCATTCATACGTTTCTTCTATGAGTGAAACCTACATTGTATAAACACTTATGATCAAGATGTTTTCCTCAACCCTGCATTACATATTACGTATAAGATAGACATCTGACACATTCTATGAAATATCCTAAAATTTATCCTACATGTATATACATTACATGTGTTCTAGAAACGACATCTTCTATTAAATATTTTATGAAATTGATATCGGATATCGACATATTATCAAAAGGCTATGCCTCATTTGACATT
The DNA here is from genome assembly GCF_902652985.1 of Pecten maximus. NCBI lineage: Eukaryota > Metazoa > Mollusca > Bivalvia > Pectinida > Pectinidae > Pecten > Pecten maximus. Next base: position 42,148,739 of record NC_047024.1, read on the forward strand.
GATCTTTGAATAATTCTGGAGGCTGTCATAAGATAACGTTACAAGGTTATGCATATTTCTTATATAAGATTACTGACAGGTTTTCATATTTCCTTTCATGAAATATATTCGTCTTTATCTAAATGTTAACTTGGCCTTCTACATACAACAATATAACCAAATCAATTGTATTCACTTTCATTAAACACATAATCAATACTGGTCCTTGAAGAAATAGGTTAACCGAAATCCAATTGTCATTTTAATTAACCCTACTTAGAACTTCCCAACGGAATAATAAAATGATAGCGATCGCTACAACAGAAAACATTTTCTAAATAAATGACAAAAACCTTCTGGAATTTTTCTGAACCACGACTTCATTTGCATATCGATATTGTCTGCATGCTACAACAGAAAACATTTTCTAAATAAATGACAAAAACCTTCTGGAATTTTTCTGAACCACGACTTCATTTGCATATCGATATTGTCTGCATGCACTTGTGTTTTTTTTGTTTTTTTTTGTTGTTGTTTTTTTTTTTTTTTTTGTATTTTTTGTACTTTTTTTTTTTTTTTTTACCGTTACATTTATCGCCACGTATAAACTATCATATATATATATATATGTACCCAACAAACTTCTAATAGCCTGTTCTAGGACAGTGACAGCCTTGACAATAAAACCAAGGCTATAGTAGAAACGTCAGTCAGAGAGCGCCACAAACAGCTGGAATTCCTGTTACAAACTCGAAAGAATTATATTGAGGTTTTTTTTATTCATTTGATTCAGGAAGGTCATTGATATTTATTGATTTGTAAGCTAGCTAGGAAAACGTAGGTTAGTTTAGTTAAAGTTGGTTCTAATAAACGTCCTTGGTTGTTATTGATAAGGACGGCTATATTTTAATTGATTACGTTCGGGAAAACTCGGTGATTTTAATGGATTAAGTTCGATCGGGAAAACCATGTGATTATAATTGATTTAGTGGGTTTGCGAAAACTCTGATTTTAATTGATTGAGATGGATATGAGAAAGTCGGTGTATAATTTATACATTAATGAACACATAGGTCGAATAGCCAGTAGATTTCACTAGCTATCTAGGGAATGATCCCAAGCTGAAGAACCAATGATCGTGAAGCAATTCTGTCATAAACTGAAAGCGAGGATTTTACGTGGAATAGAAACTATTTAACACCAACGACCGTTTCATTCAACCCCGCTTTAACCAGACACGGCAGACGTTTCAAAGTCCATAAGAGTGACACGGATGCTCGAAATACACATTGATTCCCAATCTTTTTTATTTGTGGTGGTCACAATAGTACTACGTCGCTATAGATACGGTGATGATTGTGCAACACGCTAAGATTCTCGGCTGAATTCCTGTATTAATAAGGAAACTGTGCGGCTAAGCGATATCAAAATATCCTCTAATAATGCCATCCCAGCATCGCTTATAGATTTACCTGTAGTATGATGCTGTTGGATACACTCTGTGCCAGCCCTGATACACTTTTAAACTAGTCGATACCATATACCTGTTGTAAAGAGCTCTGTAGCGTGCTATAGGAATCCGTTATAGGAAGGACCAGGGATTTAACTATCGGACAGGTAAGGCAGAAAATTATTTTTTCTTAATTTTTTTTTTAACTCCCTATGTTTTGATCACACGAGGCTGCTGATCATGATACAGGCACCACATGAGGGTATCCTTTTCCTTAATTTATCATTTTTGTGGTTATTGGTAGTGAATGATCAATCCAAATCATACGAAGCTCCCTTATTAGTGTTAATGGTCATAGTATACGGGTCTATAGACTGAGGACGTATATATACTAACTAACGGCCATCGTGAATATACAGGGATACAAGGAATATTCAGGGAGCTTAATTTGCATCCGCATCATAATCAGTTATTTATTTGCATATCATGGTTTGATAATATCATTTGGTTTGATTAATTGTTTATTGAAAATAGCAATGTTCCTTGAAATTTTCGCTATGTCATGTTTTATAGCCATTGAAGTCTTATTTCCATATTCAATAGAAAGAGTTTCATAAGTTTTTTTTATTGTTGTTTTTTTAATTTGCATGTATACCGTATATTCATTATGAATAGTATATAATAGATTCATAAATGGCTTTGTTGTCTCGGTTGGTAGTTTTATAACTAGTTAAAGCTGGTTACATATTCATGATAACGATCTATGATCGTGTTATAACCATTTAAACCTTATTTAAATAATCGTGATAATCGGCATTATCAGATTTCGAATAGGTATATTACAATTACGATAATTGTTAGTAGTTTCTGCTGTCATTCATTACATAATGCTTAATGACAATGACCTTCTATTGTATGTAAATATGTACCGTTTATGTATCAAACAATTGCTATCATTAAGCCAACGAATAATGTACGAAGTAATACATGGGGAAACTTTAGTATATGATTAAAGTAACACTTTAGAGAATATAAAATTATTGCAGTATTAAATATATTCACATCTAATGAAAATTGAAACAACCTCAACGGAAATGAATTAATTGTTGTCATGCTTTGGAAGATTTGTTTTTATTTGTTTTATTTTTATTATTGATTTGTTTATGTATATATCCCGAAAAATGGTAGGACACTAGCAAAATAGCAACCTTTTAGAAATATAGATATGTACTGTATTGTATTTATACATAATCTCAATTTTATGATACGTTCCCTTCTTAAAAGCATAAACGGTACAAGACAAATCCATTGTAGTCATCTCTAGACCTAGGGCATCTATTTGTGGTTATTTTCACTCTACCTGTACTTGATAGTCTCGTTCGTTAGCCATTGTTCGGGACAATGTAGCCAATGGAAAGTCCTGAAACCGTTTCCAAATTATGATTTTTCATTCGGATGACACTTTAAAGTGACAACGTCATCAGCTGAGGCAATCATTATCATCTACGGCTTTAGGTGCCACGAGTACATAAACAATTTCCCCCTTTTTTTATTTTTATTTTTTTTTTTTTGTAAACAAATTCGTTGTTAAGCTACCCTTCCTTTATCCATTGGTAAACCTTTGGGCAGGTGTTCGATTCCATGATGTTGACAGTTAATATCGACAAGTGAATCATGCTCCTCACGGGAATTAAAGTAATTATTAAAAATGGTCTAAGCGGGAAACTAAAGTACATGGACTTGGTGCTCCAATACCTACACAGAAAGGTATTCCCATATGGGATGAATGAGTGACTATAGCATGAAAGGACAAGAATGAAATGGAATTCCCAACAGCAATAACTGATATTTTATCAATTACAACATTTTTGATTTACCGTTAATGGGTTTCGGACACAGCCAACCTTGGATAGAAACGCGTTCATTATATCGGTGCTATAAAGCGCCCATACAAATCAACGCTATACCGCTAGATAGTGAAAGACAGTTTTGTGAACTCCGACCGAATACAAACACGATATTTAAATAGAGATTCTGTCAATCATATACATATCTTGTTTTGAAGTAAACACTATAATATTTATCACTGAATAGAGAAAATGAAGGTTATTTCAGATATTAGTTTGATATGATTTTTTCTGTGATCTGAAATAAATTTATAGGCAGATTTTTCAAGCGATATATGTGTTGCGTTAGTATGGGTGAAAAAAACTGGTAGATTGTTTTGCTCACCATACGGCGAAGTACAATGGCTAACATTCTTACTGAACTATTATACCATCATCAGCTGTTTGTAAGACTACCTGTCACAGCTTATTCGTGACTCGATAAACCATTATGTTTATCAGGGGTTCCCCCATAGAAGTTTCTAGTTAATTAGATATGTATGAAGTATACATAACGAATATTTGTGTTTGAAAATTGTAGACACCGTTATCAAATTGATTCCCTAGTAAGGTCATCAAGTGACCCTTAACAATATGAAGGTGTTGGTGACCATTTTCTAGCCTTTTCTCGGTTACTGGTTACTTCTCTGAAATAGTTCTGGTTCACGGAGAGGACTAATATGTCCGGTATCTCTCTAACGAGATCGTGGATGTACTTTTTGTTCAGTAGATTAATATGTTTTATTGTAAAGCCCAAGCTATGACATCAAAGCACAGCCGTATTGAATAAACACATAGATTGATTCTTGGTGTTTCTCTGGCTAAAATGTTTTAAACCATTTCTCGTACATATTTACCATGACAAGCATGATCATCCAATACCAAGGGGAAATGAAGATGCAGCGTACCTAACTACTGTATAGTTAGTAATATTCATGGGGGTTCAATTTCGCTTCCTTCGCGGTCATTAATATAGCGTGAAAATAAGATCCCAGTGATTTTTAATTGTTTACAGGAAATTGTTTACAAGGCATGACTCCACGAAATTTGCTGCCCGCAAACTAGGTTCATCAGGGACAACCTTGAAATATGCAGTACTCTGTTGCATTCTGACCAATGCCAATACGATTATAGTCAATACGCTTTCAATAGCGGCAAGTCTTGCCTATGTTCGACACGTGAACATGTACAAAAGGGGTGAATGTCTTGATTGGATTAAAATGTTTACACAGGCATTGTTATTGGCTTTAAATATGTATATTGATATTAAGGTACTTATTTATGACTTTTTGTAGTTTTTGGCAGTTTTACAGGTAACAACAACACGTGATGATTTTAGTGTTGTTGTGTGTTTGTTAAATCCTAATTTACAAAGACAGAAGTACCTAACAGTTGTGAATACATGTTTAATGGCGACTATTGAGGTATCTAAATAATATTTCGACACACTTGTTCAATACTGATTATATGAGGGACCGATTGTGAACCTCGTATTGAAGGAGGTTGCAAGGATGTTCTTTTTAAGTCCTACTATTCTCTGACTATGACCACAATTGTGGCTTTTAATTAATTGAGGATCCGCCTTATTCACTTGATCTCGCTCCATCACATTTTCATCTATTGCCAAAACTGAAAACAGCTATTTCAGGCACCCTAACCTTAACCATAAGCTAACATGCAGTGGATGACTTTCTGAACAGCCAAGAAAAGGAGTTCGTTAAAAGTGGCATTGTGGCCCTCAAACACCACATAGATACTAAAGGGGTTATGCTGAAAAATTTTCGGCAAATATCAATTTTGCAGGTATTATTTTTTGTTACACACTTGTACACTCATATACATTAATATTTTAGTGTTTAGAAATATACAAATTCACTTATTTATCATACTATAAAGTTGCTATTCACTCCAGACACAACAGAAATGTATTTACCACTACCATTTGCAGGAACAAGGTGATGTAACAGGGACGGAAACATAATACACGTTTTCATCTTTTTATTTAACCATGTTTCCAGAATAGGTACTTGGTGTTGGTGGAATCATATTATAATTTACCGTCATTAAATATTTTATCTAATGAATTCGTCATCGTGGCATCACAAAGCTTTAAAGAAAAGTATATTGGTAAATTATGATATAAAAAAAACGTTAGTAAATATAGTTAAGGTGATACGCAAAAACGTGACATGGCGTTTAGGTTTACATTATCACACCGTTATTCTTGTGATAACATATATTCTATAACGTTGTTTATACACGGCGAAATCTAACTGAAAATTTGTCCGTTCCTACCCCGAGAAGTCCAGTTTTACAGTTTTACCCATAGACTCATATGTTTTACTTGTAACTCATTTGAATTATTCAATACATCTGAAATTCATATTAACATATATATTTAACTGCACTACGTATAATAAATTCGATTCGAGAATTAATTCTGAGATAAGTCAGCATATTCATGAGTTCTCAATTCATTTTCCCATTTTTCAGCGTAACAGCTTTCTTTTTCATCCAAGCGAAACTTATCGGCCATTTGCTCTTCGTATATATCGAAAAATAATTGGATATATGCCACACTCTCGCGGTTAGAAAACAACCAGGGTGTGATACACAGACCAGTGTGTGATACCTTTGTCTAGATCCTGGGATTACCTACAGCAGAGTCGTGGAAATGTTTGATCCACCCAGTCGACGTCTCTAAGATGTTTGTTACACAGTCCGGGTATTGTTCATTCAGTAAGGTGTACTCATAACAATCAGTGACCTTCTATGTGAACTCACTGACGCTAATAAAAGCAATCTCAACATTAATAAACATGGCTTTTGATATCAATAATCTTACCGCTGTTTATATAGGAATATATGCATCTCAATTTGATTATTGACGAGTAAAACCTATATCGGCATGCAAAAATGACTTGGTGTTCTGGCACATGATTGACTAGCCGCCATTGTTGATTCGAGTCATCAAAACGTTTTATTGCACGACACTCTTGTATTGGAGAGATATTATTGTGTCACTACTTAACGTTAAGTATTTTATTGATTATTCTGATATACACTTCATTGAAAAAAAGCTACGAAGCTTTGAAAAAAGAATAAACATTGTTTCACATTGCATAATATAATATAGTGTTTTTGGAAGTGTCTTCTAGATTTTGACCAGCTGGTATTAAAACGTTCGCTTTTGCTGTTTCTATTTGCATGCCTGCCATTTTCAAACCTGTTCTGTTCTGGCATAATCGTAGAACGCACGTTAGAGGAACAAAAACGTATATAATAAGTAAAGGGCCGTATCTCAAATTTATCTATTTTTTAGATTTTAAATAAATTACAACTACGAGTGACATTTTCTTAAAGAATTTGTACATTATATCAATTTAAATGGTCTAATTCTGTTAAAAGACAGTGTGATTCAAAAGAATTAGACAATTGCACTTGATATAAAGAACATATTCTATAAGAAAAGCTCAGTCGGAATTGTAATTCATCAAAATCTAAAAATTGATAAATATGAAATACGGCACTTTACTTCCAAGCAGGCCATGTTGGCGATACCGTACGTCCTTGTTCCTCTAAACAGTCGGTATCGAAGATACACCCCGATATTCTCTATCTTGGCGTGCATACCATTTACTAACCTGTTCTGTTCTGCCATTTGCTACCCTAATCTGACAGAACGATATGTTTTGTTAAATGTACTTGTGAAGTAAGCCGTTCTGTTCATGATTTGCACGGAGAGAAAGATATTTAACTACAGATGACGATTTAACCGATATATAGCATATACATGTATATTATAGAAAAGCTACTTTACTAAAAGAACACTCAGATTTTAAGAAACTGTATTAAACAAACAAATGGAACAGGCTGTCGATCAAAATGTTTTGGATTCGACAATTTTTACTATTCATTTTTTGTTTGTTATATATTTATTTAGATAAGAATATTTTAGATTTTTACATGTACACTAGTGAAATTCACTGCAATTCTAACCCTCAGTTATCAGAGCCAAGGAGGTGTACCTTGAAGTCAATCATTGATAAGTATATATCTTTTTGCAGGAAAAAATATTCAAATTTACACCCTCCTTTGATGTAAAAAGGAAGACCAATTCACACGTTATTTATGCATGACCATGCATGAAGGAGAGTGCTAATGGATCTGTTGATAAATGGTGACAGAATATTACACATTTTAGCATGACTAAATGCTCATCGTTAGTTGAAGCTGTTAACCGTAATGTATTCTAGAATTTGAAGGCATCAATACTATATTAGATATTGTTATATAAATAAGTATATGTAAACATGTGGTAAGTCTTCATAAACAGGTAACTATACTTAGTGGTCGGGTGGTCTTTAAATAAACAGGGATTTGCAGACGTCATAGGACGGAGAATTATGAAGATTCCGTACAGTAGAAGGTCACTGGTATTGCATTTTACTATGTGTCCTATCCCATAACGTAAAGTCCGATTAGGCGCCAGATCAATACACTGAACATTTAATCCTTATTTGTTAAATTCAGTGTAAATAAATCAAAAACAACCGAGCACTTATCGGCCTATAGTTTAGCTAACCACAGTGTGTTAATCAATGTTAGAGAGAGGAGTCTGCTACAGTAGTATTACACGGGAGTCTGCTGCTACAGTAGTATTACAAGGGAGTCTGGTACAATCGACATCATGACATCTATACAGAGCACTCCGAGATCCGCTCCTAAGGAAGGTTGTATATCAAAACTGTTGGCACGCACGATTCATTTAATGCGATCCCACACTTTTTATCTGTACCATGCTTTCAGAATTATCCAAAAAGGCTATTGATTCTTTTGTATTAGTTACACTTTTCTATTTGTTTTATATACATAGTAATGTTTGTAAACGTGAGTATAGAATTTCCAATATCTATTTCAAAATACGTAAACTGTAGTTGAATCAATATTTTTACCTTCAAAAGTTGGATTCAAAGGGATACATAGATAGTTCTGTATGCTGTCTGCTCACCGTGTAATTATATCTATCTGTTAAATAAACAATAAACAATAATAAAAACAAATGTGAAATTAATTCAATACGGGAAGGAAAATGATGAACATAACAAAATTTTAATTTAGATTTCAAACGGAATCAATCTAGGCTATGGTCCTAGATTGGAACCGTGAGCGAATGTAGTGTGGGGATGGTTAGATGGGGGACCTTGGCTCATTAGACAGTTACAGTAATTACTGATATCAAGTAATTATATGTCAACATATTAAATTGCTAAAATTGATAAAATCTGGATATTATGTTGCTGCTGATGTAAAGCATATGAAGAGTTGTTAGATCATATTGCTGATCGGGAATAGGTTTAATATGCCTCTTTTCTGGTTAAACTTCGGATAATGTAACTGACAGATCGGTGTTCTCTTTAGCAGTACCACTTCATAGCAATATCATACTTATATACTTCTTCTGAATCACACGTTTGGTCTAGCGAGGGTTTAGAAAGCTACTTTAGGTGCAGCCTTGACAAAAGCTGATAAAGTGACTTTGTCCATGTGTTTACAGCAGACTAGTTTTGTTATAGTTGGTTTGTGTTCCGTGTGTCGGGTGTGTGAGGAAAGCCAAACTAGAAATAAGTCCGTGTACATGGAGGATGGTTTAAAGCAGGCAGGCAATTGCTCATTTTGTTGAGCCTCTTTTGGGTTCAAAAGCTAATAAAATGATAATTCGATAATATAAAATCAATGTTCAACAAAATTATTTTAGAAAAGAAATCAAAAAGCTCCATTGAAAGATGGAGAATCAATATCGAGGAGGTCCCGAAGCTATTAAAAGACCAATGACTTATATAACTGAGTATCATACATCACATCAAGATAATGGAAGATTCTGTTTATCTAACAAACTAAAAAACTTTGCCAACTTTCTTAAAAACCACATGAATCAGAATTACACTATATTGTCACTCTATTCCTCTCCCTTTTGTGATGCAAGAGTTGAATCAACGTGAATCTGCAACTAATCAGAGCTCTCCTAAGTGTTACTACACACCATATGAACATTTATTACACTATATTTGGTATTACACATCACAACATCATTCATAGTATATACATTAAAAGCACTTCCTTCCCGGGATTGATTGCTGTAACTTTATTTGTGTCTATAAATTTTTTCTGGATTTCCAACAAATTTAGCCTCCCTGAATCGTCCTGGAAGGATTATGATTGTATAGTATAAATTATCTATTCTTCGTTATATCATCATTTAATACTAAAATTACATTTCAAAATATTACGCACTTTTTCTGTAGAATTCATTCAAAAGGTATGTTTTCCTTATGTTGATATACAAAAGATGGAGAGACAGACAAAAATTCAGAGGTAGTACGGAAATGTAAGCGAAACCGTAATGAAAATCGAGAGAAAAAAAAAGAAGAAAAAAGAATCTAAAGGTGGAAGACACTTGAAACAGTGATAATAAGACATTATGTTCCAGGAGGGAAGGCGTCTTCTGCTCCGTATATCAACAAGCATTGAACATATCTCACATTATGTATCTGACTCCATACAAGGAAACATTTCACAATAGGATGACACTGGCCATAAAGTTTTGCATTGTTTCATCAATCTGTACCTCTAGAAACCCTGTGTTGTTGGGGTTTCTTTTTCGTTAGCAGTCAACATCAGTCATGAAAAGATGGAAATTAGTCCTTGAATATTGAAACAGCAATGACCTGCCAATACCACACAAAGAAAATTAAAAATAACATTAATCATACATATCACATGTAGGGTGACCTGGAGAGGTTAAGATCTTGAAAAAGAAAATTAATCATTTGGAAGTAGAAATCGTCACGATTACATGTAAAACAGATATAACTCTAAATGTCCATTTGTATGGAAAGCGCTTCAACGTATGTTAAATCTATCCCTCCTTCCCTATATAATTGCTAAATACATATGATCGAGCAGACAAAACAATATATTAACCGTAAAATAGCTGGCCTAAATCATTTAAAACAACTAACGTTTCAAACGGAATTCATTAGATATCCAATACTCAATTTGTGCATAATTTACAGAGTCCCACAAAACTATTTCGCAGAGGTAGGTTAGTGATGTTTTTATAACTACTATTAGTCTTTAATATATGACACGAGTAAGAAGAATGGAGATATATGAGAACGTGCCAAGATATTTAAATACTTGGTAAAGATTCATCGTGAAGATAATCACTGTTTATCTTTAATGCAGTGTGAAAAGTCACATATTTAAATGTAGAGAATATTAACATCATAGAAAAAAGAAACTATTGAGAATTTGGTAATCTGAATAATTAGACTGTATCAGCTAAATAACGTGACAGTTTTGCATCTTTCATGGACGAAGCGTGTACTGCGATAGACATTCGACGAAACATGTTTCTAGCTTGATTTTACAACGAATGTATCAACTTATCTATATGGATATTTAAGGCTAATTTTCTTTGTGCTGATGTAGATTTTTAAAAGCATTTTGCACAGGAGGATTAACGAGAAATGGTTATACAAGGAGGAACTTTATCATGACAGAGGTGACAGGAATAGTTTCAGTAGATCTTACAGGAGACTGTGAGAATTACTGTCTGGTGCCGACGTTCAAATCTCACCGTTCTTATAACATACCGATAAACGTCAGTTGTATTTATAACAAAGGCCAAGCCCATTCCACTGCAACTTAAATGTATGTTATTCAACATACAATTGTTATTTAATGTGGACATTTGGACAGTTACACGAGTGACAGACGCAACAAAAGATAGCATACGGGTTTCCTTTTATATACGCGCGAGCGATGCTTTAACATATCACAAGTTTTCTGGATATAAATAACGACCTTGTTTGCCATCCAAATGTGTTGACACTGGTTGGCATCCATTTGGCAACATATAGGAGGATTAAAACTGAAGATATATAACATGTCATTGTTTTACGCAGCATTTGAACTTGTTTGGTGTTTACATAACGATAAGTAAATAACACAACGTTCCAGGAATATACTGATGCCGTGACCTCATTAAGGACATTTTTAATCTAGGATTTGTTTCTATTTTACTGTCTTGGAATCCGTGAAAATGAAAAAGTTCTCTTTATGTGCAGGTGTGGATATTTCCCATTTACCTGACAGTGCCATTCAAATCAACACCGCTTCCAAGATGCCTTCCGGAGATATGGCTTCCCACATCTACGACCAGGTGATTACAATCATCAAAAAGGATCCTACTGACCGCACGGAAGTGGAAATTGGAAGGATACTTCCCTGGTTCCGGAAAAAATCGGACTTATTCAAACCGTTGAAGAATGGTAAGCCATACTTTAATATATTAATTAATGTTATTAGTCCTTAATTATTTTTCTTACTCCGTATTTGACTTTTAATTCTATTAATAAGATTATTGCTCATCTTCTACTAAATTTGAGCATTTCTTCAGGCAATTTGTTTTTCTGGGGGCCGCGGTGACCGAGTGGTAAAGGTGTCCCGACACTTTATCACTAGCCCTCCACCTCTGGGTTGCCAGGTACTGACTGTAGGCCGGTGGTTTTTCTCCGGGTACTCCGGCTTTCGTCCACCTCCAAAACCTGGCACGTCCTTAAATGACCTTGGCTGTTAATAGGAAGTTAAAATAAACAAACCAAAAATTGTTTTTCTGACGTCCCTTTAGAATTTCCATGATTTGGCAGCTTGCATCAATATTGAGTCGTAGCAGTTTGGTACATGTATATGATGAATGTTTATATTTAAAAATCATTCCCGTGTGTGCGTGTCTTATATAAAGTATTTTCCATAATTGATGATTTAATTAGTTGTATTGATTTTGACTACAGACAAATGTAAATGGTGTTACCGTGTATACTTGTTCATTTAGTTCCTTAAAAACTCAAACGTAAACAAACATATGGTGTATGCAACTCTTCAGAAATTCTCTTTGTGGATTCTAAGATTAAGGTTTAACTGAAGATAAAGGACACGAACACCTTCATACTCAAACATTACTAACAAAGTGTAAACGTTTTAGGCTAAAATACGCTTATTATTGATTTCAAACGGTGTCGGTATGCATTATTTTGCTAAATATACACGCCCAAAAAATAAGGTTCATGATACAAAATGTGTTTACTATTGTCCATGTCAGGTTTTATATACTGTATTAAGGCTGTTATCAAGGATACAAAATGGCGATAATTTTTTAAAGAAGATTTTTTATATAATTTTCACAGTGGATGACAATGTAGACATATATATTTATTGTAACGTTTTGACGTTATGTGAAAGGGTTAATTTTTCAACAAAATTAGAAAAAGACGTGCAAAAGACGTTCAATAGATCTGTAACTAGCCTGTTAAAATAGCGTGTCATTCATACGTTGAACATTCATGTCGGACAATTACATTGTAATACACTCGTGTGTACACACATAAAGATATCTGAAAGTTTCACAGTTAGCGGGGGTGATCCTTTTCCTCGTTGGAGCACTCTATGTAACTTCTCTGTATGGACTACTTATCAATATGACAATCGGAGGTCAATGTGGCAGTTAATTATGGCTGAACTATGATGAATATTAACACATGATCCACATGTCTGTGATAAAGGTTACATGGTCAACAATGAGAGATAAAGGCATATTGTATTTATCAATTACTGAAAATTAGAATTATCGATTAATCGAATAATCGATTAGAATTCAAGAAAATCAATCGCCGAGAAAACGTTTCACTCACAGGTACAGTAGGTCTTATATGACTATCAATCGCGAAATGAAATCGACGCGAAAAAGTCGTTAGGCATGAAAACGAAATAAAAATAAGAGGCCGCGAAAATAGGTTGGTATACAGTATTAAATCGCCTGAAACAAATATTGGATACAAAAAGAATAAAAGGTTAAAATGTAAGTGTTTAATGTGTGATAAAGGTGCTAAAACAAAGAAATATAATATGGAAATTATAAATAAATTGTATACGTCAATAAAATAACAAATTATTTGTCAATGGTTGTTTAAGCTCAACAAATCTATTGTGTAAGTGAATTTTGCTGTTTGAACATGTCAGAATGGCAGACAAAACGTTATGTTATGCTTTTAACAGTCTTTTTTATTTCACGGCTGAATATTTGTAAATTTATTCTGCATAAACACAATCAATATTCCGTGACACGTGTAATCTCGGAAAGATCAATTTCAGACATTTACATATTATCTATTACGTCTTATTAGTATACAATTTCGGTGAATGGAATAAACTGCAGTGATTGTTATATATCGGTGACAAACGTTAATATTTATAGGTTATATCACCATATAGATGTTATATATATATATATATATATATATATTAACCGTAAAAAAACACAATACCTGTCAATAACTGCTTAAACCTTAACTATAAGAGCAATGCGTAGGCTCATCTCAAACCTTTAAAAACGCTTCGCGAAGGGAAATCCTTTGATAATTGTGAAAAGAAATTGTCCTTTTATAAGATTTAACTTTTTGTCTGTTCAAGAATGGTGTAGTTTTGAATGATGAACTAAACAGCTTCAAACAAGTCTGGTCCAATTCCCATTACTCCGAAAAGGACGTAAACTATATCATAAAAAAACTGTATTCGATAATACGGAAATCCGTTTGCATGCTATGGGAAACGTTCGTAATGGAAATAAATGTCACATACTTTGTAATAATCTTTCCAACAGACTAAACCTACTGATGAGTCTTATATGTGTGCCTTTAACTACAAAGTAGTGTTGCCTGTCTGGAATATTTGTAAAACATCACGTCTGACGAATTCTTAGTCAGTTGAAATATGATGGCATATCAATATTAATGTTCATGTATATTGACTGACTGCAGTGAAATACCTTCTTCGTTTATTCCACATTGGTCCCACTGTTGCTGTTCAAATTCAAAACACTGGATTATTAACGTCTATAATTCACGAAAGCTGTTGCCATTTAAAAATGACTGACGTCTTCTTAAGAATTCAGCAGGCCATTTTACTAATCGATTCGGAGAACAAATTATAATCAGAGTATATCATTCAATGCTCATTAGTAAAGGTTTGAAAAAAAAAGATGTGGATTTTTTTTCTGGCAATCGATAATACCGACGGTATTGAATAGGCAGTCGTTGGTATATTAGTGCTACTGCACTCAATAATTCCCCAGTATAGATTATGTTGCCAGCAATCTCTGTCACACATAACTATATCGGATTTAGCAGATAAGCTTGGGATCATCAACTCACAGTAATAGTGAACTTGTATCAGCTTTGCGATCCCCGATATTGTCCTGAAACTGGACCAAATAGGTTATCACAGTGCAAATGTATTCTCCTGATGTGTTCAACACACCAATTAATACGACACGGTGTTGTGGTTGATCTTGGTGTGTTTCTAATTGCTGTTGTAAGGACAAAACACATTTGTTACGTATAACAGAAAGTTCAGCTTTATCCCACCCCCCATTAATGTGGCTGCCATCAGATAAGACAATGGCATTTATCAAAACACCTTTTCGTTAATTAATCTTTTAGTATAATGATACATTGAAACAGTTGGTAATACGCAATTTACCGTTTGTCTTTGATAGTTGATTTCTATGAATTATAAGAGATATGAAAATTGGCAGTCATTACAACGAACGTAAAGCCAATAATTCAAAACATTATCACGGTGGTAATGGCGGCACTTCCGGTCGACGGTGTTCACTATCGTCAGACATCGGAAGGCAACTTCCGCCGTAACAGAATTAATTGGTGTACCGATGATATCGAGGCTGTTGTGTATATCAGCATGACCATGGTGACCTTTATAGGTACTCCGTCATTCCATAACCTTTGAAAAACAAAAAGAAATATCCACCATATTTTGCTTGCATACTCTGAAAACCCACTATGGCACATCATGTAATTGTCTGTATGCCTTTTGTAAATTTCTTTTTTATTCCGAAGGAGAAGTTCAGATTGATATATTGTTTAGTTTATAAAGAAATACACAACTTATTAATAACAGTAAGCGTTATTGTAGCATCCTTTCTAATGTATCATCCATTACTACCGAAAACATCAAGTCAATGCCAAAGCACACACCAAAATGGCAATTCTGACCAAAAGCAATAAACAGGTCCAGATAAACAATGTTATCACTTGGGGCAGGGAAGAGGCATACATTTAAGTGCAATAAGGCTCTTACAACGGTTACTCTTAAAACCATTAAAAATGGGGCGTTTCGTGATAACTGTACACTCCCCTTTTGATACGGACGGACACTAAAAAGAACCCGCTCACAAGACATATGAAGTAAATGTCTTTATCTCATTTACTTACTGGAGATAAAACTATGACACCATTTTCATTTTCTTAAAAGAAAAGGGCTCTATACCGATTCTGTGTTCGGTTGAGAAGTACTTTTAAGGTGGTTAATTTGAATCCTTGAAAATCCATTTATAGTAGTATTTAAATCATTAAGTTAATCTGTTTATAAAGCCCTGTGTCAATTATTGCGTACATTTAGAGGTGTCGAGTTCTTAATATTCTATTAATCCTGATTATGTCTCCTCTCAAGAGTCATATTTACTTTTCGAAAAATCCGATATCAAGCCTACTTGATAAACTATACTAGCCATTTTAAATCCTATTGCAGATTTCTAAATAATTCGAATGCATGTATATATCTTCATAATAGGTGTGTGTTGTATAAGAGCCAACGGGGTATTTAGCCGACGGGGTATTAAGCCAAGGGGGTATTTAAAGGCACGATATGTTCAGGACAGGGCGACAAGCATAAGATAATTAACTACTGAAATATCAGATAGTATAGGGTTACCAATGGAATGTAAAACTATATTGGGTTATCACTGAAATGTCAGACTATAGGGTTATAACTGAAATGTCAGACTATATAGGGTTATCACAGAAATGTCAGATTATAGGGTTATCACTGAAATGTCAGACTATATAGGGTTATCACTGAAATGTCAAATTTGATAGGATTATCACTGAAATGTCAGACTATATAGGGTTATAACTGAAATTTCAGACTATATAGGGTTATCACAGAAATGTCAGAGTATATAGGGTTATCACTGAAATGTCAGATTATATAGGGTTATCACTGAAATGTCAGATTATATAGGGTTATCACTGAAATGTCAGACTATATGGTTATCACTGAAATGTCAGACTATATAGGGCTATCACAGAAATGTCAGACTATATAGGGTTATCACTGAAATGTCAGACTATATAGGGTTATCACTGAAATGTCAGACTATATAGGGTTATCACTGAAATGTCAGACTATATAGGGTTATCACTGAAATGTCAGACTATAGGGTTATCACTGAAATGTCAGACTATATAGGTCTATCACAGAAATGTCAGACTATATAGGGTTATCACTGAAATGTCAGACTATATAGGGTTATCACTGAAATGTCACACTATATAGGGTTATCACTGAAATGTCAGACTATATAGGGTTATCACTGAAATGTCACACTATATAGGGTTATCACTGAAATGTCATACTATAGGGTTATCACAGTAATGTCAGACTATATAGGGTTATCACTGAAATGTCAGACTATATAGGGTTATCACTGAAATGTCAGAATATATAGGGTTATCACTGAAATGTCAGACTATAGGGTTATCACTGAAATGTCAGACTATATAGGGTTATCACTGAAATGTCAGATTTGATAGGGTTATCACTGAAATGTCAGATTTGATAGGGTTTTCACTGAAATGTCAGACTATATAGGGTTATCACTGAAATGTCAGACTATAGGGTTATCACTGAAATGTCAGACTATATAGGGTTATCACTGAAATGTCACACTATATAGGGTTATCACAGAAATGTCAGACTATATAGGGTTATCACTGAAATATCAGACTATATAGGGTTATCACTGAAATGTCAGATTATATAGGGTTATCACTGAAATGTCAGACTATATAGGGTTATCACTGAAATGTCAGACCATATAGGGTTATCACTGAAATGTCAGACTTAAGGGTTATCACTGAAATGTCAGACTTAAGGGTTATCACTGAAATGTCAGACTATATAGGGTTATCACTGAAATGTCAGACCATATAGGGTTATCACTGAAATGTCAGACTATAGGGTTATCACTGAAATGTCAGACTATATAGGGTTATCACAGAAATGTCACACTATATAGGGTTATCACTGAAATGTCAGACTATATAGGGTTATCACAGAAATGTCACACTATATAGGGTTATCACTGAAATGTCACACTATATAGGGTTATCACTGAAATGTCAGACTATATAGGGTTATCACTGAAATGTCAGACTATATAGGGTTATCACTGAAATGTCAGACTATAAAGGGTTATCACTGAAATGTCAGATTATATAGGGTTATCACAGAAATGTCAAAAATATGGTTTTCAACAAAATGTCAGACTTTAGGGTTTTCATGTAAATAACACAATAAGAGTTATTGCCGAAATACCAGACATCGAAGGATTGTCACCAAAACGTTATTTTAACTTTCTAACCCCTGCACACCGGGAAATTGCGAAATTTCCTTATTGTGTTCAAATCGATTCCTAGCGATGGCTATATTAGAGCTCCCATATATATCTGGAAACTCTCTATAATGATGTCTTTGAATGTGAATGTAAACACAAACAGACACAGCCTAGCTACCGAGCCGCATGGATCCTAATTACCTACCACCTCTTTCAATTGGCCATTTCACTTATCTCACGAAGCGCAATTGTCCAGAGACTGAAATCGAAATAGCACAATACTATCCTTGTTCATTCAGACAGGTAACATAAAGGAGAGATGACTTTTAAATACCAAAATTAATGTAAATTACCGTTTATTTCTTTGTTGTCGATCAATGTGCTGTTGGGGATTATAACGGCCACCTTGAATAACTTAATACATTTGTGGTGTAGTATTGTGTGTCCATTCATCATCAATTCATGGATTTCTGTTGTCGGTCGGACTCACTGCTGCGATAAAGTCGTTTACCCGGTGTCCTATGACATTTCCACAATTACGGAATATCACCAATCCATAATGATACATCTGATAACATGAATTCACACTGCACCCAACGATCCAAGTGACATTGTATATCACTTTGTCATCCGTGTTACATATACGTTAATACAGATATCTTATATGTCCAATATATATCCTGGTATATCTGAAACTCCTCCATTAATCTTAATCAGAATGTTTTCAATGACTGTAAAAAATAAACCACTTTGTACTAGGGGAAAAATATTGCTTTGCGTGAATACTGTTAACATATTTCCAGTTTTTCATTTTTAAATCATTTAAAAATATAGTAGACCATAGAACTATTTTTCTCTTATTTTTTCAGTATAAAAATAAATCAAGAAAAAAAAATAATCACATGCAGTCTACTAATTTTACTTTATCGTTATAAAGGTTCTTGGTAATGTCTACTGGTATTCCCTGAGAAATGAAATTATAGCTGTATAGCTTTTTTTCGGGAAAGCGATTTATTTTTTCATCAAAGCTAATACATATAAAAAAACTAGTATCATGTTTGTGATCCCAAAAATCTTATGAAAGATCTATGACAAAGCAAAAATTTCAGTTACATCACGGGCACACATTTACTAGCTAATACTCGACGCGATCACATGTGACCACACACTGAGGTCAGTCTTAGATTAATCCTTCATTGAATATATGTACTTATGACGTAGGCGTGTCCACATGAAATATAATTAGGGGATAATATAACTCTTGTATATCATTTAACTGACCACTTCAGAGGTTAAAGACCTCGAACGTCTGGTGCATATTTATGGAGCCAGACGCCTTAAGTTAATTCCATTAGCGGGCGGCCATACAAACATGGGATAGTCTAATTTAATACGGCTGATTGGGTGTGATAAGGAACTATAAAATACAATATCAAACACATTAATTGTAGTTAGTAGGTAAATGTATATATTATAATCGGGTTATGAAAAAAATGCACGTGCTCGAAATGTTAACCCATAACCTTTCCTAGATGAATTTAGAAAATGAACCCCGCCCTTTAGCTGGATGATTTACATGTCATCATATATGCCGCGCTGACATCTATTAATTGGTGCAAGAGGCTATCATGTTGAATAGATAAAGGAACAAATAATTAAAGGTCAACTGCGCGCGTCCATAGTTACAACATACCCCGGGTACTGAAGTCCCACAGCATTGCCTACCATGTGCATTTTCGAATTATACCACATTAATATTATTTCAATCTAAATTGGGAGTTGGTGTGGTAGTGGAACTGGTTTCGGACTCCACTGATTGGTCAACACGTTCTATACAAATGAACGTCCATATGATGGTACATTTCAGCGGCCGGGTCTGCTATGATGTTTGTTTCATTTTTGAACAGACATCTTGACCATGTGACTCGATTGTTTTTAGAATAAACGTCAGAGTTCACTGTTGTCTCCTCAAATTGCTTGTATCATTTGTAAGCATCTTTCGATATCAACGCAGCCAGTTACTCCGTAACGTGTACACCTACTGTACCTTATGTACTTGTGTGAAACAGTAATGAACAAAGATTGGCATACTTTGCATATGGCACGAAAAGTCAACACGATAGGTGAGTCAGACTATACCTCAGACGGAACGCGATAGAAGTTTATCGAGATGCAATTAATTATTTCTTTATTTCTCATTCACCAAATAGATATTGAACTTTTCGTGGCGGCAAAATTGTAAACAAGAGCTTATCCTTGAATTTTAACGATAAATCCATGAAAGCGTAAAGTGGGTAACGTTTGGTATTGTAGAACACAAGAGCTTATTCTTGATTTTTAATGATGAAACGGTTAAATCGTTAAATGTATAATTTTTGGTATTGTAGAGCAAGAGCTCATCTTTGATTTTAAACGATAAAATCAGTATTGGTTGGCGCTGTAATACTTTCAACAAGGTAGAATTTCTGTCACAAATGTTTATGACAGGAACACTCCCTTCATAATTTAAAGCGTAGTAAGGTGGTCAGCTATGATACAATGAGGTGAATATATCTGACCGGAAACAGAATTATTGATTACCAGCAGAGGTAAATAACGGCGAATATGAAAATCGGATTATGATGAATTAGTGGAAACATAGATGGTTCAGTTAAAATGCTGTATATACTAACGAAGTAGCGCGTGACGTTTACATGTACAGGTGACGTTAGCAAATCAGTAGTATACAGCCATATAGAATACGATGTATATTTCACTAAAAACAATTGGTAGTCATAGTGCTCAATGTTTTAATCAGTTTAGGCATTTAAATATTATGAATAGTAGTTGACGTTTTACGATATATCAGACACATTAGATGCAAATTACCCGACCCGATCCTTGGAATATGATTTTTCTCCTTACTTGTCCCCTACCTGTGCATGACACCCGGGCGACTTAAGGTTTCCTTCCATACCGCCCCCGTCTGCGAATGTATCTGTATACGTAACGCCAAAGTATGTCGGCGCTCTCTTGCAAGTTTGCAAGTCACATTTTTCTATTTTGTAGCAGGGGTCGGTAAGTGACAGGTATTACTTTGTCCATACCCTTTATGCTTGTTCTGGACTAGAATTAACCTTGACCGTGGTATCTCTGATGTTTGTCAAGTGGAAATAGAAAGAATATTTCTCTCTGATAATCATCAACCAAATCAAGATACCTTGTTTCTTTCAAATGGTTTTCTGCGATAACCATGAGCCGTGTTTTCTCTCTGATAATTGAATTGTATAATTGATGCTTAAATTGATCTCCCAAAAGCATGTGTGGGAGCTTGAATGACCTTTAATACAATATTGATCATTAAAAATATTATCTTAAAAAAATGAAAAAAGTAAAAAAAAAAAAAAAAAAAAAGTAAAAAAAAAAAAATTTAACATATGGTATATTGTAGCCAAGATGTTTTGCAGGAATAATCTGATTATATGAAGCGATTTTGAAAATTGCTGTTGAGTACATTGTAGATAGATCTTGCTATGCTTCCGATACTCTGTTCCTCACACATCCATATTTAAAGTTTGTTTCAAAATACCTGAAATGTAAAAATTATACGCAAAATATGCATTCATTATTGTTTCAAATACAGGTTATTAAATCTCACGACACATGTTAATCGGACTATAGTTTTACAACAGGAACGCCCCCTCCCGAAATCGATGTACCTGCAATTTATAAGCATTGTAATACAACTGACCAAAGTGAAATATCGTGATGAAATGACCGTTTAATACATGTCCCAATACCATATCTTAAAATAAACCTAATCACTACACCTGTTTCATACAGGTAGGTCAAATTGTTGCTAGAATCTGTCGCTGCCATCAGTTGCCAGCCACTGTTTGTTGACAAAGCTCGCCAGTCTATTAATCATTTCACTGTTATGAGAGACACACATGCCATCACGGATGTGACAGTTAACCTTTAACGATTAAATTCTTGTTTAAAATTGAATTTATATACATTTATGTTTTTGTTTTACTCTGGTATTCATAGCTCACGAGATAATGAGTGTTAAAAGCAATCAGTTCTCCCGATATGTAAAATTGAATATTCTTTTAAATAGGACAATAGACTAGTAGATGGAATTATGTCATATTCTACAGGACAACTAACGGTGACATATTCTCATTGTTACCATTGAAATTTTGGTGTTTTGTGATATAAAATTACACTCTGATATAAATATATAATTTATCATTCTATTATCACTTTAATGGCGATGTCTGTTCACAAACTAAAGATTGTGATAGATTCAAAATGGACGCCACTTATTCTTGTACTTCTTATATAAATATTCGCGAGGGATTTGAATTCGCATTTGACTCTCCTCGCGAATTAACGCGAAAATAAATCCCACGCGAAATATAAGTGATTTACAGTAATATACACCTCCCCGAATTATGATTAATGATACTTTACCAGATGTAAAGTAAGGGTAAACTCTGCAGCAATTGGTACCACGATGAAGAATGTACATTCCAATGTTGTCCAAATTAGAGTCTTTCCTATTTTATATAAATGACTTACAAACAGAAGATTGTGTACCATCGAGAGTTAATCGTTGATGGTAACAATACTTAAGTTACAAATTGTCATTGGAGTTCCACAGTGAGAATTGTGATTAATTTGTCTACAGCTATCCATTTGACATTGTGTTCTATACACATGTATAAACCATTACGACATGATCAGTGGTGTAGCTAGGCAAAAGTTATATGAATACTTTATAGACTTGTATCGCTCTTTCTTTCACGATGTTGTTTTTTGTTTTGTTTTTTTTCTTTTGTTTTTTTGTTGTTTTTTTCTGTTTTTTTTCTTCTGTTTTTTTGTTTTTGTTTTGGTGTTTGTTTTTTGTTTGTTTGTTGTTGTTATTTTAGCTGTTGTTGTTGTTTTTTTTGTTTTTGGTTTTTTTTTTTGTTTTTTTGTTTTTTTGTATTTTTTTTTTGTTTTTGGTTTTTTTTACTCATTTCTATTTTTTGAAAAAAAAATGTGAATGGTTTGGTATACAAACATACATTGTAGCTACGCCGCAAATGATATTAATGACAATGATATAGTTTACCTTGATCAGATAAGATAGCTAACCTGATGTTTACTTTATTTACTATATTTACAGAGGTTGTGCAGGATTTGGTGAAGAACTGTATATTCGAGTGTGTGGAGAGAGACACAGTGATTATAAAACAAGGGGACAAAGGGGACTGGTAAGTTTAGTACAACACCCTAGGGTAGATCTTGACAGGCGGATATAGAATCAAACAGGATATGTATATATATCTGTTAAAAAAAAAATTATGCCAAATACATTTTTAACATGTCTATTTCCCTATTTTAATTAACAAACAAAAAATGTCCCCTAAATTTGAAATATGCATCCATGAAATATTTTATCTTTTTTTTTTTTTAGATATATAATTTATTAATTTACAACAAATAAAGTTGAAAGTCAGAATTTTTTTTTTTGTTTTTTTGTTCTGTTTTGTTACAATTTTACAGATCTACTGTGATTCAGTACATTGAATAAGATTCTAGTACAAAAATATATAAGTTGATAGGATAAGATAATACATTCCTTGTTTTTTCTGCAGTTTCTTCATCATACTTAACGGCCTTGTATCCATACACATTAACACCACCTTTGGGTCGGATGATGATAATCCAGAGGATAGTGGTGGAGGGGAAGGAGGAGGAGAAAAGAAAGAGGAGAAAAAAGGCGAGGAGAAAAAACTCGACAGATCCAAATACGGCAATTACGTCGGGAAAATAGGTACAGGTTATCTGGTGCTAAGTGTCATTGTGACTTAAACGTTACAGAGACAAGTTTAGATATGATTTGTAGAATTAATATATGGAAATACAAATTATGTATGATTTGAAAATTCACTATGATACTATTTATAGCGAGACTTTCTGACAAAGGATTTGACAAATGTTACACAATTACATTGTAGATATTTATGAATTTTAGTAATAGATACTATTCAACATAAGAGGTCAATTTGTCGTAAGAATGATTAATCTGATCTGATTTAGAATTTTTTTTAAATACGATATTATTTGATAGTTTCATAGAGTATTTAACACAGAATTGGTTAGATTATATAAATCAAACGCACATTTTTAATTCCATAAAGATCTTCATATTGCTTGTTATTTATGCTATATATTCAAAACCGAATTGTGTAAGTTATAGAAATCCAACACAACTGTCGTTTTCATCTTTCGTTAAATAGGGATCTTCATATTGCTTACTATATAGTATGCTATATTGTCTAATACATTATAATAATATTTGAATTTCAATAGAATTTATAACACGTTTTGTGGATCCTGGAATTCATCGCCCGTTCTTTTATTTTTGATATTTTCTAAGAACCAGGAAAGAGTTTCGGAGAACTCGCTCTGATCAATGCCGACTGTGTCCGGAATGCCACGATCATTGCCGACGAGACCACGGACCTTGTCGTAGTTAACCGAGACCTTTATGATCGGTCGCTACACTACTTCCAAGCCAAGGAGTTTGAGGAGCGGAAGGCTTTCGTGGAAGGTAACCCAATGTTTTCGAACTGGCAGCCAAAGTACAAAAAGCAGATGGCGATGAGTTTAAGGAAGGAGAAGTTGACTTTCGAAGCTCCTATACTCCGGCAAGGGACACACGTTGATGGATTATGCTTCCTTCTCAGGTTGTTCACCATTTCACTCTTATTGATAAAATCCTGCTTAAAATGTTTAACTTAGAATCGAAAAATATGTGTAAGTTCTTGTGAAATGGCATTTTTTCGTTGACATTATCACTCAAAATGTGTAGTGAAGATAAAATCAAGTTTCTTCTGAAATAATCTTTAGACATTTACCTTCCAGGCGCTGATATCTTGACTAAGAAATGGACAAGTCCCGTAGATTCATTTTCAGGTGTTTGTACCGTATATGTTTATGTTCGGCATGTGGTAAAATTTCTTTCAAATATATCATTTATGATTTATGTATTAAATATATTCCAAGATATTTATTAAGTTTATTCTGATTTACTAAAGTAAAATCTAGAATTGTGTCATGAATCGTTCGCAAATAAAAAAAAAAAAATCATATTTCATCATTTTCTCCAAAAGTGGCCAGGCCAGAATAATAGCAGACAACTCGATGCACGCCACCCAATACCCAAGTTACTTTCCGCTGACAGATATTCAGGATTTACAGAAGGTGGAAGCTAGAGAATCACTACGCAGGTAATATTGTTTGTTAATTTGTTTTTGTTTAACGTCCTATCAACAGCCAGGGTCATTTAAGGACGTGCCAGGTTTTGGCGGTGGAGGAAATCCGGAGTACCCGGAGAAAAACCACCGACCTACGGTCAGTACCTGGCAACTGCCCCACGTAGGTTTCGAGCGCACAACCCAGAGGCGAAGGGCTAGTGATAAAGTGTCGGTACACCTTAACCACTCGGCCACATCATGAACAAAATACGAAAATGTCCACACAAAAATTCTCTAAGTTATGCATATCATGCAATGCACAGGTATGACTCTCTCATAGTAAATACAAATACAATACTAGTCTCTCTCAGCACAGGCGTTGGGCATCTGTTTACTATTAATAAAAGAAAATATTTGACCTTACTCCTTCTAATATATATTTTGTTGGCTATTACTACTAACCAGAAGCCGACGCCTGTGCACTCAGTGCAATTTTCTATTTCGTATAGTGTGAAAATGTCTCTTTTCCCGTCAAATCTTCTGAATCTTTCGATCATTTACATTTTTGCCTTAATTCAGTTACCGTAAGTGCGATAGAATTCTTACCAAAAAAATGATAGAATTTTGGTAATACCATTTCAGTAGAAGTTAACGAAAGCGATTTTCCCATAATCAGTAAATAGCGCACTTTTGTTATTGAAAGAATCGGGTGTATTTGGAAAATATTATGAAAATTACAAAAAGAAAAGAAAAAAAAAAACAATAATAATAACTTATTTCTATTAAATTTATAAAAATAATTATTTATTTTATAAATTTTAGGGAGCTCAGTATGCCGTCTCCAAAACCAGACGAATACAAGTATCTTTCCCGGCAGAAATCTCCGACACAAGAAACAAAAAGTGGAAAGAAGTCCCCACACATCCATCGACATGTGGAGATATGTCTCATAGGCGCCTTAGAAATCATAGGTATAAAAATATCATCTTTGAGCTTTGTATTCTTATCCTAATCAATCTGCTGATGCGATGTTGAACACATATATAGCACATATATAATAATCAATTGCAGCAATTTGCTGAATTTTTTTTATATCAAGAATCAAGAAATGATCGC
The DNA here is from genome assembly GCF_902652985.1 of Pecten maximus. Classification (NCBI taxonomy): domain Eukaryota; kingdom Metazoa; phylum Mollusca; class Bivalvia; order Pectinida; family Pectinidae; genus Pecten; species Pecten maximus. The sequence goes on from NC_047024.1 coordinate 42,174,935, forward strand.
TTTAAAACAATTTATATCATATACTTTAAACGTATATGTATTTTGGTGTATACATATGAAAAACAACCCAAAATAATGAAACTTCAATAAGCCTAATGCTAATTAACTGGATTTTTTTTTTTTTTTTTTTTTTTTGCAAATTCGTTAAAATAAGATACGAGTATCGCGCGAATATATATACATCCACATAAAACTGTATTACAGAATAGTTCCCTAGACAATCTACAATAAACAGTATACTCAATTTGACAGGTGACTTGGAACTGATAACTGGTCTGCCTACCTACGCTCAGACTGTCATTTGTACGCAAGAGGCCGAAGTGTATGTTCTTGACCAGAAGAACTATGATAGACTAATCGAGAAACGGAATCCTCAAGTAATTGAAATGATGAAAAGACTTCTGATGGAGAAGTATAAACTTCGGTTGTCATGGATACAAGACAAAGAACTTCCCTTAATCAGATACCTTTTGTACAAATTAGAGGAAAAGGAAAGACAAAAACGACAAAGATATTTACAACGAAACGTCACTGAAAAGGTGGCCGATTGGCCGTCAGATGGCGCCCGTCGCGGGCCATTCATTGATATGTACGGACCAGGAAGCGTCTTCTATTCCATTCGCATGAGAGAGAAACAGAAGAAACTCGAACGAATGCGATTTGGTCGACAGACTGCCAAAGAAAAGGCGGATAAAGCGTCAAATCTCAATTTAAATTCTTCTGGAATGATTACACAAATACAGTTGTCGAATTTAGAGGCGGATGAGAACTACCAAGATAACTTTGATGAAGATGGCTTTGGACTTACATCAGGAAGTCATCTGATATGTGATAATGCAAAGGAACGCGTGGAAGCTGCTGGAGATGCTTCTCCAGAGGACTTCCGGGACTTGGAAACCAGTGAGGACGCTCTTTCGAACCTGGAACAACGGATAGAGGCATGGCACACCAGTCTACCGTCCAAGGATTCCAAACGCCAATGCAAGAAGACAGTGAAATTGCATAGGTTACTGTTGGAGGTAAAGAATTGTTAGTCTATGAAAGATGACAGTCAAATCCTAGTATTTTATAAACGTACTTATTCTCGGATTCTCTACATCTAATACATACATTTCGTGTAGACGACACACTACTTATGGTGCATAGCTTTGGCCATTTTTTCCAGACTAGAGTGTATCAAGATCTGAAATATATCTTCCTTGTACCTGAAATTGTTATCATTGAAGAAATCTGTCAAATCCATTATTTTCTGGTAATCATTAAATTAAATGTTCGAACGATAATTATATGACAAGTATAATTAAATTAACGTCGAAATGTACAGTATAAAGGCATATTATTGATAATAAAAAAACAGTATGTCTTTGCGGTAATTAGTGATACCTTGGGTCGAATTAAGAAGTTTTTAGGATTTAATACTAGAAAAGGTTTGGTTTTTCTTGAGAGTAACATTGTCGTATTAATATAAAGATTATAACTTTTACTACTTGGAAAAAAAATCATATTTTCTAGTAAGTTTAATTTTGACAACATAAACTTTATTCAAACAAGGGAATGCCCCTTTAAAAGTGTTTTCTTGCTTTCCTGGTTGTCTTAATAGAGTTTTACACACACAAAAACACATTCCCTATGTTCTATTAAAGTATTACTTTAGACATATTCATCGGTTTAACATATTTGTTTAAGGTATTCACAGGATTATTTTATGAATCTTTCTTGCGTTGCAGGATAGTAGAAAACCACTCCCCGGTAAGAAAGTCTACCTCCGTCCAAAGACGAGACATAAGGCTAATTTTATACAGGATTTAAAGAATGAGCAAACACAAAGCCAGGACATGTCCCATATCTACAGGTCAGTATGCATTCCATGACGTCATCATCATTTTTGTCGTTTTTACGTTTTCGCACACGTGTAATTTTACAGTACTGTAAAATTGGACATTTTCTTATTCTGATTCATCCTGCTATTGGGAAAAGACACACACAATGCATTGGCAATGATATTGAAACGTAAATTTCGCAGTTAACTGTATGCTTTTATGTGAATAAGCTTTCGTGTCGCGAAACTCAAAACCGCGAAATGTCCTCTTTTATAGTATCTCCTTCATATTTTGTCGATTTCAAACCAATTTTAATAGCTACTAATTGTCCCTAGTACTGAAGCTTTTTTTCGACTACGATTTTCATTTTATCATATGAACTTTTTATCATATTTGCATTATTGAACCATATATGTTGTAAGATGACTTTCATACATTCTTCTCGATCTGATTAAGTTATATATGTGTTGTCAATCACCTTTTGAATGATATATTGTTTAAGCTACATCTGTATATAGAAATATGTTCTGTTGCGCTGCAGGGAAAGTGTCCCTTCCTCGAACCTCAAGTCGGAGATTTTCATTACTGAAGTAATTATTGTAGTGTTACCTGCCCGCTGTAATCCCATAGATATGGTTACGTTCACAAATCTATCGTTGTTTACTTTATTAACGCATGTTATTGTTGTTGTTGTTGTTCTGTATTGTTCACCTTAAGTTCACATTTTGATGACGTTGTTTGTTCTCCCCGTCAGTCCACCAATCAGCGACGTCCGTGCACATCACGTGACCGTGTGTTCACCGCACGAGACCCCCGATACAGGTGTGTCATTCTGTCCTCCACTCTAACGTTACCATGACGACAGCAGTCTGACGTTTATCATGACAATAGTGCATTTGAAATAGCAAGTGGCGCATTTACTAATAAAGCATACCCGTTAACGCGCATGCGTTTGAAACAACATGCTTACATATTATTTTTTGAATTATTCATCAATATGCTAAATATAGAATTGAGTCCATTAGTTAATTTGATATACATTCTAAAGGCAAATGATATATATATCCAGGATCATCATACTATACTTAAGAAATAATTAACGATGATTCGTGTATTATTGCAGGATATACAACGAGGACGAGGATATTTTGCAAGTAAATTAATAACGAAGGCCGCAGGCCTGAGTTATTAATTAAAATTGCAAAATATCTGAGTCCGAGTTGTATATCCTGCAACAATACACGAGTCAAAGTTGATTATTTCTATTCTACCATGTACTGTTTAGTTCTGAGATCGACCTCTTTCTAATAGAAAAACAGCAAAGAAACCCCGGAAAAACCTTGTAATTTATTTCTTGAGTATTGCATTATTTGTTGATGAAATATACAGGCAATACAGTTCTACGATCAAGAGCATCTATCATATGGCATTGATTTTGAAAATCAAAAAAAAAAGGATAAAAAAAAAGAAAAAAAAAGTGGGGGCCTCCGTAGGATTCGACCTCGCGTCGTGATAAAAATATATTGAAAGACTAACCCATTAGCCCACTCGACTATAGTAACCTTTTATGAAACGTGTGAATATTAGATATTTAAAATTGTAACAGCCGTGACTCACGAGCGTGTATTATTGGCACGAGCGTGGGTTATTGGAAAATAATACATGGTTTTTAACCAATCAAAACTGGCGTTACATAGCAAACATGGTAGAATAGTATTTAATTTCGTTGGGGTTATATGATTATTTATCATGATTATCATGATCAGAACTAGTTCGCGATTATCAAATTTAAACAATTTTGAAAGAATCAAATATTGTGAAATTTGTGTAATGTTGTAAGCCTTTCAGAGGTACAAAAATTGAATGTCATCAACTTGAATTACGTTAAGTTAATATTATATCAAATCTACAAATTTTATAATAAATTGAAGATAAGGAATTAATTGTCTACAATATTTGCAGAATCATGAATCTTTAAAATATATTCAAGTACTTTTGTTGTTGATGATCATGGCACACCTACATGTACCTAAGCAACCCTTAACAATAGTGTTTATACTTGTATATAAATATAATTATATACATATCTATACTTTATTTTAAACAATAGTTAAATTTTGTGGTATATTAAAATTCCCGTAAATATATACTTTATAAAACGTGAAATAAAACTACCAGGGAAAATGGTATTGAAAGAATTTAAAAGGACCACAACACTTAACTTTTTTTTAAATAATTTCGAAATACTTTATACAAATAAGTTCACGCCTAATGCGCCCCCTGGTGCATTATCTGCTGAAGCGGAAATGATGTCACTAAATTCTTGTGACTGAAACTCGTAACTTATAGCGTCCGGCTGTTGTTGTGTATATCCATAGACTTAATATCAAGTAAAATATTTCCTGAACTCATATTCGTCTCACACCTGTCTGCTACGTGACTCACCTGAACTCACACCTGTCTCCTATACTCATATACGTGACTCACCTGTACTCACACACGTTTCTACTCAGAAACACGACTCACCTATTCCTTCACCTGGCATGTGTGTCCTATTTAGTCCCGACCAGGCTTGATAGATGTGTGGCTTCTTTTTCAGAGACTCTTTTGTATTTATGTACTCACGGAGGGGAATCACGTGATCTGAAGATACAAATTCAAAATGGTGGCCACCAGTGTAGAAAGCATAAAATGAGATAAGACACTGAAAATAGTCACTTACATAGGCTTTTCATTGTAGCGAGCATATTCTATAACTCTAATCTAGACATATCCATACCTCATGTGTTCTGGAACAGTCCGTAGTTATCCGTAACATTCTGAGCAAAAATTTCGAATCGAATTCGTCAGTGGAATCCTTTCGATTCGAAATTTTGGTCAGAATGTTACGGATAACTACAAACTGTCCCAGCACACATGAGGTATGGATATGTCGAGATTATAGTATGACATATGCTCGCTACAATAAAGAAAAACCTATGTAATGAGCATTTTCAATTTCTTACCTCATTTTATGTTTTCTGCACTAGCGGCCGCCATTTTGAATTCGCATCTTCTGACCACGTGATTCCCATACCGTGGTACTTGTCGTGTTATATTCGTCGTAATGAAATAAATTTGATGGAATCCATCATATGAGAAACCTCAAGTCATCACTAAAGATTTGTTCGTTCAAGTCAACCTTTAGCTATTTCCGTCACTCCGATAGATAAAGTTTCTAACTATTGCGATTATCAGACTAAAGTTATAGTTTAACTGTTTTCGTTTTCTCAATTAGGTCCCTAATACAATTCTGTTTTTTTCGAGGGACGAAATTATACCATCATAACTAACGAAACAGATTCCGTATGAATGTTTCTCCTGCCTTCGCCATATCTTTACCGTAAATATTTCATTTTGTTTATTGTTGCAGTGATGTAAAATGTCCTGTTTCGATATTTATTATTATCATTATTGTTACATTTTTGTATTTCAAATTAGGAATCCAAAAGTATTCACCGTTCCTAGCTAATTTTAGTTTGATTTACTAAGTGAAAAATATAACAAAACCAAAACAAATTAATCCTATTATAAGCAGAAAAAATAATTGTTAATTGAATTCCAGTTTTTTCACACAGTACACAGATTGGGTACATCATGATTTATATAAAAGTCGAATTAAAGCGTAATAGTGATTGTAATAATAGGCAAAAACGCGCGTGATGAAGGAAATACTTGAAAGGTAATTACAAGTTAAACCATGAACGTTTATTTCGTTTCACTAAAGCTGTTCAATTCTTTACAGTTTCGAAATTTTCTGAAGTGTTTTGGGTATATACAAAAGATACATTGTATATCATATGTAATAGCATTAAATATGGATAACATTTACTTTTCGATTTATTCATCGGTGCATGTGATGAACTGTAGTGGTATAGTAGTATAATTATGGTAATACACAGTAATATCAGTATAGTGATATATATAGTAGTGTACAGTAGTATAAATACGGTAATATACACAGTATTATAGACTTGTGTACAGTAGTATAATTACGGTAATATACACAGTATTATAGACTTGTGTACAGTAGTATAATTACGGTAATATACACAGTATTATAGACTTGTGTACAGTAGTATAATTACGGTAATATACACAGTATTATAGACTTGTATACAGTAGTATAATTACGGTAATATACACAGTAATATCAGGGAAGTATTATAGAGTAGTGTACAGTAGTATAATTACGGTAACATACACAGTAATATAGAGTAGTGTACAGTAGTATCATTACGGTAACATACACAGTAATATAGAGTAGTGTACAGTAGTATCATTACGGTAATATACACAGTAATATCTGTGTAGTATTGTAGATTACTGTAAAGTAGTATAATTACGGTAATATACACAATAATATCAGTGTAGTATTATAGAGTAGTGTACAGTAGTATATTTACGGTAATGTACACAGTATTATAGAGTAGTGTACAGAAGTATCATTACGGTAATATACACAGTATTATAGAGTAGTGTACAGTAGTATAATTACGGTAATATACACAGTAATATCAGTGTAGTATTATAGAGTTGTGTACAGTAGTATCATTACGGTAATATACACAGTATTATAGAGTTGTGTACGGTAGTATAATTACGGTAATATACACATTATTATAGAGTTGTGTACGGTAGTATAATTACGGTAATGTACACAGTATTATAGAGTAGTGTACAGTAGTATAATTACGGTAACATACACAGTAATATCAGTGTAGTATTATATAGTAGTATACAGTAGTATAATTACGGTAATATACACAGTAATATCAGTGTAGTATTATATAGTAGTATACAGTAGTATAATTACGGTAACATACACAGTAATATCAGTGTAGTATTATAGAGTAGTGTACAGTAGTATAATTACGGTAATATACACAGTAATATCAGGGTAGTATTATAGAGTAGTGTACAGTAGTATCATTACGGTAATATACACAGTAATATCAGTGTAGTATTATATAGTAGTATACAGTAGTATAATTACGGTAATATACACAGTATTATAGAGTTGTGTACAGTAGTATAATTACGGTAATATACACAGTAATATCAGTGTAGTATTATAGAGTAGTGTACAGTAGTATAATTACGGTAATATACACAGTAATATCAGTGTAGTATTATAGAGTAGTGTACAGAAGTATTATTACGGTAATATAACGTCATTTTTTTATCATATTGATGAACAAAATTTCTGTATATAAGCGATTCTTTAATTTGACGCCGAAATGAAATGAAACTCCCACTTTAGATTTATTTTCTCCCAATTTTTTTGCACATTTGCACAGATTCCATTGATATATAGATACATAGTACTTAAAAAACTGAGACCTAAATTATGTTATCAAATGCTATTTTTGGATTATTTGCAATAGTTGATTTTGAAATATCATGCTTGATATTACACAAATTATGTATGGATTTATAAAACTTGTAAATATGTATTTGTGTATTGCGTTGCAGCCTGCTGTGTCAGCCGGAGAAGCCCCTGGGTACAGAGGCCTCAGTCTAGCCGCTCCCCCTCCGTCAGTATGGTCCTCCGGCCACGAAGGGTACAGCATTATTGGTCTTTTTTTATCATCAATCACTTAAATATCAAGAGAGATTCTGTCAATTATTCATATTCCCTATGACCAAAACAAAGTTCTGTATGTATGTCAATGGGGACAACCTACGTTATGTAAAATTTGTATATTACAATGTATGTACATGTATATGTATATGATACTGATGAGTCGGAAGACTCAAAGTCAATAAAGAACTTGAACCTACGTCACCGGAAGTGATATCGAGCGCATTTTTTTTAAGCTGCCATTAAGACTTTGTTTGTACAATGTCTTCAATGGTGCACGCAAGACTTTACAGATGGAATGTTATTAAAGACACAGATTCAACAAAAGCTTACCTTCAAGCGAGCCGTTTGCCTTCGAAAAAATGCGCCAGATATCACTTCCGGTGACGTAGGTTGTCCCCATTGGTTCCTAGCATGTAGGAGTTTTTATTTCACATAAAATTTTATGAAATGAGTCTTTGGTGTTTCTGCGAGCCTTAGCGAGCAAAAATTGAAACTTCGAGAGGAGTTTCATAAAATTTCATATGAAATAAAAAAACAAATAAAAGATCTTTTCATTATATAGTTCAGAATTTTTTTAAGGAGGCAACCATTTTATTGCGTCATTTCCAATTGATGACGTAACGGCATTGCCCTTATGAACGTGCGCAGCCAATTAAAAATGTTCCAAGGTATATTAAGCTAGTAACGTATGGAAAACACATTAGCGAATTAATTAAATAACGAGCCGATTATGTGTTAATTATATATATGTAGGTGTACTGTACTGTAAAGAATTATTGGCTATTATGTTCAAATTGTAGTACTTTCAAAAAATTAAAATGATCTTCTCGTGGAAAATATTAAACAAACAATATATTTCTCTGTTAATAGTTATATCAATGTCTTCAAGATTGGAGATTTTATTGTATCATTTAAATAACGAAAAAGGTATTGAAAGCATTTTAATTAACATTTTGATATTTTTAAAGACAGAAATGAAATGTTTCATTTACTTTATGAATAAGTAATGTGTTTAAAATAAGAATTTAAATCAATATCAGTATTTTAATTAATAATTCGACTTTTAAAGATATAACTGAAATGTTTTATTTACTTTTTTTTATTTGGAATATGTGATGAGTTAGAAATAAGAATTTAAATCAATATTAGTAATCATTGTATACATTATCTTGTGTGTCAGGAAACATGAAATCCGTTTTGTTTGGCCTAAACTAATCAATATAAGCAATTACAACTGTTACCTTACCTTTGTATTGTTATAATGTATAATTTATTTCTCCTGTTTCTCTGAGATGAAATAAAATCGTGTTTAAACAAAGTAAACGTAATCAAACACGTTTATAATTAATGGATGACACTTTGGAAAAGTCTGTCGTAATTTGTACCATCTAAAACTGGCCCGTAGTATGTACAGAGTTCCGTATTTCGCGCCCAGTAACGTTTTATCTCATTCGACTATAAAGACACTTTTCAATCGCTTCATCTAAAATGCATTACATGCTATGTACATCGTATTTACCTTTTCCGTGTATTTGTTCATATCATCTGTCAATCTTTCCGTGAATGTTTAAGAAAGAGAGAATGAAAACGAGATCTGATCTTTTGTTTCCTCTGATCAAAGGACATTTAAAAGTGAATGTTTAATACTTCCTCTCAAAAAAAGGCGAGAAATTTTTAACGTGTTCCTGATATTTTATGATCTATATGTGACCTGTAGCTGTAATTGAAGAAAATAGTAGCCATTTTTTAATAACGTTTAAATTTACTATTTAGTCACTATTGCTATCGCATAACTTGTTTGATCTGCCATATAATGTCATAAAAAAATACCTTGAATGAGTTTTCATTTCATATGAGCTTTTTTCACTTTGTGAGCCTTGGCGAGCATAAATTAAAACTTCGGGCGAGTTTCATAAAATCTCATTTGAAATGTCAGCAATTATCATCATCGTTATGTCATTGTCCATATTATGACGTCACAGTGGGTTTTTGAATGACACAGCCACTGAAGAAAAAACGCTACGTGATATATTACACTAGTCACATATGCAAAAGTATGACACGGACGAATTCACTGGATAATACACGATTATGTGATGAATACCGTTAGACACATGTATAATGGCATTATTGTGACGTCACAAATACTTTAAGGCGTCATCATGAATATGTGCCGTCGCACGATTGTCTCTGCAGACAACACTGTACCGTCGGGGTCGACTTAATATAAGAAAGAAATTTGAAAGTTTTACTTAAATCCTCATAGGTACGAGTTATGTGATAAACAGAATCTTACACTCGTAGCTATTTGTAATAGTGTTTTGAATCAGTCGGGGTACTCTTGAATAAAATTCCCATGTAATAGCGTTCGCAAAATTAAAACGCGATCCAATGATTGAAATCTAACACAGAACGGTGTATGAAAGATTACTAACTGTGCCTACAATGTTAAATAAACCAAAAACGTTGGTCTGTTACATCATGTACTAGTTTTATTTATTTATTTATCTATTTATTTATTCATATTTATTTATTTATTTATTTATCTATTTATTTATTGCGATATGTAAATTTGGACATGATAACTAACTGTACCAGAAATGTTAAATAAACCAAAAACGTTGGTCTGTTACATCATGTACTAGTTTTATTTATTTATTTATCTATTTATTTATTTATCTATCTATCTATCTAATAATTTATTTATTTATTTATTGCGATATGTAAATTTGGACATGATTTTATATTAAGACATTGTTGTCTTGTCATTACAGCCGAAATCAGCCCGACAGTACACGGTAGCCGAGTATGAGGAACTGAAGGAACAACTCCGCCAGAAACAACGAGCTTTTAAATCTTTATTGTGGAGGCCCAAAATTTAACTAAAGGCGCAGTAGTTTTACTTATATATTAAAAATAGCGTTTCGTCTTTCAATGTATCATCGAGAAATTTTGTCTACTCTGTCATTTTTATGAACCATGACAATGGACCATGTGATTGAAAAAAGCTTTTTGGTCATGAAGTAGGGTGGAACTACAATAAGATGGTTTGGTTCCTAAAGACAATGAACCCATGGTCAGCATGCAGTCGGCTGGCTTTACCTCTGAGGAATATTATATGAAGAACTGGATGTCTTGCTCATAGAAGATCTCATGGCTGAGAAAAAGTAACATGTTAAAAACTATGCAATCAGTTTATGCTCAAATAAAAAGTTTGATGTCATAATTTGAAAACCGTCTGAAAAGTGGGTCGTATCAAACCAGTAGATCTGCTAAATGGAGTACATATTTCCAGCAGTTTTTTTTTTCTTCTATCTTTTATTGACTCTTTTTTCGATAACGACATTTCAATTTACACAAAGAGGTAAACATACGCTGTTCCATTCAGCAGACAGGATACCTGGAGACGTAATACAAGATTTCTTAATAATTTAATTGTATTTGTAGGCTGAAACGGGGAATTATAATCCCAAAACATACCTTGTTCTTCATACATAATTTAACATATCTAGATATATGTATATGAAAATGAAAGACAATAACAATTTCAAAATAAAACTTACATCAAGTATAGCCATTGTCGTGTTTTATTCGATCTTTATCTGGAATTAACTGAAATAAGATAACAGTGTGGCTTATTGGTCTTATCTACATCAATATAGCAGTGGATTATCAGTCAATCTACATCAATGTATCAGTGGATTATCAGTCAATTTACATCAATATATCGGTGGATTATCGTCCATCTACATCAATGTATCGGTGGATTATCAGTCAATTTACATCAATGTATCGGTGGATTATCGTCCATCTACATCAATGTATCAGTGGATTATCAGTCAATCTACATCAATGTATCAGTGGATTATCAGTCCATCTACATCAATGTATCGGTGGATTATCAATCCATCTACAGCAATATATCGGTGGATTATCAGTCAATCTACATCAATGTATCAGTGGATTATCAGTCAATTTACATCAATATATCGGTGGATTATCAATCCATTTACATCAATATATCTGTGGATTATCAGTCCATCTATATCAATATATCGGTGGATTATCGTCCATCTACATCAATATATCGGTGAATTATCAGTCCATCTACATCAATGTATCGATGGATTATCAGTCCATCTACATCAATATATCGGTGGATTATCTGTCCATCTACATCAATATGTCGGTGGATTATTGGTCCATCTACATCAATATATCGGTGGATTATCGGTCCATCTACATCAATATATCGGCGGATTATCAGTCCATCTACATCATTGTATCGGTGGATTATTGGTTCATCTACATGAATATATCGGTGGATTATCGCCATCTACATCAATATATCAATTGATTAACAGTCATCTACATCAATATATCAATGGATTATCAGTCCATCTACATCAATATATCGGTGGATTTTATGTCCATCTACATCAATGTATCGGTGGATTATATGTCCATCAACATCAATATATCTAAGGATTGTCGATCTATTTAATCGTCTGTGGATATCAATATATCGGTGGATTATATGTCCTTCTACATCAATATATCGGTGGATTATATGTCCAACTACATCAATGTATCGGTGGATTATCGTCCATCTACATCAATATATCGGTGGATTATCAGTCCATCTACATCAATATATCGGTGGATTATCGTCCATCTATATCAATATATCGGTGTATTATCAGTCAATCTACATCAATGTATCGGTGGATTATCAGTCAATTTACATCAATATATCGGTGGATTATCAGTCCATGTACATCAATATATCGGTGGATTATCAGTCCATTTACATCAATATATCGGTGGATTATCAGTCCATCTACATCAATATATCGATGGCTTATCAGTCCACTACATCAATATAACGGTGGATTATCAGTCCATCTACAGCATTATATCGATGGATTATCAGTCCATTTACATCAATATATCGGTGAATTATCATTCCATCTACATCAATGTATCGGTGGATTATCAGTCCATCTACATCAATATATCGATGGATTATCAGTCCATCTACGTCAATATATCGGTGGATTATCATTCCATCTACATCAATATATCGGTGGATTATCAGTCCATCTACATCATTATATCGGTGGATTATCAGTCCATCTACATCAATATATCGATGGGTTATCTGTCCATCTACATCAATATATCTGTGGATTATCAGTCCATCTACATCAATATATCGGTGGATTATCGTCCATCTACATCAATATATCGATGGATTATCGGTCCATCTACATCAATATATCGGTGGATAATCAGTCCATCTGCATCATTGTATCGGTGAATTATCAATCCATCTACATCATTATATCGATGGGTTATCAGTCCGTCTATATCAATGTATCGGTGGATTATTGGTGCATCTACATCAATTTATCTGTGGATTATTGGTCCATCTACATCAATGTATCGGTGGATTATCAGTCCATCTACATCAATGTATCGGTGGAATATTAGTCCATCTACATCAATATATCGGTGGATTATCGTCCATCTACATCAATATATCGATGGATTATCGGTCCATCTACATCAATATATCGGTGGATAATCAGTCCATCTGCATCATTGTATCGGTGAATTATCAATCCATCTACATCATTATATCGATGGGTTATCAGTCCGTCTATATCAATGTATCGGTGGATTATTGGTGCATCTACATCAATTTATCTGTGGATTATTGGTCCATCTACATCAATGTATCGGTGGATTATCAATCCATCTACATCAATATATCGGTGGATTATCATTCCATCTACATCAAGGTATCGGTGGATTATTAGTCCATCTACATCAATATATCGGTGGATTATCGGTCCATCTACATCAATGTATCGGTGGATTATCTGTCCATCTACATCAATATATCGGTGGATTATCAGTCTATCTACACGAATGTATCGGTGGATTATCATTCTATTTACATCAATGTATCGGTGGATTATCATTCCATCTACATCAATATATCGGTGGATTATCAGTCCATCTACATCAATATATCTGTGGATTATCAGTCCATCTACATCATTATATCGGTGGATTATCAGTCCATTTACATCAATATATCGGTGAATTATCAGTCCATCTACATCAATATATCGGTGGATTATCAGTCCATCTACATCAATATATCGGTGGATTATCAGTCCATTTACATCAATATATCGGTGGATTATCAGTCATCTACATCAATATATCGGTGGATTATCAGTCCATCTACATCAATAAATCGGTGGATTATCAGTCCATCTACATCAATAAATCGGTGAATTATCAGTCCATCTACACCAATGTATCGGTGGATTATATGTCCATCAACATCAATATATCTAAGGATTGTCGATCTATTTAATCGTCTGTGGATATCAATATATCGGTGGATTATATGTCCATCTACATCAATATATCTAAGGATTATCGATCTATTTAATCGTCAGTGGATTATCAGTCCATCTATACATCAATGTATCGGTGGAATATTGTGTCCATGTATTGTCTTCAACATATGATAGGCTGATTTATTACGTCATGAACACGTGACAGATTGAATAGTCTTCGTCATCAGCATGTCATAGACTGCCTTTTCTGTCATCGCATGTGATTGGTTGAATTATTTACATTATCAACATAACATTATGACAAGTTGAATTGTCCACGTCATTATCAGCATGCGATAAGTCAAATTACCCACGTCATCGACATGTGGCTGGTTGTGTCCACGTAACCAAATATGGTAGGCTATTGTCTGCGTCACCAACATGACATTTGTGAAAGTAATTACCCATATAATCGGGTAGTGTGAAGCTTCACTATTTTCTGAGTCTCAAGATTTGTTTGTTAAAATATCATATACCCGTTTACGCGCTGATTTAATGTAAATAAGGTTATTCAATTGACATAGAATTACATCGATCTGTACATATTTATACATATACATTCATATAATGTTTTATTTGGTGAACGAACTGACAGTACGTTGTATGCAGATTATCCACTAAAGATTAATTACTGCATGCTTACTAAACGAAGAAAACGTGATTTGCATTACATGTATTTTCATATTCAATTTCATTAGTCCGCAAGAAGCATCAAAACTTATTCTGGATATTTTGCCACTGGAAAATTACTTACTTTGTAACATACCAGGACTAAATTTTAACTCGGCAATAAAACGAAAGGTATTTGTGCATAAACTGAGAATACAGCGGGAGGACAAGTGCTTGCATTGCCCGATATTAGAAAATGTTAATTAAGTTTGTTAGCGTGAATGGAACTTTCTCTCGTATAAAAACCCGGTTGGATATTCCAAGCACAAGCGCTTGGCCGATGATAGAAAATGTGAATTAAGTTTGTTAGCGTGAATGGAACTTTCTCTGGTATAAAACCCCGGTTGGATATTCTATTGATCCACAAGATACAAATGTAAAAAAAAAAATGTTTAATTATGACTTGTGATATACGGGTGTATAATATATATATACAATGTCAGTACGATCCTTTCAAGTTTCTATGGTGTTCCCTTACAGCCAAATTGACCCTGGCTGTTAATAGGACGTTAAACAAAAACAAACCAAATTAGGGCAAAATTTCCAATATTGTTCCTTCGCTCCTTCGACCTAGACGCGAAGGAGCGAAAATACGATGGCGAAGGAGCGAAGGAGCGATATTGGAAATTTGGCCCTAACGTAACACCATACGTTTCACTTTTATAGCTCTACTATTGAAGAAGATACTGACAATTAATCAAGGTGCAGTGTAATGAAATGTGTGACACAGACATAGTGTCACATATCAAGTTAATAATCAATTACACTCGAGAAATACAAAAAAAAAATATAGCGTAAAATATTCTATTCTGAATGATTACATAACTCCAAGTATCGGTATTAGGTAATCCGTATTTGGATTCAATTTGATTCTCAACGCAATCCCAGTTGGACAATGTCATCCACACTTATATTCAACATTTAAAAGGCATAGCAAAACAATAATTTCTTCCCATACGAAATATTTCAATAAACAATTCAGCAGCACATTTCTTATTTCAGAACGTTGAATGGAGAAACGAAAGCCCACTTTCATCTTTTCGTCACAATATTAGATCAAAGTAAATACCATTATGTGGCGAGTAAATAGAAACAGACGGGGAAATATGAGATGAAAAACCACCCCCATGCCACCATTATTACATCATTGTCTAATCAGGAAATCCATTTCATGTTTTCCAGGTTTGGTAATTGTTTGTCTAAGTTAGTCCCGATTTAGAACGAGTGATGTCTACGATTAAAAATATTAGCTTTCACACCTAAACAAAACTGTAGATTGCTATTTAAGATACATTTAATTCGTTCGGGATTTTAAGTGTCGAACCCTCCGTGTTATTGACTACGGGAGTCAGTATTTGTCTCTATAGTAGCAACATGAATCCCTCTTTTTCTGTATGGAATTAACTATACCTATAGTGGAACTTCGTTAACTCGAACTCGGAAAAACTCGAGTACCCCGCTTAACTCGAAGTACTTCGTCAGTCCCGGCCGAATTCTCTCTTTATCTCAGTAAAGAAAACTCGGAAAACTCGAAAAACTCGGATAATACGAAGTGAAAATTTGGTCCCAACAATCAAAATACTACTTGAAATGATCGAATAACTCGAAGTATATTTTGTTTGTGTCCAAAAACGATCGGTGGTAAACGCCGACATTTTTAAACAGCGAAATTCCGTTTGTAATACTGAAGATATCGGCACTGCAAACCTACTTATTATTACATGCTATTATAAGTATTTCATAAATTCATTAAAGAAATTGTCGGCGGAATCTTATAACAACAACTTTTGGTGATAAACGGTACTGCTTTACTTACATCAGGTAAGTTCCTGAGGCGGTCGCCGATAATACATGTAGTACACACGATAGTCAACAACTCATCTAACTTGTATATCATTGTTGTACTATGTGTGTTTAGTATAGGCAACATATGAGTATAGTAAACTGTATACATGCAAACTATTGCTTATTTCATCTAAATGTGTTTTAGACGAGGTAGGGGGTGGGGGCATGCAAATGTAATTCGTCTCCGTTGGTGAAAAATGCTTCTCGCTGTGTACACAGTGCATGGTGACCGTAATATATACTACGGTCATCAAAGATGGATGCAGGCGAAATCGGTGAGTTTCAGGGTTTTTTTACCGAATTTGCTAGTTTACGATAACATTGAAAGTTTCTGAGGCGAGCCGTAGGAAGATTTTAACATGCTGTTTCGAAATATCATATAATATATTCTTGACAATAACCCATTTTAACGTAAGAAGCGTTGGGAAAATATCTCCTAGATGACCGTAATATACAACGTGTTTTGAAAACGGCTGACCGTAATATGTTTCGTAGATGGCCGTAATACAGAGGAAGAGTTTTGTTACTGAAGTATGAAACCGTGGTCAGTCATTCATACTCACTACTTATATTTAAGTCATTACATTTTCTGTTCTTACAGCAAATATGGCCGACACATCAGACTTGATGAGTATCATTTCACGTCACCTTTTCATGTATTTCAAACCTTATGAAATAGAAACAATGTATATGATAATGATGAGATATTAACGTTCCGTTATTGTTTTAGTTTACAACGTGCAACAATTTGTTTATTTACTATGATGTAAGTGCTAATAGAATATTTTACAGGTAGCGACATGAACGCAGGTAAACATTGAAGCTTTTATTCGTTCATGTTGTTTATATTTCTTTGAATCATTGATCAAATTTCAGTTTCGTGTTTTTTTCGAAGTTTGTATTTTGTGTGTTTGTTTATTCATACATGAAAATTACCATTTGGTTTTGTTGCGTTCATTTGCAGTTAATAAATGATACATACATCTATTGTATGTGTGACATTTAGTATACATGTATATACATTGTATACATGTGTCCTCTCATTTATGCACAGAAGTGAAATTATACTATACATTAAAATATATAGGCTATTCGGCATGTATAATAAAGAAAAGATTACAATGACAACGTTTTACCAGACATTTTAGTTATTTGATTCTATGTGTATAGTGCACATAAATCTAGTCCCGAGTTCCTCCGGCCCTTACACCAGACTAAGACATTCTTACATATAAATGTTTTGATGTTATCCGAGTTTCCTCTGACTCGAACACCGAACCTCAACATTCCTTCGGATAATTGTCTGGAGTTGCCCTAGCTTGGTCCGCCTCTGACACCAACTGTTAGACATAATGATATATTTGTGGTGTTAGTCCAAGTCCTGGAGCCTAAACAGGCATCCGTCCGTTAGGATACCCAATTCTTATGTCAGGGTCTTTCTGATACATGTAGCTTACTCATCATGGTTAAAAAAACTCATGATGACGTCACTCATATCAATTTGTTACTATTTAATATTGTTTCTTTTTATTGTTTGGGAATGTTTATGTTTGATTGTGTAACAGTGAACCAATAACAAATATGCCAGTATTATGACTTGCTTAGTCATGAAATTACTTACCTGGAACAAATGAGTAAATTATTGATTTTTTTTCTGTTGTAATTTTAGAGTGTAAACTGTTTACTGAATGAATATACTGCAAGTGTGCATTTCAATATTGTTTCAATTTTATTGATATGTACTTGTATCTTCTCATGTTACATGTACGTAAACTGGGTAGTCACCAGCTGCTATGATATTATTATTTTTTTCAATACTTGATACAGTTCTTATTACATAGCCGAGGTACCAATTATAAACTCAACGAACCAAACAACAATCGGTGTGCAACATAAACGAAGGTATTGCATGTATATGTTTATCAATTTACAGAAATACACGGAATTGAAGGTTCTTTCTTGGCATATTACGGTCATCCTTACGGTCACTCTTTCAATTACTACGGTCATCATAGTTTGATATTATGGTCATCTCGGAGATATTTTTTTCCAACGCTTCTTGCGTTAAAATGGATTATTGTTAAGAATATATTATATGATATTTCGAAACAGCATGTTAAAATCTTCCTACGGCTCGCCTCAGAAACTTTCAATGTTATCGTAAACTAGCAAATTCGGTAAAAAAAACCGAAACTCACCGATTTCGCCGGCATCCATCTTTGATGACCGTAGTATATATTACGGTCACCACTGTGTGTGTACTTAGTGGCTTCTTGAATTGTTAGCGCAAACTGTTTTAGATGTAAAAGTTAAATATTGACTGCCGATTTGTAACATTAACATCATTAATGTTCCAGAAATATATATAAATGTTGTAATTAATGAACAGTTTATATTTTCCTGGAAATAATACGGATGAATATAAATTTAAGTATTAGGTGAGGTGTGATACCCGGTGAATATATACGATGGCATGGCCCTCTCCAACTTCTCCTTTGAAAAGGAGAGTATCGTATTGAACACCCTTGGCTAACGAAGTTTCGCCCTCTCTCCCAGTTGCAAATGTATGTCACAGGGGCTTGGCACGATTTTCCAAATGATAGTCTATATATATATGTATATAGTATCGATACTATATACATATATATATGGACTATCATTTGGAAAATCGTGCCAAGCCCCTGTGTGCAGAATATGAGAGGTACATGTGAATGTCTTTCTATGTATTTGTAGTGAAAATCTTCTGAAAATTAAAATATACATCCAAAGCACAAATCGACTCCGTGAAGATCTGAATCTTGCCTCGTTTCAACTCCGAACCTGACACTTGCGTTGTGGTTTCGTTGTCAACACTATGGTCCTCATTTTTGTGTTCATGACGTTAGCAAAATTTAGTTTACACGACATGACATGGCCATAGATGAACAGAAAATACCGGAGGGATCGGATGACACACTGGTAACACCTTTTACCTAAGTTTGGTTTATTTTGTTTTACGTCATATTGACAGCCAGCGTCATTTTGGAGTCGGAGGAAATCCGGAGTACCCAGAGAAAAACCTACGGTCAGTACCTGGCAACTGTCCCACGTGGGTTTCAAACTAGCAAATCAGAGGTTGAGGGCTAGTGATAAAGTGTTGGGACACCTTAACCACTCGGCCCCTATATAAGTGGCCGGGGTTCGATTCCCTATACTATGGCGTGAAAAGGTATATGGAGTCATGATCGTCTGTCCCACTGCATGAGTTTTCTCAGGGAACTCAAATTTCCTCACATAGTAATCACCCTCACTCGTTAAGAGTGTGACGATAGTCAAAGCGTGGCAATATTTCTTTTAAGTGTTCAACCGATATCGGCTTTGTCAGATAATTCAGTAAACTATAACTGTTGATATTGAAATAAGATATTTTAGAAAACAATCTATTTTCTCTAAACACTCCGAAAACCATGACTGTATCATTCGGAAAATAGATAACGTCAATGTCTGAGACGCCCATAAATACTATACCTTTTCTACATTGTTCTTCCTTAGCATTCAAAACAAATCTATCGTGATATTCTGTCATGTCTTCTGTAAACTGCAATGTCGTTAATTCCATGTACATAACAATTATCGATATTAGCGGCCTATATGACATGTGCCGACAAAATTCCGTCATTTATTGTAAAATATAACGTTCAATTATTCCTCCCGATCAACCATACTTCCATCTTATTTTCCTGTATACATGTATATAGTCTCTCTCTTAATTGGTACGACATGTGGTCGCCGATTAAAACACATGTTAATTGACGGTAGCTTAAATTAGCCAGTCAGAGGCTACCAACAGGAACATCTGGTGTCAGAATCTCCCAACAGACTTTGATATTTCATAGGTGCACCTAGATCAAGCAGGACATGTAAAACACACAGCATTATCCAAGAAACAGTATCAATCACAGGGGACTGTAGCATTATATATTCCTCCCATATACAGTACCAGTCAGGATGCACACGGAAATATACTATAGAGGCCGTGGTGGTCGAGTGGTTAAGGTGTCCCGACACTTTATCACTAGCCCTCCACCTCTGGGTAGCGAGTTCGAAACCTACGTGGGGCAGTTGCCAGGTACTGACTGTAGGCCGGTGTTTTTTCTCCGGGTACTCCGGCTTTCCTTCACCTCCAAAACCTGGCACGCCCTTAAATGACCATGGCTGTTAATAGGACGTTAAGCAAAAACAAACCAAATCATTAGGAACTTCCATACATACAGTATCAATCACATGGAACTCTACCATTATTATAATTTCGGGAAAAATATGGTTAGATTAAGCATCATAATTTTCAACGCCATATAGATACATTTTCCGTCATCAATTCTAAAACAATAGCCGGTCCGTTTTAGTTAATTGATTAGCTAGAAAGAATGTTATTACATCTAATTAGATACATACCAATTTAGTTGTTGGCATAACCTGTGTAGGCAATCCAAGCAACACTTTATTATACATACATGTATGTGCAATGTATATCAACATATAAGCCATATGAAGGCTTAAGTTCATAAAGTAAAATTATGAATTCATCTCTCATAGATGGCAGAAATACATGTACCTAGCCATAAATTTCTTTTTCTCAAAGTCATTGTAGAAATTATAAATATGCATCTTTAATATATAATATACACGTTATATATAATTACTACTAGCCCGAGTTTTCTCTGGCCCTGTCACCATGTCTGGTACACCAGACATGGTGATAGAGCCTTGAGAAAACTCGGGCTAAATTATACTACACGCGTGCATATCAAACACAGGGGAGGCCGTCCTTATAAATGACCATAGCTGTTAAAAGGTTTGGAATAATACAAAATCAAACCGAATCATTAGAAGTCACTAAACGTACATGTATCATGCATACTATATATACATACATGTATATGTAAGTGTCAAATATGTTATGATCGTCATCCACACATTTCACATGTATCTAAAAATTGTATAGACTATTATACATGTATATCCACAGCTGTATTCGGATATACAATAAACAATGTACATTTTCCATTTCTATGTATGTAAATATTTATAGGAGTTTTGAAAATTGATAATTCAAAGTTCAACTAAATGTCACTTGAACTCTATTTTTTTGTATTTTTAATAACATTTTGTGACGTGATCAAAACGAAAGTAGTGATATAAATAACGTGAGTTGAGATACGTCGTTCGGAACACCTCGGTCATTGCATATGTTCCAAAAATGGCGAGCCAAGACAACCGTCTCGACAATTTTATAGTGAAGTTGTTTGAAATTGAGGCGATTAAGTTTGGAACTTTTAAGCTCAAGTCTGGTATAGAGTCCCCCGTGTACTTTGACCTGCGCGTGATCGTCTCGTTCCCAGATGTCATGGTAACTATCAACTTATAATCACCCACGTGTTTCGATACTAACTGACACATGTGTAATCAAACATGTATGCTCTACATGTGTACATACACTGATGTAGGAAAACTGAAGTTTCTTTCTTAAAATACTTATTGATAATAGGCCTATTAGGTTGACAAAACAGGATTAATCCAATAGATTGATGTCATTAACAAAGCGTTTATAAATAAACTCAATAAAAGTTGCTGTACATGTACAAGAATAGATGGATACTATTCCTAATTGTAGTCTGAGCATCTTACTTTAGAAATGTAAAACAAAATAAATGTAAATTTATATCAAATAAAATGTATTAGATGAGGACACAAATGGGAGATATCTGTTTACTACAAAGGAGGGTTATAACAAACAAATGGGAAGAAGGTAATTGTAAACTACATTGATGACTACTAAGGGGAGAAAACTGTACAACATACAAAAGAGCAGAGTATAAGGCATTCATTATAACGGTTGGTGATAAAATGAAGTAATTTTGAAAAGGGGAGGTAACTCACAAGGATTGTTACAAAGGGGAAGTAACTATCAACACAACATAAGATACCATTTCAAGGAATAAAGAGGCAAATATAGGGGAAGCACTGCAGCACAAGGGGTTGACAAAAACTAGGGAGGTAATTGTAACAACAAAGGGTGACAAAGGCCGGGAAGGTAACTTTAACACCAGAGGGTGACAAAGGCCGGGAAGGTAACTTTAACACCAGAGGGTGACAAAGGCCGGGGAGGTAACTTTAACACCAGGGAGTGACAAAGGCCGGGGAGGTAACTTTAACACCAGGGAGTGACAAAGGCCGGGGAGGTAACTTTAACACCAGGGAGTGACAAAGGCCGGGGAGGTAACTTTAACACCAGGGAGTGACAAAGGCCGGGGAGGTAACTTTAACACCAGGGAGTGACAAAGGCCGGGGAGGTAACTTTAACACCAGAGGGTGACAAAGGCCGGGGAGGTAACTTTAACACCAGGGAGTGACAAAGGCCGGGGAGGTAACTTTAACACCAGAGGGTGACAAAGGCCGGGGAGGTAACTTTAACACCAGAGGGTGACAAAGGCCGGGGAGGTAACTTTAACAGCAGAGGGTGACAAAGGCCGGGGAGGTAACTTTAACACCAGAGGGTGACAAAGGCCGGGGAGGTAACTTTAACACCAGAGGGTGACAAAGGCCGGGGAGGTAACTTTAACAGCAGAGGGTGACAAGGGCCGGGGAGGAAACTTTAACACCAGAGGGTGACAAAGGCCGGGGAGGTAACTTTAACACCAGAGGGTGACAAGGGGCAGGAAGGTAACTTTAACACCAGAGGTTGACAAAGGCCGGGGAGGTAACTTTAACACCGGAGGGTGACAAAGGAGTGGTAAATGGAACATAAAATGATGAGAAAGTGAAGGTATCTGTAACTTAAGAGGGAAACAAGGGGAGGTAACTTATATAAGAGGGTGACAAAGGGGAGATAATCATATATATGGAAACTTTTGACAGTTACAAAGTACAAAGGGTATATCAGTTTACCAGAAACAGAAAGGGGGGGGGGGGGGGGGGGGGAGGAAGGACCACAACTTCAGGCCGGTACATGTTATACTATTGAAATGAATATATATATAAAAGGAGTCAATTAGAAATAGAAGCTGAGATACACGCATTGTAATACAGGTAGATGTTGTAAGCAGAGAATTTTTACAATGTTGCTTTTATTTACAGAATCAAGTATCCGCCCTTATGTGGGAAACTATTGAAAAGACTGGATGTAAATTCAAGTCAATATGTGGGGTGCCTTATACTGCCTTGCCTATAGCTACAGTAAGTTGACACACCAAGTACTTCTGTCTATATCTTATTGTTCTGGTTCTACAGACGAGGAACCACACAAAAATAGAGATTTAGATATACTGTTTGTTTATTTTAATGTTACATATCAAGGATTTTTCTGCAATAGAAACAGGGTTCCTTTAAAAGACCCATTCCCTTAAAAAACCTTGTAATTTTAAAATTCTCAATTTGTCACAGCTAGGAGTCAATTAGATTTAGAGTGCACTTCTGCAGTTTTATCTACAAAGACCTAGATACTAAGGTATTTTTAAAAAGTAAAAAAAAACAGCTATAGATTTAACAAAATGAAATCAAAAAATAATATAAAGGCAATATTCATCAAAGAAAAACTGAAATTTGTAGGAGTTTTACTATTTCTTGTTTTTTCCAATATCACATTTTGTCGCATTGAAATTCCCAATTCAGTGGATCCTGGAGGAAAATTCCTGCATATATGATAAACAATATTAAGCTGTTAGACACACAGCACCTTGATTTATATGTATGATTAATATACTTTCAATGCCGTTCAATGCTTATATTTACCATCTGCGATTTTTTATTTGTTGTGCGATTTTTTTTTGAAATTTTCAAATTCAAATTTCAGTTGGCAGTTCATAAGCTGGTGAACTCGCAACTGAATTGGTAGGGTTATATAGTGGCAGTGCCATACAATGGTAAATATAGGTTAGTTCACATACACAGGTACATAACAGGTATGTTTTTACAGGTACACGTTTTACATGTATAATGAAATAAATTGAATGAGTACTCATCAGTGTCGGGTTGTATTAACACGTATAACAATTTTTTAATTAATTTTTATTCCTTTTCGTTTTATTTATACAACTAACTGCTTGTACAACGAATTTTAAAAATTTCAAGGTCCCTGGATTAGTTTCTTATAAACTGTATTACTTCTCAAAGCATGTTGTTTTCCTTGTACGATGGAGCTGGGGATGCTGTCATTGTTTATTGTCGTTACAGTGTATCTGTGTCCAGAACAACTTCCCGATGTTGATTCGCCGTAAAGAAGCGAAAGACTACGGCACGCGGCGCATGATAGAGGGTCGTTATGAAGATGGTGACGTGTGTCTCATAGTGGAGGATGTTGTCACCAGTGGAAGCTCCGTCCGTGAGACAGCTGAGGTGTGTAACATAATATATATATAAATATACAAATAAAATATATATATATATATAAAATAAATAAATAAAATATACCATAAATAATAATAAAACGGACTTAGCTGTAATAATAATTTGGTGGCTGAATGTCTAGTTTTCATTCTCCTTTAAATAATTCACTATTCATCTACAACCATTAACTAAAGGAACCCTTCATTCAAGGTCTTAATATTTTCAAAGAAAATTTCTGAAAGAAGAGCATATGAAGAACTGCATATTTAGTCAGAGAAAATATCAGCATCCAAAATATGAGTTATCTCTAATCTGCCTTGAAGTGAATGTTTAAATATGGGCTGTTTTGATCGAGTAATTTTATTATGACATGGTGATGTGTATGTTGTGGAATTTCCAAAATAGCATTTTGTTTTTATAAAAAAATCTATTGATATACCATATTTGTCATTACATAGTTGCTTTCAATTTCAGTTGATATTTCCTAAAATTAGTTAAAATCAGAATTGATTAATTCAACAAAGTGTTACATATTTGCACACATATAGGTGAACTTCAACCATCACATCATGTCTGTAAGAGTTATGTCCCCATGGACCACATCCAGATAGTTCATCTTGTAGACCTTGGCGTTCATGTATTTGAAAAGAAAAATGACATTGACTTAAGATAACAAACAGTGTAAATTGTACCTGCAGAAAAGGGAGGTAACTCATGATTTAAAGAAGTTATAAGTGTACCACAAAATAGATAAAGCAAATTGTTAATCTCCAGAAATTTATCAAGGTCTGTATAGGAGACTATGAGTGAAGAAAAATGTTTCAAATTTGATGCTTTTATTTGAGATGAAAATATCATAAAATAATATTTTTTATTTGAAGTCATTACAAAATGAAAAGATCAAAGTAACGGATGCCATTGTGTTGCTGGACCGAGAACAGGGAGGAAAGGTTGCCCTCGAGAGGAAGGGGATTAAGCTATACAGGTATAATTAATGTTTGGTCCGGTTAATGTGACGTTTAACTAACTTATAATGGTATTCCAGTCAGGCTTTCAGCTTCTACACTATCTCTGAAGTCCACACTTAACTATATCTTGTAGTTGATACCTCTGTGATGTGATTTAAAAGCCACACATTGTACGTCACATGAATCTCAAAATTTCAATGCAGCCATACTACATTATTGGATTGTGATTAAAACATTCATAAATTTTCCCCATTTTTGTCTAAGGTCCATTGTTGTGACTTATCAATATATCAATCAATGTAACACTCACAAACATTTGAGAAAAAATCATTGGTTTATGATAAGGATTCAAATTGATACTCGGAGGATTTGAGGACCTAGCCTCCGGGGCAGCAGAGGAAGGACGTCCAAAGCAAACATCTCAAGGTCTTAATTCACATATCTCATCTAATTATTCTTAGATTATAAGATTTATAAGTTGTATGTGTCTTTGCTGTAAATTATCTGGGTCAATAAGTGGCTTTACTGTAAATTGTCTGGGTCAGTTAGAGGCTTTACTGTAAACTGTCTGGGTCAATCAGTTGCTTTACTGTAAACTGTCTGGGTCAATCGGTTGCTTTGCTGTAAGTTGTCTGGGTCAATCAGTTGCTTTACTGTAAATTGTCTGGGTCAATCAGTTGCTTTTCTGTAAGTTGTCAGGTTCACTAGGTTGCTTTGCTCGTAAGTTGTCTGGGTAACTATAAGTGGCTTTGCTGTAAGTTGTCTGGGTCACTAAGTTGATTTGCTGTTGATTGTCTGAATTATATGAAGGCATTTATTGTATGTCTCAGATTCAGGGTCATTTGGAGATTTTTTTGTGATGTAAGATTTCTTGTCACATTTTGGAATATTTACTACTTTATTTCAGTGTTATAACTCTGTCCCAAGTGCTATCCACCCTCGAGAGACTTAACAGACTTGACAGTGATACAGTTAACAGGACCAACCGCTTCATACAGGACAACAGGTTCGATGGGCCTGTTGATGCCAGCAAGGCAGGCAATGGCTCAACTGTTCCAAAGGTAGGTTCCTGAACTTTTTACTTGTCTGCTTACTGTCCCGCAAGCTCTATTTAATTTACAAAACCATATTATGATAAAACTCTAATGTTATTTACACAGCAAGACATAATTTATATAGCTACATGAAATGTCTACAGCAACTACAAAACCTGTTATAAATGACACATGTAATTGGCGAGACATGTTACAGATGACACATGTTACCGATGAGACATATTCTGTTTGAGACATGTTAAGGTTGACAAATGTTACAGGTGACACGTGTTACGGGTGACACATGTTATTTCTGACACATGTTACAGGTGACACATGTTATTGGTGACACATGTTACAGGTGACCAATGTTACTGGTGACACATGTTACAGGTGACACATGCTACAGGTGACACATGTTACGGGTGACACATGTTATTTCTGACACATGTTACGGGTGACACATGTTATTGGTGACACATGTTACAGGTGACCAATGTTACTGGTGACACATGTTACAGGTGACACATGCTACAGGTGACACATGTTACGGGTGACACATGTTATTTCTGACACATGTTACGGGTGTCACATGTTATTGGTGACACATGTTACAGGTGACCCATGCTACAGGTGACACATGTTACAGGTGAGACATGTTACAGGTGACACATGTTACAGGTGACACATGTTACAGGTGACCCATGCTACAGGTGAGACATGTCACTGGTGACGCATGTTACAGGTGACACATGTTACTGGTGACACATGTTACAGGTGACACATGCTACAGGTGAGACATGTTACTGGTGACACATGTTACTGGTGACACATGTTACTGGTGACACATGTTACAGGTGACACATGTTACGGGTGACACATGTTATTGGTGACACATGTAACAGGTGACACATGTTACAGGTGAGACATGTCACTGGTGACACATGTTACAGGTGACACATATTACAACAGGTGAATGCCTTACTCTACAGGTGATGAGCCACAAGGAACGAGGCGTTAAGTGCAGCCATCCATTGGTACGATCTCTCTACTCTATCATGGCTCAGAAGGAGACCAATCTGTGTGTCTCTGTAGACTGTTCCAGTAGTCAAGAGCTTCTACAGGTGAGTAACATTTAGGTCAATTAATGTTGACCGACGGTAGAGATGGAAGGTTCGACCACACTTGTTTTTGTTTATATGTGGTGAGTAGTGTTGTTTACAGATGGCAGAGAAAATTTCACCACACACATGTAGGTTATTTACGTTGTTGACATACAGTGGAGAAGGTTTGACCACACATTCGTGGTTTGTTTACTTTGCGTTGTTGACATACAGTGGAGTAGGTTTGACCACACCTTTGTTGTTTGTTTACTTTGCGTTGTTGACATACAGTGAAGTAGGTTTGACCACACCTTTGTTGTTTGTTTACTTTGCGTTGTTGACATACAGTGGAGTAGGTTTGACCACACCTTTGTTGTTTGTTTACTTTACGTTGTTGACATACAGTGGAGAAGGTTTGATCACACTTTTGTTGTTTGTTTACTTTGCGTTGTTGACATACAGTGGAGTAGGTTTGACCACACTTTTGTTGTTTGTTTACTTTGCGTTGTTGACATACAGTGGAGTAGGTTTGACCACACTTTTGTTGTTTGTTTACTTTGCGTTGTTGACATACAGTGGAGTAGGTTTGACCACACTTTTGTTGTTTGTTTACTTTGCGTTGTTGACATACAGTGGAGAAGTTTGGACCACACATTCGTGGTTTGTTTACTTTGCGTTGTTGACATACCGTGGAGAAGTTTGGACCACACATTCGTGGTTTGTTTACTTTGCGTTGTTGACATACAGTGGAGAAGGTTTGACCACACATTCGTGGTTTGTTTACTTTGCGTTGTTGACATACACTGGAGAAGTTTGGACCACACATTCGTGGTTTGTTTACTTTGCGTTGTTGACATACCGTGGAGAAGTTTGGACCACACATTCGTGGTTTGTTTACTTTGCGTTGTTGACATACAGTGGAGTGGGTTTGACCACACCTTTGTTGTTTGTTTACTTTGCGTTGTTGACATACAGTGGAGAAGTTTGGACCACACATTCGTGGTTTGTTTACTTTGCCTTGTTGACATACAGTGGAGAAGTTTGGACCACACATTCGTGGTTTGTTTACTTTGCCTTGTTGACATACAGTGGAGAAGTTTGGACTACACCTTTGTTGTTTGTTTACTTTGCGTTGTTGACATACAGTGGAGTAGGTTTGACCACACCTTTGTTGTTTGTTTACTTTGCGTTGTTGACATACAGTGGAGAAGTTTGGACCACACATTCGTGGTTTGTTTACTTTGCGTTGTTGACATACAGTGGAGAAGGTTTGACCACACATTCGTGGTTTGTTTACTTTGCGTTGTTGACATACCGTGGAGAAGTTTGGACCACACATTCGTGGTTTGTTTACTTTGCGTTGTTGACATACCGTGGAGAAGTTTGGACCACACATTCGTGGTTTGTTTACTTTGCGTTGTTGACATACCGTGGAGAAGTTTGGACCACACATTCGTGATTTGTTTACTTTGCGTTGTTGACATACCGTGGAGAAGTTTGGACCACACATTCGTGGTTTGTTTACTTTGCGTTGTTGACATACAGTGGAGAAGTTTGGACCAAACCTTTGTTGTTTGTTTACTTTGCCTTGTTGACATACAGTGGAGAAGTTTGGACCACACATTCGTGGTTTGTTTACTTTGCCTTGTTGACATACAGTGGAGAAGTTTGGACCACACATTCGTGGTTTGTTTACTTTGCGTTGTTGACATACAGTGGAGTAGTTTGGACCACACATTCGTGTTTTGTTTACTTTGCGTTGTTGACATACAGTGAAGAAGTTTGGACCACACATGTGTACTTTGTTTACATTATATGTTATTTACAGATGGCAGACAAGGTTGGGCCACATGTGTGTCTGGTGAAGACACACATAGACATGTTGGAGGACTTTACAACAGACATCACAGATCAGCTACAGAGGCTGGCAGACAAACACAACTTTCTCATCTTTGAAGACAGGTAAGTGTCTTCTCCATAAGAAGAAATAAGGTCAAACTCTTCATTGTACATATGTGAAACTGTTATCATAAACTTAGTTATATCTTAATTTCAATTCATGGAGACAAGTTTATATATGCATGTATAATATGGTATACTATTCAAAATATCAGATTATCTGTTTGTCAAACGTTAGAGGATGAAAAAATGAAACTTTAATTGTTAAAATTCATACAAATTCAGCAAAGGAGTAAAAATAATAGTTTTGCAGTTTCTGCTATAGTTTAGAAAATGCAGTTGAAAGCAGTGACCTGGTTTATCATTTGGACTTTTTTTATATCAAATATTTTTAAAAACCCTTTGAAAATTTTGAGTAATCAAACCCATAACTTGGCAACAATGCTAATCACTATATTCAGATCATGATCTAATCAGTTATTGAAATAAGCCATAAACATGTAATTATATGGCTCACTTTATAGAGTTATTGCCCTTTGTTTAGTAAGATTTCTTAACCTGTTAACGGCTAGGGTAGGTGCTAAAGAGATTTTTAAATAGTGATATATATATAGAATATGTAGATATACAGTTATTGAACACGGTGGATTATGTTTTATCTAAAGGAAATTTGGTGACATTGGTAAGACGGTGTGCACACAGTATCAGGGTGGAATGTACAAGATTTCAAGCTGGGCACACATCACAAACGCCCACCCTGTGCCTGGGCCGGGCATCGTGAGCGCTCTCGCAGAGGTACGTAATTAGTCACTTATAGGGGATATTTTATGGAGCCAGACGTCGTGAGTGTTCTCACAGAGGTACGTAATTAGTCACCTATAGGGGATGTTTTATGGAGCCAGGCATCGTGAGTGTTCTCACAGAGGTACGTAATTAGTCACCTATAGGGGATGTTTTATGGAGCCAGGCATCGTGAGTGTTCTCACAGAGGTACGTAATTAGTCACTTATAGGGGATGTTTTATGGGGCCAGACATCCAGAGTGTTCTCACAGAGGTACGTAATTAGTCACCTATAGGGGATGTTTTATGGGATCAGGCATCGTGAGTGTTCTCACAGAGGTACGTAATTAGTCACCTATAGGGGATATTTTATGGGGCCAGACATCGTGAGTGTTCTCACAGAGGTACGTACGTAATTAGTCACCTATAGGGGATGTTTTATGGAGCCAGACATCGTGAGTGTCCTCACAGAGGTACGTAATTAGTCACCTATAGGGGATGTTTTATGGAGCCAGACATCGTGAGTGTCCTCACAGAGGTACGTAATTAGTCACCTATAGGGGATGTTTTATGGAGCCAGACATCGTGAGTGTTCTCGCAGAGGTACGTAATTAGTCACCTATAGGGGATGTTTTATGGAGCCAGACATCGTGAGTGTTCTTGCAGAGGTACGTAATTAGTCACCTATAGGGGATGTTTTATGGAGCCAGACATCGTGAGTGTTCTTGCAGAGGTACGTAATTAGTCACCTATAGGGGATGTTTTATGGAGCCAGAAATCGTGAGTGTTCTTGCAGAGGTACGTAATTAGTCACCTATAGGGGATGTTTTATGGAGCCAGACATCGTGAGTGTTCTCACAGAGGTACGTAATTAGTCAACTATGGGGATGTTTTATGGAGCCAGACATCGTGAGTGTTCTTGCAGAGGTACGTAATTAGTCACCTATAGGGGATGTTTTATGGAGCCAGAAATCGTGAGTGTTCTTGCAGAGGTACGTAATTAGTCACCTATAGGGGATGTTTTATGGAGCCAGACATCGTGAGTGTTCTCACAGAGGTACGTAATTAGTCAACTATGGGGATGTTTTATGGAGCCAGACATCGTGAGTGTTCTCACAGAGGTACGTAATTAGTCACCTATAGGGGATGTTTTATGGAGCCAGGCATCGTGAGTGTTCTCACAGAGGTACATAATTAGTCACCTATAGGGGATGTTTTATGGAGCCAGAAATCGTGAGTGTTCTCACAGAGGTACGTAATTAGTCACCTATAGGGGATATTTTGTGGGGCCAGACATCGTGAGTGTTCTTGCAGAGGTACGTAATTAGTCACCTATAGGGGATGTTTTATGGAGCCAGGCATTGTGAGTGTTCTCACAGAGGTACGTAATTAGTCACCTTTAGGGGATGTTTTATGGAGCCAGGCATTGTGAGTGTTCTCACAGAGGTACGTAATTAGTCACCTATAGGGGATGTTTTATGGAGCCAGGCATCGTGAGTGTTCTCACAGAGGTACGTAATTAGTCACCTATAGGGGATGTTTTATGGGGTCAGGCATCGTGAGTGTTCTCACAGAGGTACGTAATTAGTCACCTATAGGGGATGTTTTATGGAGCCAGGCGTCGTGAGTGTCCTCACAGAGGTATGTAATTAGTCACTTATAGGGGATGTTTTATGGAGCCAGAAATCATGAGTGTTCTCACAGAGGTACGTAATTAGTCACCTATAGGGGATATTTTGTGGGGCCAGACATCGTGAGTGTTCTTGCAGAGGTACGTACGTAATTAGTCACCTGTAGGGGATGTTTTATGGAGCCAGGCATTGTGAGTGTTCTCACAGAGGTACGTAATTAGTCACCTATAGGGGATGTTTTATGGAGCCAGGCATTGTGAGTGTTCTCACAGAGGTACGTAATTAGTCACCTATAGGGGATGTTTTATGGAGCCAGGCATCGTGAGTGTTCTCACAGAGGTACGTAATTAGTCACCTATAGGGGATGTTTTATGGGGTCAGGCATCGTGAGTGTTCTCACAGAGGTACGTAATTAGTCACCTATAGGGGATGTTTTATGGAGCCAGGCAGCGTGAGTGTTCTCACAGAGGTACGTAATTAGTCACTTACAGGGGATGTTTTATGGCGCCAGGCATCGTGAGTGTTCTGACAGAAGTATGTATTTAGTCACTTATAGGGGATGTTTTATGGGATCAGGCATCGTGAGTGTTCTCACAGAGGTACGTAATTAGTCACCTATAGGGGATGTTTTGTGGGGCCAGGCATCGTGAGTGTTCTCACAGAGGTACGTAATTAGTCACCTATAGGGGATGTTTTATGGAGCCAGGCATCGTGAGTGTTCTCACAGAGGTACGTAATTAGTCACCTGGAGGCGATGTTTTATATCACCAACAGGTTAGGCTGAACCTATATCTTGGTCTGTAATCTACAGCAGTAGATCATCCTGGCAAGATGTTTCATGCCTGTCTGCAGCTAGAAAATACTGTCATAGTATTTACACATATCAGTTTATATACAATCTTGCTTTAGAGTTACTTGTTATTTGATCTATTCTTTCCATATATTCACAGACGTATGGATATTATTTGACAATTAAGATTTTTTATTTAAGTTTCAATTTCAAAGAATGCTGTAGAAGAACTAGCATGTAGATATAGTTCAGTTGTCATTTACAGTGTATTATATATATATAGAATCCAAAAATTAATAACATCTACAATTAAATCAAAACAGACAAGGAGGATATTTTGTCTCCACAAAATCTACCTTGTAGGACCCAAATAACTCATCTGATGTTTTGTAAGTTATAACTGAAGAGAAAATATAATTAAAATAATTTTTGTCCAAAATGTTTCTGTTTTTGTACACAATATCTTCTTATATCATCATAGCAACAATTCTTAGCCATATCCAGGGAGACAATTATACAGTATCTGTTCCTCATCCTAAATACAACATGAATTTTGTTCAAAAGAATGTAACTGTTCCATTGTTTAAACAAAATGTCATGGCTGTTTTACTTTATTATCTATCTTTACCTATATTTAAGCCGGCATACCTTTCTTCAAAGGAATTGAAAAGAAAATGAAAGCTAGGACAAACATTCAGAATAGACAAAGTAATGATTGAGGTATAGGTTATGATTTATTTCAATGATTGTTGGTCAGGTTGGTAAGCCTCTGGGACGTGGATGTTTGATGGTGGCCGAGATGAGCTCCGCAGGAAACCTTGCTACAGGGGAGTACACCAAAGGTACTTTTGATTACAGAGGATGAAGTCTCTTACCCAGCGTTGTGTTTGACCATTCGATGGATTAGATAGCAATTCATCATTGTCTGTTTAGATTTTATCATTGATATAAGAGTATTATTAGTAGTAGATCATGTCATCAGGATTTCAATGCTGAAAAAAAAAAATTATTTTCCAAAGGTAATATTTCGTATTTATGTCCTAACTGACTCACAAAAAGGGGAAAAGTTATCAACTACCAGGTAGTTATTATATACAGCAGAATTTAGCAAAAACAATTGTACCCAGAGAGATCTGAATATATATCATGTTATTTTTCTGATTTGACCAATCAGAACACTGCTTACAAATGACAATTGGGAAAATCAAGATTTGCATATAGCTCTAGCTCTGTCTTGTTGTATGATGTCATAATGCAAGATAGAATACGTAACGTCACAATTTGGCGTACATTTGTGAGCTGTTGACAGGGGACTGCAATGAATTCTGGGAGAGATTGAGCTGCCTTCGTGTATTTTGCTATAAATGTAATAAACAGAATATCTAACAGTATCTTAAGTAATACTAAATATGTTTCACTTGTGTGCTATGCAATCGTGAAAAATATCAAAATATTAGCCACACTCATGAAATATATGTTGTATTATTGAAGACACTGTTAGATATCCTCTATATCATGATATTTTCATATTCCTCACTGATGTTAATGGCTAGCGTTTCTGTTACAGCTGCCGTGAAGATGGCCGAGGGTAACAAGGACTTTGTGATTGGCTATATATCTCAGTCTCGACTGTCAACAGACCCCGACTTTGTTCACATGACACCTGGTATGCATCACAATAAGTCCACTGTATAAAACAATTCATGATTCTAAAATATTAAATATCAAGTGATTCAGTATATAAAAACCTAATTCCTTTGATATCTTGTCTTATATCGGGTGTATTTTCATAAATGAGGATATGGACTGTTTGTAATCAATGATGTTGGCTATCATAGATAGAAATACTTATATATCAAGTTTATTTTAACTTGTTTCATTTTCATTTTCATCACCAACCATGAAGTTGCATGATAGCACTAGACTTTGAATCCAAGAAATGTCACTTTTCTTGATAAGTCAAGTAAACTTACTATATAAAACAGCTTTTGCAGCTCAACACCATTAAGATTCCTCTTGGCATACAACAGCTGAAATGATTTCAACTATATATGTATATGTTGTATTTGGTATAATTTGAGTATTACATTGTAATTCGCTATGATACTTTCCTTGGTTAAGATTGTTCAGCGTTGTATTTTTCACTATAAACTTGCATTGGCTGATTGTTTAAATCACATTGAAATTGATACAGTTTAGTAATCTATATTGTCTAGAATTAATGTACAGTATGTTATATGTGTTTAACTTCCTGACACAGGTGTCAAGATCCAAATGGGCGGGGACTCCCTGGGGCAGCGATATGTATCCCCACAGACAGCAGTAACTGAGAGGGGAGCAGACGTAATCATCGTTGGACGTGGAATTACGGGGGCGTCAGATCCTCTTGGGGCAGCTAAAGAGTATAAGCAAGCTGGGTACTCGGCCTATCTGAACACTCTTAACCACTAGTCAAATGATGAAGAAATCAGATGACTGTGAATCACTAATGATATGAACCCATCCGACAACCATGAACAACTAAACATCTGAACAAGTCGGACAACCATGAACCACTAAACATTTGAACCAGTCCGACAACCATGAACAACTGATCATCTGACCAAATCTGACAACCATTAACGGCTGATCATCTGAATCAGCCTGACAGCCATGAACCACAGATCATCTGAACCAGTCAGACAACCATTGACTGCTGATTATCTGAACCAGTCAGACAACCATTGACTGCTGATTATCTGAACCTTAAGGGTTTTTAATGGCTCAAATTTTTGCAGCATTATTTAAATCTTTGGACCAAAAAGTATTTTTTCCTCCATATTAAGCAGATCATTTTGGAAGATTGTATTAACTGATTATTGTCATTGCAAATCAATTATATATTGGATCATTGATGTACATGAATGCATTATTCCCTTAAAGACCTTGTTGTGTATCAAAGTATGTTTTCATTTCGAATTATCATTTACATTCAGAAATTATAATCATGTATAAAATATGCCATTTGCATTTTAATACTCACAAATAACATATTTGATGAATGGTTGTAAAACAAGTATTATTTTAAGTGATTACAATAATAGCATATATCTTGTTAATTGTGGTGTTTTCTACCTCATTTCTTTTCACTTAAACGAAATGTGTTATAAGTCCTCAGCTATTTGCTCCAATAAAAAATGTCCTTAGATCAAATAAATTTCTACCTGTGGACAACCTTAAAGTGCATATAAGCATGTGATTTTATATTATTCATAAATGTCTTAAAGATAACAGTTAGTATGTGTATGAAAGATTTTCAAAAAATATGTATAATTGTGAGCAGTTATTCAGAAAAAGGGTTTTTAATGAATCTCAGTGCTAATTAACTATACTATTAACTACAATGTATACTGTAAACAGTATGTTCATTGTTTGTGTGTAAATAAGATGCATGTAATGTATCTCACTTGGCCAGAAAAAAAATGTGTTCATGTTAATAAATTGTTTAATGAAGTTTAATACATTGTTCAACGATGACAATTACAGGTCTCGCGTATTTCTGTATTCATGGTTTGT
This sequence comes from Pecten maximus, assembly GCF_902652985.1. Lineage (NCBI taxonomy): Eukaryota > Metazoa > Mollusca > Bivalvia > Pectinida > Pectinidae > Pecten > Pecten maximus. Next base: position 42,211,436 of record NC_047024.1, read on the forward strand.
CAACATTTAATAGAACAATAAAATTTGAAGTAAAATTGTTTTATAGTATTTTTCACATCCGATAATTGAAGATGGTGTCTTTAAGAACAAATCTACTTAGAGTTCACACTTGTGCTGTTATACAATTGCACTATACTGCATGTACGGTATGACTAATTTTTTGACATTGTTTGATTAATTAATTTCATATATCTAGTATCACTGGTTGAGGACGCGGTGGCCGAGTGGTTAATTTGTCCCGACACTTTATCACTAGCCCTCCACGTCCGGGTTGGGAGTTCGAAACCTACTGGGGCAGTTGCAAGGTACTGACCGTAGGCCGGTGGTTTTTCTCTGGGTACTCCAAAACCTGGCACGTCCTTAAATGACCCTGGCTGTTAATAGGACATTAAACAAAAACAAACAAACCATAGTATCACTGGTTATAATCATTTCCCTAAGGCACAACATACTTTAGGCATTTGTAGAATGTACAATGCAACTTTGATTTAGATAATCTATATAAGGGAGACAACTCTTCTGCATTAAATGTTCTTGACAAACAAACTACAAGGAATCTACATTAAATGTGTTATTACATATTTAATGAAAAGTGAAACATACATAAATTACAAAGTTGTCACATAAATTTCCATGATGATCAAACAACAGATGACATTATTTTTCTATGTATTAAGATTTTTCCTGAATTCTATAAACTGGCTGGATACAGATTATATCAAAAGATTGAAAAGATGACATGAAATTTCTTCTTAAATGCTAATGTAAAATTACAACATGATAATTTTAATGAAGAATTTTAGTGTTTAACAAATCCTAATGCTATGTTGATGTATAAATGTTTTGAATAACTGAGATAGAATCATTTTGATGGTAAATCTACATGTATCTTTCCAGTCTACTAAAAATGCTGCTTGACAATACCACAATTATCAAATATGTATGTCTCTCTGAGGTTTATAAAACATCATAAAATATTATGAAAATGAAAAAATAAAAAGATAAAATGTTTAATGTAGATGTATTAAGCATTAATTAATTGTTTATGATTTGACTGAACAAACCTCATTAAGTGCACATGGCCTTTAATTTACAACTTCTGGTTATACCAGTAACCAGACTAGTAATGATGCGAGCTGTCACAAACTAAGGAGCTTATTAAAGCACCAAATCCTCAATGGACAACATATTATGACCAGGAAAATTTCCTTTTTCAATATCACGGTCCGACTTGAAAACAAATGCTATTTGCAATGTCTCCAGATCACTCAAGTTGTATGGACCTTTTATCGGACAGCTCCTTGTCTGGGGTAAAAAGCAGAGACTCCCTGTTCACCTGACTGGAACTTCTACAGTTTGTCTGAATATTCTCCCAATGTTCTACATTCTTATCCTCAATACTGAAAGCTCCGCTTGGTCTGAATGTCCTCCAGAATCTGTTTGAGTTCATCATCTTCAAAGCGACCTTCCAAGCTGTAACATAATTGTCACCGTTACCATGGCGATTGGAATGGTAAACATTTAAATAACTTCAATTTCAAGAAATTTGATAAAAATTTGATAAAAACTGGAATATGAATATGAACTTGATTAAATACAAGGGGAGATAATCGACGTCTGTAGATAATTTTATAAGTTTACTTGTTTAAGGAAACATATTTAACATATTTGTTATAAGTGCATTTACAAGTCTTCCTACATGTCTTTACAAAAATAAATATCATCATATTTACAAATTCATGCAATGAATTTTTTTTTTCTTAATAATACCAGACCAAGATATCAGAATGAAATTTTGATTGATTACAACTCATGGAAGTTCATGATAAGCCAAACTAGATTTTATTCTGGATGACCCACATAAACGTGAAGATTTTTCTAGATCTTTCACCTCAAAGGACATCTAATTTTGGACAATAATTGGGATATAATAATAGACAATAGTCTATGAATACAGTGAAAGGAACAATAATATATCAATTTACCTTGGAATTAAGGATTTGGCCTCATCTGCATTTTCTGGACAGAGATTTGCAAGGGCAGCCAGCTCAAACTTGTGCAATTTCTTCTGCATTAGTAGACTGAAATGACAGATTTATAAATTCTTAATTGGATCATGTACATTGTTATTGAATCACTTCTCCAGTATTAAATAATGTTTGCAGTGTAATGAGAAATTAGAAGGTCCAACTCAAGTTTCAGTCTGGCAGTTATACATACATTACAGACTACAAACTAAATATGATTGTGTGTGCAATTTATATCTGATCTTGTCACAGTTACATTAGTCAGTCAAATGTTCTGATATACATTGTATTGTAGGTATGTATTTTGCTCTCAAAAACATATACTTGTTTCTCTACCTTCTGACGGCTGATATGGTTTCTCTATTTTTGAATTTTGAAAATCTGCTGGTGTAATTAAGCGTCTTCATGAACACCTCTGATAATTCCTGTTCTTCCTCAGCACTCTCATTCTGTTGTTTCCTGGTTAAGAATACATTATTATATATTGTACATATGGTGATTTGGATAAAGTATATATAAATAGTTTATAGATAAATGAAATCCTTAATAGATCAAAAATAAGTTCATTTTATACAGATTATTCAATGACTGAGTCTGTCAAAAGTTAATCCGACATTTTAAGTTTATATTAATCATAATCATAATCATGTAAATCATTTTAGTTCCCTGTAGTTACCATTTGATTTAAATGAACAGTTTAAAAATAGCAATAGATTATTATGATATAAATTTCAGATCTTAATTTGTTGTTAGATTCTAGAATGTATATTTGTATCGCCATGTAACTGTTTATTATTACTGAGTGCAATAATGCAATTGTATAGATTACAGCTAAGTTTGCAGTAAAAAATACCTAAAATCATAATATATGTATAGCATTAGAATTGAATAAATGACATCATTGTATTTACAATTATACATGAGTCTATTGAAAGACGATCTTAGCGCCAGTTCACAAGAGAAAAGGCTAAATTATCTCATTCATTGGGAAAGCCAACAGGTTACATTTACTGACAGTCCTAGCTTGATATTGTAGATATATATGTACACCAGTATTGCTAATACCAAAAGATCAGATACAAACCTTACTCCAACAATGTTAGAGGTTTTACACGGCGAGATACTTTTGACAGGCGCCGTGTAACCGGCAAAATAATATCCGATAGAAAAAGAGCCGACCAGCGGCCTCTTATGTTATAGGAGTAATACAAACCTGTGATCCAGCAACATCTGTACTTCGGATATCAACAATGTTTCTGCATTTTCAAATTCTGTGAAGGCAAAAGATATAAAACGTAAATAAATGGTATATTTGAATAAAACGAATACATACAATATTTTCATGGCTTAGCCTTACACCAGTACTAGCAGTACTAGTAGAACCTTGTATGTTTTATTGTTTAATCCTCAAAATTAGATTTGACTCTTAGATTGAAGGGACATCTCTACTGACTGTAAGCGATACATTAACCCACAACTTTTACAGTAGCCCATTCAGAGGCGAACCCCTATTTCTCAGAAATCTGAAAGGTACCATATATGTTCCTGTGGTATTATATACTTATTTGAGGTACAATATATGTCCCTGTGGTATTATATACTTATTTGTGAGTAATGTGTTGTGTCTGTAGTGAAACGGAGTTACCTCCCTTAGTCCGAACGACAGCTAGTTGAGGACAAGTTTCCATTGTATCTCATTAAAAACCTCATTTGCCAAACCACACATGACCATCACACACCGTAATGTGAAGAAAGAATTATCTCTTCTTTCTGTCCGCCACTTCTTGAACAAATATCAATTGATTTTGAAAAGTATGGCTTAGTATAATGGCTACGACAATGACACATGTTTATGATGTCACTCTCGGGGTTTGTGTTACAAACATTATACACCTATGACAAATATATCATGAGTGGTATTAACACGGAGTCACTATATATTAAATAATAAACACGTTATATAACCTTTAGGAAACAGAAGTTCGGAAGCATCTTCATCCGCCTGTTCGTTTGGAAGTGGAGCTGCCGCCATGTTGTTTTGAAATAACGTCTAACTAAACACCGAATCGGATGAAAACCGGAAGTATATAAAATCCGGACGTTTCATGTGCAAATTATTGCACTTTTACATAGCAGTGCAACAAGCTGTCATAATATTATTTGCAAAGAAATGAGATCTTAGACCGGTATTTAAATTTGATATAACTAACTAGGAAGAACATTTAAAATGGGTTACCGCGCATTTACGCTCAATATTTGTTCCCATGAAAATATTTAATGATTTCTTCTCCCTGAATTGCTTAATTCATGAGTTTATAAAGTTACTCACGGTATAAGTTATACATTTCTTTCGTGGTTGTGTTATTGGACACGACACTTTCCCCTAATTTCTCTGGATGGCATGTTACGGGCCTCCCGCATGTTGTTCAGTGGTAGTCACCAACTACTACAAGAAAACCCCACCTCAGAATCACTCTAGCTGTATGTTCACCAGACGATAAGCGCTGCGAAAAACCAGAACAAGGAACTGGCTTTATGTAGGATTTAATAAGTCCCCCCCCCCCCCCCCCCCCCCCCCCCTTCCCCCTTCCCCCACAATCAAATGCATGAAGCCCGATATCAGACCAATCGTACAAATGATCGTGTATCGACACGTGCACCATCTACGTCATTGTGGATTCATTCACGAGGTTTCATACCAAAACAAACTTTATAAATCTGCATATACCCAAAGGGCATTAATCATGGCAAAATCCAGCAGAATGGCATTTCCTTCTGAAACTTTCTAATGAACTGTCCAAATGTTTTAAAAACAGAAATAATTGCGTTTCTTTATAGATGGTAACTGGATTCGCATCGTTGATAACACTACGCTACGTTACATTTGATAAGTGAAAGCTAGCGTAGCGTAGTGTAGTCTCCGACGATGATGATTTGGGGAATACTACCCATTATTATTTCCTTATTTTCTCTAAATTGAAGAGTTACAAAACGAAAATAAATGTACTTTGTTGTCAAAATATAAATCAAATATTAAAACAATATTCCAACAACAAAGTGTAGAAGGTAAACAAGAAAGAAATTGTTGTTGACTGTCTACACAATAGCGATTCTATAGTTACCTCTATTTCATATCATATATTGTCACGTGATTGTCTGTTTACCACCCTGACACGACAAGTAGGCGATTTAATGCGGGACTTAAATAAATTAGAGGTTCATGTACAGCGAGTTATTTCACAGATATGTCATTAACGGAAAGCTCATAACTAGGAAAAGTACCAAAAATAAAAAAATAAAAGAATAAGTAAACAAACAAAAGAAAACAATGAATAAATATTTTACAGGGAACATAATATGAAAGCAAATAAAAAAAAAAACATACACACAAAAGAAAAAACCTCTTGAATCCATCTTTAACTACGAATTGTCAAACAATATATTGAATATTTCATACTAAAAAATATAAGATTTTTTGTATCAAATATTTAAACAAATATTAATCACTTTGTTATCAATAATTATTCAACGCCCTTTTCAAGTAAAATAACTATGTGCGTGTATATGGCTTTCGTCTGCATGAAGAGAAAAATAGTAGTTTGAGTTTTTAAGATCAAATAAACCCTTATAATTATCTATGGTTCGGCATCCATTAGATGTTTGAATAAAAATTAAGAATAATGTTCAAATAATGATATCGAATATTCTTTACATTAAATGTCAATTTTTACACGGATTAATTTACTCGCCATATCAAAACAAACACACTGCTAATTGTTTATCTATGTGTTGCTATGATAAAACCCATAAGACCCTCTAGAGTATTTCGTAGTACACTCGGAACTCTAAACATATTGATGTTTTCATTGCTAGTCCGATACACACAGATTCATGAATGGACATGGGACATTAATCGGAACCCCTCGTAAAACACCTTCGTTAACGTTTGCCAGAGGGAGGCGAGGTGTTCCGACTAAGTAGGACAAGTTCATTCTCGTTCCGACGAGTCAGCTATTCGTGTTCGTTCTGATGTGACGTCAGCATGTCGAAGTGTATATAAGCGCGCAACTGTACACACAGCCTCACACAACGACTGTTGAGCGCATTGATTAACAAGTCTACTTCAATACACCAACTGTCAAATCAGGTAAAGCTCTATATTTGCGACTTATTCATTTTAATTATAGCCAGATCTAAAAGTGTAAATTTATTGAAAAACAAGTGTTCAATAACACTCCGTTCAACCAATAATAATTATATTTATGCTATCAATTAAGTTCCGTTTTTTTTTTAAAGAAATGTATTATTCCTAGATTTATTCTCATGGATAGTAGAGTTATAAATTATACTTTAAAATTTATGAAGATGTTCTTTTTCATGCTTTAAACTATCCATCAATTCAGTAATGAAATGACAATTATGAAAAATAATTTCAGAACAAAAGATGGCTGTACCACCAGGCGGACTACAGGAGATATGCTTCTCCTTTGACACAACTGGTTCCATGTATAGCTGTCTGGACGAGGTTCGTGGACGTATCCAGGATATGATCCAACGTCTCCAGGCCGACATTCCCGGTATCAGGATCGCTGTCTTCGCTCACGGCGACTACTGTGACAGAAACAACTACATTACTAAACACATCGACTTCTCCACCGACGTGACGGCGCTTGTGTAAATGGGTTAATGACGTAGGTAGGACAGGCGGCGGCGACGCAGACGAATGCTATGAGCTGGTTCTGCACGAGGTCCAGAGTCTGAATTGGACGCCGGGATCACAGAGGGCGCTAGTCATGCTTGGAGACAACAACCCACATGAACCTGGATATCCCCAAAACAAGAAGAAATTGAATTGGAGGACAGAGGCAGATAACCTATCAAAAATGGTAAGTATTGCTTGATGATCACACAGCACTTAAACATAAATTCCTCTATTACTTGTGTAGATTTGTATTTTGTATATATATTATATTTTATTAATAGAACAGCGTTCTGTATGGTATTAAATATTTAATACACGCACGCACATATATATGTGTGTGTGTGAATATACATATATCAAAACAATGAACTGATGTCAAACACTACAAATATTGAACACACACAAGTGAAGTCTGTGCTTACGGTAACCATTCTTCTCCTTTTATTTTAGGGTGTCCGAATTTATTCGGTCCAATGTCAAGATTACTCAGGGGCAGACCACTTCTATCAAACCATAGCCGAGAAAACTGATGGCCATTACCTCAAACTCGCACAATTCACCAATATATTTGATTTCATCATGTCTATCTGCTACAGAGAAAAGGGCGCAGAATTTTTACAGGTAAGTTTACCCCGTACCTACATCAACATTATATGATTCTAAATGTAGAAATATGTACCCAAAATTCAACGAATATTTTAAAGGAACTCAATCTTTTACAGTGTTTATAAACGTTGAAGTGTAGTGTTATATTTATCTAATTTTACTTCCAATCTTACAAATGTGCAAAATTTATATACTTCAGGATTACGAGAAGGAGGTGAGGGCGAGAGAAGCCACCGGCGGTATTCACAAAGATTTGGATACGCTTTTCGGAGTTTTCCGGCGAGCTGATAGTAGCCGTGACGACACAAAGATGGACACAACGGTAACTACTGCGACAAAACCTTTGCGTCTGATCAAGCCGCCGTCCCTCACAAAAGTCCCATCTTTGACAAGCATGAAGAAAAAACTAGGGAAAAAATCATTGACATCCAAACGTACACGGATAGGAAGGAAAGCTCGCACAGAAATGAAGGTATGTAAACTTTTTTATATATATATTAAAAAAAAGTCTAATTGACAAAAATCTTTATTGTAAGTCCACATGATCAAGATGGATTTGTTGGAATGAGCTTATTGGCTATGCATTTAGAAGCATAGTCCTCTATATACTGTATGTTTTGGGATAAGATAAAACATGTGCATTTGCCTTTATCTAATGAACCACGGAATTTTCATTTTTTGATATCCTTTAATTGTCATTGCAGAAAGAAGCTTCACAGAAGCCGAGAAGAGAAAACGTATCTGAATCTAACTTTGCTTTATCCGGCCGAAAGTGGAGCAATTGGCAAACATGTCTGTCATGTGATAAGACTGATAGTGACTTGTGGGAAAAAAGAAATGGCGGCCATCTTGGCTTCAGGAGGAAACAAATCTTTGATGGGAAACTGACAAGACCCACTATTTACGAATTCTCAGTTCAAACAACTCCCGGCCACAAAAGGCATATAATGTACTCCAAACTTTGTCATGGAATGACCTCGCCAGACAAATGGGAACATCGTCTGCTTGGACAGAAAGACATTCGGGGCCAAGTTGAGGACATCCTCTCTAAAGGCTGTTCTGTTGCTGTGAGGAGACTGAAACTCGTCAACCGAAAAACAAGCAAATCTAAGGCAATTAATTCCTTACGTTGCTATGACTACGCCTGGCGTCGACACGGCAGTCTGCGGACAACACACCGACCTGTGATCAAAGGGTCCGTCCAGATCTCAAACGATGTCTTCTAAATGTCTTCAAGTACAAACTTCCTTCATTTCATAAAATCAGGATGACATTTATGTTATAATCATGCCCGCTTGATACAATTCCAATATTTGTTGATGGACAGTGTAAATTAGTTAAACTTGCCATGAATGATGCGAATTGAGACTCAATTGTTAATGAGTTACAGATCTGCGAAGAACCGTGCAATTATATGTATACATTCTGCGATGTGTTGTTATGATATTATGTTTATAGAAACCTGTTATGTATCATTATTTGTTTATTGTTAAAATGTATCAAATAAAAGAAACATTTGAAATAGATCATGTTTCAATTATCTATATATCTGATTAAAGCGACAATTAAGTGAACAAGCCAATAAGAAATTGGTCTGGTACTGGAAATATATCACTGATAATGAAAACATATATTATTGATAATAAGATAACGAAACCGGTTAATTGTCACTTAAATCAGTGAAATAGAACTTTCACATACAGAATGGCATTACCAATAATTATATTTATTTGAAAAACAAGCCTTATTGACGGCATATTCAGACGTATCATGTTTATTTGGTATAAAATATATGATATATACAGTATATACAAATCGCTGATATTACGTAACAAACATACTTGATACACAATGAAATTTTATACACAACGAATTTTTATACGCAGCAAATGTTTATACACCACGAAAGTTTATCCACAAACAATGTTTATACACCACGAAAGTTTATCCACAAACAATGTTTATACACAACGAATGTTTGTACACAACGAAAGTTTATACACAACGAACGTTTATACACGACGAAAGTTTATACACAACGAATGTTTATACGCAACGACCGTTTATACACAACGAAAGTTTATACACAACGAATGTTTATGCGCAACGAACGTTTATACGCAACGAACTTTTATACACAACGAAATATTATACACAACGAAAGTTTATACATAACGAATGTTTATACACAGCGAAAGTTTATACACAACGAAAGTTTATACACAACGAAAGTTTATACACAAAGAATGTGTATACACAGCGAATGTTTATGCATAACTTATGCTTCATATTGTACAGTAATTACATTCAGGATCTCCATGTTTATTCCCTACACTCAGTGACGAATCCCAGGAGTAATAAATATCTGTAATGACACATTCATTTTATTATTAATTATAAAGTCGCTCATCACTCGTTTGTTTTTGTATAATTATCCATTCGAGATAAATCTGCCCAGATTATAATGCATTAAAGCAAATTCAAAAGTTTTAATCAATATTTACGATAGAAATTTTGGTTATCTCAGAAGATGTCAATAAACTTGATGTATTTTTCATTTTATTAGCGAAAATGTTAATGCATTTTTCCCTACGTATTTACAATTAACACATTTCAACCGTTTTTCCAACTGAATAGTTTTAACTATTATTATACATATTTCATCAATCGTGTTAAACAGTAATGAGGAGACTATAAACCAATTTCTCTCGCTAAGGTTATCACTCATATCAGAACATCGTTTAACATTTTTATATAAAAAAGTAACAGGTATATTTTATTTGGGATCTTTGTTCTATTTCAAACAAAAACAAAAACATGCCTGAAACTTAAAATAATCAGTAAATTCTGTAAGAAGTGTAGCCGTTATCCACCTTTGTGCCTTTCTCCTTTATTCATGTTAACTTGTGTTAGATGCCGGTGATATCGTCTCGATGTGTGAATCAATCTGTGCCGTTTGTTAGCGAAAGTGAAACTGGTGCTAAAAAAAACGTCATTTGACGCGAATTTTCACTTTCAAGTTTTGGAGTTAAGATTCAATTGCTCAGAAAGTACAAGAACAACTTTGATAAATGTGGTACTCAGCTATTTATAGTATACAGGGACACCTCAACAAATGCATCATTTGTCAAAAATCATACATATTGTAAAGCTCAGTTAGTCTGGAAGTTTGGGATGCTGGGAATCACGACATACCATTGTGTTCAGCTAAACGTTTTGCGTTTTGTTTAATTAGTCAGAATGTTCCAGTGTTAATCTCGCCAAACCGAGTTAGATCTCAGTCTTTAAACTAGTTCTGTAATATATACAGCTGCGCTTCCGTCTCATTTCTCGAAGAGAGGGGAGGGGTGCTAATTTTGTGTACATAATCAAGCGAATTTTGACAAAAAGTTGTTTTGCGATTTGCGATTTGTTTAAAAATTAAAAACATCGACATTCACACATGTATATAAGATATATAGGGTTTTAATATAATATGGCAGCTAACTTGGCCGTTTTGGAAAACGATACATACATTTTAGAGAATTTGGAGCTTGTTTAGAATTGATCAAATTGACAAAGGACATGAATGTCTTGTAATCACACATAGATCTTGTTATAATTCTTTATATTTCTTTTTGCTTGACTATGTCGGAAGATACTTCTGAATTATATTTTACTGTGTCCAAATAAAGGAATTAAATACGACATGATATTAATTCGGCCGTTTTGGAAGACGATACATACATTTACATTTTTAGTGAATTTGGAGTTTGTTTAGAACTTATCAAATTGACAAAGAAGGACATGAGTGTTATGTTATAACTCTATATATGTCTTTTTGTTTTACTGTGTCTGGAGAGACTTCTGAATTATATTTTAGTGTGTCCAAATAAATGAATTAAATATGACACAATATTGATTTACATCTGCACACTGTTTAGATCCGTTGATCAGAAAAGGTCAGCCAAACTATACACAAACTTGATATTCAGGTATAAATGATAAAGGTCATCTCAACAAACGCATCATTTGAAAAACAACATCCTTATATCATTTTTGTTGTATGGCCCAATGTCAGGAACTCTAGTGAGCTGTGAAACTTAACCAAACATTATATATCAACCTGAACACTTAATATTTTGTTCTGTCTCTCAGAAAGTGCTAGCGCTTGTCCAACCAAGCATAGAGATTTCATGAAATCGACGTAAAATAATTAGTGCTTCTGCCATTCACTTAAAGGTGAGTTTATAATCCTATTTAATCAAAGTTTTGTATTTTTTCTCATTTACATAGATTTGTTCTATTTTGAGTTAAAATGTCATATAACACATCCGATTTTGATTTAAAATGTCGTGTAACATATTAGAGCAAACTGAAAATTAATTATTTTCCAGTATTTGCAGTTTGTTAAAACTTAAAATTCATACTGTAGTAAAATTCAACGATCAATTAATTTCATAAAATAACAACAACTTTTTAAAATTCATTGAAAGTATTTAACATCATTAAGGAGATAGTTAAAAACAAGATTTATTTGTGATGTATACTGAACCGTTATAATGAGCGTACACAATAATGACAGCTTTGTTGCCTAAATTTATTTCACTGAATTATTGATTCCTCAATAATTCCAGACCAAAGATTCCCCTTAGGAACCTCTATAGTATTTGTAGTACATTCGGAACTCTACACATATTGATCTTTTCCTTGCTAGCCCGATAAAACACACCGATACATGAATGGACCTAGGACAAGTTCAGTCTCGTTTCCGACTAGTCAGCTATTCGTGTTCGTTCTGATGTGACGTCAGAAGGTCGGAGTGTATATAAGCGCGCTACTGTACACATATCATCACACAACGACTGTTGATAGGATATAATCACAGGTCTACTTCATTACACTAGCTGTTCAAATCAGGTATTTATTTTCTATTTATTACGTATAAAGTCTTCTTTTAAAATGATCATGTTAACAAGATCTAAAATATCAACTTGTAGATATAATGTAAAGAATTTATACCTATATTTCCTTTTACTAGTATTGATTTTTATGCAATTATGATTGTAGAATTGTTATTTGTTGGTATTTCGCCTGATTTATTTCGTTACAATAAATGTGACCAAAATTTATCAATTAATGTATTTGACTTGAAAACCATTTTAATACGCAGTAAACAGAAGTGTATACTTATATTTTAAAGTTGTATGTAGGTTCCCGAACGTATGCTTATAGCATACCAAATTAAGGCAGAAATCGAAACGTAAACATTATTATGATACATGTATATACTTTTTGAACAGGCATATGTATAAAATATATCGATATTCAATACTAAATATAACTATAAAATAATTTCAGAATCAAAAGATGGCTGTACCCCCAGGCGGACTACAGGAGATATGCTTCTCCTTTGACACAACTGGTTCCATGTATAGCTGTCTGGACGAAGTTCGTGGACGTATCCAGGATATGATCCAACGTCTCCAGGCTGACATTCCCGGTATCAGGATCGCTGTCTTCGCTCACGGCGACTACTGTGACAGAAACAACTACATTACTAAACACATCGACTTCTCCACCGACGTGGCGACGCTGTGTAAATGGGTTAATGACGTAGGTAGGACAGGCGGCGGCGACGCAGACGAATGTTATGAGCTGGTTCTGCACGAGGTCCAGAGTCTGAATTGGACGCCGGGATCACAGAGGGCGCTAGTCATGCTTGGGGACAACAACCCCCATGAACCTGGATATCCACAAAACAAGAAGAAATTGAATTGGAGGACAGAGGCAGACAACCTTTCAAAAATGGTAAGTATGACTTGTGATTATGCAGCTTAAAGCTTACTTCAACACAAATTCCTCTATTACAAATTTTACTTGAGATTTGCATTTGGTATATGCGACTTTACTAATAGAACAGGATACTGTCTGTTATTAAATTTTCACACATGTAGATATATGTTAAAACACCAACTAATGTCAAACACTATCGATATTGAATACAAACATATGAAATCCGTGCTATCACTTACCACTCTTGTCTTTTTATTTTAGGGTGTCCGAATTTATTCGGTCCAATGTCAAGATTACTCGGGTGCAGACCACTTCTATAAAACCATAGCCGAGAAAACTGATGGCCATTACCTCAAACTCGCACAATTCACCAATATATTTGATTTCATCATGTCGATCTGCTACAGAGAAAAGGGCGCAGAATTTTTACAGGTAAGTTTACCCCGTGCCTGCTTTACTAACATGATATGATTCTAAATATGGAAATATGTACCCAAAATTCAACGAATATTTAAAGAAACTCAATCTTTAACAGTTTTTATAAACGTTGGAGTGTAGTGTTATATTTATCTAATTTGACTTCAAATCCTACAAATGTGCACAAATTGTATATTTCAGGATTACGAGAAGGAAGTGAGGGCGAGAGAAGCCACCGGCGGTATTCACAAAGATTTGGATACGCTTTTCGGAGTTCTCCGGCGGGCTGATAGTAGCCGTGACGACACAAAGATGGACACAACGGTAACTACTGCGCCAAAAACTTTGCGTCTGATCAAGCCGCCGTCCCTCACAAAAGTCCCATCTTTGACAAGCATGAAGAAAAAACTAGGGAAAACTTCATTGACGTCCAAACGCACACGGATAGGAAGGAAAGCTCGTACAGAAATGAAGGTATGTAAACTTTTTTTTATATATTTTGAAAAAAGTCTAATTGACACAAATCTTCATTGTAAGTCCACATGATAAACATGGATTTGTTGGAATGCGCTCATTGGCTATGCATTTAGAAGCATAGTCCTCTATATACTGTATATTTTGGGATAAGATAAAAATGTGCATTTGCCTATCTAATGAACAAAGCAATTATCATTATTTGATATCGTTTTGTTTTTTTGTCATTGCAGAAAGAAACTTCACAGAAGCCGAGAAGAGAAACCGTATCTGAGTCTAACTTTGCTCTTTCCGGCCGAAAGTGGAGCAATTGGCAAACATGTCTGTCATGTGATAAGACTGATAGCGACTTGTGGGAGAAAAGAAATGGCGGCCATCTTGGCTTCAGGAGGAAACAAATCTTTGATGGGAAACTGACAAGACCCACTATTTACGAATTCTCAGTTCAAACAACCCCGGCCACAAAAGGCATATAATGTACTCCAAACTTTGTCATGGAATGACCTCGCCAGACAAATGGGAACATCGTCTGCTTGGACAGAAAGACATTCGGGGCCAAGTTGAGGACATCCTCTCTAAAGGCTGTTCTGTGGCTGTGAGGAGACTGAAACTCGTCAACCGAAAAACAAGCAAATCTAAGGCAATTAATTCCGTACGTTGCTATGACTACGCCTGGCGTCGACACGGCGGTCTGCGGACGACACACCGACCTGTGGTTAAAGGGTCAGTCCAGATCTCAAACGATGTCTTCTGAATAAAGAAGTCTTCATGTAATGTGGTATGGAAGACAATATTGTGCAATATTGTGTTGACATGAGTATGTGAACTCGAATGTCGACAACTTACCATATTCCTTATTATTGTAAATATGGAGATAGATTCACAACTTCCTTGTTAAATGTTTTATGAATTAGATTCGTTTTCTTCATTGACCACACCTTATCATCCCATAGACGACTTCAATCGCGCTTCATTCATGGTGCATCTCATATATATATTTGTAAATTGATTACCATTTATTTGTTGTAATATATAAATAAAAAACTTAAGCTATTGATAATGTTCATTGTTTTTAACCGAAAATGCTCTACTAATGCTTGAAACGAAGCATTCGGCAAAATGGCAAGGATAAGCCATATCAATGAAGCCCAATGGTGCTACACGAGAGCTTAGGACTTTAAAATGTGTACATACATAAAACATTGATCTTGACATGTTTGGTTCATGACACTTCCCTTCTCGAACATAGGGCCATTTTCATTTTCCTGGAATATCTTCTGGATTTCTAAACTTCCATGTAAAATACTTCTAACATCATATTGAGATTTTGGGGTTGGAAATGATTTAACGCCTCAATTTTGGAATTGTCCACACGGACACTGTCTTTTGTGATAACGTGACCTAAATAAACAACTTCTTTTGCAGCAAATGTGCATTACCAGGTTTATAACTACAGTTATGTCAATGAACATTCAAATTTGTTCAATTCACTTCTGGTAAACCACCTGAGTGTGACGAATTACATGTATACAACGCAAACCAGAAACGCATTGTGGAATACAGTGTATTTATTTTTATAAACAACATGTATGAAAATATAACAAATACATGTATCATTATAAATATAGATATATGATATCATTAACAACAGAAACAATAATTGTGTATCAAAAGAATTGATCTCGTCGGAGTTGAATAAGCCAGTCCTCTAGAAAGGCAGTCATATCCTCGGCGTTTTCGGACACGCTTGACTTATTATCCTCTATACCGGACAACAGCCTGAAACAAGTATACGATATTCTGACAAAAATTAAATCTCCAACAGGAAATTTTAGACGAACAGAAGAGATGTTCTGAAAACATATCAAAGACGTTGGCAGACAAACAGATGGAAAGTCATTAAATCCTAACCACGAAAGTCGACAGTCATCACCACATGTTTTCTGTTCACGATGTAGGCTCGGAATACGAGTATTGTACTTTTATATAATAATAAATGGAGGTATATATGAAGTTTACACTATTTATATATATTGATATATTTTTCATACCTCCTAAACATTATAATTAAATTATAGAAATAATGTACATTTTTTGTCTCGAGACGTTCCTTCCATAGATTTCATTTTGCATACTTTTTTTCCAATTTTTATTGTTATCTCCTAGCTGTTGTAACAAAATGGGCTTAGAATATGTAGAAGTTTAATACATCATTTAAAATAGTAATTATCAGAGAGAGCAGGTCAGAAGTCATGCAATACTCGACTAGGGAAAACAACACCTGTGATTGACAGGTTGAGTGTAGAATTTGATACAGAGCTCAGGGGTGTAGGCCGCGTGATTTCCTGAGTGATAGAACAGGGAAAGGATCACTCCAATCTTAGATGGTATTGCTATAGTCAGGATAAGCGATGACAATAGTAGATAGATTACTTGGAGGGGGAGCAATGATCAGGTACATATGTTTCCGCACGTGCAATGTTAATTATATGCAGAGAGGCGGGGCTGAAGGAACGTTGCTAAACTTAAGTACACGGGATATTAGATATAGAGGGAGAAAGCTAAAGGTGTAAGAGGAGAACGCTGAAGGAGAGGGAGCTCCCCCGGACGGGGAAGGGAGAGCTCCCATGGGGAGAGCACGAACGGGAGAGGGAGAAGAGAGGCCACGCGGAGGTGAGGGTGAGAGCGAACCATGGACATGGATGTGATAAACTTTATGACTACATAGACACAACGTGAAGTACAAATAAAATTAACTATTGTAAACCATATGGTGTTGTGTTACACCTATGAGTTTATTTTGGTGCACGTGACCAGGATAGGAACAGGTTTATATTGGACTAATTAAAATTGATAAAGTATAAACGGGCATTCGTTATGAAGAGGTTAAATATAATCACTATCCTTATCATCGGAAGAAAGAGACCTAGACAACCATTGTTTCTGGAGAAACTTTACTTTTAGAGAAAGCAGCAGTTTGTAGACAATGTTGCGTGATACGAAACTGTAAATAGTAGTAACAATAGCGATGCTGTGACTGAGGATGTGACCAGTGTATTCATTCTTGTGTAAGTGAAACTTGTGTTGTAAAATTAGTATTGAAAAGGGCCACGTGAAATTTACTTGACCTAAGATATCATTGTCTTGAGATCATGTGGATGTGGTGTCAATAATGGACAAGTGAAACTTTTCAGAGTGGTATCTGAACCACATGGTGACAACGGAAGGGGTTCATGATGTATAGCGCAATGAGCTCAATTGATAAGGCAAGTAAATACAGTAGATATGTGTGTTGATGAAGAATTAGGAAAAATCGTAACGAAACCTAACACTTGGGCGAAAATTTGTGGTTGGTTTGGTGAGTTGGTAATTCTGTAACATATTCCATTGAAGAGTTGAGAAATTGGAATTATTTCTCAGAGGTGATGCCGTTTGCTGATACGGGAAGTGAGGATTACGCTTCGTGGGAACGTGAATAGTTACCCCATCGCCATGGCAGGGACGGACAGGCCCTGTTGGAGAACATTTGGATGGTACCAAAGTTTTCCGTTATTATGTAAGGTGGAAGATGCACCTTGTGGATTAGCGATGGAATCTGTTACCGAAGTTTGCTGAGCACTACCTGTGACCGAATAGCTAGTATTATTTGTGTCAGGTTCTGTATTATCGTGATTGGAACTCTGTGGAATTGTAACTTGTGTGACCTTGATATTGACAAGGTGTTTGTTGTACGTGGAATAGACTGTTGTCGTCTAAACTATCAAAAACTGATAACAATTATAGTAGTAAACGAACTGTTGGATCAATTGCTTTCGTCAACTGTTGGATTAAGTACCTTAGTAAAGGGATGATTCATTTTGTGAATTGAAATATTGCCGTCTTGAACTATAATTGTCGTGTGCTGTGTTGTGAACTGATACCAGGAAGTATAACTGACTGGTGAAAAATTTATTGCATGTACAATTGGATGTTAGCATTTAGAATATGACACTGGAAGCTTTAAGTTTATTGGACAGGTATAAAGTGATAGTATTCATTCTTAATAGGACATACCTCGGAAGCTTTTGAAAGTATTCTAGAAACGGAATAAACAAGAAATGTGTTTCAAATAGGACACTAGAAGTATAATGGACATGAATCGAGAGAAACGGAGTATTCATTATAATAGATTACAATATCTTTCATACATGATTAGCATGATAATGTGCCATTTTGTATATTGATTACGGAATATTAGTTAATATTCTTGGCGGTGAAGGTATGTAACAAAATGGGCTTAGAATATGTAGAAGTTTAATACATCATTTAAAATAGTAATTATCAGAGAGAGCAGGTCAGAAGTCATGCAATACTCGACTAGGGAAAACAACACCTGTGATTGACAGGTTGAGTGTAGAATTTGATACAGAGCTCAGGGGTGTAGGCCGCGTGATTTCCTGAGTGATAGAACAGGGAAAGGATCACTCCAATCTTAGATGGTATTGCTATAGTCAGGATAAGCGATGACAATAGTAGATAGATTACTTGGAGGGGGAGCAATGATCAGGTATATATGTTTCCGCACGTGCAATGTTAATTATATGCAGAGAGGCGGGGCTGAAGGAACGTTGCTAAACTTAAGTACACGGGATATTAGATATAGAGGGAGAAAGCTAAAGGTGTAAGAGGAGAACGCTGAAGGAGAGGGAGCTCCCCCGGACGGGGAAGGGAGAGCTCCCATGGGGAGAGCACGAACGGGAGAGGGAGAAGAGAGGCCACGCGGAGGTGAGGGTGAGAGCGAACCATGGACATGGATGTGATAAACTTTATGACTACATAGACACAACGTGAAGTACAAATAAAATTAACTATTGTAAACCATATGGTGTTGTGTTACACTGTCTGTTTCAACTGTTTTATTTGCAATATTTAAACAATAAATTTTCACTACCATTTCTTCATATTATCGTAATTATCAGAACATTTCCTAACACAGTCAAATGAGCCTATTACATACCTGTTAATCTCGCCCCAAGTTTCCCCTATTGTCGGTGTGCCTTGCCGAATATTCATTAGCGTTGCCCTCTCTGTCGATTCCTCGGGCCTGTACACTATGATATTGCCGCCTTTGACGATATCACTAGAACAAAAAAAGACAGCTTTCAAAAAGGTTTCTAAGTCAATATTTCATTCGTGTTTAATACATTTTATTTTCAAATTCCACGTACGTACATTGCTTAATCACATAGATAAGATTAACATTGTTCCGTTTATTTGGTCCAACCCCTCTGCCCCAAAATTTGGGAGTTACCTTGAGCTTTAATAAATGAAAACGTAAGTAATTTACAACCCCTCTTCCCCCTAAACTCGAGGGACAGACCTAGATGAACTTCGTAATATACCAAATTCACACTTCTTTAACCCTGGGAACTGTTTATCAATTTTTGTATCAAAATCGCTCCAGCAGAAGAAGTTCAAAGGTATGCCTTTATCGTCCTTTAATATATAAAACATTGTACCGGAGTTGATAAAAACTTCTTTAACACTGCCATGTACGTTATACCCGTTAGGGAATGGTCTTAGGAGAGAATTTATATAGACTTGGCCTGTTATTCGATTCTTTTGACTTAAACCACCAAATGCCA
This sequence comes from Pecten maximus, assembly GCF_902652985.1. Lineage (NCBI taxonomy): Eukaryota > Metazoa > Mollusca > Bivalvia > Pectinida > Pectinidae > Pecten > Pecten maximus. Next base: position 42,231,061 of record NC_047024.1, read on the forward strand.
ATATTTGTTGAAATAGTCTTACAGAAGGTAGGTGTGCACTTAAAGCTATATGATTTGTATGCTCACAATTTCCATTAAAGTAATTGTTTGGGACCGATCCATTTCCGAAATGCATCACTTTCTGGAACCAATCCGTAACAATTTCTGCTGGACTTGTTACAAAGGGAAGACCAATTCGCAAGGTAAACAATTTCATTTTCCTTTTTTTTTTTGTTAATATAATACAGTTGTGAAAATAAACATCAAATTGCTTAAGAACAGTTGGCAATGCGGAGTCTTTCTGGCAATGAAGATAAAAAATATATTTTTTGATAATTCAATAGAAGGAAAGGCTCCCGACTTCAACATTTCGCCCAACTTTGCGAAGGAAAGGATTAACAGTTGTTTATGAACCAAACAGCAGAAATTAAATGCTGTAATATAAATTTTCACTATTTCTGAGTTCTAGTTTGTACTTGTCTCCGTCATAGTTTACTTTTAAATACATGATTATGTAGCTTAAAGTATAAAACTATCTGCTATGATCTTATTGTCCTTTTTTATCATTCCCTGACTGGTACACGACAGTGTTTATTGGAACAACAGTAAGGACAATTTCAAATGCTACCCTCTTTTTCCCATATTCGTGTCTGTCCCTAGGCAGTCATCCTCTTTTCATACGTTTTTCGTCACGTTAATTCGAAGGCGCTCTGCGCAAGATTTGGTCAAATTGCATTTTGACTTTCAGGACTAGCAGCATTTGAAATAACAGTTGACACCTACGTCACACCATGACTTGGTTTACGGGCCCCTTGGGCCTGATACCTACGCTGCATTCTGAAGGAGGCGGATGATGATGTAAGAAAGTTTAGACATCCGGTCGGTAAGGACTTCTGTAGATGAATGTCCATCTGTCCAGCGATGCAGCTGTTTGGTTCCCTTACTTCCACAGGCATCACGTAGGTATTTCTCAAGGCAGATCCTACCAACAATTACAACCAAAACATGCAGGTGTCATAAGGTATTACTCATGGCAGATTCTACCAATAAGTACAATGAAAATTACATGTGAAATTTTGCTGCCATTCATTATATCTTAACATAAAGGCAAACAGCACTGTCTGCATGTACAACATAGTAGATTGGTTTGCAATTATAAGCCATCCATTGATATTATCAAAATTTAACGGACATATCAAAACAATTTACAATTTGTGATTTATAAAGATTTCTAAGTTTCTAGTAATCCAGGTACAGAGGACCAATGACTACGTCATCTGAAATGTCTTTAACTCATTCATAAATATGTTCATTGTGTATACGAGGGCTGATTGGTATGTTGTGAACCTCAAATTGAAGGATTTGAATTTTGCAGGACATATTGTATTATTTTTCAACATAATCCCCTTCAGTATCTATACACTTTTGCCAGCGGTGTTTAAAGGCCTCATTGTCACTTTAACAGAACTCCTTTTCTTGGCTGTTCAAAAAGTCATCCACTACATGTACGACATCAACAATGGGTGCCTGAAATAGCTGCTTTCAGTTTTGGAAATAGATGAAAGTTTGATGGCGAAAGATCAGGTGAATAAGGCGGATGTGCAGTCGTGGCAATGACAGACTTGTGAATAGGAGCATTGTCCTGATGGAATAACACACTTTAGTGAGCTCTCCGCGGAGCTTAAACTTAATATTTTCCCGTAACTGCCTTAGAAGTGAAGCATAGTATGTGCCATTGATTGTTTGTCCCATTTGAAGATAATCTATCAGCAGAATACCATATGCATCCCAGAAAACGGATGCCATAACATTCCCAGCTGATGGAACAGTCTTTGCCTGCTTTTGGTAGGGGAGAGCCAGGGTGCTTCTATTATTTCGATTGTTGTTTGGTCTCTGGGGTAAAATGCTGGACCCATGTTTCCTCCATAGTGACAAATCTCTGAATAAAGTTGGCAGGATCTTCCTCAAAAAGGTTAAAGTTAGCACACGATAATGTGCCACTGGTGTGCTTCTGATTAACTGTCAGAAGTCTTAGTACCCATCGGGCCGAAAGCTTTCTCATTGCATGATCCTGGGTCAGAATGGAATGTACTCTTTCCTGTGAAATGCCAACTCTTCCGGCTATATCTTTCTGTGACTTGTCTGTCAGTCATAACAATATCATGAACTTTATAAACCATTTCTGGGGTTGCAACATTGTTCCATACTGTTGCTAACATATCATTATGGATATCCTCAGGTGTTAAACCTTTTTTATGCAAATATTGAATCACTGCTCCTTCACCGATTTTGTCCATTTTGCAAAAGCTGCTTGTCTTGTTTAGAACGCTACCTCATCGATATACATTTTGTAAACTAACCAAATGAGACCAGTCCTTGGGTACACGACCCTATGTAGTCAGAGAATAGTAGGACTTAAAAAGAACATCATTGACTACCTCCTTCAATACGAGGCTCACAACATATCAATCATCCCTCGTATAATATATATACAAAACAAAAATGTAGATGGATTTCAACTTGCTTAAAGGCTTGTGGCATATCAATACATTTAACTCTAATAAATCTTATACATGTATATTAGTCAAGATCATGCAATCTTTTGATACACTATGAGCCTATAAGAGAATGACATATCACTTTATAATATTAATCAAATAAATTCCGTTTTTCATACAAAATATAGTCACAAGTGTAAGATTCTATTGATCACATAACTCATGAAAACTCTAAATTCATTTCTATGATGGACAGCCAAATTTCAACCTGGATGGTATGTGTTATTAATTTGTCTACAAAGACAATTTTGCCACGTCAAAAATATCAAATGTACAGTGAAATCATGATTACACATGCACCTTACGATATTTATAACATGATTGTATTATATGGTATTGGTGGAATGGGCCAGTTATGCGATAAGATAGGAATCTGTATAAATACAAATTACCAAATTACTAAAGTATGAAGTGTCTAGTTTATGAAAGACTTAAGTTTATGGAAGACACTTTGAGTACAATAGACAGGTTTACAGATTTTAAAGTGTCTGGTATACATGTTTACATTACAAAGAGCAGTCACCTGTTCACAAACAAATGTTTGTGCTGCTGGAGACGCTTGAATGCCGCACTTGTGTGGACTAGAGTTTCGTCTGCAACAAATAATGTCTCTACACAGCGATGGTCTCCAGACATCAGAAGTTCTCCGAAATGGAATATCTCATGGATGGTAAAGTCACAAGACTCTCGCTCACTCTGGAGATGAATAAAACAATATGAAAGCTAGTATATTTACAAACAACATGACCTAGTGCTTTCCATCTACAGCCATTGAGAGGAGGACCTTTGTTTTAAGTCTTAAGTTTTGAATCTTTTAAACAATTAGGAGTCTTCCTCCTTAATAATGAAATTGGCAAGTTCATGTACATTGTATATGTCCATTGTCCGCCCATGATAAGTGTAGTGAAGTGTAGTGCAAACGACCAGAGGTATCCGACAATGGAATATACCTAAAACAGTTATTTATTTTATGCCTAGCCCAAGTTTCCTTTCGCCCTGCCACCATGTCCTACACCAGACATGGTGTCAGGGCCAAAGGAAACTCAGGCTATTTTATGCCATAGAAGCAATCTTCATTTATCACATATAAAGCTATGAAAAGTTAACCCAACTTCTGAGAAATTTGACATTTGTAGTCAATGTGATAATGGCATCACTATACAATATCATTATATATATATACATGTACAGCAAATGCTTTATGGTGAACAAGGGGGAATAACTCTGTAAAGAATCATGTACAGTTGACATGATCTTGATATTATAAGCTGACTTTCTTAAAAATATAAGTTAACTAATCTGTTTCAGCACATTTATTTGTGGTTTCTTTAGTTTAATGATTTCATAATACTGTGGAGGACAGATGGTTTACTATTACGCTTTATTTGAACATGTAACAGTAAAGAGAGTAGAGTGTCTCCACTAGGGATCGAAACAGAAACTCTTTGCTTACTGGTCTACTGCTCTACTGACTAGCTTAAGAGAAATTCCATCTAGCATGAAGCTATATATCAACTGTATCTCTATGTATATGTAACCCTGGTAAATACTAGCCACATTCAACATACTCAACTGCTCGGCTAGCTTAATTGGTTGAGCGTAAGACTAGTAAACCAGATGTTCTGTGTTTGATCCCGAGCGGAGGCAGTGATTTAAATATAATTAATCCTACGCTCTGTTACATTGGCACCCATGTAGAAACTCAGGAATGAAACCCATCACTGCTTGCAAAAGCATCGCTATTACCCCTGGAAACTCGAGGATGAGTTCTTTCCTGGAGTTGGAGTGTACATGTGTAACCCTGGTAAATACTAGCCGCAATATGCCGCTCAGCAAGAGAGATCTTCACTTTAGTTCGATCAGATGATCATAAGACTAGTACATGTAAGCCAAAGGTCCTTGGTTCGATCCCTAATGGAGGCAGTCATTTAAATTTAACTAATCTTGCACTCTGTTACATACACTTTTAAAATTAAAACCTGCTACACATGTATAATGTATATATACCTTAAGAGTTTGTTTGGGAGGGTTAAATCCCAAAATATCTCGTGTCCTTGCCTGGTACACCAGGAACATGTCCATATCACTTGTAGGGGTGTGTAAGTTATACCTGAAACAGACAAGTCAATGTCATTTTACAATTGTAGAAGTTGTAAACTATTGATATTTGAAACATGTAAAATTGATAGTGTTATTTTATAAGCTTGTGAATTTGTTCAAATGTTCAAAGAATTAATGAACCTCAAATTAATGCTGCAAATTGACAAGCTTTAATTGATAGTCTTACAAATAAATACTGTTAATGTTTTCCTCTGTATCTATTTCTTAATAATAATTTACAAGTAAAACAAATGTGTACCTTCTGCTACCAAAAGGACATGCCATTATGATACTGCCAAGCTCCTGTGTGATTTTCTCTGATATTTTCATCCAGTTTTCATTCATCAAACCCACTTCATCTGAGGAATGGAAAAATGGAGGAGGTTGATTTTCCTCTGCCATTTTCATTTTTTCCTGCCTTTTGGATTTTAATTCTTCATAAAACTTATCAATCAAAAGACATAAATTGCTTCCAATGCCAGAAGGTACTTCCTGCCAATTGCGGGCTTTGTTTAATGGTGTGTTGTCTGTCAATCTATATTCTTCTCCCTCTGTTGCTTTAGAACTGAGACACCTTTCACCAAAATCATTCAGAAAATGTGTTATCCATTTAACATCAAAGTAATTCCAATCAGTGTGATTAGAAACATTTTCATCGATCAAGTGTTTATTTTCTGTTGATTCTGATGTGTTTTCAGTTACAGATTTAAGTTCTGTTTTGGTTCCCTTAGAGCAGCTATTTGTAGATGCTTGGTTTTCAACGCCACTTGCCATTTCAGCATAGCCGTGCCACCCATGACAATTGTTTACACTGAAAATGATGACAACACGGTTGTTATTGGTCCGGGCATGTGTGAGGAGGTCACTTGGGTGCGGGGGCTCTCTGCGATTTCTACACGCCCATCTTGATGTGTCAATACATTTACGTAACGATGCTATACTGTCACACTTGGCTATGAAATAACTCGTCTTTTTCTCGTCTGAAGCCATAGCAAATAAATCTGAAAGAGATGAAAATAATCAGCAAATTAAGCCTTATACATACAGCCTGAGCTTCCTCTGGCACTGACATGTCCACATTGTAAGTCTGGTATCAGGAGAAAACTCAGCTAAATATATAAATGGATGAAATGTCATAAAATTAAATTACATCAAGCATGTACAGTAAACATATGAAACTGAAATTAAAGTCACCAACAAACCTCACCATGCAGCTACATGTATACAATATGATACAGATAATTGTGGTAATATGTGTGACTTCAATTTACTTTTGTTAATATAGATATATATATTTTTTCTCAATCATGGAGATCATATATGCATGCATATGGATGATTAATCAGTTAAGGTACTTCAGTACACTTGTGCTAAGAAGATTTGAGACATGTAAACACAATGAAATTATTGTAACTGTTTCACAAAAAAAAAAAAAGGGCCCATTGGAGGGCCACAACATACGCCCGACACAATATTTGACACTGGGAAGGAGGTAGTTTCACAGGTTGTAATGTTACGGCTCATCAAGATGTATATTTGTGTCAAGTATGGAGAGCCTAGGTCGGGTAGTATTGAAGTTATGGTCCGGATAAGCAAAATCATCAAAGGGCAATAACTCCACTAATAAGGGGATAAGGGGCATAATTTTGGTATGTGACACTCCGGCTCATCTAGATGTATATTTGTTTTAAGTATGGAGAGCTCAACACCATATGTGCCCGAAGTAAATCATCAAAGGGGAATAACTCCATCAATAAGGGGGTACAGGGCATGATTTTGGTATGCGACACTCTGGCTCATCAATATGTATATTTGTGTCAAGTATATATATATGGAGAGCCTGAGTCGAGTAGTACTGGAGTTATGGTCCGGACAAGTAAAATCATCAAAGGGGAATAACTCCACAAATACGGGGGTAAGGGGCATGATTTTGGTATGCGACACTCCGGCTCATCATGGAGTACTGGAGTTATGGTCCGGACACCATGTGTGCCCAACCGCCCGCCCGCCCACTCGCCAACATGATAACATAATATGTCCCCGTCTTTCGTCAGGCGTATAAAAAAAATTAGATAAGCTCTCGGAATTCTTTAGTTTTACCAGAGACGGGTATTATACGCATCTCTGGTTTTACATTACACACAAAAAATGTGTGTAAGTTAACCAGACATAGGCAATCTTGAGGCTAATCCGTGTAGACTCGGTCCGGTTACCTGTGCACGGGCGTTGCCATTCAGATCAAATGCTTGTCCGCTAGTCAACTTTTCTCAAATTTTCATACAAAAGTTTTGAGCTAATTTAACTCAGTCATTTATTGATATCAACTATAGTTGGCATAAATATAATAATCATATACTATTTTAGTATATATTTATTTGATGATATTGATTTTTATATGCTGGCGAAATATGGGGAGTACAAGTCAAGTGTCATGATCCACCTTAATGATAAAGCAATTCAATATTTACACTTTATTACACTAGAATACAGAATAATTGGTATCCATTTTCTGAAATATTTAGCGGAAATACAGTTTAGGCTCACAAATAATCCCTCACAAGTCGCAAACACTGAGTTCGATACATACCTGTTAGTTCTGTAATCGATGGTGAAATAATTAATTATAATGGTGTAATATTCACGTGTTTATGTTTTTGACATTTCACCGGAACCGGAAGTGAGTGTGTAGATAAAAAATGGCAGACGATCAGGATGAAGGAGATAAACTGCAGATGAAAACAAGTAGTTCTATTCAGCAGATGCTGACTTCCATCATTCAGGAACGATGTAAAGACGTTGTCAAGTTCACATCAGACGGAGGTTCGATTATTGTATTATTTCTCTCTGTGAATAGTTTGCTTCCTTGTCGATTATTGGTGCCGCCCTAGCTAACCAAAACAAACTCCTTTTCATCATGTCATTACGTGTTTTGCTGTCAGTAACACGCTTTAATTTCAGAGATTCCGTGCAGTTGGTGTTTTTCGTTGGGGTAGCTTTTAAATGAGGTCTTATGATTTGTTTGCCTGAACAACTTCCCTGTCTTCCACCTCTGTCACATCTGTCGACATGTTTACATTTTATGATATTAATAGACAACTAAACTACATAGAAAAAATGATCGAAGACATACCCATAAACGAACCAGACTCCCCACACTCTTACCGAAAATACAACCCCAAAAAACTATTCTCTTACATCAAAACCACAAGAAAAGAAAATACTGACATCACATCCCTTCGCAAAGACGGACATCTCACTACAGACCCAACCGTAAAAGCAAACATCCTCAATCATGAATTCCAAGCCGCATTCACAACAGAACAAAACAACAATATACCAGACAAAGGACCATCGCCACACCCCACCATGCCACAAATCCACATTACACGCAACGGAGTAGACAAATTACTAGGAAACATAAATCCCCACAAAGCGACAGGACCTGACCAAATACACGGAAAAATTCTTAAACAGCTCATGATCAAAGACCCCATATATATATAGCACCCATACTCACAAAAATCTTCAACACTTCACTCAGCACAGGGACACTACCACACGACTGGAAACACGCAAATGTAAACCCAATATACAAGAAAGGAGACAAACACAACCCCACTAACTACCGCCCAATCTCACTCACCTGCATCGCATGCAAAATCATGGAACACATCATCACAAGCGCAACAATGAAACATCTAGAGGACAATTACATACTCTACAACCTCCAACACGGCTTTCGCTCCTCAAGATCATGCGAAACACAACTCGCCACATTCATACACGACCTAACACTAAATAACAATACAAACAAACAGACAGACATTGTCATAATGGATTTTGCCAAAGCATTTGACAAAGTCCCACACAAACGCCTCCAGTACAAACTCAAATACTACAGAATTACAGGGAACACACTCACATGGATTACAGACTTTCTAACACACCGCACCCAAACAGTATTACTTGAAGGGAAACAATCGGACAAAGTCCAAGTCACTTCAGGAGTACCTCAAGGAACCTGTTTGGGCTCCATACTCTTCCTCATATACATCAACGACCTACCAGACTACATCAAACACAGCACTCTCAGACTCTTCGCCGACGATAGCATCATCTACAAGACAATCCACAACATAGACGACGCACACAAATTACAACAAGACATAAACGCAGCAGGACAGTGGGAACAAGACTGGCTCATGAAATTTCACCCAAACAAATGCAATATCATATCCACTTCAAACAAACGCACCAAAACAACATACAACTACAAACTGCATGACCACACACTGCAAGAAGTCGACGCCAGCAAATACTTAGGACTCGCATTACAGAAAAATCTCAAATGGGATACACACATCAACAACATCACTGCAAACACCAACAGATCACTAGGCTTCCTAAAACGCAACCTGAAAATAAACTCACAACATATAAAAGAACATGCATACAAGCCCTAGTGAGACCCAAACTGGAATACTGCTCTTCCATATGGGACCCGCACAACACAAACCAAATCAACCAAATAGAAAAAATTCAACGCAGAGCAGCACGATACGTACAAAACAGATACCACAACACAAGTTCAGTACAAGACATGATGGACAAACTCAACTGGCTCACACTTCAAACACGTAGACTCAAGACCAGACTCATACTATTATACAAAATCATTCACCATCATGTCGCAATAGACCCACACGGCATCATGCACCCAGCAGACCCTAGGACAAGGCAAACACACCCCTACACCTTCAGACACCTATCTGCCACCAATGACACATACAAATACTCCTTTTTCCCACACACAATAACACAATGGAACCTCCTCCCGGTGGCAGCAGTACAATGCACCACACTAGAGATCTTCAAGGCAAATATATACAATGCAGCCCTTGATGATCTCAAACACACACCGTAAACACACCCTCATAATGTTTTTATCTTAAAGTTTCCACTAAATTTTTTTTAAAAAAAACCCTCTCACTGTACCCAAATCCCCGCACTTTTTAACTTCTTTTAAAAGCATACAACGATCCTTCCTGTGACCGTTATCGTCATTTTTGACGGAGGTTCCATAATTAAAAGAAGAAGACAAAATTTCCAAATTCCTTATATTACAAAACAGAGGCAATGGTTATATCATTAACATAACTCTAAGTTCCATGTTCATTTTCCACAAAACTTCTAAATATGAATTTACATTTACATTTGTAAACTTCATTTGATTTAGTTCTACTACAAAATGCAGTAAAATTCAGATCAATCAACAGTAATTCGCTGTATTGTTGGCCCAGATGGAAGTGTACAGTACTAGTATAAGTGGTCTTTACATTTGTAAGGCATGTTTCCCACTGACCTTCTATAGTTTGTTTCTGGGTGTTATATGACCTTCCGTTGTCTATGTCTGCATGATAAATGATATAGAGGATATCTTACACTAACAAGTGTCTTCAGATATTCTGTTTATTTCATTTTTTACAGCAAAATATACCGAGACAGCTCAATCTTTCCCAGAATTCATTGCGGTTCTCTGTCAAAGACTCACAAATGTATGCCAAATCATGACATAATGTATTCTATCTTGTATTATGACGTCATATAACATGATATAGAGCTATATATATGCAAATTTTAATTTTCCCTATTTTTGTTAGCAAGCAGTGTTAACGTTCTAATTGGTCAAATAAAAAAAGTGGTATTTTTTACAACTGAAAAATGTTGGAAAAAGTTATATTTCTCACTAGTGAAAATTATCGCTTTTATAGAATGAATAACTTTCGATATCTCACTCGTCTGGTAAAAATGTAATAAAATTAAATTGTCTACTTTTTCAGAGTTTGAGTTAGTTCCCAGCACGGTGAATGATTTCTGGACCAGTCTATTCACAAAATACTTCCTCAGTGGCTCAGTATCAACAGATGACACCCGAGATGACATGTTGTTTTATGTCAGAAAGACTCCAAACCCAAAGGGGAAGTTTTACATAAAGGTTGGTTTGCATTATACCTGTATGTGTATACACAATGTACTGATTGTATATACTTTGTCTGTTTTCTATATATATATTATAAGGCCTAAAAAATAATACATTTGTGTACATGCTTCTGCTAACATGCCAGAAAAATACATGTTACATGTAGGATGAAGGGAAAATCCTTTATTATTCATGAAACTAATATTATAGACAAGGAATCTCAACTTTGAAAGTTCTTCCTTGAAAATTACCAAAAATACATCTACATGGTACATGAATTAAGGAAGGACAGGAAATCTTTTATTATTTGTAATAATTAGATATAAGCTATAGACAAGGAATTGTATCTTTGATAGTCCTGCCTTGAATATTGTCAAAAAATATGTCAGGGTTGGTAGTAAATAGCTGGAAACATTGGTGTTTCAAAGCTTAAGGCCTACCTTTTTTTTTTGGTTGATGTATTTTGACAAGAAAGAGGAATTTTGTGTATATGTTTGATATGCATAATTGCATATTTCATGGCATTTGCCATTCTAAATTTTCAATGACTTTCATGTCCAACTTTATCCCAATTTTTTTTTTTTTCTATTAATATTAATTTATAATGTCAACAACAGGTGTTGTTATTCTACCAGTAATAACTTTGGTATTGACAAAAATTACTCTGGAAAATATCTAATATTTACCATTTGTTACAGATCAATCTAGCTGTATCAGCAGTATTGAAATACATTATTTTGAGACAATCATATTGTAACTTGAGCAGAATTTTTTTTCATATTTGTTCCATATTTTATGATATAACATATTACTTCAGTTTATTAATTTTCTTTTATGTGTTGACAGACAGAGATCGAAGTGTATCGGAGAGCCTCTAAGAATGTTCCGTCCCTTGAGGACAAAACCATAAACTGGGAAGAAACTGTATACCTCAATATAATCCTACACCAGGTAAGCAGCAGCTTTTTATCAGGAAAACAAATAAAAATATAGGTGTCAATTTCATAAATATTACTGAACTTTAATTAAAAAAATTCTTGTTGTTCTAAGTTTAACGACATTTTAAATTTTAAATGATTTTTTTTTTTTATGAAACAAAAGTCTGCATTGTTACTAATAATCTGTATTATAAATCTGTACAGGATATTGCAATACTAAGTTGAGGTGAAATAAAAATGGTGAAGGTATTAGGGGAAAAATTGAATGCATTAAAATAATTTTTTTAATATTGGCTTATATTCTTCATAACCAACCTAAGATTTGAGAATAGTGATGAACAAAAATGACTGGATAATTTCTTTATTATCAAAAATATATATATATTTGATAGGGACATAAGTTTTTGTGATAATGAATTGTCTATTAAATTTGCATCATACCCATGTCATATGTTTTTGATTAAAAAAAACCTTTGGATTAGCTTACAATGTACAATTTCATTGAAGACACCAGTTGAGGAAACATTCCAATAAGTTTATTGGTACACTGTTTATAATTTGTAAAACTGAAAAGGCCTCCAAACTTTAATTGTATTCCTGAATGTATCCTGCCGACAATATCAACTAATAAATATGTTATAATTCAACAAGTATTTTATTTGTAGTTTGAGTACACTGTGACATGTGCAGTCTGTACAAGAACGAGTGAAAGTAATCTTCAGATCCTGAAAAAATTTTCACAGGTAAATTTTCAAATATTTTTTTCAGAATTCACTATACCCACAAATAAGCTTCCTTATTTACTGATGAAAAATCATCAATTTTGAATGCAAATCTAAAAGCAGTTCACAAATAAGCATTCCCTAAACTTTAATACTGAATTCTAACACTAGAAGAAGGGACTTTTTGAGGATAAATTCAGGTATCATTTATTATCATTTAATTAAAAGACAAATCACAGAAAAGCCACATTATACATTGTAAGTGTTGTGTATACATGAATGTGTTTTGGGCCGTCTTTAAGTAGTGTGTTCCTGGTTAAAGAGCTAGTCAGGAAAGGAAAATCATTCTCTTTAAGTATTGTCATATAATTTCAGTGACAAAACCTTCTTAAACTAGGTACATGGAGATTAGTTCCTATTATAATTGCAGTTCATCATTTATGTCAATGTTTTCTAAGGAGTTATTCCCCTTTAATAATATTTTAAGAACTATTTTTATATGTGAGCAAGGAATATTAAGTCAGACTTTGGTGCACAATTCTGGTTCCTGTTTGTTTCTTATTTTATTTTTAAAGCTACTACACTGCAGATTATAAGACTGAGGTAAAATAAGTGAATTTCTATGTTTTTACCTCTGTTTATTATCGCATAAAGCTGCAGTATGTACTGTATGTATGTGGTTTTCTCCGGTTGTGCATGCATTTTTATTTCATTTTCCTTTTGTCAGAGAGTTTATCCGTCCCCAAGTAGACGAAGAATGGACAGCAAAGGTACTGAGGAAGAAATGACATACCCTAATATATTCTTCACCGTGGACAATTTTGAAGAGGTACTTTTGAATTATTGTAAATCTTATGTTTCCAATACTTAGATTAAGGTAGTCATTCATAAAGATAAGCAGGTTTGATACTGATTTCTGTTTATTTAGAAGTAAATTAAAATCAAAATTTTTGCTTTGAAGGGACATTCTTTCATTTGAATAAAGTGTATGTCTCCAAAATGAAACTTAATGGGAAATGTATATTTTCCCCAAGTAGTAAAAGTTATAATCTTTGAATTAATACAGCAGTTTTACTCTCCCGTCAATATCATTTATATCAGTCATTTGCCTTTTGTAAGAATTAGACTTCTGGACCTCCTAGATACTGTTTCTCCACATTACAAAAATAAATTGCTCGGCAGGTCGGGTTTGAACCCAGTCTCCGCCATTAAGTAACTTCTGCTTAATCTACTACGCTTAGTTCATCATTACTACATTTGAAAACCCTGTTTTGGGTAACACAAATTATTTCTTCTGATCATTTGAAATTTGTTATAAACAAGTTTTACTGTATCTTTAGGACACAAAACTTGTCAATATCCGGTATTTTCAGGCGTTTGGAGACATCATTGTACGAGACAGTGAGATGGTATGTGTTGAGCTCACAGCAGCTGACAGAAGGGGCACTCTTCAAGGAGTTATCTTTCTTGGTTCAATACGATATGAAGCCCTGAAAAAGGTGTACGATGCTCGAGTAAGTATTGTAGCTTATAATTTTAATATGAAGCCCTGAAAAAGACATACAATGTTCGAGTAAGTATTGTCGCTTATGATATTAATAAGCCAACGGTTCTTTAATGTGTTGGTCCCCCGGGCTTATAACAGGATACATACAATACTAATGTATTGTAGTCATATACAAACCTATAATAAATATTGTGATTTTTTTTTCATAAATTTTTGAATTCCTTAATAATTCTACATATTCCTCCTTAGTAATCCATAGAATATGAAATGTTACAGTATTAGATAGCTTTTAGTCTTTTGAGATTTGGTACCATATGTACCTGTAGTTAAAGGCCTCATTATTTCTTTCCTACCGAGGGCCGCGTTGGCCGAGTGGTCAAGGTGTCCAGACAATTTATCACTAGCCCTCCACCTCTGGGTTGCGAGTTCGAAACCTACATGGGGCAATTGCCAGGTACTGACTGTAGGCCAGTGGTGTTTCTTCGGGTACTCCGGCTTTCCTCCACCTCTAAAACCTGGCACATCCTTAAATGACCCTGGTTGTTAATAGGATGTTAAACAAAAACAAACAAACACACTTTTCTACCAAGGTGTAAATACTCTGCCCCTGACTGGTCTTAGTAAAAGAATGGGTTATAATATATACAGTCAGAGTTAATTGAATTATTGAAAGGAATTTGTATATAATGAAAATAGTATATTTGATTAAGCGTTTGAAAACAGATTTCAATAAATTTGGTCTAGATGTGAAATTGCTTTAAATAGAAATTAGAATTAGTGTAATATATTATAAAAAATATATATTATATGGATGGTCCGATGGTGCATGCAGTAGTAACTCATTCAGGCATGTGAGGCATTGTGGTTACAATGTACTTGATGGGCATCTTCGGCAGTATGCTTCAGTGAGGTAGCACTATAAATCGGCAAAAGTTCTGGCCTATCATAAAGAGACTTAACACGAACATACTGCAGCTTCCCAAAACATACATACCTTCTTATACCACATGCATGCACGTCACATGCACAGGAGGCCATCCTTGAATGACCTTTGCTGTTGATATACAATGTAATATTAAACAATAATAAACCAACCCAACAAATGTACTTTCTCAACCACCTTGGTTTTCTCCTAGCACTCTATTTTTCAATTGATAGGGTAAAGACTTACATTGAGTTTGTTATACGCTTCTATTTGGGCCAGCTAAAGTGATTGATATGATGATGTGACTTTTTCAGCAATTGTAAGTTTTAAGCTAAATAAAGTTTATATAGATAATCAGAAAATGTGATACAGAGTCCCCTTTCAAGGTATGAAAAAGAGCAGCAACTCCAGAGTCCAGGTTTGAAAATGATCCTGCCGACATGTTTCCGCCTGCTAGGCCGGCCGTCATCAGGGCACAATTTATTAGTGTGACTGTTACAGTTTGAAGCTGAATAACAATGGACAACATGATGACGTTCCCCTTTGTTTTAGGCGAGCTTGACATCAAAGATGGTACAGACCATGTCTTTGGGATGGATCAAAAACCATAAACGTGTGGAGTTTGTGAGGATGCGGGGGCCACAGAGTAAAGGCCATGCTGAGGTGGCAGTCAGTCGGGTGGAAGGCTCAGGACCAGAAACGCCAGATTTGGAGAATTTTCCTGTAGAGGACTTTGATGGTCAAGAAAGTGACCAACAACAGGTTGGTATAGTCATTGATTGACCTGCTGGTTATTGCTCTAAATAATTATGTTTATCAGCTGAATACTGATGAATATTCATAAGTTTGAACATAATGTGATGTTCAGTAAATGTTTCAAATATATAGAAGTACTTAACTGTTATATAAATATGTGTAATGAAGAAAGTTTGGAGGTATGTATTTGAAAATGAGTGTCATTACCTCACAATTGGACTTCATCAATAGTTGTCAATCTTATTCCATCTTGCATCATTTAGCTTACAACTCCTGAGAGTCCTTACAAGGATTCAATGAATGAAGATGCTCATTATTTGGTTTTGATAGAAGGTTCCTATTTTTGGGTTGGTCCTGTATTTGTATATAATTGCAAGATGGCCACTATAGACAGCTGCTTTCTTGTTCTGTGATATAAATACATCACAAATGGAGCATTGTTTCAATTATAAGCATTGTATATATAATTAAGTCAGCAGGATTCAGTCTTAGATTGGTATAAACATTTCTACAGCAAAACCAGTACACCCAGCGGAGAATGAGTGATCCCAGCTCCTCGCTCGGCTCACTGGTGCGTGGCGGGATTCGAAGGATGAGCATGAAGAAGTCACGGTCAGAGACGGAGAGAGTTGACCATACACTGGATGTGGACGGGTGTCATGAGGTCGAGGCTGGCACCATTCAGGAAGGTAATTACTCCTTACAAAATATATACTCTATATAATAATCCCCTACCGGTGAAAACCTGGGGTCTATATATAGGATTTCCCTTTCTGACTGTCTGTCTGTACATCCTTCCACTCAGTTTTCAACACTTTTCTCAGCCATGCTTCAAGGTATGTTGGTGAAAGTTGGTATGTAACTTCAGTATTAGTAGTATAGCTACAGATCAACTTCAAGTTTCAGGGATTTTGGGTTCAAGGTTACTGTTACTATTTTTAACGTCAGGGTGCTTTTGGTTTGTTTGTTTTTGTTTAACGTCCTATTAACAGCCAGGGTCATTTAAGGACGTGCCAGGTTTTGGAGGTGGAGGAAAGCCGGAGTACCCGGAGAAAAACCACCGGCCTACGGTCAGTACCTGGCAACTGCCCCACGTAGGTTTCGAACTCGCAACCCAGAGGTGGAGGGCTAGTGATAAAGTGTCGGGACACCTTAACCACTCGGCCACCGCGGCCCCTACGTCAGGGTGCCTTTGGCACCTGCTGTTATAGGCGTGGTGGGAAAATGTTGTTACTGACAGATCTGTTCCGGCTAACTATTCCTCTTTTCTGTCATACAAATGATATACATCCACAGCCTAATATAGTTCCTATTTTGATAGCAATTATTGACACAATTTAAGTGATATAAACCGTGTTTACTGCAATTATTTAAAATGAAATGTTAATGTTTGGTGTTCTAGACTATTTAAGAGTATAATTATTAGGTCATCTGACCCGAAGGGTCAGGATGACCTATAGTCATCATGCTTCGTCCGTCGTCGTGCGCCGTGCGTCGTGCGTAAACTTTTCACATTTCAAACTTCTTCTCAAGTTCCACCAGTGGGATTGAGCTGAAACTTGCCTGAAATGATCCTGAGATGGTCCTGACCAAGTGTTGTTATTTTTCGGGTAGGTCCAAAATCCAAGATGGCCGCCATAGCCGCCATTTTGAAAACACATTTTAAACTTCTTCTCATGTTCCACCAGTGCTATTGAGCTGAAACTTGCCTGAAATGATCCTGAGATGGTCCTGACCAAGTGTTGTTATTTTTCGGGTTGGTCCGAAATCCAAGATGGCCGCCATATCCGCTATCTTGAAAAACACATTTTAAACTTCTTCTCATGTTCCACCAGTGCTATTTAGCTGAAACTTGCCTGAAATGATCCTGAGATGGTCCTGACCAAGTGTTGTTATTTTTCGGGTCGGTCCGAAATCCAAGATGGCCGCCATAGCCGCCATCTTGAAAACACATTTTAAACTTCTTCTCATGTTCCACCAGTGCTATTGAGCTGAAACTTGCCTGAAATGATCCTGATATGATCCCGACCAAGTGTCGTTATTTTTCGGGTTGGTCCGAAATCCAAGATGGCCACGATAGCCGCCATTTTAAAAAGACATTTTAAAAACATATTTTAAACTTCTTCTCATGTTCCACCAGTGCTATTGAGCTGAAACTTTCCTGTAATGATCCTGATATGATCCTGACCAAGTGTTGTTATTTTTCGGGTCAGTCCGAAATCCAAGATGGCCGCCATAGCCGCCATCTTGAAAAACACATTTTAAACTTCTTCTCAAGTTCCACCAGTGCTATTGAGCTGAAACGTGCCTGAAATGATCCTGATATGATCACAACCAAGTGTTGTTATTTTCCGGGTTGGTCCGTAATCCAAGATGGCCGCCATATCCGCCATCTTGAAAAAACAAATTTTATGCTTTTTCTCAATTTCCACCTGTGCTATTCAGCTGAAACTTGCCTGAAATGATCCTGAAATGATCCTGACCAAGTGTTGTTATTTTCCGGGTTGGTCCGTAATCCAAGATGGCCGCCATAGCCGCCATCTTGAAAAACACATTTTAAACTTCTTCTCAAGTTCCACCAGTGCTATTGAGCTGAAACTTGCCTGAAATGATCCTGATATGATCACAACCAAGTGTTGTTATTTTCCGGGTCGGTCCGAAATCCAAGATGGCCGCCATATCCGCCATCTTGAAAAAACAAAGTTTATGCTTTTTCTCAATTTTCACCTGTGCTATTCAGCTGAAACTTGCCTGAAATGATCCTGATATGATCCTGACCAAGTGTTGTTATTTTCCGGGTTGGTCCGTAATTCAATATGGCCGCCATAGCCGCCATCTTGAAAAAACATTTTAAACTTCTTCTCAAGTTCCACCAGTGCTATTGAGCTGAAACTTGCCTGAAATGATCCTGATATGATCCTGACCAAGTGTTGTTATTTTCCGGGTTGGTCCGTAATTCAATATGGCCGCCATAGCCGCCATCTTGAAAAAACATTTTAAACTTCTTCTCAAGTTCCACCAGTGCTATTGAGTTGGAAATTGGTGAGGATTTTTAGGAAGGAGGGCCAACAAAGTGTTGTTATTTGTTGGCCTCGTAAAATCATTGACTTGGCAGCCATGGCGGCCACTTTGTAACATGATTGTGCAATCATGGTTTTCCTGAACAATGCCTATTTTAAACTTCCACCAGTGGGATTCAGCTCTAACTAACCAGAAATGATCCTGATATGGTCCTTACCAAGTGTTGTTATTTATTGGGTGGGTCAGAAATCCAAGGTGGCCACCATGGCCAACAGTGCCACTATATACTTGCTTCAGAGAATACATACTACAATAATATAAGGTTTTTAATTAAGAGTCAGATGACCGTTAAGGCCCCTGGGCCTCTTGTTAACCTTTTCCTCGTCAGTATATGCAATTTTGTTGGCGTAGGATTACGTAGTTCTGTCTCGATACTGTCTTGAAAACGAAAGTAGAAAAATCAGTTTGATCGTCGTGGAAATTTACATGCATTCACAGAGAAACTATCCACATCTGTTCATCCTGAGTTCATATGCAGGAACATTTGATAGCTTGAAACCAATCCTATTTACGTAGTCAAATGCACCCGAGCATTCCACGAGATAACTTCAGCTGTCACGTGACTCTTCACTAGTCAGCCAAAATGACGGTTATGTCTACTGTAACCAAACCAACTACCGTTCGCAGTTTCATATTCATTTGTAAGTCGCTAGAATACGCAAGAAATATGACCAGGAATTGAGGGCAAAAATTAAGTTGTAATAAACTACATTGCCGTTTTTCGTGAGGATTTTATTAAATAAGGTTATTATTTGTTGTTTGAAAAGAATCTAATGATTATGATCCGTGACTGATGTACTGGCGGTGTCAAAACTAGATATGTCTCGTCGAACAACGCGACTGCAATTTTCTATCAGAGTTAAAATGTGTTACTTAAGGGGTCATAAAATAGATGTTTGATAGGTCTTATTAATAACTTATAGTATAAATAAAATTTAAAAAAACTTCGGCTGTGTACATCTTGGATTTTATCTTTAGTTGTAGTTACTTGACAACATGTTCTGTTAATAGACCGATTTGTCGCTCAGTTGATTCTTTTTTCAAAGTTTACAAGCAGCTTTACTGATACAGGAGTATATCAATAATCTTCCACAAGCATTAAAGAAATGGGGAAAGAACTATACTCAGCTATTGTAAAGTTGTCAGCTGATATATATGTTATACATGTTTTCTTGAATATATATAGAATAGAAATACCAGGGCCAGATGAAGACATTTCATCTGATACAAATGTAACTGTCAGACTATAAAATCCAATTTTAAATTTCTTATAATATGACCTCAGACCCTGACGTTTCTCAGGGCCCTTGGCCCTTTGATTTAGTGTGGGGCTGGTAGTGGAAATATATGTTGTTTAATTCGCAATATCCAGCTTACTTGTTTCGAAAGGCCTTTTTTTTTTAGTAAAAAACTTATAAAATGGATCTATTCTGCTTCAAAATTTAAGCATGAGTTTTGATATCTTTTGTCCTGTTTTTCCCAAATCATTGTTTATACTGTATTGAAAATCATTGAATTTGAATTGTTTAGAGGAATCTACATGTAAAGTTAAAATGTATTGTGTAATTGGTCACAAAAAATTCTTTTCAGTTTTATTTTTTGAAACAAAAATCCATGTGAAGTCTTAATTTTAAAAATAACATTATGTAATTGTTAACAATATTGATAAATGAGGAATCAAACTTCCTCAATGACCTAAAACCATATTCACCGACAGAAATTCTCTTGATATTTTCAGAACTAAAAAACAAAGAGCAATATGATGGATTTCTCGGGAAAAGTTTTGGACAAGCCTGGCACATATTTAAGGAAAGAAAAAGAGCAAACAGTGTGGCTCTCAACTCTTACCTAACTTACATTACACTACCATGGCACCGGATAGTCGCAGGTAAATAATTCAACGTTAATCTATATGGAAAAACAATATATATACAACAAATACCATGCTGGTAATTATTATTACAAATACTGTTTAAATGTGGTTTCCACCACTATTCATAGAATTTTGATTATCATGCTGATTGAGATAATTACCGTAACTTTTAGCAAGTTCAGCCCAATTTTTCTCTATCAGTAAATCAAACCTGGTAATTGAGCTGGTCAGAATTACAGGAAACTTGGACTCGGCAAAGGAAAAAATAAAATTATCCTTTGATTGAAATATTATTTTAATGAATTGATACTATAGTTATATTAAGCTGCACTCAATGAGGTCAGCTTGTTATTGGGAGAAAGGTCACCAGTATGCATTATGGTAGCTGAAGGTATTTGTTAATATGGCTATTCATGTTTTTGTAGATTTTGTGAGAAAACAGATTATAAATCTTGTGTTTGGGATATTTCGTCTATAGTAAGGTGTGATTTTCAATCTTTTATTTGCAGATGTTTTGGATAATCGTCAAAAGCCTGCCTTGCTTTTCTGACAAATAGGAGACGTGGTTGAAACACGTCGTACAAAGATGACCAATGCAATTAGTGTGACCGGCACAGTTAACGTATGAAGATGACCAGTCCGAAGTAATGGTTTGAAGTTACAAGGGAGATTGCCAGTACAGTTAAAATACATGTATGAGGATGACTGGTACAGAGCATATCACTATTTAGCATATGAGGATTGCCAGTATGGTTGATGTGGTAATCAATATACAGTCTATTGATGTCAGGTAGAAGTAAAATGTATTGTTCTGGTATCTACAGTTGGTATGTGAATCAGTGATAACAGCAGAAATGTGAATCCCTAAAGTCAGTAAGTGAATTAATGATGGCATTTGTATGTGAATCCCTAAAGTCAGTAAATTAATTATGGCATTTGTATGTGAATCCCTAAAGTCAGTAAATTAATGATGGCATTTGTATGTGAATCAATGGAAACAGCTGATATGTGAATCACAGGAGACAGCCAGTAAGTGAATTAATGATGGCATTTGTATGTGAATCCCTGAAGTCAGTAAATTAATGATGGCAGTTGTATTTGAATTAGGTAGTTGTAACAGCTGAGATGTGAATCCCTAAAGTCAGTCAGTAAGTAAATTAATGATGGCAGTTGTATGTGAATCTGTAGAGTCATCCAGTAAGTAAATAAGTGGTGACAGCTGAGATGTGAATCAGTATTAGCATCATGTGCTTACATTATGTGAATCAGTGGTGAAAACTGTTATGTGAATCAGTATTGTGGTGACAGTCAGTATATGTATCCTTGGTGAAAGCTGGTACAGGTATGTGAATCAGTGAGCACAGCTGGTATATGTGAATCGGTGATGACAGCTGAAATGTGAATCGGTGATGACAGCTGGAATGTGAATCAGTGATGACAGCTGGTATGTGAATCAGTGATGACAGCTGGTATGTGAATCAGTGATGACAGCTGGTATGTGAATCAGTGATGACAGCTGGAATGTGAATCAGTGATGACAGCTGGAATGTGAATCAGTGATGACAGCTGGTATGTGAATCAGTGTGCACAGCTGGTATGTGAATCAGTGTGCACAGCTGGTAAATGTGAATCAGTGATGACAGCTGGTATGTGAACCAAAAGGCATTTATATATGCTGTGCATACATGAACCAGGGAAATATTATTCAGATATAAATCTAATAAATCTAAGTACAGTATTAAGACGGATTCAGAAATACATGACATTGTAGTTTCAATGGCCTTGTTCAATGTACTTGGAAATTACCTATTAATTTGTGGCCTGATTATCTTGACAGAGTTTATATAACATTATGACCACAGTTCTGGTATAGGTACAACACACAATCAATATCAGTAGAGAAGTGGGGGGGGGGGGGGTGGAGCTAGGGGGAGGACTTTACCGAGATTGTCTATGGCATGATTAAGGTCTCCCTCATCTCAAGATTAATGATGTTGGTGACACACATTCCAGAAACTTTCATACTCCATACTAGACTTCATACTCAGTGTTATATGAATAAAACGTAATCATATGTGGATTATACTCCAACAATGTCAGTTATGACAGAGGATTACGTGCCGTAAAATGTATGGCAGTATCTTCACAACATCAAATAACCAACTGTCTCAAAGACTTTCTACTAAAGGAGTTCAGTGAGGGATATGTCTCATAGGCGTTCCTAGTCTAACATAAGATTTGGCTTCATGGCTCCATTGATATTGTCAATGTGAATCTCCCCATGCACATTGATATTTTTTGAGGAACTTCTCCTCTGGCTGATATTAAGCATGGTTGATTTTCTAAAATTCCTTTGTGCTTATACATAATTATGTTCTTTGTAACTCAAAAATAAAAAAAAAACAGGTAAAAAATGAGAAATACAAGTTTATTTTAGGTGTTCTCCCAGCTTAGAAAATTGTTAGTTCCCTATAAACAGTATCTTATAGCGTTCAATATATGTAGTAAAGAATCAGCTTGATATATTTTACAACAGCTATTAAAAAAATCTTATCATCATCTACAAATTTAACATAATATTTCTTGTTGGTCTGGATGGGACATCAACCTCTATGTGTAAGGTAACTTAAAGGGGCTTTCCTTCGTTTGAATAAAGTTAAGGCCGTCAAAATTAAACTTACTGGAGAATACATATTTTTCCCATGTAGTAAAATTTATGATCTTTAGGTTAATAAGGCGGTTTTACTCTCAAGATAAACCAAAGTTCATGAGTATTAAGTCATAAAAAAATTCTTAATTCGACCCGAAGTATCACTAATTACCATAAATACATAAGGTACATTCCTTGTACGTTTCAGCGTTAATTTTATTACATGAAGGCACAGACACTCAATAATCATCGTTTGGAAAAAGATTTCATCAATAGAAATTGTGCATATTTCGGATGTTCAAACGAAGGAATGCCCCTTTACACTATATGTAAAATAATGTTTAGACAGGTGATCAAGTCTTTTATATCAGGAAATCAAACTTAAGATGATTTGGAGAAAAGTGGTTATGATGATATTCACAAATATACACTAGATATATATGATTATGTATACGTATCTGTAGTTCATTCCCTAGACATACAGCTTATAACTTGTATGTTAATTTCGCATTACTTCCATATATGTACGTGTATTGTAAAGATTGTAAAAATGTAAATATTTCGGTTTAAATCAAATACATTTAATATGTATATATTATATACAGTCGTTAGTCATTTGCTTCATTGTATACAGTCGCAGTTTAGCTCGGGAGAATAACATCTTGCAGTACAGATATAAACCATTTTACCCCAGTAAGATTACGGCCAAAGGCCCTGAAACAAGCTAGCGCCTATACCATGTAGTGTCCCCACAGACAGGAGCTGTGGTGGACGAGTGGTTAAGGTGTTCCGACACCCTTCACCTCTGGGTTGCGAGTTCGAAACCTACGTGGGGCAGTTGCCAGGTACTGACCGTAGGCCG
Source organism: Pecten maximus (assembly GCF_902652985.1). Taxonomy (NCBI): domain Eukaryota; kingdom Metazoa; phylum Mollusca; class Bivalvia; order Pectinida; family Pectinidae; genus Pecten; species Pecten maximus. The sequence goes on from NC_047024.1 coordinate 42,254,992, forward strand.
GTTGTTTTTTCTCCGGGTACTCCGGCTTTCCTCCACCTCCAAACCTGGCATGTCCTTAAATTACCCTGGCTGTTAATAGGACGTTAAACAAAATAAACCCAAACCCCACAGATAATTTGAGGGTTCCTTCTACCACACTGCTTGGGATTTACATTTAACACATATAGACCATCGTTATGTTATCACCACAGAGCCGTTTACAATTTCATACATTGTACATTATAAATTGTAAAAATGACTATGTTTTTTAGCCAAACTGAGGTGTTCTAAATCTGTATACAGTACATGTGAAGCATATGCGTTAAGTCTAATTGTTGTTGAATCATACAGATAACTTGATTATTTCTCATTATTTTTTTTTCTTTCTTTTTTTTCCCTTTCCCTTCCCAGCCCTATAAATATACATTGTACATGTAGTTACTTTTTCTTACACGCTAATATATACTCTGCAATGTATTTTAAGTTAATTGTTTTATTTAAATTGTACAGTTGAATATGAACAAATTATCATATTTTCAATTACCCAGGTGTTCTATTTTCTAACCGAACATTCCATAAAACATTATATACCAGTTGTTAATGAGTTGTTAGAAGTCTTTACCATCGGATCCATCTTAGTTACTAATGAAGAGTTGATCACGCGGGTTTGTGATCAACTGAGTTTTTTTTTTCAGCAGGTAAAACAATGATTTTATAGGATTTTAATATGATTTTCCATAAGATACATTTGTACATGTACCATGTAATTGAAATCTCAAACATTTTCATTTTCACATTTAATATCACATTTCACTTAATATCACGTTTCACTTAATATCAAATTCCACTTAATATCACATTTCACTAGAACTTATAATCACAGTTGATATCGCAATGCCCTGTCACAAAGTCATTTAAGCAGTATACATGAATGCAATACCTAGCTGATAGATTAAAGAAATATATTTTACAGTTGTTTAAATTACTAAATAAAATTTAATATTAATGATAATTAATATGTAAATACAATAACATAGCATGCTTAAGTTTTCATAAAAATAACTGCATCCTGCAACAGTATAGGCACATAGTTATCCATACATACTGTACTTACCAATCTCTCAATGGGGAGAAATCACAAGGATAAAAAAACAGATCAGCTCAATCAACTCAGGATTAAATAAGAATATGCTATTTCAAAATCAGCTTCCACATGTTGATGTAACTACATGTATAGTTTGCCATAGTTGTTAATTATTTCTAGTCAAAGTGTTGGGAAAATGTTAGACTTATTTGTGTATTTTCAGATATTTTATTGACATATGATGTTGACTTGCATATTTCTTACTGAGTTGTTAGATAATTGTTCTATACACTTGTTGTATTCAAACTTGTAGGATAGAGTAGCTTAAATGAGTTGGTGTACCTATTGTGTTTTTGAGGCTTTTGTAAGAGAATGAAATCCATTGTAAGAGTTATATCATGAGTGATATATAAGTCTTATGAGTTCATTCTGTTTTCATTTACAATCATTTGTATGGCATATGCATATGAACAGTGTATCGTAAATGTATGAGTTATCTCCCTTTGCAACATATTGTATATATTTCATTTATATAGATGACAAGAGCAGTTTAGAATCCTTAAATTTCCAGGTATGAAGAGGTTGTCTTAATTTATTGTCAGAATGAAATATAGGGATTGAGTTAGATGTCAACAAATACTGTTCCCGAAGTAGACCTACATAAAAATCTTATCATTAATTAAAGATAATTTTGAAATAAAAATAATATATACATCATGTTTTATTAACTGCAGCAAAGTACAAAACAATTGCTGCTTGTCATTAATAATATTTATCAGTTTGAGAAGGAATAACTTCTGAAATCCTTCTGCTTCAATAAGAAATACAGTCCCATGCAAACGCAAATATGAAATTTTTGTGTTTGTCTGAAAAAGATCTGTTGGGCCAAAGCCAAAATGTTTTTTTTTTTTTTTAAACTTAGGATGCAGGTACTAGTTTGAGTTTTCGACAGAATTAAAATAAAAATGAAAGTTTGAATGTAGTACTGTACAGGAGACACATTTTTGTGTAAGAGTGATTGAAAGTGTTATTACAAGATGTAGATTGCAATGTTAAATCATAAATATTATGTAAAGGTTTATGTCTCATAATCATGACTGTTTTTCAGAAATATGTGTTTAATTGTTTTGATTGTTTTATTTGTGTATGAATCTACAAAAATTTGTCAGTATGTTAAACAATATCAAACTTATTTACAAGGAGTTGCCAAAGATCTCCAGAAAAAAATATCTATAATTATATGGCTTACAAAGAGTGCTATGTATACATAATAAATTTACAAATTTAAAATCCAGGAAAACAGTTGGCTTTGTGTTTTATGCACAAACAAAATGTCTGGGTTTCCTGATAAGGAATAATCCTTCATTTATTTATTTGTGCCAAGAACAAATTCTTCGTTCCATTCCACTGCTTGTACCTGTACAGAGCTTACATGTATCTTTACTGTGGTGTATTTGTTGTATAATATGTATATGTAATAATGATGATTTATTATAGTGATTGTCAGTTACCCTGGAAGTTTTACTGGTATAATCCTAATTGTGTTCTGCGATATGTACTTGAATTACTGCCTATATTGTGTGTGGTTAAGTTTCATAGGTAACAGAAGGGATAATGATTTACTAATAACCAGATTATCATGTCATTAATTTTCTCATTATTAATGGTATATTAAGGAAGCGATAATAATTGACTGATGACTAGATTCATGGGCTATTAATTCTCTCATTATTAATGGTATATTAAGGAAGCGATAATAATTGACTGATGACTAGATTCATGGGCTATTAATTCTCTCATTATTAATGGTATATTAAGGAAGCGATAATAATTGACTGATGACTAGATTCATGGGCTATTAATTCTCTCATTATTAATGGTATATTAAGGAAGCGATAATAATTGACTGATGACTAGATTCATGGGCTATTAATTCTCTCATTATTAATGATATATTAAGGAAGCGATAATAATTGACTGATGACTAGATTCATGGGCTATTAATTCTCTCATTATTAATGGTATATTAAGGAAGTGAAACTGAGAAACTGATGGCCAGATTCATGGGCCATTAGTTTTCTTATTATCAATAGTACAAAAGCAGAAACATTAAATACATTATTATTACATACCATGTTTCAAGGTTGTTCCTGAATTTTTACAGGCCAGTTCATCTACCATTATGGCTGGACAATTTTTAATTGTTTGAAGCATTTAGAACAAATTAGAATTATTTTTGTTAATTCAATCTATGAATTTACTGATTGATTGACATGCTGCTGTAGTAAAGGGTACTCATTTTCCGATGTTGAGGATAATTGAGGTGCTGAGTTTTAATTTGATCAATTTTACTTCCAAATAGAAAATATGTTTGTAATACTTTAAAAAATAATGCCAATTGACAACATGTAGGTGAATATTCAGTACACAGCAAGATTTAACTTGGCTAATCACCTAACGTTAATATTAATTTGTTAAGACTTTTAAAATTCCAATGTTTTTGTACCAATCTAGTTGTTTCATTTTGCCATCCAAAGTATATTAGTATGATATATATATGGAATCTTAGTTTGAAAGTATTTGAGATATGTTAAATTTACTTTGTTTTGTTACATTTTATTGAACAAATTTAAGCTCCAACAATGTAATACTCGTCTTTATTAGAATTTCAATTGATCAGGCTTTCTGTAGCTACAAAATAAAGATTGAGGATGAATTTATTCTGTCGGAATACTGTATAGATCTTGTTTTAAAATTTTGTAGATTTGCAAGATAAAATTATATGCAAAAATAATCCTTAAACATCATATTATGAATTCATAGAAAATGTTGAAAAATATTTGTATTGCTGCCATGTTGGTGTCAGTCAGTAGACATCAAAATCTATTAAAGCCAAATTATTTTGCATTCATAACCCTATAATTGCAATTGGATTCAACAAACAACAGGAATGTAATGATGTACTGTACATCACATTTAAGGGGCAGTAACTCTGATTGTCTAAAGATTTTGATTTTATTTATGTACACAGACCAAACTATGTGCAATATTGTTGATCCAATTTACAAATTCTATTTATACATTTTGTTTATATAGTCTGTTATATGTTAATTATGTATTTGTTATAAATTTTACTGTATAAGGTTAATAATTGTTTCAGAAAATTTACTATTATTTTCATCTTTCACTATTCTCTAAATTACATAATTATGATCTACCCAAAAAAAGCATATTACATGTACATTTTTATGAAAGCTTGGATTATTTAAAGAATGGTAAAGATCTATTGATTTCAAACAGTTAAAGTCAATTTTTTTTAAGTTATAAAACCTTTTTGTTTTTTCTTTTTTTATATAACCATTTTTTAGATGATATTTAATGTATTTGTAAGTCAATCTTAAATAGATTTATATCTGTAAATGTTAATGATACAGGTACATCTAAATATAAACTGATGAACTGAGGTATTTACAGAATTTATCTGAAACATGAGGAATTCGTTGTGTTAAATATACCCCTGCAATATTTAAAACGATCTTAAAACACATACAGACTATATTTACATATTTTGCTAATACTTTAGCAGTAATGGACACAAATGGCTAATGTTTTTTACAGTGTAAAAGAAAGAAAAGCTTGAACTTGCAAATCTGTTTTTTTATTATTATTATTCTGCCTGTCACAATCATAATTGGATTACGTTTAGTTTTTCCTGTTTATATAATGTGCTTAACTGTATGATCTTCAGTCAATGCACCTTATATATCTAGTAATAAGCCTATGTCTTGTAATAAGCCTATGTCTGATAATAAGCCTACATCTGGTATGGAGCTTATTCCAGGTAATAAGTTCATGCATGGTAAAAAGCCCATGTCTGGTAAAAACCCATGCCTGGTAATAAGCTTTTGTCTGAAAATAGGCTCATGTCTGATAATAAGTGCATGGCTATGCCTGGTAATAAGCCCATACATTGTAATAATTAAGCATATGTCTGGTAATAAGTCCATACCTGGTAATAAGCCTTTGTCTGGAAATAGGCTTATGCATGGTAATAAGTGCATGACCATGTCTGGTAATAAGTATTTGCCTGAAAATAAGTCCATGTCTGGCAATAAGCCTATGTCTGACAATAAGCTCAGTCATGTTTATTAAAAGTATAACATGTTGTTTATTGTCTGCTCTACATCTGTAACCCCACCCCTTATTTTTAGTCAAGGTTTATGTTGGGTTGACCCCCTGAACTTTGACAGCATAAAAATGATTTAAATATAAATCAAAATAAGATACATGATTCAGCAGCTATAAATATAATCGTATTGAAAATGTTGGATGAATGGTTATTTTTGTGGTAAATATGCTTGATGTGTATAAATTTTATTCAGTTTTTTCAAAAGCGGTTAGTTTATGTATATATTGAAAAAAAGTCTCATTGATTATTAAAGCAACTAAAAAAGCATTATATTGAAAGCCATTCAAATTTTTCGTTTAAACTAGGAATACTTCGGCAAAATCTAAATATGTGTGGTGTTCCTACAGATTTACCTGTGTGAGAGATTGTCACAAATAATATGTATGAACGTAGGTGTAATGGTACATTGTGAGAATACAAAAAGTCACGTAAAAGAACATGGATTAGCTTGAATTTGGGTAAAAAGTAAGATATATACAGGAAAAAATATCAATTAAATTTTGATGTTTAAATGCTAGTATTTCACATTATAGTTTTGATATCATTGAAGCTATAATTTATAGACTAGAAGTAAGTGTAGCTCCTTGCCGAACACCTCATCATTCAATTAAGTACCATATGGTAGCACCCTCTAGATCTACCTCCGATCCATAGAATGTCACAAAATGTACCAAGTAATTAAATTTATATGAACAATGAAATATTGTAGTTTCTTTCATGTTAAAATAATGATAAAAGTAACTTAAAAACATTTGATCTGATATAGTTTTGTTATTAGATAGAATTCAGAATTAATGATTTGATAATGTAATCAATCAGTTGTGTTGTGAACTGTGTTTGAGGTTTCCATAGGTACATTTATATAACCTACTGTGTTCTAAATCATAAAATTGGGCAAAACTAGATTCAGCTAAAAAAAGTTATTATTGTGATCAGTTCCTACACTGCAGGGCATTGTTGGATTTTCCATGAAATGATGTTGTTATTCATGATATTTAATGTTGTTTTAATTTGCCTTTGTTGGAGTATTGAAATTTATAGAGCTCAGCTTTTATTCTGATGATTTGTAAATGGAATGCTTTTTATTGCTGAGAATGAAGAAATACATGAGAATAAAATTGATCAAAAAATTATTTGGTTCCAACTTGTCTGTACTTTTAATATCCAACGAAAAAATTTATTGAATTACAGTTCCCCAGCAGGTTGCTGTTAAAAGACCAAAGGTCACATAAGTGCATTTTTTTCCAACATTGTTTGTCTTGGCGATAACTTTTGAATCATTGAAGATATATCTTAATGAAAATTTCTGTATACATTTATCATCCAACTGTTGAAACAGTCTCCAATCATTGAATCATAGCAACCTTGATCACTAAGGACAAAACGATCGAGTACAAAAAATTCAAACCCTAGTAGTAGAGGGAAAATAATCTCAAGTTAACTGACCAGAGAGGAATTCTGAAGTGACTTACATGTATTCTGATAGCCAATTGTCAATCCTGCATATAAACAGTTTACATCTCGTCTTCTACGGAACCCTTGGACCAATTTCGTTGAGACTGTGCAGAAACATTCCATGACAAGTTCCAACCAAACTTGTTAATTATAAGGTCCTCGCTGTCCAGAGGCCTGAGGGGTCAGGCTAAAAAGGGTCAAATTGACTCTAATTTTAACAAGAGATCCCAGAGGGATCTTGGCGCCCACCATTGAATGATCTTTATAGGTTCCATGTCAGATTGATCTTTTCCCTACTTTTCCCTTCCTCTAAGTCTTACTTATCTGTGTAAATTCAGAAACAGCCCTCGAGTACTATTCAAACAAGGGGAACCTATATATAGAATTTAAGATTTAGCTATAATGGCTGTCTGTCGGCCATGTTGTTTTCGTATTGGTCCCAGTATGCAAAACTAGGCACTGAGGGGAACCTACATATGAAATTTGAAAAAGATCCCTTCAGTACTTTCACAGAAATAGCGATAACAAACTTCAATTGTCAAAATCCAAGACGGCTGCCTGTCAGCCATGTTGTTTTCTGATTAGTCTCAAAATGCAATATGCATAACTAGGCACTGAGGGGAACCTGCATATGTAATTTCAGAAAGATCCCTTCATTACTTTCTGAGAAATAGCGATAACAAATTTTAATTGTCAAAATCCAAGATGGCTGCCTGTCAGCAATTTTATTTTCCGATTGGTCTCAAAATGCAATATGCATAAGTAGGCACCAAGGGGAACCTCCATATGAAATTTGAGAAAGATCCCTTCAGTTCTTTCACAGAAAAAGCGATAACAAATTTCAATTGTCAAAATCCAAGATGGCTGCCTGTCGGCCATGTTGTTTTCCGAATGGTCTCAAAATGCAATATGCATAACTAGGCACTCAGGGGAACCTGCATATGAAATTTCAGAAAGATCCCTTCATTACTTTCACAGAAATAGCGATAACAAACTTTAATTGTCAGAATCCAAGATGGCTGCCTGTCGGCCATGTTGTTTTCTAATTAGTCTCAAAATGCAATATGCATAACCAGGAACAAAGAGGAACCTGCATATGAAATTTGAGAAAGATCCCTTCAGTACTTTCACAGAAATAGCGATAACAAACTTCATTTGTCAAAATCCAAGATGGCTGCCTGTCGGCCATTTTGTTTTCCGATTGTTCCCAAAATGCAATATGCATAACTAAGCACCAAAGGGAACCTATATATGAAATTTGAGAAAGATCCCTTCAGTACTTCCTCAGAAATAGCGATAACAAACTCAAATTGTCAAAATCCAAGATGGCTGCCTGTCGGCCATGTTGTTTTCCGATTGGTCCCAAAATGCAATATGCATAACTAGGCACCAAAGGGAACCTACATATGAAATTTGAGAAAGATCCCTTCTGTACTTCCTCAGAAATAGCGATAACAAACTCAAATTGTCAAAATCCAAGATGGCTGCCTGTCGGCCATGTTGTTTTCTGATCTGTCCCAAAATGCAATATGCATAACTAGGCACCAAGGGGAACCCACATATGAAATTTGAGAAAGATCTCTTCAATACTTTCTCAGAAATAGAGATAACAAACTTCAATTGTCAAAATCCAAGATGGCTGCCTGTCGGCCATGTTGTTTTCCGATCGGTCCCAAAATGCAATATGCACAACTAGGCACCAAGGGGAACCTACATATGAAATTTGAGAAAGATCCCACAAGTACTTTCTCAGAAATAGCGATAACAAGAATTGTTTACGGACGGAGGGACGGACGGACGGACGGACGGACGGACGGAGGGACGGACGGACGGACGACGGACCACGGACGCAGGGCGATTTGAATAGCCCACCATCTGATGATGGTGGGCTAAAAATCTTCTCAATACCCAGATACGTTAGAATCAAATATATTGTAATCCTAATTGATAGAAGGGCCTTGAGGTGTTTTTTCAATAATGTTAATTTCATGACCCTGGAGTCTCATTGTTTCTCCCTCGGAGGGTATGAACCTTATAATAGTTTATATAGGAAAATTACATTTTTGAGCACGCTTTATTTAATTGCCATTGAAAATGATAAATCTTATTTATGTACTAGCTAGGTACATGTATGATGGATATAAAAAAAAAAATTATCATATTTTTGAAATGCACTCAATTGTTGCAAAACAAAAATCTAATTAACAAATATTTCGGATTTCAGGCGACCAAGGGTCCATGTGCCTCTAATGTTCAATCATCGCATTTGGTCGTTTGCAATAAATGAGAATGATTTCAGGGATTTCATTAATTATAGAAGTTGATATTGGAAGTTCACTGCAAGTGAACCAATGGCCATGCCTCGAGTAATGACGTTCCAGTGACCAGAAATGAGGGAGGCACAATGCGGACAAACTTTTCTCTGATACAGACAAATCAACGGTCAAAATGTAGGTTGGAGTTTTTTTATGCACCTGACACATTTGCCTCACCTAGATGAACCCATGTTCCGAGTACATTTGAATTTAAGTTCCAGTGACAAGTTGTCTAGGAGATAGAGCATGGAAAAGATGAAAAATTTGATATGACATATATAGTCACTCCGTCTTTTAAGATCTTTTATATTGTGAACCTCACATATGCATAATGGTCATCCGAAATGGTTGCAGAAGAGGTTATTTGTGTGAAGAAATATGACATTCATAATAGCGTTTCTAAAGGCCTCGTCATCATTAGTAAACAATGTGTGTTTGTTCTGTCACATGACTTTTAGACAGATGCATTGCTGATATTGAAAGTTTCTGTTGAAATTCAAATCAAACTTGAAAGCCTCTGTTGAAATTCAAATCAAACATGAAAGCCTCTGTTGAAATTCAAATCAAACTTGAAAGCCTCCATTGAAATTCAAATAAAACATGAAAGCTTCTGTTGAAGTTCAAATAAAACTTGAAAGTTTCTGTTGAAGTTCAAATAAAACTTGAAAGCCTCCATTGAAATTCAAATAAAACTTGTCATGAAAGCTTCTGTTGAAGTTCAAATAAAACTTGAAAGTCACTGTTGAAGTTCAAATAAAACTTGAAAGCCTCCATTGAAATTCAAATAAAACTTGAAAGCCTCCATTGAAATTCAAATAAAACTTGTCATGAAAGCTTCTGTTGAAGTTCAAATAAACTTGAAAGCCACTGTTGAAGTTCAAATAAAACTTGTAAGCCTCCATTGAAATTCAAATAAAACTTGAAAGCCTAGGTTGGAATTCAAATACAACTTGAAAGCCTCTGTTGGAATTCAAATAAAACTTGAAAGCCACTGTTGAAATTTAAATTCAAACTATAAGAACAACTATATAGTTTAAAAACAAAAACTTGCTTTATTATTTAACTCTCTGAGCCTTCAAATATATAAAAATACATTTTCTTCAATACAAAAAAGATTTTTCAAGTCTTGGCTTCAAATCTAGAATAAAATTCTTTAAAGAAATATATTGGTCAGATTAGATGTATAAACATGTACATAGTTATTATGTATATTTTGTACTTGAGCTTGACAGTAAATTAAATTCCGATACTTCTGGTTATAAAAGCATAACATATACAGGTACATTGTATGTAAGAAGATTTCTGAGACATGAGGATATCACACAATTGTCTTGGTAATAGTTTTGGAGTAAAATGCTACAAAACCCCCCTCATTTTCAGATATGGCAGAACATGTGATCATTCAAAATTTCCTTAATAAATGCATACTAATGAAAGTTTTAGTTTTTACAGTGGCACATACTGTCATCAATGCAACTTAACGATTTAATAAAGGTGACCTTGACATTTATATAGCTTACTGTGGTATTTCGATCTGCACAACAACTACAGTGTGTAACTGTTACAATTCTGTAACATTGGAAGAAAAAAAAATGAAATGCTACTAATAAACTAACTAAGCTACAGGAAAAATGTCATGATTCTTGGCATTGTGGTTCATTAGAAGAAGATAATAAAATTATCTTTTTACCAAAAGTCCAAAAAATGCAATTACTCTGAAAGATACTCAATATTCAATATTTCTTAGACATGTAACTTTTCAAACTTACCTTTGTATATATTTCTGGCCTGTTAAAAAGCATGTACTAAAATACTTAAAGTTTCTCATCGTAACGTTAAAACTTATCTTGCTGCATTTCACTTTTTTGTTTTTCTCTACACTTGAAATTTTAGCACATTTGACGCAGCTGTACCGTTTCATCATAGCTTGCTGCAATCCACAATGGTTTTTATTTTTTCTGTCTTTGGAAGATTTTAAAACATTTAACGTAGCTGTGACATCAAAGTCAAAAATGTCCTTCATTTACAGATCCAAGTTACATTATGATTATAAATATGACGTTTCTGGACATAAATATTCACAAAGCTGGCCGATTAATAAAGGATTAATTTGGAAAGGTGAAATATTCTACAGGGAAAAAAGCATGAAGCTGAAAATCTAAAATTAAAAGCAGAGAGGGCAAAAGTGAAATACAAGACTTCCATTAATTCAATAACAGGCGACAATTAAAAAATTACATGGCATTACTAAGTGTTCAATACATGCAATCTGTTCTGATAAACTACACTTCGATCTTTACTAAAAGGCAGATATAAAAACTTTCATGAATAAACAAATTAGCAAATTGTAAATGTCATCACAAACCTTACCACCAAATATACATGTATGTAGTTCTATAGAATGTAATAAAATGGTGGAGATTACAACCAAATCATTCAACATGGAAGGATTATCTTCTGTGTATATTGTATAAAATATATATTGTGTACGAATAATAGGTATAATCTATATATAAAAATATAACTATTGTGTTTTATACAATGTCATGCAAAATATAATCATTTACATTTTATAATAAGTAACAGTGAAAAGAGGAAAGTGTATTTAGACAATGTTCTCATTGATTTTTAGTTATATCAAATTGTTTATGAATATAAGCAAGAGAGTTATTTCTATGTCACTAAAATCATTCAATGTCTGTAAACAGTATATACAACAACAGAATATGAATTTGCAAAAAGAGAGAACTATGTTTTATTTAAGCCAAACAAAGCTTGATTTATCTTTTAGCCAAGTAATTGTGATTTGCCACAATGGTGAGCTTGTATAATGATTGTACACATCAAGACAAGGTAAAAATCATAGAACCCTTGTTTTTGGAAGTATAAAAAAAATACTGAATGCTAGTATTGATTCATGGCACAACATTAGAAATCCAGGTCAGAATAATTAAACACCAAATGTCAGTGAGATTATTGTCTATAGCCCACATAAAAAGTAGAAATATACACCGTTTAATAATATAAAACATTGTCTATAGCCCACATACAAAGTAGAAATATACACCGTTTAATACTATAAAACATTGTCTATAGCCCACATACAAAGTAGAAATATACACCGTTTAATCATATAAAACATTGTCTATAGCCCACATACAAAGTAGAAATATACACTGTTTAATCATATAAAACATTGTCTATAACCCACATACAAAGTAGTACTTTTGTAGTATTATACATGTACACTGTTTAATCATATAAAACATTGCAGACAGTTCATGTAAAGGCATGTAATATGGCACACAAACACATCATCATATATCATTATCTTAAAACGGACTTTAAGATGAATCTATTTTTTTCAAAAAGGAAAAATGATCCTCCAGATATGACATTTGAAGGACAATATCACTCAATAAATCGATAAACACCATTATATATTTTACAAATGAGCAGAATAATGATCATTTAAAAATTATTAATTTAAAAGAGATTGTGTTAAAACTTGGCACCTTGAATAGCTCCTATGTTCTGGAGTATATGCAGATATGAGTCTCAAAATCACAGACAACCATTATACAGTCAATGTGGCAGGATTTCATTTCCGTTTCTTTCATTCAGTTTTACCTGTAACTTGGTATTACATGGTTAACAAGTGACCACTGGTTTAGTCACTAATTGTCCTGTGACCACTGGTTTAGTCACTAATTGTCCTGTGTCCACTGGTATAGTCACTAATTGTCCTGTGACCACTGGTTTAGTCACTAGTTGTACTGTGACCACTGGTTTAGTCACTAATTGTCCTGTGACCACTGGTTTAGTCACTAATTGTCCTGTGACCACTGGTTTAGCCACTAATTGTCCTGTGACCACTGGTATAGTCACTAGTTGTCCTGTGACCACTGGTTTAGTCACTAATTGTCCTGTGACCACTGGTATAGTCACTAATTGTCCTGTGACCACTGGTTTAGTCACTAATTGTCCTTTGACCACTGGTTTAGTCACTAATTGTCCTTCGACCACTGGTTTAGTCACTAATTGTCCCTCGACCACTGGTTTAGTCACTAATTGTCCTGTGACCACTGGTTTAGTCACTAAATGTCCTTTGACCACTGGTTGCCTGTTACTGTGACTAGGGAGATGACCATTGGTTACTTGGGCGGGAAGCCTGCCTCAGCTAGAGCTTTATGTATTGCTGGGTAGACTGTAGCGTCTTCAATAGTGACAGGGACCTGGAAGTCAAGGAGTTAATTTTGATGTAATTTGTTATACACAATATCAATCTACACTATCCTAGGAAGGACTGTGTCCTATTTTCTCACTTAAGAATTTGAGGGAAAAAAGAGCATATCAATTAATCCACATTTTTTCATGCAATGGAATTAGTAAATTACTGAAAAGGTATAATTCTGTTAAAATACTACACGATTTTAAAGAATAAGACAATTTCCATTGATATAAAGTACACATTCTATAAGAAAAGTTAACCCAGAATTGAAATTTATTAAAATTTAAAATTGATAAATTTGAGATACGACCCTTTACTCCGCACACTATGTTGGAGATACGTCCTTATTCCTGTAAACAATCAGTATCTTCAAGCTTGCATTAACCATTACAAGATATAGGACCAAGATCTAGGTTAAAGGATTAAAAGAATATTATGTAACTTTACCACTGGACCAATTCAATTCCAAGTGAACCTTTATTACAATATGATGAAATAGAAAATCGACAAAACAACAATACTTTACTAAATAGCATAACAAGAAAATGTAACTGCAAAGAAAAGCTTATTCAGTACCGAACATCATACAAGAGCAACATTTTGGGAAATAAGAAACCTGTTCACCACACAAAATATGAGGACCCAGCTGATGGCTGAGATTCTGTACAGATCTGTGTTTACCTTATAGGGTTTCCCAGCTGATGGCCGAGATTCTGTACAGATCTGTGTTTACCTTATAGGGTTTCCCAGCTGATGGCCGAGATTCTGTACAGATCTGTGTTTACCTTATAGGGTTTCCCAGCTGATGGCCGAGATTCTGTACAGATCTGTGTTTACCTTATAGGGTTTCCCAGCTGATGGCCTGAGATTCTGTACAGATCTGTGTTTACCTTATAGGGTTTCCCAGCTGATGGCCGAGATTCTGTACAGATCTGTGTTTACCTTATAGGGTTTCCCCGCTGATGACTGAGATTCTGTACAGATCTGTGTTTACCTTATAGGGTTTCCCCACTGATGACTGAGATTCTGTACAGATCTGTATTTACCTTATAGGGTTTCCCAGCTGATGGCCGAGATTCTGTACAGATCTGTATTTACCTTATAGGGTTTCCCAGCTGTAGCCGAGATTCTGTACAGATCTGTATTTACCTTATAGGGTTTCCCAGCTGTTGGCCCAGATTCTGTATGATCTGTGTTTACCTTATAGGGTTTCCCTGCTGCTATGGCTGCCAGCGTGTTTCGAGCTGTCTTGCCAGCCCGAGTCTTGGGCAGTTTGGGTACAATGACTGCCTGTTTGAAGCTGGCCACTGGTCCTACGAATTGTCTCACCTTCTCGACCACACCCTGGATGACCTCTGCCTCTGATTTCTTCACACCTGTCATTTTGATAATCAATAGGCTGACATTTGGTAGCTAGTTTATTATTATCTACCCGGAGCTGTGATATTCCTAACACAGATCATGCTATCCATCCTAAATCATTAATTAAAATTATAATTAAAGTCATGAATGTAGATAAGACTCAATATGTGTAATGGACCATTACCCACCCAAAACCACAACACCCTTTTTTTTATTAATTTAAATGTATTTGTAAACTTTATTTATTTTACATGAAGTACAAAACAAGTTGTATCAACTGATATTAATCACGTTTGTTGACCCAGAGTGGTCATACTGTGGGAGGAAACTATGTACCAGGAAAAACCCACGTAGTCGCAATATCCTTTTAAAATATGCAATCAAATTTGACCTTGAAATCAGGTCAAGATAATTCAAGATGTAGACTGAGCCCATTTTTTTGCCTCCTGATAGAATAAGTTGGTTTAGATTAAATTTTGACAAAACACGAACAAAATAGGCCATATCATTCCACTAAAGCTATATGCTTATGCATTATTACATAAATACAAGACTGAATATATAATCCTATATATATATGCAACAAATATTATATCTTGATAAGCAATCTTGTATATGTTTTAACTTGAAATTGATATAAGCATGACATGAAAGCCTTTTTAATTAGACTAGAACGATGAATAAATACTAACACTTGTATGAAGGAAAATCACTCTCCAATCAGAATCTGAACTCTCCATGTTTCATTACCTGTCCTGGACAATCATTCTCCAATCAGAATTGAAACTTACCGAGTTTCATTACCTGTCCAGGACAATTACCTGTCCAGGACAATCACTCTCCAACCAGAATCAGAACTTACCGTGTTTCATTACACAAAGTCCCAGAGGTACCTGACCCTTGAGGTCATCAGGGACTCCCACAACAGCAGCCTCTACCACGTCCTCACTCTCCAGTATAGCCTTGGGGTACACGTTCAATGAAAACACACATTAGAAACAGTCTAATATGCATCACGAATGGTTAGTTAAGAGTTGTTTCGACCGTGATGAATACAATTTAGTTTGTATTGTCAATGTGAAATTTTTCCAAAATGACTCAGAATTTGGTTGACAAAAGTGATCCCGATATTTTTTTGTATAATTATAGTATTCTATATTAATGAATGCAGAAACTTTAAGAAACTAATTATATAAAAAAACAAGAGGCCCAGGGGCCTTAACGGTCATCTGACTCTAAATTAAAAACCTTCTATTATTGTAGTATGTATTCTCTGTAGCAAGTATATAGTGGCAGTGTTGGCCATGGTGGCCATCTTGGATTTCTGACCGATCCAATAAATAACAACACTTGGCCAGAACCATCTCAGGATCATTTCTGGTAAGTTACAGCTGAATCCCACTGATGGAATTTGAGAAGAAGTTTGAAATAGGTGTTGTTCAGGAAAAACCATGATTGCGCAATCATGTTACAAAATGGCCGCCGTGGCTACCATGTCGAAGCTTTTACGAAGCCAAAAAATAACCACACTTTGTTGCCTCTCCTTCCTTAACATCCTCACCAATTTCCAGCTCAATCGCACCAGTGGAACTGGAGAAGAAGTTTAAAACGTGTTTTTCAAGATGGTTGCCATGGCGGCCATCTTGGATTTCTGACCGACTTGAAAAATAACAACACTTGGTCAGGACCATCACAAAATCATTTCTGGTAAGTAAGAGCTCAATCCCACTGGTGGAATTTGAGAAGAAGTTTGATATAGGTGTTGTTTAGAAGAACCATGATTGCGCAATCATTTTACAAAATGGCTGCCGTGGCTGCAATGTCAAAGTTTTTACGAGGCCGAAAAAATAACAACACTTTATTGGCTCTCCTTCCTTAACATCCTCACCAATTTTCAGCTCAATCGCACCAGTGGAACTGGAGAAGTTTAAAATGTGTTTTTCAAGATGGTTGCCATGGCGGCCATCTTGGATTTCTGACCGACTTGAAAAATAACAACACTTGGTCAAGACCATCTCAGGATCATTTCTGCTTAGTAAGAGCTGAATCCCACTGGTGGAATTTGAGAAGAAGTTTGATATAGGTGTTGTTCAGAAGAACAATGATTGCGCAATCATGTTACAAATGGCTGCCGTGGCTGCCATGTCAAAGTTTTTACGAGGCTGAAAAATAACAACACTTTGTTGCCTCTCCTTCCTTAACATCCTCACCAATTTCCAGCTCAATCGCACCAGTGGAACTGGAGAAGAAGTTTAAAACGTGTTTTTCAAGATGGTTGCCATGGCGGCCATCTTGGATTTCTGACCGACTTGAAAAATAACAACACTTGGTCAGGACCATCTCAGGATCATTTCTGGTTAGTTAAAGCTGAATCCCACTGATGGAATTTGAGAAGAAGTTTGAAATAGGTGTTGTTCAGAAGAACAATGATTGCGCAATCATGTTACAAAATGGCTGCCGTGGCTGCCATGTCAAAGTTTTTACGAAGCCGAAAAATAACAACACTTTATTGGCTCTCCTTCCTTAACATCCTCACCAATTTCCAGCTCAATCACACCAGTGTAACTGGAGAAGAAGTTTAAAATGTGTTTTTCAAGATGGTTGCCATGGCGGCCATCTTGGATTTCTGACCGACCTGAAAAATAACAACACTTCCTCAGGACCATCCCAGGATCATTTCAGGCAAGTTTCAGCTCAATCTCACCAGTGGAACTTGAGAAGAAGTTTCAAATGTGTTTTCAAAATGGCGGCAATTGCGGCCATCTTGGATTTCGGACCGACCCGAAAATTAACAACACTTGGTCAGGACCATCCCAGCATCATTTCAGGCAAGTTTCAGCTCAATCCCACTGGTGGAACTTGAGAAGAAGTTTAAAATGTGAAAAGTTTACGCACGGCGGACGGCGCACGGCGCACGGCGCACGACGACGGACGAAGCATGATGACTATAGGTCATCCTGACCCTTCGGGTCAGATGACCTAAAAATAAGTGATAATGAAAATGTATGGCATATTTGTTTGCAGTACATGTACGACTTAATAACTATATAAACTGATTAATATTAAATGTTTTTATTATTGGGATGGTTGAAGACAAGAAAACTTCAGGCAAATAAAGTAAACTTTGAACTATACTTGTATGATTAAAGTTCACTTGCCTTCATCAGTCCATTTACCACGCAACACAAAACTATAGACACACAAAAACTATAGACACACAAAAACTATAGACACACAGAAACTATAGACAAAACAAAAACTATAGACACACAAAAACTATAGACACACAATAACTAGACACACAAAAACTATAGACACACAAAAACTATAGACACACAATAACTAGACACACAATAACTATAGACACACAAAGCTATAGACACACAAAAACTATAGACACACAGAAACTATAGACACACAATAACTAGACACACAATAACTATAGACACACAAAAACTATAGACACACAGAAACTATAGACACAACAAAAACTATAGACACACAAAAACTATAGACACACAATAACTAGACACACAATAACTATAGACACACAAAAACTATAGACACACAAAAACTATAGACACACAATCTTTCTACTGGAGTCTTTGTCATTATTTTACAGCTTTTTTCAGAATACCCCCATTTGACTGAAAAATTCTTCCGAAACTGCATCATTTTGTGATATATAGTTTTTTTATCATGATAGTACATAGTATGAACACATGTGAAACAGTGGCACATTTGCTTCACTATCATGTTATAGGTTCAAACATATTCTATTTATATATAATTGTATTGCCAGTATATTGCGATCAGTATAATTCCATTGTTTTTAATTCAGTTTTTGTGAGTAATAATCAATAGTAAAATATGTTAACATGATAACATAGTTTAAAATTATAAAATATCTTAAACATAGATCATTAACTGTGTACTGATTAAAAAGTCTGATTTATTTACAGGCAGTATATGGTTCAGATTTAGCCTATTGCTGTGTTAGCAGAGAGCTCACCTCTTCCAGGGCTCCAGTCGACAGACGATGCCCTGCCACATTTATAACGTCGTCTGTCCGTGTTTGGACGGAAATGTAACCTTCCTCACAGCGGTATCCAGAGTCCATCGTGTTGTAGTAACCCTGAATAATCAATTCAATTAAAGGCTCTCTGTTAAGAGTCAAGAAATTCATAAGAGAAAGTTTTACAAAAATTTCTGGTTTAAATTTGTATGTACAATGCACTTTGTACATGTACATGTACTTAGTATGGGTCTATCTGTATGCCTGAAGATGCCAAATTGATCACAGAAAGTCTAAGGTGTACAATTCTTGTGAGTTTGTTGTATTCTATAATTTTATTTGCAAGGAACTGATCTTGTATATCAATATATGTATATATTACCGTACTTATTCTGTAATAAGCCCATGTGGGGGTTAACACATAGACTCCTGACTCAAAGTAACAGGATGTGTTTATATTCAGAACTGCAATAATAATGGTGTACTTATGGGTATTTCAATATCAGGGCTGGATGTAAAAGGCATTTAATTCCAAATATATACCATTACCTACAGCTGAAATTCCTATTAACAGAAAGTTTCAAGCCGCCATTCAAACCAACATTGTACAAGAAAAATCAATTCAAGTCATTAAATTAGGTTTCCTAATTAATTTCTAACACATATAAAGTAATATAATTATAATCATGCATATCAATAATATAATACAATGACGCTTGACAAATCTATTGTGAACAATAAATATATCATAGGTGAAATTCAACAAACTAACCGGTATACTTTTGAAGTAAGTTTCCTCAAATTTCTCATCATTTTTCCAAAGTGTAGAGAAACTTCCCGGTGGTAAAGGTAGCCTGTAACAACAAAGTGAAATTAACACACCTGTGACACAGTTAAAGTCCGCAAACATAAATGTAACTTCTAACACACAAAGAAAACCTGTCACATTTATGAAATAAAAAAAACCAAAAGAACACTTAATGTTAAAAAGTCTCGAATCCCGAGTTTGACTAAGTTTGACAAATTTTAACTTACATCCAATTTTGACATATTTGTGTACATGTATACAATATCTGGATAATAATACATCCAAGTTTGACATACTTGTATTGACAATATCTGGTAATACATCCAAGTTTGACATACTTGTATAGACAATATCTGGATAATAATACATCCAAGTTTGACATACTTGTATTGACAATATCTGTTAATACATCCAAGTTTGACATACTTGTATAGACAATACCTGGATAATAATACATCCAAGTTTGACATACTTGTATAGACAATATCTGGATAATAATACAAACGGCTTAGTAACAGTTCAGTCATATTGTATCATAGAATGTACATTAATTAACTTGATATCAATAATTACATACATTCCCAGTCTATGTTCCTGATCACTACTCACTTGACAACGATCTGTCCTAGTTCCATGTTGTCCGTCTCAGAGCCGTCATTTCTTAGGACCTTAACTACAAATATAATCCAAATGTATAAAGTCCAGTCATAACTTAAACTTTGACTGACGACCACTAATTGTTATAAATCAGCTAAAGGCCATTTATATAATACATTAGTTATGATACTAATGGTCATTAAGTTATGATACTATTATATAAACTGTAAATTAACTGAATTTTCATGAGCTATACATGTATATATGAGCACATTCAGCTTTATGCTATGAAGAGTGTGTGCTATTAGAAACGGGACAAAATGACAAAGTGAGAACAAAAGGCCATCAGGGCCTGTATCATTCACCTGAATATTTCTGCGGTCTTGGCATATAACAGCCTATGATACAGTAACAGTGAACAGTGAAAAGATGAACAGGCTTAATATGATGTACTGCTGATTTCTGCTTATTACAAAATAAATTAAAATCCACAATTTGGCTCATCCTATATATCTTAAAATCCTGTAACAAATTTCGAATATAACAAACAATGTCGTATGGTCCTGTGGTTATATGATTATACTAAATATTTCACTACATTTTTGTATTTTCGGAACTGCTTCTGTTCATATCACACTAGTACATAATTATGTTATCAGTATATACATATTAAAAGCTACTGGTAGTTGTATACCATAGTATATGTAGACATATTCTATATCACACATCAGTCTAATAGATATATATCTGGATTTTTTACTTAATGACCATTGTATATGTACTAGTATGGTAAAAGGATATTGTATGGGACCTACCATTCCAGCCGGGGACAGGCTTTCCTGTGACTCCCTGAGGGGGGTTTGTCCTATCTCCCAGCCCAATGTTGGTGGAGGTGATGGCCCAGCCAGTCTCTGTACAAACAAAACATTTCAGAATTTAAGAAAAAAAAATAAAAATTTAACAATTTCTGGTCCATACTTACCTGTCTACCACCAGTTGTCAAGAACAGGGACTCTAAAAGTTGTATTACTCCAGTCCATACTTACCTGTCTGCTACCAGTTGTCAAGACCGGGACAAGGAATGTCGTCTTCCAGTCCATACTTACCTGTCTGCCACCAGTTGTCTAGGACAGGGACTCTGAAAGTTGTATTAGTCCAGTCCATACTTACCTGTCTGCCACCAGTTGTCAAGACCGGGACAAGGAATGTCGTCTTCCAGTCCATACTTACCTGTCTGCCACCAGTTGTCCAAGACAGGGACTCTGAAAGTCGTCTTAGTCCAGTCCATAGTTTCCCTGTCACAGTGTTCACCAGCCACAAACATGTTCTGGAACCTGACATGTTTAAAATGTTTATAGTCAGATAGTGTATCTGTTTGTGCAAGGTTCCCACTAATATTATATTAAATTGCAATATCTTATACAAAGTCCTGACAAGTCATGTCTATAAAGTGGTCCATTACTGATATACTACTTATACTATACCATATCTAATAAAGAGAAAATATTGTTGTATACTGGTACAAGAAGAAAATAAGATAAATCTGCCATTTATGATTTTGTTTTCAAAAAATGTATTAAATTTCTTGTCTACCAAAACAATGGAGAAACTATTTGATTATGACATATGTTCAAGAAGTTTGATATACTGTGTAATTGAATGTAAAGTCTATATTTATCTTCATATTGTCAAATGATACTAGTTAACCTGTTGATACTATCATGTTTTTATAATCTAAATGTTTTACTCACTTTGGTAATGGGAAATATGACTGTCCATGTTCAGCTGTTGGATCCTTGAATACCATAAACATGCCAAAGTTAGGGTATCAATTGACAAAAATATTAAAACATATTTCAGGTTTAAAGAAAAGACAATACTACATGTACGCTCTTTTGTTCCTATAGTATGCACCGCCCTCGCCAGTTAGAGATCAAGATAACTACCCCTACCACGGTCCTGACATTTGTTCCTCCATTAGCCAATGAGAGATCAAGATTACCTCCCCTACCACGGTCCTGACATTTTTTCTTCATGTAACATGCGAGGGATCAAGATTACCTCCCCTACCACGGTCCTGACAATTGTTCCTCCACTAGCCAATGAGATCAACATTACCTCCCCTACCATGGTCCTGATATTTTTTCTTCATGTAACATGCGAGGGATCAAGATTACCTCCCCTGCCATTGTCTTGACAATCGTTCCTCGTTTAGCCAATGATAGATCAAGATTACCTCCCCTGCCATGGTCACAACATTTTCCCTCCCCTAGCCTTTGAGGCACAAAGAATACCTCTACAACATTTGTACTGATCCCTAGACCATGATGACATAAAGACTTCCTTTCCACGTTATGACCCTAATACTCATCTCCCTTAACCTGTGAGAGTATCAATTCAATACTTATCTCCCCTGTGTGACCCCTGACACATATTCTCCCCTGAGAGCACCAATGAGAGCATCAAGACTTACCTCCCCTGAGTTTGCCCGACAATTTTATTCACGGGGTGTCCGAAACACACATAAAAACATGAAAATTCTTGGCAACAACAATCTTACTAATATTGAGTCAATTATACCAAATTGCACATGCAAGATCTCCAGTTATCAAAATGATTATCACAGCTTTTCACATGTATGAAAAAAGAGCCCTTCTGATTATGTTATTTATTTAATCATTAATTTTCCATTTGTTCCCATATTTGTTTGGCTAATAGATCTTTGGTGTCTACGAGGGCTACTGGTTAGAATACTTTTTACACCCGTTGTTAGTCCCAGCACTTTCATCCCTCTTGCCTGGGAGAGCATCAAAACTTATCTCTCCTGCCATGCCTCAATACTAACCTGGCACATCTAAAACATGTCTCCTTCTCTTTGGCCCCAAGACCTACCTCCTATATCATGGCCCCAAGACTTACCTCCCATATCATGGCCCCAAGACCTACCTCCTATATCATGGCCCCAAGACCTACCTCCTATATCATGGCCCCAAGACTAACCTCCTATGTCATGGCCCCAAATCCTTACCTCCCATGTCATGGCCCCAATCCTTACCTCCCATGTTATGGCCCCAAGACTAACCTCCCATGTCATGACCCCAATCCTTACCTCCCATGTCATGGCCCCATTCCTTACCTCCAATGCCATGACCCCAAGACTTACCTCCCATGTCATGGCCCCAAGACTTACCTCCCCTGTTGTGACCCAAAGGATTACCTTCCCTGTTGTTGGCCTATGAGAGCATAAAAACTCACCTCTCTTCTGATGGCCCGGAGAGCTGTGGGGGCGACAAACATGGCACTGACATCATGCTCCTTAAGGATCCTGAAGAAAGTGCCTGGATTCGGTGTCCCTACTGGTTTCCCCTGTTACATACAGATAAAGATTGTCTGTGATGGGACAGAAAATAAACTAAAATCATCAAACTGAAACACTATAAACTTCACTACGCTAAGTCATTACAAATCAGTTCTGTCAAAACACCTGGTCCTGAACTACATTGACACTGTATTGCTCAATTTCCATAGAACAGAGCACACTTCCAATTAGGTGGGATACCTTTTTTTTTTAAATATATTCTTGAATACCTATACTATTAGACAACTGGATTTCTGGAAACTTAGTCAGTGAATCCATATCTCTTAATATATTGTAAATCAATATGTGTAACAGGAAAATATGTATAATAACATACTGTATAATGTATCTCAGGTTATCACTCAATGTTAATTGTTAGTTAAAACCCAGGCGCTTTTCTACTTCTGATCTTTTAGTAACTTTGCGTAAGGAGGAGTGATCCCAACACGGAGTTTCGTCCAGAAATTTATTCCTGGAGTTGTTTACATGTTTCGATTAGAAGGTAGTCGTCATCAGAACGATTTTAGTAACTTTGTAAGTGTCAAGTATGTGTGTATGCTTGTCCATCATTGAATAATCATTAATATTATAAAAGTATTTGAATCAGTTATTGTGTTTTGGTTGTTTACAAATAGGTAGATGTGTTTTGTTTACTTCATGTATACCGCAAAGCCATATCAAACTAGTGCATGCTCTATATCTTTGCCATATGCACGAGGTAAATAAAAGTCTCGCATTTTGTGAAAATTATATTAATATGTAACCTCTAAAACAATCAATCATATACTAGTCCGATAGTTCTACCTACAAAAATGTACCTCAAACAGCACTGTAGTATTACAGTTTAGAAGTGGAGCGTAGGCGATGTAGGAATGTCCGACAATCCAGCCCAAGTCTGAAGCAGCCCACCATACCTGTACAACAAATCATCATAGACAATATAACACTTGTCACCATTATAATCAGCAACAAAGAATCTCGGCTTACCTGTATATATTTAAGACTGATAAATCCCAGCGTCTAAGACAAGGGCTGATATTCTGAACCAAGATCTCAATCCAAGCGGAATTCTAATCTTCAATTTTAAAATGCTAATGAGGTTCACAAATGAGCCCTCCCTAAATTTTAGTACTGAACTGTTATTCTAAGGGATGGGCTAGTTTTAGAATAAATATGGTATAAGGATACATTTTTTTAATGTGGTAATACTGATCTTTTACACTTGGGGAAGGGGGCTTACTTGAGGATAAATAAATATGGTAATACTAACATTTTTCATTATGGAAGGACTAATATGAGAATAAATACAGTATCATCAAGAATTTATTTCTAATCATGAAATCAAAATCAACATTAACGATATTGGCAATATGTCTAACAATAATTTAAGATGAAGTTTTTCCTCAAACCCTGATCAGATATATAAGTATTTAGAATATACAGACAAGTTGACCACGGGCAGAAGTTTTTACCTCCTTTGGTTTTAAACCGTAGATATTCCACATAGACCATTTGAGTACAACAGCATGTCCGGCACTTGGTCTCACTACTGCCTATAAAGTAAAGTATGGCAAATACATCAAAATTTTTAAAAATCAGGATAAATGGAACTGATCATGAGAAGTATAAGCAGTAAACTGTTTTCACAGAGGAATAACCCTGGATAGAAATTTACTACATAATTTCTCTGATTAATTCACCTATGTCTAAAATCCTGTCAACACAAGAATCATCTTTAATGCAGCAAATAAGAGTCAATAATAAAATTCACCAAAGTCACTGCATGAAGTCCAATTAATCCCAGAATGTGTAATTAAAATGGTGTTAGACATTAACAATTAAAAATAATCAAAGTCTTAAACGTCGAAGACACAAGAGACACTCCATACTAGTGGATCACTTTATTATGATTATCATATATGAATGTCCGGACCATGGCAGGGGAGATAATCTTGATCTCTCATTGGCTAATGGAGGAACAAATGTCCGGACCATGGCAGGGGAGATAATCTTGATCTCTCATTGGCTAATGGAGGAACAAATGTCAGGACAATGGCAGGGGAGGTAATCTTGATCTCTCATTGGCTAGTCGAGGAACAAATGTCAGGACCATGGCAGGGGAGGTAATCTTGATCTCTCATTGGCTAGTCGAGGAACAAATATCAGGACCATGGCAGGGGAGGTAATCTTGATCTCTTATTGGCAAATGGAGGAACAAATGTCAGGACAATGGCAGGGGATATAATCTTGATCTCTTATTGGCTAATTGAGGAACAAATGTCAGGACAATGGCAGGGGAGATAATCCTGATCTCCTATTGGCTAATTGAGGAACAAATGTCAGGACCATGGCAGGGGAGGTAATCTTGATCTCTCATTGGCTAGTCGAGGAACAAATGTCAGGACCATGGCAGGGGAGGTAATCTTGATCTCTCATTGGCTAGTCGAGGAACAAATGTCAGGACCATGGCAAGGGAGATAATCTTGATCTCTCATTGGCTAATGGAGGAACAAATGTCAGGACAATGGCAGGGGAGATAATCCTGATCTCTGATTGGCTAATGGAGGAACAAATGTCAGTCCATATGTAAATATCTACAATTATGTATATCAAATAAAGTAAAAATTTCAATGTTTTGAAGTGAAATGCTAGCATAATATGGCAACAAACAATCACCCTGTGGGAGCTGATGGTAGAGTAAGTTGGCCTTCCAAGAACGAGTGGGAGAGTTTTTTGGCCTTTTGAAATCTGATGTGAGATTTGGCGGGACTTTTGCGATCAGGTATTTGACCTTGTTAGATTGGCTGTGTGAGATATTTGACCTTGTGTGAGTTAGATGAGACAACTGACCTTCGGTAGACCTGTGGTCCCAGAGGTGTACAGAATATAGCTGGGGTCAGTCGCAGACACAGGAACACAGTCCACTGGGGAGGCCCCAGCCATCTCTTCATGATAACAGACATCTCGCCCCGCTACCAGTGGAGAGGGTGTAAACTGTACATAATACAAATTTTATAATTATGCTGACATATCAATCCAGATTAAGAATAACTACATAGCCATTTAACTCAATCTGAATCAGAGTGCTGTTCGTCCTTTTTTTTCTTTCTATAATTCCAAAAGAGAAAAATAATGTCTTTCTTTCTACGCAACCATTTCACCCTCTGTATTATGATCTAAATCAATTAATCGTCACTTAAAATTGATGACATCATTCTTTTTTATTTTCATATTTGCATCACTAAAACATGGAGCTCATTGATAATGTCTTTATAATAATGATACAAAATTATGTTAAAATATTTCAGCAAAATATTAATTTCAACGCTTTTAGTTTTACACATCTTCAAAAAAGTTTCGGTGATAAATATAATCTTCTCTTTTACGATGATACTTCGGTTTTTTTGTTGTTTTTTTTTTCATTCTATCAAATTATATGTTTCAAATTACATCAAATTTACAACAGATTCTAATTTACCCCTGGCCTGTTGTAGATAACACACTTGTCTGGCTTGAAGTCGATGTTGGCTAAAGCATTGTCCAGCATGGGTTTATAGTCAACAGTGCGATTTGGCTCCACACCGCAGTTTGCACTCACTACAACTTTTGGCGCAGCATGCTTAATACGAACTCCAAGCTCATTCGCAGCAAATCCCCCGAATACCAGAGAGTGGATGGCACCAATACGAATCGTAGCTAACATTGATATTATCGCCTGAGGAATCATGGGTAAGTAAATCAGCACCCTGTCACCTTCCTTCACTCCAAGGGATCGCAGTACACCAGCAAATCGACTCACCTGTAAGTTATGATTTTGTATTTTCTATACATGTACATACCTATAAGTAAGAGTAATTTGGTTTTTTCAAAAATTAACACCTTACATTTCAGAATGACCCATGACTTCAATAAATGTTACTTACGGTAAATTAAGGAAATTCTTTAACTTAATTTCTGTAAGAAAGTATTACAGAATTGAAGGGAAATATCAGTAAGATTTTTCCTTTATATCCGAAAATGCTTTCCCAATGGAATTTTATTTTACAGAACATTGGTGAAACGGGCCTAATTGTTTAGATACTGTTAAGTTACTTGTGTATTGTTTTTGATTTTTCTATGAAGAAAAAATATGTCTTGCATATAAATTTTGCATATAAGACAAAGTGTCTAAATTTTCATAAATTTCTTTTGAAATAGAATAAAATGTAACATTATTTCAAGTGTATCTTTGACAGAATTACTTCGTCCAGAAGTTCAGCATAGGTGTATTTCTTCAGGGTGTTTGTGACAGGACTGTCGTAAATTATCGCCACTTGGTCTCCGTCCCCGTTCTCAACATGACGATCCAGGGCGTTGTAGCATGTGTTCATTTCCCCGCCAACAAACCTACAGAACAGCGTGTCTTCAGAATAGCACAGTGACATATCAAAAGTACCACATAGGAGTTATTTATGTCTGATACATGGTGCCAGGGTCAGAGGAAACTCAGGCTACTTTATGTTTTCAGAGTAACAATGATCAAAGACGTATTAATAATAATTGGAATGAAACAGATTATCTCTCAGACTAATATAGGGATGTGGAAGTAATACTTGAGGTATATATGTAATATACATTAAAACTGTTGGTAAACAAGAAATATATTTAAAAAAGATGAACGGCATAGTTTTAATGTCTGTGGTTATAATGTAAACTGCTGGTGAAATAAATTAACGAACTAATTAATAAATGTGCAGTTTCAGCACGGATAACAAAATTATATCAGTTTGAATAATTTTTGGTGATAATAAGACTGCATTTGAATCAGGAATATGATTTTATTAATGTGTCATTTGAATAGATACATCCACTTATTCAGCTTGCATTCAATCTTAATTTTGTTTCGCCTTTAACTGCATGTCTGCATTTTGCATTTACCGCTACATTGACCAATCGATTACTTCATCTAGACCAATTACGCCACCTGTCACATCATATCCGGGAACAAAAGAAAATTATACGGCTATGCCGAAAAATATGGAGATTTGGCAGGTTTGAAATACATATACAGTGTATTTACATGTAACAGGTTGTCTCCCTTTACAAATTGCTTCCTCATCATTAATCTTAGATATCAAAGAAATATTTATGATGTATTCATTAAACTTTACTTGCAAACACATTTGACTTAAATTCAGATCTGATCCCCATTTTTATCCTGTGTAATATACAGAAAAAAATGTATTTAATTCTCACTCTCTAACAAGGATAACTACACTTGTAGCTATATATAATAGTGTAGATTTGATGCAGGGTAGATATCATGGCTGAATTTTAAATTTAAAGAACTCATTCATAATTGTATTACTTCCGTTAGTAATTTATAGTATACATAAATGACAAAACGCCGATAGGTGCTTTTATAAGTAAATTTACGGTAACTAAATCAGATTGGTGTCCTAAATTAAATCGGCGGTGGATTCCAAACACAATATTTCTAAAGTAAAATATGCATTTCCCAATTTACCATACCATTTTGTGAATGGTTCCTTGGAGTTGTCAAGGATGCGATCCCACTTTTTATGCCACACCAGATCTTCGGCCACAGTGGCCCAGAAATCCTGTGGCGATTCTATGGAACTTGAGAACACCTGATCATAAGTCGACTTACGGTCCGAATCGCCAGCATGTACACCGAACTGTCGTGCATGATGGCGACAGGAACACGACACACGATGGTAACAACATGCATGCACCTGTCGGATAGCTGCAGCCGTGGAGTTTCTGACCAAAGTTGCTATCCTGCAGAGTGCCATCGTGTGTGTTTTAGCAAAACTTGCAAAGTTATGATCGAGTTACGAAGTTAACTTGCATTTGTACATGTAATGTCTCGAGGTGTCCCGAGTGTCGTACCGTAGTCACTCCATTAGGCGTCGGATATTCGTCTAAGTTCACGGAATAGCGAGAAAATTGAGTGGATCGTATTTCTGTATAATGAAATATTTGGATTTGTGATATCCTTTTTTGATCAATAATTTTATATTTAATATTAGCACACTATCAATGTTGCCTGACTCTATAGTATATATATATACATTGCATATTAGTTGTATGTACCAGGATGTTTTTTTTTTTGTTTTTTTTTTGCAGGTACTTGTGGACGTGATGTTTGGTGTGTGTGTGTTTTTTTTTTTTTTTAAATTATGTTTTTTTTTTTTTTTAATTAAAAATGGCGACTGAGACGAGAGCATTTACATCTTGTCATAAATAATAATGCGCTTTATTTCAAAACTTCATACAATTGATTTAAACATATTTTTATTTGTAACTGAACTTTACAAAGGGATTGGGCACAAGTTATACAACTTATATAAAGCCCTTTCATACAAATAGCGACCATGTTTTTTTTTTACCTGATTTACCTGATCTTCGGTCTGTATAAGCTATGCGCTTCTAGACCACCTTTATTCTTCCACAGGTGCCTGACTCGTTTTTATAAAATAATAACATATAGAGTACATATAATTCTCATTTATATGTACTCTATATGTTATTTTTTTATAAAAACGAGTCAGGCACCTGTGATTCTTCTATACATACTCGAAGATGTTGTGGGTTGCGCGTTGTAGCCTATATCCACAATAATCATATACTTCATTTAGGTTACTCCGTTAAAATACTTCCATGGTTAAATATACATTGTTCTAACCAGAGAATACTTCTACTCTATATCTGTTATCCATGAAACCTTGCAATGTTGATTCGTGCTCTCAGTTGTAACAATCGGGGTTGAATTTGATTTCAAGTCTTTTCCAAAAAGTATTCAACCTGGATTTAAAAGTGTTTATGGTTGGTGCTTCGACTATCCCATCTGGTAAGCTCACAAATGTCACAATTTTCCCCACACATTCTTCCACCGATTCCCGTTCGTTGCTGTCGTCTAGCCCTACAATGCGGATGGAGTTCTTTCGCCCCTGCTGTTCCAGATCATTCAATTTATAATCCAGCGAGGCGTTGAATTTCTCAGAATCTCTCAAATGATTAACTAAGTTTTCCACCTTGGTCTTCAGGATATCGTTTTCTTTCTCCAGATCGAAAATTCTTCCTTCTAGTTGTTTAACCAAAACACGATTGTCCTCCCTGACTTTATCCCTTAGTCTTTCCAACTTTCTGTCCATCATCTTGTCCATATCTGTCTTGGTCACCAGTGACGATATCATAGCAAAACGTTCATCAACCTTGTCCTTTTCTACCGGTTCTGTCAAGATATCCAGAGGTCTGCTTTTAGTACCCGCTACCTACACTAACGGATCCGGGGGGGGGGGGGGGGGGGGGGGGGGTGTTGATGGTTGATACTTTATTTTCAATTCCGATGTTTTGGATTTTTATAGTCTTTAATGGGGGACTGTGTTGAAATATTTTTGAAAGTCTAGTTAAATCTTGTCCATCATGTTGCCGTCATGTATTTTTTTAGTGATATCATCCAGGACCTCCAGGAGCTGTAGTGTTGTCGTTCTACCCTTTCGGAATCCATATTGGCTGTTGTTTATAGCTTATTTTACTCCAGGTAGTCCATGATGCTGTCCCTATAGGATTGATTCCATAACCTTACATACAATGCTCGTCAAGCTGGCCGGCCTATACTTTAAAGGGTCTTTCTTACAGCCTTTTTTGAAAATTGGGGTAATATTTGCCTCTTTCCAGTTGGATTGTAGTTTTCCTTCCTCCAATGATTTATTGAAAATTGTGACCTTAAACATACTTGAAAGGTACATGTAATTAAGCAAATGTTTTAAAGTGCCAATTAAGGCTCTACCATAAATGCATTAGTCATGGATACTTTTGAAATTATATATAAGCATCTGACTGTTACAAAGTTATTGACTCAAGGAAAAGTCAATTTAAGCTTGTCAATATTTGTTTAAAAATTTAACACTTTAATTTACTTGAATGAATAAAACATCCATGGACGTACATTATATATACGTTCCTGTGGGGACAAAAACAGTGAAAAAAAGCACGGACACATGTACGTATGTGAAGCAGTTTTATAATGATTAAAAACGCATATCTCATCGCTTAGGAGTTTGTCTAAACCTTGCTAATCCTGAAGGTTTCTGATTTATTTTTTCGGTCTTGTATAAAAGTAGACTATATTTCATTTTATTTGATAATTGCCGGATAACGTCTCTCTACGTATATATCTAATATAATTATTTTAATAGGCTCTTAACTCTGCGATCTTCCCTGAATAAACTCTTAATATAAACTTAGTTTATTCATTCATTTCATACATATACACTACACAATTATACAATCATAATTTGAATAGGATTCGGAAACAAATATTAAATGTATATTAATCCGTCTCCTATTTATGATACATTTAGCAACGGCAGCAAGCGGGAGCTAGGATAGATCTATATGGGATTAATGTAATCCTTGTATAGATGAAAAATTCGGAAAGAGAGAAAAGAGGAGAGATGAAAAGATTTTTTTTTTAAATCACTTTTTATTGTATCTAAGAATTCCACAAAGAAATTACAGACGGCAGAATAGATTTCATGTAAAGACTTGTGCGACAAGGAGGAGGGCGGAAGTTATTACCAACACGAGTATTGTGATCATGGATGCTATTATTACGCTGAGGAAGAATTTCTTGAAGATACTGAGGAAGGAGACCGTGAGCCATTATATGGAAATGAATAATTTTGTGGTGTTCACTGTTTACGTCTTTGCTCTAGGGGAAGCCAGCCTGTTTCAAGATAAAGTTTTACTCTACTGGTGAGTTTAGTTCCGGTAGTAACAATACGCGCTGCTTCTAATTGGAGATCTTCTAAATGTAACATGTCCGACTGAATTTTTGTAAGATTATCCCAGATGATGTTTCCATATTAAAAAATAGGTCGTATAAGAGTAAAATACTGAGTTTGA
This sequence comes from Pecten maximus, assembly GCF_902652985.1. NCBI lineage: Eukaryota > Metazoa > Mollusca > Bivalvia > Pectinida > Pectinidae > Pecten > Pecten maximus. The sequence continues at coordinate 42,287,298 of NC_047024.1, forward strand.
ATGGAAGTGCGATCTAAAGTGAATTTGAATCTGCGTAAAATATTAAATTTTGGTGAAGCCTTAGATTTGATCCAGTTAATACGGTCGGTCCAACCGACATTGTTGGATAAAATCAAACCGAGATGCCTATGTGAACTTACCTCAGTAACCAACCAATTCGCTGACCATTCATGAATATTACTAATGTCAAAATTCAAATCGACTGCACTAATCCTAGGTGAGTCGATAATAAACAGTCCAAATTTCTGATAGGAGAGGCCAGGGCGTCTATAAGTAAAAAAAAAACTTCAGCCTAATCCTTTGTCTCTATTTGGCAATAAAATACAGTGGAACTTCGTTAACCTAAACTCGTAAAACTCGAATACCCCGCTTAACTCGAAGTACTCTGTCAGTCCCGGCCGAATTATCTCTTTATCCCAGTAAATAACAAGAGGCCCAACAGGCCTTAACGGTCACATGAGATTTGAAATATTTCAGTTAATTTGATTGACCCTTTTTAGCCCCGCCCATCAACCCCTGGGGGTCAGTCAGGGCCAACATATGCATATTAAGCTGTCATCCCTTGCTGATAATTTTAAGAAAGTTAAAATGAATATCAATAGACATAAAACAAATGATTATCAAAAATATGAATTCCCTAAATAAACTATCGCAAAGTTTACCCTCTCCCCAGGGGCAAATGTGAAACCCCATGGTCATGAAATTCACAATTTAAGTAAAACACCATAAAACCATTCCTTCTATGAAAAGTTTTTGATTCTATCTTACATGTATATAGGTATTGAGAATAAGATTTTGAAATTTCAGTCAATTTGACCCTTTTTAGCCCCGCCCATCAGCCCCTGGGGGTCAGTCAGGGCCAACATATGCATACTATCAAACAGTTATCCAACACTGATAATATTAAACAGGTAAGAAAAAATTCTAATACAAATCCAATAAATAGTAGTCAAAATGTGATTTCTCTATATAAACTATAGTAAAGTTTACCCCCTCCCCAGGGGCAAACGTGAGACCCCAGGGTCATGCAATTCACAATTTTGGTAAAGCACCACAAGACCCTTTCATCTATAAAGAGTGTTTGACTCCACCATAAGTTTTAGTCAATTTGACCCTTTTTGGCCCCGCCCATCAGCCCCTGGGGGTCAGTCAGGGCCAACATATGCATACTATCAAACAGTTATCCAACACTGATAATATTAACCAGGTAAGAAAAGATTCCAATACAAATCCAATAAATAATAGTCAAAAATGTGATTTCTCTATATAAACTATAGTAACGTTTATCCCCTCCCCAGGGGCAAACGTGAGACCCCAGGGTCATACAATTCACAATTTTGGTAAAGTACCACAAGACCCTTCCATCTATAAATTTCATTGAATTTTGTTCAGTGGTTTTGGAGAAGAAGTCGAAAATGTAAAAAGTTTACGGACGCACGACAGACGACGGACGACGACGGACAAAAGGCGATTAGAATAGGTCACTTGAGACTTCGTCTCAGGTGACCTAAAAACTCGGAAAACTCGAATTCAGTTCAATTGTTTAAAGTAAAGATTTAATAAAGCGTCTTTTACGTCGGTGGCAGTGATTTGTATATAAGAAAGGGTGTGGTAACAATCTTTGGAAGTGAATCATCATTAGTTGATTGGGCACAGAAACAATAGTTGAACAGGGAAGCTTTTTCGAAATCATCTGAAACTACAGTGTCATTGTGAAGAAGTGGTGGTATAATTCAGTAGTATACAGTTTTCCACCACTTCTTCACATCGAGATTGGATGGTTTCTTGAGTGTACAACAGAGATTGTTACTATATGCGACTTTTGCATGTTTGATAGTGTTAATGCATTTATTACGAATTTGAAGGAATTTAGCCCAATGATCACTGATAAGTGTACGTTTGGCTCTTTTGTGTGCACATTTCCGTTTCCTAATTAGTCTTTGATTTTCATTAAAAATCCACGGAGGTTCGCTAGATTTAACAGTAATATTTTTGTTGCGGATACAAGTTATTGCGATATGGCAATATTATCACGTATAGTTGAGAAGACTGGTTTTTAACTAGTATGTTAGCATTGAAATCACATGTAATTATATTATCAATAAATAAACCTTTTCATGTGATAACAGGATACTTTGGAGGCCTATAGAACGTGCCACATATACATTTCTCTGAACCAAGAACTATTTCTATCCATATACATTCTATGGTTGGCAGCTCTAGGTCATGCCTTCATTTCGCAGATATATAATCTTTAATATATACAGATATACCACCACCAATACGATCGGGCCTGCAATAACAGCATGGGTCAGAATAACCAGGCATGAAATTTGCGGAGAAATATCATTTTTCATTTAGCCAAGTCTCAAAATCTCTTGTTATTCAATTAATAGAAAACGGCTCGATTATGCTGAACGTGTATGCAAATTAAACTAGTTCAGTATTTAACCTTACAACTAAACCCTGCTCAATTTTCTAATTTTAATTGCCGTTAATTTAACGAATTCTGACGATAAATGGAATAATTTGTGTACAATGATACTCGGTATATGTTTTCAGGTTTTTATTGATATTTCAAAATTTCTGTATTCAATATTTCATATAACTAGTGTTGATAAGAAAGCTCACATTTTGCATTTCAGATTTTGGTTTTCCAGATGCTGAAATTCAATCTTCGTCGGATATATATAACATACCGACGGAAGTTAATTGCACTACACTATACGCTAAGCGTATAACTCACTGTAGTGCAATCAACCGTGGGTATATGACGATGAATTTCAATCCGCATGTTTGAAACTTCCTTCTTCCCCATTTTTTGTTGTTTTTTTTTTTGTTTTTTTTTGTTTTTTTTTTGTTTTTTGTTTTTTTTTTTGTTTTTTTGGGGGGGTTTTGTTTTTTTGTTTTTTTGTTTTTTTTGTTTACTTTTATTTATTTTGATTCTAAACACATGGACTTTGTATGTATTCGGTTCACCCCCAAGTAACGAAGTTCAAATTTTTAGTACACTGGCACGGACGTGCGCCTCTCTGAGCCATTTGGTTGTAAAATATGATTAGACACTCATACATAATTCACCCAATACTCTCTCACAAATTAGTTTGACTTTGATACAAAAGAAAAAAAAGTAATGATAGCTTAATGCACCGGTCGACTCGGCTGTAACTGATTTCGTGGCAGTTCAATACAATAAATGTCGCGTGTATTTAGCGCCAAAATGGCAGCTCCGTCTGTATATATGTAATCCCCTGGTGGTTGATAGAGACATTGGCAGATTGTTTAAAGGTCCAATAATCACAAAAAATAATTATAACTATGAACTTATTAACTCACTTTCATTTTTTTTCTTCAAATTATGCTCACGTGTCTAAATTTTGATGAGTTTTAAAAATTCCTTCTTACGCTTGCCTGCCCCAAATTTAACACAATGTGTGATTTTCAGGCGAGTTTAATGCAGTGCCACAAACTAAACGCCGATAGCCCGGCATAACGAGTCTCATATTTTAAAAATTATTCAGAGAGATTGGAAGATATTGTTTAAAATTATTTTTTGAAGATAAAAAAAAATGTTAATATTTCAGAATTGGAGTGTGACGGCAGGCTGTTCCAGATTCTGAATGTTCTTTGGACGGACTTCAGTTCGAGTACTAATTTCTGGAGCTGTGTGGAATCTGAATTTTGTTTTGCCCGCCATGCTGCAAGAAGATGGGATTACATCATTAGCGCCGATTCGGTGTTCGAGTTTTGAGCTGACTAAGTTTGAGTCTATCACTTTCTTTGATTCATCTCTAGGATCATTATGGCTGAGGTGTGTTTGTCATGGATCCTAAATGGGCCTTCAATATTCCAAACGAGGAAGGAATTATGTTAAATATGCAAGCTCCTTAATTGTTTTTTTTTGTTTATGTTTCTAATTCAATATGAATATGAATTCAATGCGTAAAGGGTTTATACCAAAATAAGTTTTAGGGTAACGTTTTTTTTTTGTTTTTGTTTTATTTTATTTTGGCCACTGAATTTATTGTTGATAAAATATTTCTCTATGGAGGAAATAAAGAGAATGGTAATGATTAATACTTGTTGCCCATGATATGACGTCTGGCGAAAAGCTAAAAGACGAGACTTTCAATGCTATACACAGTATCATTGATGAAAAAAACAAGAAAAAGACGGGACGTAATATGGACCCTTGACCTATACCCGCCTTTTTGTCCAGTAGGATGTACAGCATGTTTTGCAATTGTGAGTGATAAAATTTACATTTTCAAGGGTCATGCTGACGTCACAAAAGACCATTCTAACTTCTTACCAGAATCGAAAGACTTTATAGCTTAATGAAGTTTTCTTTCATTCGGAGAAAGTTGATTCAGCAAGACGAATATTGAATCACATTTCATGTAAGCGGAATACGCGTGCTTTCAATATCGAGGATCCAGTTAATTTTAGGTAATTCACATAATTGATCAAATCGCCAGATCTGAAATAAATATATCAAATTTTGTCCCAATGAGTTTTCATGGTATATTTTAAACGTGCCGATAATTGGACTATGATTCATTTTTTAAGCGTAGATTGAAATCAAATTCAATGAATCTAGATTACTGATACGTCAGTGATGTTCCCGCGATGTGTCCGTCCCTTAAACCTGAACTTAACCCGAGTGTTACATTGACACATAGAAATTGCAACAGATACATTGATATTTTGTAAGTATGGTGAATAGAATTGATCGATGGGGTTCATGAGGAATTTTTTTTTTTTTTTTTTTAATTTTTGTTCCATTTCAGAAGTGATTTAAAAGTCAATGGATATGCCCAGCCAAAAATAAAAGTGATCTTGCATGACCCTAAAAACTTTATCAAAGTGTATCACTAATATTTCATAAAGTTTGACCTGTAATTAAAAGGCGTTAATTAATGCATGATGGCTTTAACCATTGTAAATTTGCAGGGTACGTACATATTGTGTGTATATATGTTATAGCGATTTTTAAATCTCTCTTACAAACATTTCTGCAAGGACATAGCTGAAACACATTGAAGCAGAAATATGTATAAAATATGGAGACATCATCTATACTTGTGAGTTATTATCTTAAAAAAACAACATGTAAACATTTTATAAACTGATTATTTATTTATGATTTCAAAAATAGTAAACAAATCATACAAAAATGTTAAATTTTTACATATATATAATTATGTAAACACACTGCAATAGATAAATTAAAATCCAGTCCTTGCTAAATAACATCATTTTAAATGCAACATTTATATTTGTAGCATACATTGTCACTAGCTATTCAAGACCACAGGGACCTGTCATATATTTCCAACCAATGGTTCACATATGATACATCAAATATATATATTATATATGGACCGTTGTGCCAAGTCACTGTTCATTTCTACAGTAAATCTAGATATGATGTTACAATGTTACCAAAAACATATTGGTAATTGCAACGATTTATAATCAGTAGAATAATTAATTTGTATCTCTGAAGTCACTAATAATACATGTTTGCAAAATTTCCGCATAGCCTGAATCTGGTTCTCAATATGATCATGAACACGGAACAAGGCTATAGCCACAATTCTGATAGTTTTGTATGTCAAACACCTGAACATGATTTCAAAGGCCATCACTGACAGCATCCATCTTGCTCAACATCATAAGATTATGTATGATTAACCTTTTTTTTCCCAAATCATAGGGAGACCTTAATTAACAACATCAGGCTGATTAAAAATTGTATTAATTAAAGTCATTTAAAATTTTACAGTGATTCTGTTGATTTTAAATCTCAGATTATTGATTAAAATCACAACATATTTATCTGAGAATAATCATTTAACATCAATCACATCACTGTTATTATTGAGTTCAAGATCCAGAGTTTATCCAGTTTAATTTTTAGCACTTTATCATAGACTAGATATATTTACCATTACCATTTAAAAATTCTGATAAAATAAGTCACTTGTTTGACTTTCCCCAATATCCCTAGAATGTCATCTGTCACATGTCTCCCCTACCCAACTGCCCTTAGACTGCTGTCTCGCCCTTGATAGATGTGCTGAGGAGGCCACTGTCTGGTGCCGAATCCCAGATCAGCTTCTGTATCGGTTTGAAGTTTGGATGTGCTGCATCATTACACAGAGAAAAAAGCATACTTTCACTCGTAGTCAGGAATGCTCCAGCCTCCTTCATCCTCTGGAACGCAAACATCCTGTAACATCAGAACCAAACATTGAAATCTATAGCAAATCCTTCATCCTCTGGAACGCAAACATCCTGTAACATCAGAACCAAACATTGAAATCTGTAGCAAATCCTTCATCCTCTGGAACGCAAACATCCTGTAACATCAGAACCAAACATTGAAATCTATAGCAAATCCTTCATCCTCTGGAACGCAAACATCCTGTAACATCAGAACCAAATATTGAAATCTATAGCAAATCATTCATCCTCTGGAACGCAAACATCCTGTAACATCAGAACCAAATATTGAAATCTATAGCAAATCCTTCATCCTCTGGAACGCAAACATCCTGTAACATCAGAACCAAATATTGAAATCTATAGCAAATCCTTCATCCTCTGGAACGCAAACATCCTGTAACATCAGAACCAAATATTGAAATCTATAGGAAATCCTTCATTCTCTGGAACGCAAACATCCTGTAACATCAGAACCAAACATTGAAATCTATAGGAAATCCTTCATCCTCTGGAACGCAAACATCCTGTAACATCAGAACCAAACATTGAAATCTATAGCAAATCCTTCATCCTCTGTAACATAAACATCATCTATAAACAAAATCTGTAAAGTGTGTATTAAAAATTGATTTACTTGTAAACATTCAATTTGAATATTCTAGTAGGCTAATTTGAATAAAGAATCACTATCATTTCATGATAATTTAAAGAACCATTTATGAAATACTGGTGTAGTATGGTAATATGAAGCCCATGGTAAGTGAGCCGTGGTTCACTTTACAATTATGGTGAAGTGAAGCATTTCACTATTTTCTTACTTATTCACTTTTTTTTCACCAAATCTTTTTTTGGATTACCTCGTTTCATTCCTCTAAACGCAATAAAACACAAAAAAAGTTTGAGGGGCAGGAAATTTAGGGAGGGCTGGCCGCTTCACCATAGCCATGGTAAAGTGAAGCGCCCAGCCCTCCCTAAATTTCCTGCCCCCAGACATTGGTTGTGTGTCAAATGTGTTTAGAGGAATTAAACAATGTAATTTAAAAAAGATTTGGTGAAAAAAAGTGAATTCACAATTATGATGAAATGAACCGCGGTTCACTTTACCATTATGGTTTTTTGACCCCGGTTCATTTCACCATGCTTCAAAATACCATGCCACACTGCTGCAAACTGCGAGACCTGTATCATGCTGAAGAGATGAAGAATATAACTGTGTTTAAAAGAATGACCTTAACAAATATCAAGGTCACAGTAAATAAAATGTGTAACATTCTGGTATATACAAATCCATCTGAAAAAACCCAAGAGGCTGATCTGCAACAGTAATGAAATATGGCATATCAGCTATCACATTTGTTTAAATGAATGACCTTGACCTGCTTTCCAAGTCACAAGGGTAGAATGGTAAATAAACAATATAGAAGGCATTAAAATACCACATATCATAATTTTCAAGGGAACAAATAGTCAAGGTCATTCATTTGATGTTATGAATTGTTGATTTGTACAGTTTCTATTGTCTCACCTGTCAACCATAGTTCTTGAGGAGCAAGCATCAGCAATCAAATGGACGTCATAATTTTTCTCTAGGAGATCGAGAACAGTGTTCTGGACGCAGATTTGGGTCTCAATACCGCAAATAATGACAGACTTTGTCTCTACAGTAAATAAAAAATGTTAAATTAAAACATGAGGGACTACAACAACCCACCTATGACACTGAATAAATACATCTTATTTGAAACAAAACGTTCATGATGGTGTTCCAGGATCCTGTTATAAAGTTAAAATTTACTTATAAGTTATGTATACTTAAAATTAGTAACTGGTAATATATATATATATCATACATTTTGAAAATGTGTTACTATGTTATAAATATATCATACATTTTTACCATATATACATATTTATGCCTAAAAATATTCTTGTTTTTAGGGTACATCATTCAATTTTCTCATTTCCAGATCCAATAAAATAGCACAATCAGACATGACCAATGCATTCTAAAATGAAATATTCTTCTTGTTAGTTATTAGGCACAATGTATGTGCTAAATATATACAAGAGGCCCAGAGGGCCTGTATCGCTCACCTGGATTTCATGATATATGAAACAAGAATGATGATTAAGTATATTTGTCGCTGGTATTGCTATGTCAATATATCATAGGTATTTTATATGGGTACGTTAGGTTTTTATGCCAAAAAATGACTTTTGGTGCAACCCCTTAGGGATGCTTCCACACAAATGTGAGTTATATCCATTGCTTAGTTTCAGAAAAGAAGTTGTTTAAACCAATTGACCCCTTCTGACCACGCCCTCTGCATCCGAGGGTTCAGTTCCTTCCTTTATCAAATTTTGAATCCTTACTCAAAAGAATGCTACCTGTCAAATATGGGCTGTTTCAGAGAAGAAGTTGTTCATATCAATTTAGCCAAATTGACCCCTTTTGGCCCCACCCCTCAGCCCCCTGGTGGGGTCAACCCTAAAATTTGTACAATTTTGAATCCCCACCCCATGACCATGCTACCATACAAATGTGAGTGATATCCATTGATTAGTTTCAGAGAAGTTGTTTGTATCAATTTAACCAAATTGACCCCTTTTGGCCCCGCCCCTCAGCCCCAAGGGGGTTGGCCCCGTCATTTGTTCAATTTTGAATCCTTAACCCAAGGGAATGCTACCAGTCAAATATTAGAGATATCCATTGCTTAGTTTCAGAGAAAAAGTTGTTTATGTCAAATCTGCCAAAATGACCCCTTTTGGCCCCGCCTCTCAGCCCCAAGGGAGGTCGGCCCCACTATTTGTACAAGTTTGAATCCCGACCCCAAAGGTATGCTCAGTCAAATATGAGCAATATCTATTGCTTGGTTTCAGAAGAGAAGTTGTTCATATCAATTTAGCCAAATTGATCTCTCTTGGCCCTGCCCCTCAGGCCCCCGTGGGGTCAGCCTCACCATTTGTACAATTTTGAATCCCCACCCAATAGTGATGCTACCAGGCAAATATGAGCAATATCCATTGCTTGGTTTCAGAGAAGAAGTCGTTTATATCAATATAGCCAATTGACCACATTTGGCCCCGCCCATCAGGCCCCTGGGGGGTCAGTCCAATCATTTGTACAAATTTGAATCCCCACACAATAGTGATGGTACCAGGCAAATATGAGCAATATCCATTGCTCAGTTTCAGAGAAGATGTCATTTATATCAATATAGCCCAATTGAACACATTTGGCCCCGCCCCTCAGGCCCCCAGGGGGTCAGCCCCATCATTTGTACAATTTTGAATCCCAACCCCATAGTGATGCCACCAGGCAAATATGAGTGATAGCTATTGCTAGGTTTCAGAGAAGAAGTTGATTATATCAATAGCGCAAAAATGACCCCTTTTGGCCCTGCCCCTCAGGCCCCCAGGGGGTCAGTCCCATCATTTGTACAATTTTGAATCCCAACCCCATAGTGATGCTACAAGGCAAATATGAGTGACAGGCATTGCTCAATTTCAGAGAAGAAGTCGTTTATATCAATATAGCCAAATTGACCACATTCGGCCCCACCCCTCTGGCCCCTGGGGGGTCAGCCCCATCATTTGTACAATTTTAAATCCCCACCCCATAATGATGCTACCAGGCAAATATGAGCGATAGCCATTGCTTGGTTTCAGAGAAGAAGTCGTTTATATCAATATAGCCAAATTGCCCACATTTGGCCCCGCCCCTCAGGCCCCTGGGGGTCAGCCCCATCATTTGTACAATTTTGAATCCCCACCCCATAGTGATGCTACCAGGCAAATATGAGTGATAGCCATTGCTTGGTTTCAGAGAAGAAGTCGTTTATATCAATAGCGCAAAAATTACCCCTTTTGGCCCCGCCCCAGAGGCCCCCAGGAGGTCAGCCCCATCATTTGTACAATTTTGAGTCCCCTACCCAAAGGGATACTTCTGACCAAATTTGGTCAAATTCTGATGTGTGGTTATGAAGAAGAAGTCAATTGTTGACGGACGGACGGACGATGGACGCAACGGTATGGCATAAGCTCACCTTGGTCCTTCGGTAATAATTAATGGCTAACTTGCCAGAGAGGCCATTGATATTGTTTTTTTCAGACAATGAACACATTTAATGGTAGCCATGACCATGATCTAATAGAGAAATATTCCACCTGTACCTGTATGTATACCTAATCTACTCTACTTAACCTGCAATAAGTCTAATCGGGGACAATAAAGGGCTTTTTACCCAAAGTAGACGGATGGGCTCATTGCCAAACAATGAAATAGCTCTTATTGGTATTTGTACTGAACTGCAATTTCTAACAAGTTGGCTTATTACCAAATACATTATTAAATATGACCTTATTGTCGGTTATGATACTTAGTGGTCATTTTCCTATTACTGCTCTTTGTAGCAATGACATTTGTGAATACATAAATACATTGTTAGATATGATATAAGTTTCTCAGCCGTGTTCAAAAGAATTTTTTCTGGAAATAAGCCCCTAATGACAAATAAGCTTCTTTCTTCAATTTTGCAGAATTTTGAATATTAAGCTCAAAATGGTTTACTATTAAACTTTAATACTAAGTGATAGGCTATTGAAGATAAATAAAGTATATATATGTGTATATTTTTTTGCACTTGGTGATCATTCAACTACTTCTGCAGTATATGCCATATTCAAACTTCTCATGCTTTGGATGTAAAACATTATTTGAATGTCTACAATTATACAGTGGACATGGTCAGTTTTAGCTGTTAACACAATGTCTTGTGACCATTTACCCTTCATAGCTGATAGTCGATCTACAACATCTGGTATCAACATTGAAAACTGTGTCTTCGGGTAAACTTTCAACTGACTGACATCGAGTTCTGACACAGTTGGGCCAAGACCTGTAACAACAACAAAAAAAAGTGTCTTTAGGAAACTTTCAGTTAAATGAATTATCATCTCCTGAAAACAGATGATGTAGGGTTGTTTCTGGCAGAGACATCATACTAAAATATTGAGGCAAGTCTTTAGGTAATTATAAACCTCTCCCCCAATAGATAAACACAAGATCCTATGTCACTGGCATCCTGGGGGATATTTACAAAAGTTGGGTTCCAAATGTCAAATAATGTCACATAACGTTAACTGTGACAATCAGACCAGGACTCTTGACAGACTTCTAATCAATTGAATTACCAAGTCAATCAGCCTATTCTAGGTCATGATATTCACACACTCTTAATATTAAGTACATGTATATTAATTAGTTACAGATTTTCAGCCTACACAACAGGTTTCAAATCATCAACTGATAATAATATAATGTGTTAAATCCTGGCAGCATCACGAGTGTAGGACAAAAGCCCCCCCTGGACATTAGCCCCCTCGGACATTATAGCCCCTAGCACACCCCCCCCCCCCTTGCCCCGGATATACGCCCATTCTACCTAATATAACCATTGCTAAAAACATATGTGTGAAGGGGCTTTTATCCTAGGGGCCAATGTCCGGGGGGGGGGGGGGGGGGGGGGGGCTAATGTCCAGGGGGGCTTTTGTCTAATACATTATGTCTATTAAGTTCCACTCTACACAATATATATGTACCTATACATTGCATGCACATTTTGAATGTCATTTAGTGCTCCTTCAAGCAAATAATATTATTTGTTATCTTTTTTTGGGATTATTTCAAAATCAACTAGAGCAATGGAGGGTATTATCGTCAGGCGGTAGTTATCGTCAGTTTTTACAAAAGTTTTGAATATTTCATTAAATGTTGAAGTCAAATTGCTGTTGTTTTCATTGAACAAATTTGTGATTTTTTAGAACGTTTCTGGCCTTATTTTCATTCAGACAAAGTTTCCAAACAGATAATATTTACGTTTAAATATTTTAATAATCTTCACGTCATAATTTTCTGATGTTCTTACATCACTTAATAAGGTAAGTGCATCATATTTCTCCTATTAATATCCAAATCTCGAAGCAAACATTGGAATGTTTGTGATATATGTGAAGTTCCGCCGCGTCTGCTAAGTTGACCCGCGTTGTATGCACATCCGGGCTTCTTCGATGCCGTAAATCGGCCTGACGATAACTGCCACAATTTGGTACACTGGAGGCAGTTATCGTCAGTTTTGCATAATCGAAATAAATAACCTAGTCTTTTAGAAGACCCAATTGTTTGTTCTAAATTTAAGATTTGATTTTAAAAGATCAGTATTTGATCCGTCTTCCAAGTTTCATCTGATATTTATTGATATCGTAATATTGTTTAGCATACATAACATCGATGCTGAATGTAATGTTCACTGTTGCAAAGTGCTTGAAAGCTCGGGCAGCACGTGCAGAAACCCAAAACATTTCCGACAATGATATTTGCCCGGTTGCATATTTGTTTAACGGTTTAAATGCATTTTTTGTTGATCAATGCATGTTCTTTAAACGTAGACATGATTTTTTGTGTGTTTATAACAAGAAACATTTCAAAACGCATGAAAATATTGACGGTGACGATAACTGCCTCCACCTGACGATAACTGCCTCTGTTCGGCCGGAAATACAAATAAAGTATGTTCCCTCGTATAAGTGACAAACGCTCAACGAGTCAGACTCGGGTAAACACAACACTAGCCTAAGCTTAACCTACAACAGTTATTTTATTTTTATGAACAGTATTCACTGGTAATGAAGCAGTCATACTTAACCTGACGATAATACCCTCCATTGCTCTAATTTGTTTAAAATGAACACATGACATTTACAAGATAAATATTAGGTTTAAGTTGTCTTAAATAAGAACATGTGCTTTTTTAAGATTTACATAGTCAGCTTCTAATTTCATAATTTGGTGTCACAGTGAATGTTGCTCCTTATAACAAATAAACTGGGGTACACAATGTGTCAGAACTTTGACCTTTTGGATATTGTTCCGTGACTATTACTGGCATGTCCAAAGCCTGAGCTCCCTGGAGCATCTTGTTGGCCACTGTAAGAATCTGGGGATAATACTGAATGTTTCCGCGGAACTTCTCTTGCATGTCACACAGGAAAAGCGCCGAGCTTTTATAGTTTATCTTCCCTAGTTTTCTTGCCAGACTAGCCATGATTTCGTCCTACTTGCTAACAAAATAAGCGTTTTAGTGACCAAGAATCAAGCAAAAGAATGACTACGATCGATCTACTTTCGTTTTGTGTCTGACCCAGGCGGTGGTGAAGTGGGCCTAATGCTTAGGTTTGTGATTAGCTTACACTGATTGATGGGAATAATTTTTAATATTTAAAATATATAAAGCCAAATTTGTTTAGGCAACTGATATATGACACATACTTCCATTTCCACCGTGCATGTGTAATGTTCTGCATTTCTGCTAGATAAAAGATCTCTGGCTACATGACACATGTACATGAATGCCCCTCATACTCACTGTACGTTTCTGGCGATATAATCCTCTTACATTGTTTGAACACAATGTTCAGTTTTTCTCCTTATGATAGGCAATAAACCAACCCCTGCTTTATCTTCAGTAATTTGTGGGTATTCGACCATTTTTAAAGAACTTTATTATAATGTAGCATACATGTACATGTATGTAGTTGGATACAAGAAGAAGTTGGATTATCTTATTATTGTTCTGTTACCAGAGTTTCTTCCTAGGCCCTGACACCAGACCTGGACATTCTGATAGCTAGATATCTGATGTAGACATCTAACTGTCAGAATGTCCATGTCTGATCTGATGTTGAGGCAAGAGGAAATTCTAATTATTCTGTTGTAATATTTGACTTGTAACATGATTACATGCTATCTCATATACAGCTGGTGACTATGATCATTGTGGTGGAACACATGATGAGCTGTCTGCCTAACCATAGATACTGTAATCAGAGACGTCCTGACATATGGGTGAAGATCTAGCCGACTGACTTTATTTTATATCTCTGAGTGGCATCTGAACTTTCTTCATGGTACATCATAAAATATGCCAGGTAAGGTCATGTTAGTGCTATTAGCAGATCTACATGTATATTATTTCCGAAGGTCCTACAATAGATGTATTGACCTACACAATCTGTGACACCTAAATTATTAATATTGTGACTAGCTATAGATTGAATTGTCCATTTTATTGGGTTGGAAGTGTCATTTAACATTGTAAGAGGAAATGGGAAATGCTATGGCTAGACAAAGATTCAGAATTTTCAACCTCCAGAAAGTCATTACCACTGGTTTATGCAGTCCTCCTCCTCCTTATGCTGTCCTCCTCCTCCTCCTCCTCCTCATCATCATCATAACCTCAAGTTTATGCTGTCCTCCTCCTCCTTCTCCTCCTCATCATCATCAGCATCTTCATCATTATCATATCTTTTGTTCCAACATTCCATCAAATATTGGAACATTATATTAAAGCACATTTTTTTTGCATTGTAGTAAACACGCCTGCTAGCATCAAAATGGAACACTGGATCACTGTGTTTGTCATCCTTGGCTGTGTAGGTACTCATTGTGTACTCTGCTCTGGGGTCAAGAGGTCACACACAGATTTCATTTTGATAGGAGCGGGTGGAGATCTGGCCAAGAAGTATCTCTGGCAGAGTATGTTTCAGCTTTATGTCAACCATGCCGATGAAAACACAACCTTTAATTTCTTTGGATGTAGCCGTTCAAATTATGAGGAGGGCAAGGTTTTAATAGAAAACATTCTACAAAAGCATGTGAGCTGTGCATTCAAATCTTATAGTGATGCATGTGAAAAAGAGAAAATAAATTTTTCAAAAAATGTTAGATATTTTCCTCTCAAGACTGATTTAGATTTTGAAAACTTTGGACTTTTACTTGACGTTGGTGATGAAAGGGAAGATCAAGAAGTTGGTAGAATTATATACATGGCTATTCCACCCAATGTTTATGCGTCAATGTCTGCCAAGATGTGGAAGTGTTGTTACTGTAAATCCATGAGGTCTTGGAACCGGTTGGTCCTGGAGAAACCGTTCGGAAGTGATCACCAGTCAGCTGTAAAGATGGCCGAGGAGATCGCTAAATTTTACAAGGAAGAGGAAATATACAGGGTCGACCATTACCTGGGGAAATCTGTTGTAAAACAAATACTTCCATTCAGGTGAGAGAGAGCTACATGTACATGTATGTTTGTATACTGTTAATGCTCATATATAAGTGGTTATCTCATTTTAATAAGCACTATAGCTATTATTGCTAAAAACAAATATGATTTCAATAGAAAAAGTTTTATTGAAGATTTAGTAAATTTTGTTGTAAGTGTGCCAATTCCACACTGCCTTTAAAATTGTTAACTTGAGATGATTTGTGAAACTTTGAAAATATCAAAATGTGTAATTGGTTCATAGTCGATAATATTTTGCTGAAAATATTCAATGCCTGCCTAGCTGTGATGTGGCCATCAACTCATATAAGTTAGTTGTTGCCAGTTTTTGTACTCAGGATATATTATTTTCTGTCAAGTATAGGATTTTTAATACTTAAATAGTTTTGTGTGCATTTATATACAAACTTTGGGTGATTCTGTCTGTTTTCTGTTTTTAAGCCGCCTGCCCCCTCCCAGCCTCCCCCCACCCCACAACGCCACCACCTCCACCTTCGATAAGAAATAGTTTATTCCACTAATAAATGAGGAGTACTGAATTCTCAAAAGTTTTTCCACCGAAAACTTCATCCTATAACAGTATGACTAGTGGTTCTGCCTTTGTTTGTAGACATGCTAATAGAGATGTTCTGGAGCCCCTACTGACCAGGGACCATGTGGCGCGAGTAGAAGTGGTTATGAAGGAAACTATTGGCGTACAGGGTGAGTATACTGGCGATACCAGGACATTCCAGGGCTTTTTCTGAGGGCTTTTCGGGACTGTTAATGAGCCCCATTCTCAATTGGAATCATTTCATTTAAAAGCCCAATTCCCAACGTTTGCAGTTTACTCCTGAAAAAAATCTTTCCCAATTCACCAATTTTCTTCTGAAAATGAGACAAAAAGGCCCCATCCCAAACCAGAGAGAAAAAGCCCTGCTATGATTCATTAGGTCCTGTCATTGGTGTCAAAAATCAGATTTATGATTGGTAATTTTTAAATTTCAGTAGAAATTAATACACTTTCCAAATCATGCTATGCATGCAGTTAACAATGTGCAGTAGTCTCCCTTTTGTTACTATGCCAGTATGGCAAGACACTGAAAAAATACCTCATTGAGTATACCTCTGAGGGCCAGTTTTCCCCTGAGCATTTTTTTAAGACATGATAAGGGACTTGGTATTGTGAATGGGTTTGGTGGTTTATCAGCACAATTGAATCAATTGAATAACTTATCTCTGTAAAACTAGTAAGTAATGGTTTTCACTTCCATTTTGAACATAGTATCTGAATGACTAGCCAACTAGAATTGCAATGATAGCAGCAACACATTATTTGTATTCTTCATGTTTTGAAACCACTGGCCTTGCTTGATTTTGTGACATCATTATTTTTTATGCCCCTGCCATACAATTTGGGGGGGGGGGGGGCATATAGTGTTACCCATATTGATCTCCTGTCCCATCCCGTCATGCCCCGCCCCGCCCCGCCCCGCCGATAATTCTACGACTCAATTTTCCCTGTGAATAGTTCAGTAACCAGAATCTGAGCTTTTTCGCCTTCCCTTCATTGGAATCATCTTTTTTCTTTCTTGTCTACTCCATTTTTCTATTTTATGTTTTCTCCCATTGGATGTTGTAATGACGTTTTTTGAATTATTATATCTAAATTCCGGTAGAAAATATTTTGCCACCTTCATTCCAAAACCTTTTTTCCTTTTTAATAATTACAGGAAGAATTGACTTCTATGATCAATACGGAATAATTAGAGATGTGATGCAAAACCATTTGACAGAGTTACTCGCCCTTGTTGCCATGGAGCTTCCTGATGAAATCACCACTACAGAGCAGGTTGATAGCAGTAGGCTACGGTTGTTGTCACAGATACAACCTGTCAACAGGAAGTCTGTCTTGATTGGTCAGTATGTTGATTACGTCGTGCAGGCACAGACAGAAAAGGAAAATGTGACATTGTCAAAGTTTACACCTACCTTTGGTGCTTCACGAGTGATGGTGAAGAACTGTCGCTGGAGTGGCGTCCCCTTCCTCTTAGTTTCCGGAAAACATTTAGACGAACGCTCAAGTTTTATTCGAATTGTTTTCAAAGAAAATGATTTCTGTATAGCAGGATGTCGCCATCAGAACGGCAGTCATTGGAAGGGACAAAAACAGATAATTTTCCAAATCGGACATGGCAACTTACCATCAGCTGGCATTTTAGTTTCCAAGGAACTGTTTAACCCTTCATTGCCTGCTTCTCTGAAGGACTTACCAGTGACAGCAGACGATATTGCCATGTATGGACAGAGTTTGAATGATTTCACTTTCCTGGTTCCGAAAGAGAACCAGCCGGCCTATGTGACTGTTGTAGATGACATGTTTGTAGGAAGGCGGGAGAGTTTTGTTGCCAAGGAGCGGCTCCTAAGTTTGTGGCAACTGTGGTCACCAATACTAAATGAGCTCCAGGGAATCGCTCCACGCTTGTATCAGCCAGGTGAAGACCGGTCTCTGAACTTTAAACTGACAACAGACGGTCTTCAGTATATGTTTACAGATGAAGACGATACTATTTCATATAGCACATTTGGCCACCAGTTTGCTTTTCTTCCTGCCAGCTACCTCGGTCATCCACTTATAGCAAAACCAACTGAAAATTCTCTCGTTCAGGCTGCTGCTGAATTTATAGTCAATGCTATAAATGAACGCTTGAAGATTAAGAATATTTTCAACATTGCATTTTCTGGTGGAAAAACGCCCACAAAGTTATTTCAAGCTTTAGTTGACAAACATCAGCATATTCCGTGGGAGTATGTACACCTATGGCAGGTAGACGAAAGATGCGTCTCCCGCCAATTTGATGAATCAAATTTTAAGTTATTGAATGATAATCTAATTAGGAACATTCCAATTCCCTACCTAAATATCCACACTATGCCTGTAGAGATTGCGGGCCGCGTCTGTAGTCCTGACGATAAGCGGGAAACTCCATATATGAAGAAGAAGTTAGACACCACATTCCGGATCTAGAGTTCGACTTAATTCTCCTCGGAGTTGGGTCTGATGGACATACGGCTTCACTCTTCCCAGGCAAGTCTCACGAGATTTCGTCACTTGTTGCTATGGATACAGTCAAATCTAGAATGACATTGACATTACCTTTGTTAAATAAGGGGAGACAAGTTTTAGTTTTGGTGACAGGCGATAAGAAACATGACATATTGATGGCACTACTCGACGACAAGAAAACTGCCACAGATTTTCCGATACTAAGCGTGAAACCTGTGAAGGGAATGTCACGTGGTTTGTGGACCATGATGCCTGGTTTGGTACTAGGTAAATTATTATATTAATTTGGGATTTTAATATTCATCGTCATTAATTAAACAATTATTTCAATCACTGTTTCTTGAGGTGTATTCGGAAAATCTTTCTCTAACGTTATTTGTACGTTCACTGATTGATGTTAGCTGTACATGTGTGCATGCGTAACAAAATGGCAAACAGTTTGTCATCTTAAATTTTGACAGTCGACGTTTATTTTTGATAAATCTCAGAAATTAATGCATGAGGTTATCATAAATTCCACAAATTCCAGATTCCACTTGTTTATAAGTTGTGCACATCCCATTTTGATACTGGTCAAAATAACAAAATGAAAGGCAGCATTCTGGGATTTAGACTTTTATCGTTTTGTATAATAACAGTATACTTGTATATGGTTTATTTAATGAGTTTCATGAGAACAAAAGGAAATAAAAGAAAGAAAGAAGGAAGTACCAAACTTGCAAAGAACCAAGAAAGATATTAACATCAAGATGGGAGCCAACTACCACCTGGGAAGGTTTCTGACCCATCCACTATTATATAGAATTCTAATGCAGAAGTTGTAAGTCGACAGGAAGTAACTCCAAACTAACTCATGTTGATTTTAAGCCCACCATCATCAGATGGTGGGCTATTCAAATCGCCCTGCGTCCGTGGTCCGTGGTCCGTCCCTCCGTCCCTCTGTAAACAATTCTTGTTATCGCTATTTCTCAGAAAGTACTGAAGGGATCTTTCTCAAATTTCAAATATAGGTTCCCCTTGGTGCCTAGTTATGCATATTGCATTTTGAGACTAATCGGAAAACAACATGGCCGTCAGGCAGCCATCTTGGATTTTGACAATTGAAGTTTGTTATCGCTAATTCTCATAATGCACTGAAGGGATCTTTCTCAAATTTCATATATAGGTTCCCCTTGGTGCCTAGTTATGCATATTGCATTTTGATACCAATTAGAAAACAACAAGGCCGACAGGCAGCCATCTTGGATTTTGACAATTGAAGTTTGTTATCGCTAATTCTCAGAAAGTAGTGAAGGGATCTTTCTCAAATTTGATATGTAGGTTCCCCTTGGTGCCCAGTTATGCATATCGCATTTTGAGACTAATCGGAAAACAACATGGCCGACAGGCAGCCATCTTGGATTTTGACAATTGAAGTTTGTTATTGCTAATTCTCATAATGCACTGAAGGGATCTTTCTCAAATTTCATATGTAGGTTCCCCCTGGTGCCTAGTTATGCATATTGCATTTTGAGACCAATCGGAAAACAACATGGCCGACAGGCAGCCATCTTGGATTTTGACAATTGAAGTTTGTTATCGCTATTTCCTAGAAAGCACTGAAGGAATCTTTCTCAAATTTCATATATAGGTTCCCCTTGGTGCTTAGTTATGCATATTGCATTTTGATACCAATTGGAAAACAACATGGCCGACAGGCAGCCATCTTGGATTTTGACAATTGAAGTTTGTTATCGCTATTTCTCAGAAAGTAATAAAGGGATCTTTCTCAAATTTCATATGTAGGTTCCCCTTGGTGCTTAGTTATGCATATTGCATTTTGATACCAATCGGAAAACAACATGGCCGACAGGAAGCCATCTTGGATTTTGACAATTGAAGTTTGTTATCGCTATTTCTCAGAAAGTAATGAAGGGATCTTTCTCAAATTTCATATGTAAGTTCCCCTGGGTGCCTTGTTATGCATATTGCATTTTGAGATTAATTGGAAAACAACATGGCCGACAGGCAGCCATCTTGGATTTTGACAATTGAAGTTTGTTATCGCTATTTTACAGAAGGTACTGAAGGGATCTTTCTAAACTTCCATATGTAGATTCCCTTTTGTCCCTGATGTTGCATTTTGGGACCAATCGGAAAACAACATGGCCGACAGACAGCCATTATCACTAAATCTTAAATTTTATATATAGGTTCCCCTTGTTTGAAAAGTACTAGAGGGCTGTTTCTGAATTTACACAGATTAGTAAGACTTAGAGGAAGGGAAAAGTAGAGAAAAGATCAATCTGACATGGAACCTATGAAGATCATTCAATGGTGGGCGTCAAGATCCCTCTGGGATCTCTTGTTGATATTTGTTTTTTGTTTTTTTGTTGTTTTTTTTCTTCTTTTTTTCCCTTGTGTGATTTGAATATTTAATAATGATTCCAGAACAATAGATTTTTAAAAGAATATAATTAGAATCAAAATAAACATGTATTTGTATGACTGATGAGTTTAATTGTGTTTGCAAAGTTCACACGACTGCATTACTTAAAAATAGATTATCATGACTTTAAAAACGATCGTTATACCGTTTCTGGCATTTGCTCATAATCTCATGGTTCAGATCCCCCATTGGTATTTTAACATTCTTATTGATCCCTCATAGATGTCGATAAAAGATTTAATGATAATGAAAGTGTATGGCACCCACAATACGATAACTATTTGATATAATTTTACAAAGCATTTGTAGAAATGAAACTCGATAGTAATGTCTGCTAGGTTTCATACAGTGACTGGGTGGAGGAATATGAAGGGTGATTTGTTGGTGTATGCAAACAAAGTCAAATTTCAAGGTTTGGTACCACAACAGGCTGATACTACATGTATGTACGCTTCAATTTAAGTACAACAATGGACTGATACTAAGTAAATTTGAAGGTTTAGTACAACAACGGACTAATACTGAGTAAACTTCAATGTTTAGTTCAACAACGGACTGATACTACAGAAAACTTCAAGGTTTAGTAAAACAACGAACTGATACTACAGTAAACTTCAAGGTTTAGTACAATAATGAACTGATATTAAGTAAACTTCAAATTAGAAACCATCGATTTGGCGAAGTCAAAACTCGGTAATAGGTCGAGCTTCAATGTTAATTATAAACAAGGTCAAACATATTGGAAGTAACAATAGGGACATCGTACAATATTATCCGGATATGGTTTAGAAACACCCGGAGATTTGTTTGGGTATAGACAGGACGGTCCTATTTTCACCAACGCAAAATGCGATCTGAAGCTCTAAAAAAAAATAAAACAAAACAAAACAAACAAAAACAGATAAGTAATGATAATAAAATCCGACGTTAAAAGTGACAATATTTCCAATGACGACTGGCTCTACTGAACACACTAACTGGGATCTGGATATACACTGTAAAGCAGAGAATCCCAACAAGTAAACGGACTCGTAATCTTAACACTAAATTCAATAAAATGGTCAAAATATGAATAAAATAAAGAAAACATGGTGTACCGAGAGTGGGGCCAGGTGTGACGAAAGGGTGAGCGTCTTTAACTTTACAGACAACATCAGCTATGTAGGTCAAATGTTTATGTCATAAGGTAACAACACCAGCTGTGAAGGTCAAATGTGTATGTCATAAGGTGACAACATCAGCCTTGAAGGTCAAATATGTATGTCATAAGGTGACAACGCCAGCCATGTAGGTCAAATGTGTATGTCATAAGGTGACAACACCAGCCGTGAAGGTCAAATGTGTATGTCATAAGGTGACAACATCAGCCTTGAAGGTCAAATATTTATGTCATAAGGTGACAACATCAGCCTTGAAGGTCAAATATGTATGTCATAAGGTGACAACACCAGCCGTGTAGGTCAAATGTTTATGTCATAAGGTGACAACACCAGCCGTGAAGGTCAAATGTGTATGTCATAAGGTGACAACATCAGCCATGTAGGTCAAATGTGTATGTCATAAGGTGACAACATCAGCCTTGAAGGTCAAATATGTATGTCATGAGGTGACAACGCCAGCCATGTAGGTCAAATGTTATATCATAAGGTAACATCACCAGTCATGTAGGTCAAATGTGTATGTCATTAAGTGACAACGCCAGCCTTGAAGGTCAAATATGTATGTCATAAGGTGACAACGCCAGCCATGTAGGTCAAATGTTTATGTCATAAGGTGACAACACCAGCCGTGAAGGTCAAATGTGTATGTAATAAGGTGACAACATCAGCCTTGAAGGTCAAATATGTATGTCATAAGGTGACAACGCCAGCCATGTAGGTCAAATGTTTATGTCATAAGGTGACAACACTAGCCGTGAAGGTCAAATGTGTATGTCATAAGGTGACAACATCAGCCGTGAAGGTCAAATGTGTATGTCATAAGGTGACAACATCAGCCTTGAAGGTCAAATATGTATGTCATAAGGTGACAACGCCAGCCATGTAGGTCAAATAATTATATGATAAAGCGACAAAACGAATAGATAAGTAAAAGAAATAATAAAGTCGTTTTATTGCGTTCTTGTTTTATTAGATATACCAAACCCAATACAGTTAAAATGGCCACTAATGAAAAATAATTAGACGATTTTACAGTCAAACGCAAATGAAAACTCGAATTGACCAATCGGAAAGCTCAATACATGGGGTATTTGGATCAGCATCGTAAGCTTAGACAAATGTTGCCTAAAAGTTTGCCGGTAATAAACATTTATAAACATAACATTTATGATGGTGCACTCGTCAAAATACGAAGATGTTAGCCACATATGTGAAATATATTATTACTGAAGACACTATTAATCATGTCCGCAATATCTTGCAATTTAAGGTCTTGAAATCCTATTCGTTAAAGATAGCGACAGTGATTTAGCCCGGAAAGCATTGAAACATTGGCTAAATTGTACATCACTACAATGTACTTCCACGAAGTACCTATTTTAGTTCATTCTGAGATAAATCTTCCGGACTTGATTTTTACTATTGAGTAATATGAGAGATAGCCCTAGACTATCTTCCCTAATACCTATACCTAATCAATCACATCAATTAATGTTATGAAAGGAAACTCACATCCATGCGACATACAAAAGGACAAGCACGTGCAGGACCGGTAATAGGTTGAGGGTAAGACAATGGAAGTATTGATAACGGTAAATATGTTTACACCAAAACTTTCAGGATGCGTGAATCTATCGGAATGGTCGATGACACCGCAGATGCTGGGAGGGCTCGGTAATGTTAGATATATGATGAGCCTGTCAATACAACAGAACAGACTGCTGTTTAGATTTCGAAAATCCATCATAGGCCCGTAAGCTGCTCTGACATGCTTCAGCATGTCGCAATTATTTGTTGACAACATATTGTGTTCTGTCAGCCGTTTTTCAACCAATTTCTTTAGACAGTCTTTTAAGACCTGTCATGTTTGAGGTCTTTTTACAAGAAATAGGAAGCTACCTGCTTTGTGAAACCAATCGTGATTTTTTACGGTCCTTATATTTTATTTTATTTCGTATGACAGACGGGGCATTGGTCGCTGTAGTGTTCATTGCGTAAGAGCACGTTTAATGACGTCGACATTGCACGTGTTTAATGTAGTTACATGTACATGTATATACGTAGTTACCGTATGAGATATAAATATTATGTATATGGAAAGGCTGATATTTTCGAATTCTTTATTTAATTATTTCCCCAATAACTGGTCTATCTCGTCTTGCGTGCAAACATTCGTGAATGATTATGAATATTTCTCTTGAGTGTGATGTAAATGTATGATGATACAAAATAAATGTAAAAGAAAATGTTATTTAAAGCAAAAGAGCCTTGATCTATACAGTATTTGTTGGAAAAAAATATTAGCCACTACTCCTAATATATTCCGTGTACTTAAACACGTACAAGGCTCGCGGAGTTAGGAATCATAGTTTCTGACCGGGTAGAGCATATGATTCGGGTTAAAGATTAGTTAGGGGCCGTGGTGGCCGAGTTGTTAAGGTGTCCCGACACGTTAATCACTAGCCCTCCACCTCTGGGTTGCGAGTTCGAAACCTACGTCGGGGCAGTTGCCAGGTACTGACCGTAGGCCGGTGGGTTTTCTCCGGGTATTCCGGCTTTCCTCCACCTCCATGCAACCTGGAACGTCCTTAATGAACCTGGCTGTTAATAGGACGTTAAACAAAATAAACCAAAACAAAGATTGGTTAGGTTTTTTAAAAGAATCATTGACGATAGTGTTTTTAAATATTTACCTATTTACTTCCAAATATTTGGCTTTACACCTCCCCTTCCAGATTTTGATGTCTCGCTCGACCTATTTTTAGATTTTACCGTCAACACCTTCTTATCAAACATTTAGGCCCAATAACCACAGGCGCCTGTGACACAGGGATATTGTCATACGGAGTGAAGTTCTGGCTTTAGTTATATTTAAACATAAGATGAAATGCAATTTTTGGATTATTATCCAGATACGGTGTCAGGGAAGGTAAAAAGTATGGGGCGCCGTTTTACTATTTATTCCCATTTGGTGATATCACCTATTTGTTTCAATAAGTGATATCACCTATTTGTTTCAATAAGTGATATCACCTATTTGTTTCAATAAGTGATATCACTCATTTGAATAGGTGATGTCACTTAATGAACCGAATAGGTGATATCACCTATACGATATCACTTATGAAATTTTATAAGTGATATCACCTATTCGAATTGGTGATATTACCTATTCGAATGAGTGATATCACCTATTCGTTTCATTAAGTGATATCACCTATTCGAATAGGTGATATCACTTATAAAATTTGGAAAACTGTATGCTCCCCAATTCCATCACGTGTAAAAAAAATTCCAACATCTACTGTACCATTATAGTTATTTGGGAGCTGTCGTTTGTATTGATTCTAAAGTGATATCACTTATTCGAATAGGTGATATCACTTATGAAATTTTATAAGTGATATCACCTATTCGAATTGGTGATATCATCTATTCGTTTCATTAAGTGATATCACCTATTCGAATTTGTGATATCACCTATTCGTTTCATTAAGTGATATCACCTATTCGAATAGATAATATCACCAAATGGGAATAAATAGTAAAACGGCACCCCATAAAAAGTGCCTGTTAACAATTCTAAGACATACGGAATTATCCATCTCAAAATTCTAGTAATTTCCATCTACATATCTTTCAAGAAATAGCTTATTTGATTGTGTAATTTTGTTTAAGAAAAAGATTCCTGAAGAATTAACATTGTTCCAGGAAATGATTTAAAAATCAAGAAATGTATATCTGCAATTTTAAGTTATTTCTCTTAACTCACTGAAGTTAATAATAATTCATCTGCATGTATTAAACTCTTTCCTGGTCATTAAATAATTGTTGGCCATGGAAGGGGACTATGTGTTCAGTGGAGTGTGGTAACATGTGATTTATTACCTACACTTTGCCATTGTGAAAGGTGGGAAGTATGCCGTAATAACAACTGCTTTTAGATTTCACTTGCTACGAAACCGGCTGATGTCGTCGATGAAGCCGAAGACGTTTGCTCTTCTACAACGCCTTGGCCTTGATTGATTGATTGATGGGGCTTAACGTCCTTGTCCCGGTTATAACCGAGCCTAGGACACAACGCCTTGGCCTTATTCTCCTTCTACTTTTTAAATGGTCTCCACGCAAATCTGTATTTGTTTCTTATTTGTCGTCGTTAGATAAATTTTGAGTTGGAATACCGGTTTCGTTTTAATATCGGTATTCTCTGTTGTTTCTTGAAAGAATCTGTTGTTATTAATACAAGGAGTCAGACGCCGTGTCTGAAAAACCGGATCTTGAGGCATCGTGCTCAACCGCCAGACTCAGGATATTACATGCAATATCGACTCAGTATATCTTTCTAAAAAATTGCTTTATGGAAGTTCAACATCCAAAACAATATATTGAAACGCTGCTTCCGGTAGAAAACTGTTATAGAAAATATATTAATGACAATATCATTTATCAATATCACGAGAGTTGTTCAGGTCTAATTTGGTGATGGGGAGTGGTGATGATTGTAAGATGTACGCACAGTGTATTGACAAACTAAACGCTATTACATCTTGTTTCCTAAACCTGTTTTGTACATCTTTTGTATTTTTATCCCTAACGACTAGTCCCGCATTTGTTGTAGAACCTTAAGTTCCCGCCTAACGACCGCGTAGCACTTCTCCTATTCGTCATAGTGATTCAGCATCCCTCGATAGACTGTACCATTGTATCTGTTACAGATGACGAACCCTTCAGTCCTTACATCTCCAAAACTCAGAGAATCATTACAGAGACACGGGTTGGTTATAAGTAAAATATTAAATTATTAGTTTCGTTTGTTGTTGTTTTGATTGTTATTTTTGTTTGTTTGTTTGTTTGTTTGTTGTTTTTGTTTTGTTTTTTACGCATTGTATTTCTTTGGAATAACCAACCTACCTTGCAATATAGATTGGCGAACGTTTTATGATGAAATATGGAAATGAACATGGTTTTATGATGTTTCTCGCCAGTTTTACAAAAAAAAATGAAAAACAAAAAACTCGATAGGTTGTAATATTACATAACACACGTGCAGGTAAGATACCAATTTATCTTTCATGAAACGAGAATACTGCAAATCCGTGAACACCCGACACATTTTGTGACATTCTTTAATGAAAACGACCATTTTCACTTTTGCAAGCATTTCCCCATTTATTTATCCAGTATTAACGTCGATGACTAACTAATTTTGGGTGAAAATGTTGCTATGCATCTTTTCTGAGTAACCTGTTTTCACCTGATAGTGTCGGCCGTTGCACTCTGCAAACCCCCTTAATGGTGGATTATATGACACTTGTACTCCCCATATTACGGCAGCATACATATTCAATAACATCAAATATAATAACGGAATTCTAAAAGAGTGTGTTATTATTATATTTACGCCAGCTAGTTGATGTCAATAAATGACTGGCATTGATCAGTAATTGGCAAAAAGCTTTTGCATGAGAATTTGAGAAAAGTTGACTAGCCGCACGTGCACAGGTAACCGGGTCGTCTGTGTGAAGACACACCTGGAATAAGTCTACACGGGTTAGCTACACGCTTACCTATGTCTGGTTAACTTACATGCCTTTTTTGTTTGTAATGTAAAGCTGATTAATTCAGAGAGCTTAACTTAAATGTTTTTGGTGAAACAGTTACAATAATATCATTGTATTAGTGTTATCTGTGTCGTGCCAGGTTGTTGTTTTTTGTTTTTGTTTTTTTATAAAGACAATGTGGACAAAATCAGATCAGACAGTTTATATGGTTTTACATGAATACATTTTTATCATGAACATTATCAATATAACACTATTTTGATTATTTGAAGAAAACAAGGCTTTCCTAAATTTGATATATATGTACATTGATGTTCCCCATAGCATACATATACACACATTAGAAAAATGGAAACAGAAGGAAAACGTAGAAAAAAAGAAGAAAAAAAAAAGCAAAACAAAAACATACTGGTGGTTATATTGTAAAACTGCTGGTGTAAAAAAAATAACGAACTTGACGCATTTCAGCACGGATAACAAGATTTTATCAGTTTGAATCATTTTTGGTGATGATAAGACTGTATTTGAATCAGGAATTAATTTTATCAATGTGTCATTTGAAAAGATACATCAACTTATTCAGCTTGCATTCAATCTTTACTTCTTTTCGTTTTTAACTGCATATCTGCATTTTGCATTTATCGCTACATTGACCAATCACATACTTCATCTTGACCAGTAACGCCACCTGTCGCGTCATATCCGGCGTCAAAAGAATATTATACGGCTATGCCGGAAAAAACAAACAAACAAAAAAACAAAAAAAAAGAAGAAGAAAAAAATCAGTGTAACATAGAACAAATAAACGTCATTCAATGGTGGGCGCAAAGATCCTGCCAAAATTCCTTCACTGAGACCCTTATATAGCTAGCTGCGATAACGTAGCTCTGGACGACGGACGGACAATTTCTGACAGATGGTCGTAGCTGCGATAACGTTGCTCTGGACGACGGACGGACAATTTCTGACAGATGGTCGTAGCTGCGATAACGTTGCTCTGGACGACGGACGGACAATTTCTTACAGATGGTCGTCGTCAGAGCAGTGTAGGCAGGGTATGAATATTCGTTCTAAGCGACCCCTATTGAAATCCAAAACTATTCACGTACACTCCACTTTCGCAGACAAATTGTTGTCATTGGAAGTTTTTACCACAAGTATACTTCGATCTTCTTTAAACCAAATGACCATATTGGCTGTCGGTTTAAACTGAAAGTGCTTTACATATCTGCTCATGCACATGATGTCATTTTCATAGTATTCTGTATCGGTGAAGAAATAGAGTTTTATGGTATAACGACAGTTATGCACGTGTGTTTCATCGGAAAAACAACCGGAAATCGTAACCGCAGTTCTAATTAATAACCAAGACTCTTCACCGTCCGTAATTAGTGCCATTTGAATGGCGAGGTGCGGTTTTAATTCCGATCGTAAATATGTATCAGACTGACCACAACATGTCGGCTAATGACACTGACCGATGACGGACAAGTATAAATTGACCAGAAGCAACGAAGCTAATAACGGATATCAGATGTGCAGGGTACAAAGTCGAGGATTTTCTAGTAGGGCAGGTGTCGCTACGAGCAATATAACTCTGTTCGGCTTTAGTGCTGATAATCCATACAACCGGAAGCGGTTTACATGTACGAGAGCTTTTCACGCATTGTCAATCGAGAAATGGGATGTATTTACAAGAACGTTTCGCAGGAGCCCTAGTTGTATCTGGCCCTGTCACCTAGACAGGGCCAGAGAAAACTCGGGCTAGTATGGCAGAAAGGCTAGTCAAACTCTTTTTCACTTGTGTTGTGTATTCAGTAGGAATAAGTTATCTGAGACAGGGAATACCAAATGGTTCAGATGTTTCAATATCAACAAATGACTTGATAAAGAAATAAGAAAACATTTTGTTTCTCAGACTAACGTTTTTTACAAACTGTATGATGTGATTTTGCATAAGCTTTCGATTATCCTTGAATAATTTGCCTGTAAATAATGGCTTTTTCATTTCCTTGTCATTCGACCAGTGTCTTCATGGCTATCAACGTACATTGATTTGTGTTTGATTCACCATGCCGTGATGTAGGTTTGATTGAATTATCGAAGTCTTATGTAATATATACAAGAGGATATATACAACATTTAAGTTATAACATTCTATGGAAAATCTCAGGTTCATGTACTGAACCGTTAAAGTACATTTTTATGTCAATTTCAACTTCAGAAACAAAAGTTGGTCACATGTAAAACCCCGATATCTACAGAAAGTGGAACGATAGCAACAAGTTACACGTACAATGTAACAATATTTTAATGAATTTGCATCGGAAATACAAACAATAGACTTCTGAAATTGACTGTTTGTAAAATTTTGTAAACAATACACTAACATTGACACAAGTAAAATTCCCTGTTGAACAGATTTCGCAGAATATCCTGTCATAAGAATTTATCTGATGTGCAAAAAATAGAGTGTCGTCAATTAAACAGTAAATAGGTGTAAGTACCTCTGTCCATGTGGTGAGGTAACGTAACGTGAGGCTGAATTATATATTCTCTCCGTGATTACGTATGTCCATTAATGATCGACACGTGTGACAATTAACCGTTACAGCGTCATATTAAACGTGACGTAATGGCGTCAAGTGTACACCGGAATCTAAATCTGATGACGTAAGCGACATATAACGATCGTCATTTTATTGATTTTTACCGTTTGAGTTAGGTTAAAATGAACAAGGAATTTCTGGACAAAAAGTCATGTAGACAGTTCAGTAATATAATGCCAATCACAAACAAAATGCAATCGCCAGACAAATACAACAATAAACAAAATATAACCACAAACAAAACTTAAAAGAGAACAGCATGTCAAAATAATCAATTTGAAAAATCTTAATGCAGAACATTTTACTTCATGTTTCCTTTGGTAAATATTTCGTGCGATATTAAGGCAGGCACATTCAGCATGGCGTATGTCGTCGGCGGAAAACACTTACCCTGTTGGAAGACCTTATTCCTCTTGTAATCTGCCATGTATATATATATTTGTTCATATTATGCTCTCAGTTTCTCGATTTTAAGTT
This sequence comes from Pecten maximus, assembly GCF_902652985.1. NCBI lineage: Eukaryota > Metazoa > Mollusca > Bivalvia > Pectinida > Pectinidae > Pecten > Pecten maximus. The sequence goes on from NC_047024.1 coordinate 42,317,929, forward strand.
TCGGTTTGCAGATTTAATTCTTTATATAGTAATACCTGTATCACCTGTCGAAGGACAGCCCGGAAATAGACAATCTAATTAAAATCTAGTAGTAGTGAGAATGACCATCTAGATTTTAATTAGATTGGGAAATAGATAACAGGTAGAGATAACGGTCACTTTTACAGGTAGAGATAGCGGTCACTTTTACAGGTAGAGACAACGGTCACTTTTACAGGTAGAGATAACGGTCACTTTTACAGGTAGAGATAGCGGTCACTTTTACAGGTAGAGACAACGGTCACTTTTACAGGTAGAGATAACGGTCACTTTTACAGGTAGAGATAGCGGTCACTGTTACAGGTAGAGACAACGGTCACTTTTACAGGTAGAGATAACGGTCACTTTTACAGGTAGAGATAGCGGTCACTTTTACAGGTAGAGATAACGGTCACTTTTACAGGTAGAGATAACGGTCACTTTTACAGGTAGAGATAGCGGTCACTTTTACAGGTAGAGATAATGGTCACTTTTACAGGTAGAGATAATGGTCACTTTTACAACTAGAGACAACGGTAACTGTTACAGGTAGAGATAACGGTCAATTTTACAGGTAGAGACAACGGTCACTTTTACAGGTAGAGATAATGGTCACTTTTACAACTAGAGATAACGGTCACTTTTACAGGTAGAGATAACGGTCACTTTTACAGGTAGAGATAATGATCACTTTTACAACTAGAGATAACGGTCACATTTACAGGTAGAGACAACGGTCACTTTTACAGGTAGAGATAATGGTCACTTTTACAGGTAGAGATAACGGTCACTTTTACAACTAGAGATAACGGTCACTTTTACAGGTAGAGACAACGGTCACTTTTACAGGTAGAGATAACGGTCACTTTTACAACTAAAGATAAAAGTCACATTTAAAAATATAACTAGAGAAAATAAATCCCGTTTTCATATACAGATAACAGTCACTTTTACAGCTAAAGATAGAAGTCACATTTCTAGCCAAAGATAAAACTCTTTTAAGTTAGAGACAACAAACCCATTTACAACTAGATGTAAATGCCAACTTCCCTATATTCAATTCAATTTTTATTTAACTTTAGGCCTTGCAGCCCATCAGTATAAGTACATGTATAACAACAAAACAATAAACATGGCACGCACATACTTGTCTGTTTACTGAGCTAGTGCTCTGATCCTCCTCTTGTACCTTTATACATTGTACCTGGTCCGGCAGACCAGCACGTTTTACGGGTTACACTTACAGAGTGATATGTATAAATATCAGCTTCATCATTGAAGATAAACATGTGTCTAAGTAGATTAGGAAATTTGTTTCATCGATTCATACAACCATTTCTAAAATCTATCAAGGATGAAGCCATTGTAGAAAAAAAGAGACTGCAATTTCCCTGTGTCTAAAATGCGGACTTAACAGAATCTCTAAATGTGAACCTTTTTTTACTATTTTACAAGCATCATTCAACATTTGTGTAAATCGAGCGGTTGGAAGGAGGTAAACAGCGTCAGATTCGATCATTTCAAGCAGTCTTATTTTATTCAGATTGAAGATGATTTGTTAGCATAGTCGGGCAGTTTGAAGCAATTTAGCCAAATTAGATACAATCGGACACCTTGTCCGTTTACGTAAAGATTGCACTGTAGATGTTCATATCTATTACATTGAGCCTTGATTGTTAAATTTGATCTGGAGAGAGGCGCCCTCTAGCGAGCGTTTCATTTTACAATAACTCATTGACGCGAACCGACACCCCCGCACATCAGCGTCCTTGACCTTCATTGATTGTATCTCGCCTAAAGTGTAAATATTGGCGGTAATTCAAGCATTGTTTGGGAAATTTGCCATCATTTTTATCCGATAAAGATATTGTTTATTCTGTTTATTCAATTCAATTATTTTCTCGACGTTGAGCATTATAATGCATTCCATCACGGGGCTTTTTACATAATTATCATTCATATATTTCTATATGTATTGGGTCGGAGTCCGGAACGGGATACCGTCATCCGGTTTAACCATTATTATGTTTCCGGAAGCGTGATTCCCAATAAAATGCTAAGTATTCTTAAAATTTATTAGCGGAGGAATCGAACGTTCAAAACAATAGGATTTCAAATAGGGAGGTTTGTTAGAAAAACCAAGTACGTCATCAAAGCTTAATAAAGCACATTAGCAAAACAATTGATACTTGAGTTTTTAATGGACACAAAAGCAGTGATTCAGTTTATATTTCTAAAAGTTTTCATATATTACTTAGCTGAAAGTGTTCAATGATGCGATCGAGTATTCAAATAGCTTTGAAATTCTCGAATGTTCAAAGTGTTTGCTCTACTATTATTGGTACCTTATTTTACTGACACCTTGTTTTACCGACACCTGCCTTTACCGATGTATACATTTAAGGACATTGCAGGTAGGGACTTCCTACATATGTTTCGTCCTTCAACAACTCGTCAATAATGCTAGACATTATACAGCTGTTTCGTCCTTTTAGGACTCGTCAGTTATGCTAGGGACATCATACAGCTGTTTTGTCCTTCAACATCTCGTCAGTATTGATAGTGACATCCTACAACTTTTTCGTCCTTCTAGAGCTCGTCAGTAATGCTAGGGCATCCTGCAACTGTTTCGTCCTTCTTGAACTCGTCAATAATGCTAGAGACATTCTACAGCTGTTTCGTCCTTTTAGGACTCGTCAATGATGCTTGGGACATCATACGGCTGTTTGTCCTTCTATAGCTCGTCAGTATTGATAGTGACATCCTACAACTTTTTTGTCCTTCAACAGCTCGTCAGTAATGCTACTGGCATCCCCAACTGTGTCGTCCTTCTAGAACTCGTCAATAATACTAGATACATTATACAGCTGTTTCGTCCTTCTAGAACTCGTTAGTAATGCTAATAATGCTAGGAATACCTCACAACTGTTTCGTCCTTCAACAGCTCGTCAGTAATGTTAAATACATTCTACAGCTGTTTCGTCCTCTCATGACTCGTCAGTGAAGCTAGGGACATCCAAAAGCTGTTTCGTCCTTCTTGAACTCGTCAATAATGCTAGAGACATTCTACAGCTGTTTCGTCCTCTCATGACTCGTCAGTGAAGCTAGGGACATCCAAAAGCTGTTTCGTCCTTCTTGAACTCGTCAATAATGCTAGAGACATTCTACAGCTGTTTCGTCCTCTCAGGACTCGTCAGTGATGCTTGGGACATCCTACAACTGTTTCGTTCTTCAACAGCTCGTCAGTAATGCTAGCGGTGAAAATAATGGAAACCGACAATTCACACCAATAGAAATGCATCCATGTTGTTTGTTAACCATCAATTGACAAACCTTCATGGCACGCTCCCTCATTCCACTAATCACATCTTCTAAGCGAGTCCTTGACGGACAAAACATAAGCTGTATTCGTGTTTGGCTTTACTGAACTCAAATAACTCGTACATAATAATCAAACATAATTATGACGTCACATTATCATTTCAGTATTATGTAATCAGTCATTATACCTTAATTCTGTCTTTGACGTCATCAAATTGTTTACCTTTAAGCACCAAATAGCCAATAAACGTCAACCGATGCTGTTACATAGTTATTAAGGGGAGGTCATGATTAAGTTGACATGATTTGAACCCATTTTAAAATTGTTTAAACAATCAAATAGCAGGCACAGAATAACATATTTTGAGATCTTTAAATGGGACGCGGATATTCAATAGCAAACACGAGGTCTTAAACTCTCAAATAATCATCTATTGCAAGTCATGGCCTGACGTCATATTGCGGCTTTGTTCTTTATTTGCAATTTATAAACAATTTAGGAGAGACTGAGTGCACATTCATATCGATTTAATATATTTCTTAAAGCTATTATTAAATAAACAAAAGAGTCTTTCTTGAAAACAACTAGTTAAGAGCGTTTTTCTTTATGAACAATTGAGTGAAACAATGGATTTTTTCGACTTCGCTAATAATCAACAAACCGGGCATTATCGTACATCCATCTACAGTAATATTTTAAACTGTAATCATGGAAATGGTGCGTTTAATACCAATATATTTAAAAGCTTGGACGAAAATCTATTATTTGAAATGGCTATAAGTGAGACAAAAACTGGACTAAATGTCAGTGACGTAACTTATGACAGAGATATATGTGTTTATTGTTTTGTATGTATAACTATGAAGGTTCATTAAACTATGAACAATGGATATATTAATATAGCAAACCTTAATGCATCCTTTGTTTTGCAGGTTTAATTAATTGAAAACGAATATGTCAATATTTTTATAAGATCCTGATCAAAAAATAATCTGAAAAAAAAAAGATTCCAGATTAGCTGTACTAACCATAAAAGTGTCTATGAATTAAAATTTGTTTTCTAGGAGATAGGAAAGCATGATGCATTGACATCACGGGTCATTAAACTGCCATGGACATTAGCTAAATAAACAGAAACATAACACTCGTTCGAAAACGTTAAACCATTATAGTATTCTTATTGAAACGATGTATTGATACAGTTCTCAACTAATGCACGGCACAATGGAAGGATTCACCAATGGCAATGTTTCTGTTAAGTTATCCAGAAGCATAGATATATTAAATTTTTTTATTGATGATTCGGTCTGTTATTTCCGACGGCAATCCTTAAAATAATAAGACTCTTCCTTAGCGCAACAATGGTATTAACACTACTTTGAAGAAGGCGGCTGCAATCCAATTAAGAAGAGGAAGCCATTATACGATTCTATTGATAACATGTCCGCCCAGTACATATTCATGAAGCAAAGCTGCAGGTCCGAACCGATCCTACCCCTCTACGTGACCACTTCAAATCATATGAACCTTCGTCTGGTGACGTCAGTTGATATGGACGGGTATAAATGGCGGGTATAACGATGGGCCGTCCATTTACTCCTGGAGCGAGGAACGCCCAATAAGGTAAGGCTATTAGAGTCGAGCATTGGTCAATCACGGCTGTTGGACACTGCCCAGTGATTAACTTGGTGTAGTAGGTTCTGGACTGGTCGATAGGTATTGAGCGCTGTAGTGTCAGGACGAGCAGAAAATGACAATCTGTCATTGCCATACAAATATATATAATGTTACTTGTGTATTAGTAGTGCAAACCAGTTATTTCTATCGATTGTTCAACAGTATCCTAGCTTTCCTGCTGGAGGGCTATGCATGAATAATATGATTATTGATATATTATTTGTAAATTTTAGTTTTCACGCTTTTTAAATTGATTGTTATATTTTATGATCATAACTATTTGATTTTATATTATTGGCAAATACTTGTGTGAGTCTTAAAGGTTATTAATCTATACAATGTTTATTTATTTATTTCTAAATTAAAAAAGGATAAAGTTTGTACTGACAACTGTCGAGACGACTAATATATTGGTCCTCACTACAATAGTGGCGAATGATCCTTCTAATATTATTTTAGGATGTTTTGATTCTTAGATTATCCTGTTTAGATAAAAAATAATGCAAAACACATACGATTACTCTGCTTTTTAATTTCAAATGATAAAGAAAGGAAATATTAATTGAAAAAAAAAAGAAAAAGAAATATTAATTAAGTCGGAATAGAACATTGATATTTACCTGCCACGTTTACTTGCAACCAAATTCTGATACTGATAGTAAATCTAGATTTTTTATCATTCGCAAAAGAAGTAGGCTGTATAAAACAATGGAAAACTCTATATACTGAAGTGATGCCAATTGCTTAGTAATTCATATATATTAGTAGCGTAGATGTTCTATTCATGAGAACATTTCAACAGCTAATACGTTTAACACTTAAAAGCAGATACATAAAGGAATGTTTTTTTTCACATTTTGACGGAGGATCACCACTTCAGCATTTAAGCGAATTATCGACAGAAGGCAGCAAGTCTCTTTCTGTTGATACAGTAACAAAGATAGACTTGGTACAAACAAGTATTATATCGAAGAAATTGCTCCTTATGAAGGACATCTTGATTTGTAGAGTATTACGTATTCTAACCAGTTTTTTTTCTACTGTCATGTTTCATACCATGTCTGTTGATTCATCTACCCTTTAGGTAATTAACACTTTGTGGAGGTTATTCACTTCCGTCTCAAATTAGAGCATAATTCTTAGTATAATTTTTGCAGTGGAAAGATATACAATGCTTGTAGTCAAATATGACATATTTAATTAAGTGTTTAGTGGTACTGAAATGAATACTCAGTGATGAAGTCTAACATACAAAAAAGAACCCGGATGTATATGTCTTCCATCGTTAACTTAGAGTCACTTCCTTTCCATCGTTTCGATGTTCTGGATATGGTAGATAGCTGATATTTCTAGATAGTTGTCATTTTGTTCTTCTAGATTTGTGCATTATCAAAGTTTCATACATAATATGTAAACTTTGTGTAAGTGGTTACTTCTTTTCTTCTGCTATAGGCTGATGTGTACATCGTCTATCGTTTCATTAACATCATTTACGTATTTTGATATACGTCAGATTTGATTTCTTCCTTTCATATAAACGCATTTCATACACTGCTGCCATCACATACCTTTCCTAATGTTGATTTCTAATCTTGATTTGGACATGTAATGCTTTAAATTAACCGACTGGGCTTTCTCCTTGGATTATATTATTTCATGGAACATTCTACAGTTTATGTCCTGATAAATAGACATTGGTGTCAGTCTATTATGGAATTACTTCCCGTGAATAGAAATACATCTTGAAAACAACATAAGTATTGATTCTACACGCTAATCAATCGTCAGTTCATTCTTCCGGTTATTTAAGTTAACGAAGTGGCACAATTTCGTTCATATCTACAATGGTCTCAGACTTTTTTCTTCAATAAGCTTTACTATTGAAGGCAACTTAAACAAAGAATTTTCCAAAAGCGTATCCTATAACAATACTCGTACCGTAATCTATATGATTATTTTCGTCACTTGACATTGCTAAGGTATTTCAATGTTCAGGACCAGTTTCGAAGGGATGGATATATTACTACATGCAGGTAACGCCAACAACAACGTTAGTTAATGTCTTTGCAATTGATAATTTAATCAGAAATATGGTGTTCTTTAGTTATGGACTTAGTTAATAGACGGAAATGTATGTAATCTTTTTCTCTCAGTTGTTTGTATGGAAGTTATCTTAAGATGAAGGACTGTACTTATCTGTACTAAGTAGCTCGTTTTAGTAGTGTAGGTAGGTTGTGGGTATCCATTTCCTTAGACGAGAGACTTCATATTGTTTGTCGAGTGGCTCAGTAGATCACATCGCTTCTTTCAGAAGGTCATTGTATCATCGACATCACTATCGGACGGGAAATGGGACATAATCAACCTGTCTTAGTTTTTTTCGGGTTTTATATCTTAAGAAAATCCGATTGCACAACAAAATGACAAACGACGTCAATCAATATAAGTTGATATATATCTTCATTATTCTTGTCAAATAAATTAAAAGTTTTGTTTCATCATGTTCCAATTGGGAGAGTGCTCACACGTCATGCTGTTGAACAACATATGTTTTGTATTATTCAATTACACTCAGTAAATTCATTCACGAGCGAACATTTAACGTACATTTAAGTTGTATGGAGTCCCTATTTACAGACCTCAAACAACTATTTTACTGCTAAGTAACCTACATTTAGGTTGAAGGGAATCCCTGTTTACAGCCCTCGAGGAACTTTCTTACTGCTAACTAACCTACTTTCAAGATGTAGAGAGTCCGTATTTACAGACCTCGAACAACTAGTTAACTGCTAACTTACGTAGGGAGTCTTTGTTTACAGACCTTGAACACTTACTGCTAAATTTGTTGTATTTCGTTTTTAGGGACAAACCGACAATTACATGTACATAATTGAATACGGACACTGTTTAAGAAAACAGATCATAAATAATAGTGAATATCGGTTTGAAATATATATATTTGAAGAACTTTACAATGATAAATGATGGATATGAATTGATTCGTATTGTATTATTGCATTGTATTATTAGTTTTTTATATGTAAATATATACAAGGAGAATTGGTAGATAAGTTGGTAACACCTGGCCTAGTCATCTGTTAGCAATGAACATCTTGAAATCTAAAACATCAATTTTGTAAAAGAAACTGCATATACATGTTTATTTCTTTTGAATCGAGACATGTAACAAAATTTTCGTTCGAGCAACTGGTTACTAATTTTCGGAAAAAGACATTTTGAAATTCTTCATCGTTGGAGATTTAACAAAGAAAACGGCGCAGCTATATCATAACACTTTAAAGTAATATGCTTGTACGATTAACTGTTTGTTGCGGTCGCTTATGCTGTGACTTACACAAAACCCGAAAAGAGACTGGCATCTTCATTCAACATTCCTTTCTCTGGTGGTATTTTTAGTTACCTTGTAATGAAACATGACATGGATAGATCTGGGTTACCAGTCCACTTACATATGCCATAATAGATGTACAACCTTACGACAATTATGATAGAATATATAACCATTTAGGCCCCGGTTTTAAGTTGTAAACTCAACATTTTCCTTAGGAAAGTATTATTTGATCAAAGGGGGCAATTTTGACTAATGAACTTTTCTTTAATGATGGAATGTTTTATTCTATGAAACATTTTGATTTGAGAATTTCCTTAAGTTAAAGAATATTAATATAAAACTGATGCCAAACATACAGTGGCAAGGCTATATATCTACCTGTATTGATGGCAAAAGTGTCATTGTTTACCAGACAACAATACTTTCATTGTTATTTCACATGTATCTGGTTGTCATAACTACATATACATCAATATTGATACCAAAAGTTCCATTGTTTACCCTAAATGATTTATTAATCGAAGACTACGATACTTTTTAAGTGCCCGGTTGCTATGACTACATGCTACTCGTATTGACAATACTTTAATTACTTACTCTACTACTTTACTGATAGGTCACGTTACCTTCTGGTATCCGGTTGCCATAGCAACAGGCATACCTATATTGATGGTCAGAGTGCCACTGTCTATACGACAGCGAGAATGGTATATTTAAGGTATCCGGTTGTCCAGGCTACAGGCAACCTGCATTTATGGTCAGAGTTCCAATGACTACACTGCTGCGATATACATAGAATATCTGTTTCAAGTATGCGGTTGCCATAGCTACATATCTACCCGTATTGATGGTCAGATTTTCATTGACTACACCACAGCGATTTATATATAGAATACTGTTGCTCAGGTTACATACCTACCTGGTTTAGTGGTAAGAATGCCGTTAACTACAAAACAGCAATATTTATAGAGATTTTTATATTTCAGGAATCCGGTTGCCAAGGTTACAGACCTACCCGTATTGATGGCAAGAACTACGTGCCTATTACTGCTTGGCTGTCTGCTGTCTCTCTCCATGGCAAACACCCTCGACAGCCTTGTAAGACGGTGAGTCATTTTCCTCCATTATCTTCTCTTGCATTCTTTCTATCGACCTGTTATGTACATAACTCCTCCTCCTTCCTCATACATTCTTTCTCTTTTTTTTCATAGCCGTATTATATTCTTTTGGCTCCAGATATGACGCAACAGGTGGCGTTACTGGTCAAGATGAAGTATGGGATTGGTGAATGTGGCGGTAAATGCAAAATGCAGATTTGCAGTTAAAACATAACATAATTTAGATTGAAGCAAGCTGAATAAGTGGATGAATATTTTCAAAAGACACCTAAATAAAGTTCTATTCCTGATTCAAATGCAATCTTATTATTACTAAAAATGATCCAAGCTGATATAATTTTGTTATCAGTGCTGAAACGTATTAGTTCGTTAATTTATTTCACCAGCACTTTTACATTATAACCCCCAGCATTAAAACAATGCCGTTAATATTTTTAAAAGATATTTCTTTTTGCTTTTAATTTTTTTTTAAATTTTATTTATTTATTTATTTATTTATTTTTTGCTACCAATACGTATGTTTGTTTATTTACCTATTAATTTTTGTACTTCCTGATTCTTGGTTGTTCTTTTTTGCTCTTTATCAACGTAAAGTAAATTTAGGCAAATACTGACGTAACGACGGGATTGACAGCATATTTATTGTCCCTCAACCTTTCTGCTTTTTCCTCCTATTCAACCAACGGTGGTTTTCCAAACAAATATTTTTTCAGGATCGAATATTTTTTTTAAATGTTCTTAATTATCACTTTCAAGTGGTAGAAACAAATATCAGGGCGACGTATTTGTCTGATTGTACTTGTCCAAAAATACCTGTTTAGCATGTTAAATACTTGATATTGTACCTGATCAATGAATGACTTAAATGCCTAGATCATTTATTGTCGCAATACAATATATAAGTAATGTGTATCCCCTGCTTGTTCATCGCTACATTAATCCTAAAAAGAGGACGAGACTTTGCATTGTAATCCAATATGGCGGACCTACCTTATATATGTATGTCATATTTTCAAAAAACTACGTACAGAGAAGATCGTGCTAGATACTGAGTAGAACGTCTTCACTGATCTTTGAATGATAGCTTGTTTATTTCCAACGATTCGCAATCATGCATACATTTACATACTGTCAATCGCTTATATTTCGCGTGGGATTTATTTTCGCGAGAAGAGTCAATCGGGAATTCAAACCTCTCCCAATCAGTAAGAAAATAACAATTCTGGATGGTATCCATGTTTCTGCCAACGTTACCAAACTTTGCATTTTATTGATATTTCTATGCTGTTATTCAGTTTTGAAAGCATTTAAACGGGAATTTGAGGAAAATGTCAATATCATCGATATCAACATAGACTTAATATAGTTAGTTATATTGTTATAACAACATATTAATAATGGCTAAATTAGAAATCATGTGTTTTGCTTGCACAAGCTTTATTAACATAATGAGAAATGTCAATTTCTGTTCGCGCTTAAGCAAATATCTTTTTCATCAAACATCACCATCGTATAGTAGTTCTGCTTTAACTGAAGATGCGACTGACAGAGCAGAACGTAAAAGTGGATATCGGTTTTATACTTGAAAATGATTATTGAAATAGTCTACAATGTATATTTCGGTTTGTGTGTGTCTTCTAAAAATAGAATTTATGTACAATTAGTATATATTTCTGGTTAAAAAAATTCTCGATTAGCCCCAGACCTAATGTACCATAATATTACAACATTACCTTTGTATCTTGAATACTTTTTGAGTTATGGTCATTTTAAACTTTTTAGGAATGACGTCATGGCGGCCATATTGATTTCCTGACCTACTTTTCGTGTTTGACAATTTTGTTTTCATTTAATTTCAGGAACACCCCAAGAGGTCATACTTTCAGCGCGTTCGTGGAGATATGCGAGTCATGTGGCGAATACTTCGGAAACAGTCTGTCATACAGATGCATTATGGACCGGTCATTAACAACTTTCCGACAATGCAATACAGCAGTTGTGTCTGTCAATAGGCGGCGCTGATAATGACGTCACTTCCGGACACTTAGAATTACATTACAGTTTTTGCTTTCTGTTTCATTAATTTATTTTATATACTGCCAGTTCATATACTGATGAAATATAATTAAAAATTGCAAAATTTGAATTTTTGTTTATTATTTATTTACCATAATTTTGCTTCGTATATAGGGTCACCCGTTTTAAATATTATGTAAAATTGGAGAGTATATATCACCTAAGTAACTCAGGTCAACCCCAGAGGTTTCAATTTAGCCCGAGTTTTCACTGGCCCTGACACCAGACATGGTGCCTGCGGAAACTCGGACTAGCCCGGGATATGCCCTTGCAAAATCGAAGGCTCTCGCAAAGAAATTGGTCTAGAACAGTTTTCTGAAGAAAATGGCGGACAAATCAAATGACTGAGATTGTGTTAAATCTAATGAGCTATGTTAACCTGAGAGATCATGTTAATGGGAACGAATTCTCTAATGAGCACCTCAGATTAATGTGTCCACATACTGATATGGACTATTATAGGACGATTTATTTACATCTTTATGCATGACGTGTGCAGTACCTAAATATTGTGATGACTTTTCAACCTGGGTGTCACCACGTGGGCACTTCAGAAAACACCACACAACACAGAGACCTACAAAATAATACAAGGTTTGTTCTTACACTTTACACATTGCTTATATGTACAATTATAGTTGTGTCGGTGAAGTCAACCGAAGATTCTACCATACTCTCACCAGAGCCCCACTCGATTTGCACTCTTCTCCTTCTAGAATATATCTTCCGGTCACAGGAATTGTAGCTCTTCTGCTTCTGGAAGATCTTCTACCTCTTCTGTCTCGAAGCTGGAAGATTTATCTTCCAAGATGGGGCGACCATGTTTTAAGTGTGCGAGTGATGAGTTTCATTAGAGAAGGATATATGACACATACATGCACGTTTTTGTGTCATAGTGTTTGAGAAAACTTTAATAGCATATTCATTGCACTATACATGAAATGACTTGTAGAAGAGCTTCAGATGTGCTTGAAATTAGGGCCTATATAAAATATGGGTCGTTACTCGGTTTAAAGCCTATAGATATTCACCATGAGGTGTGTGATATTTATGGGGAGGGTCAAATGTTTCACAGATCTATTTGTAGGGGTTGTTGTTAAATCTATAAGCGGTCAGCATCAACAACGACGAAAAGCAACATAGAAAAAATAAGTAAAATTCTGAAAATGATGCCCGACACACTGTGAGGGATTAAGCACGGTTGTCAAATGTCTTTAGCGTGAGTTCATGGTATTTCAAAGAAACATCTTCATCTTCAGGAAAATAAATGCAAGGTGGATACCCCATTTGCTAACAGAAGAACAAAAGAAGACCCAGATTTCAAATGAAAAAAAACTGTTACCCAAATATACCAAAAAGGCTTTCGACAATTTCGATACTGATGATGAGACATGGGTTTATTATTTCGAGCCAAAGCAAAAAAGTTTAAACAGAATTTGGGCAAAAAAAAATGCAAAATGTCCCAGTATTGCCAAACGCCAACGCACGGTAAAGAAAGTTTTGTATGTGATTTTCTTTTACAATAAGGCAAATTCCGGTACGAAAAGGTAGACGGTAACAGTAAAATTTTACAAAAATGTTGTTCTGCAAAAATTGAAGTCCTGCTACAAACGCCGCCGCCCAAGCACGGGACTTCGGTACCTTCGACTTTTACATGATAATGTCCCCCCCCCCCCCCCCCCCCCCTCTCATAAGGCACGCCTTGCGACCGAGTTTTTAGAGTCTGGAAAAGTTGGAAAGAGATACAAGTCGAGAAATGCCCTTGGGTCTGCGGTTTATCAGTACTGAATGGATGTTCCCATTGAGGAATATGAACGCTGCTTTCAAAATTGGATTGAGTGACTAAACAGGTGTATTCAGGAAGGTGGGGAGTTAAGAAGAAAAGAATAAAAAAAAGGAAAAGAATATATTACTCGATTCTTAGTGGAGTTTTGCAAGAACAAGGAATCGTTAAGGCCCCACCATACACCTCCACATTTCCCTGATGAAAATGGTAAAATGCGCTACAACGTCCTCAGAGCCAGATCTCAGCATCAAATACTCTTCAAATCCGGAATGGCCTCATCGTGCTTTATCGAACTTACGACTTTAATATCATTTGCATGGATCTCGTATTTCCTCCGGGGAAAGGAAGAAGTATACTACAGGTTTATTTCCTTTTTGATTGGAAATAATTCAAACTTGGTTTGTGTCATGGAAGCGTATACTTTCGTTTTGATATTATGAAACAATATATATATTAATGTAATTTATTCACGGAGCAATATTGATCCTAGAATTTTCCAAATTATATAAGATATCTTATATACTTTATAAGATATAATAAATATTATATAAGATATCTTATATACTTTATAAGATATAATAAATATTATATAAGATATCTTATATACTTTATAAGATATAATAAATATTATATAAGATATACCATAAAAATATAAGATATCGCATAAAGAAAATCAATTGAGATATCTTATTTATTTTTATAAAATATCTCATATATTATAATAGATATTTTACATTATATTAGATATCTTATAAAAAAATGTATAAAATATCTTAAATAATTCGTTGATAAGATATCTTATAAAGAACGAGATTTGAGTTTTAGATAAGGAACCCTCCTCCACTAAATGAGGGAGCCGAGTAAATCTCATCGTAACACATCACAGAAACTGAAACTGCATAAAACGGTCTGATGCGGTTTTTAAATTGACATATATTCAGAATATGTTACCATTTTGTTCAGTAAATTGCGGCAGCCGCCGTCTCGGCAACTCTTTCAGCCATATTTCGCGCACCTTTCAGGGAGCAGTCATTCTCGGACTTTCGTTTTTTGCCGGTCTCGTGAGAGTCCCGTTCTTTATAAATCTCAAACAGTTTTCTTTATAAGATATCTTATATATCAATATACTAGATCAACATTGCTCCGCGAATAAATGACAACTTGGCTTGTCATTTTATTGACCACGGTAAAACCCCATAGGGGTCGGGATTGGCTAATATTTCAAAACTTCTTGCCGTGAAATATGACAACTAAAATCAATATCAGCACGATGGTTACTTTTGGTGCGAAGGGTTTTGAGACAACCCCTGAAATTCATCGAAGACAGTGTATATCTTATAGGTATATTTTCATCCATCTGATTCCCCGGTTCTTCGTCATTGCTTTATATATTTTTGTAATTTCAGAGTTATAAACACATACGAGTTAATTACTTTAATATTAAATGAACCTTGATTAACGTCACATAGAGTTAAAATCTTGATTAGTACCTTTTCTCTCCACTAGGACGCGCTCATTAGCTCTAGATTTTTGATGAATTTCGAATCGAAGCCAAGCTAAGAGTAGAAAAAAACTTTGACAGGTTATCCAGTTTAGTTTGCTTTTTTATTGTTAAGGGGATATTCCTTCATTCGGACATCAGAAAAAATGCACAATTTCTATTGATAAAATATATGTCCGAACTATAATTATATGATTGTTTATATCTACAAGTATTGAAATCAACGCCGAAATGTACAGGAAAATGCGTATTGTACACAAATACCGTATGTCTTTGCGGGTCGAAATAATAATTTTCATGACTTAATACTCGAAGAACTTTGGTTTATTTTTAGCTTAAAACTGCCGTAACAAAAGCAAAGATTATAACTTTTACAACTTGAAAAAATACATATTTTTTCCAGTTAGTTTAATTTTGACGACCTATACTTTATTTAAAAGAAAGAATACCTCTTTAATGGTAATAAAGCCGATGTAGCATCTTAAAAGTCCCCTGTTCGATCTGTTATTTCGTCCAATTTTTCGCCTGTGTCCTTACTTGTTGTTTACACAGTCTATTTTGCTGTCAGCTGGCCACATTTATCGTTGTTTCGTACTAATTCGGCAGATTTTATTTAGCTTTATCGGTAGTTCGCAGTCATTCGTTTGTACATGTTGTCTCGTGGAAACAAAATTCTCTATATCCTGATTTTCCAATGCTTTTTAATGACGACATAATCAGTGCTCATGGTTAAAATACGTCGATCGATAGAAACACCACGTACTGTTTATTTTCTAGAGTTACCTCCCTTCATACAGTGCCAAATTCATCGACTTGCTGTATATTGGCAATAATCAGAAAATTACAATTCGAAGCGCTACTATTGCCGTAAATAATGCGATTGTTTTCACGTATATACATTTAATGTGTCTTTTTATAAATTTTATTAAACAACGCTGTAGTTCGACAGTGGATTTATTTAATACTTTATAAACAAATTTATTTGTTAATTTTTAAAATATTATACAATGGATATATTTGTTTTTCCGTAAAGGTAGAAATTTTTATTAGTTTTGATTCATATTTTATCAAACAGGAATTAAACTGAAAACCTTGCCGTTATTTACGTACATTAATCAGACTATTGACCGTAATGGAGGTCAGATTTAGTATTAAGCTACATTCCCCCCCCCCCCCCCCCCCGAACTTATATGATGATATCAAATACTGACTTGATTACTCTTTGTATCATCCTATCTTTGTTACATCTATATGATTCAAACATATCTTAACTGTATCCATGTGTGTACAAGGAAATTGGCACAAGTTATCTAACTTATACCAAGCATATTTACATCTATTTAAGTTCCGTCTTTAACGCTTTCAGTATTAATTCCATTTTTATTGTAAAAATTACATATTATTCAGTTACAATCGCTCACAGTGTGTCGCCTCTTACGACAGCGGACAGATAAAGCCGCCTTATTTCCCTGCTGAGTCAAGACTTAAAATTCCCTGAAAGTACTTTATTTCCAGTGAACCATGGATCATCGTTATTTATTTTCATTCGTATGTCCGTCAGTGAGACAGTGCTTGTAATAAATGAATATCTTTCTTCGGCTCAATCAAGAGTTAAAATTCGGTTGTGTATTCAAAAGTTATTTGATTAAAAAATGCAGCAATGCTATATGGGACTATTGGACTATTCGTAGTGATATGTATACAACTGCCGTGAAGATACATTATACTAGAAAGTGGCTTTTATTTTTCTTGTATAGAACTTGTAGTTGTTGAAAGTAAGTACGACGCATTTTCCTTATTTTACCAAATATAAGTATTTATTACATTTTTACCAGTGAAATATCAAAAATTATTCATTCTATAAAAGTGATATTTTTCACTAGTGAAAAATATCATATTTATCACTAGTGAAAAATATCACTTTTGCTGATTTGACCAATCAAATAAATGATTAGAAAATACCAAAATAATTGACCAATCAGAGAGCCCGAAATATATCTCAGCACCTGGACAGGGGAAACTACATTTTTTGTTTACAAATTATCGCTGTAGGCCTAGTTAGCATACGGGGTAGGTTTTTCGTTGATAACAAATGTAATAAACAGAATATCTAACAGTGTCTTCAGTAATACCAAATATATTTCACTCGTGTGGCTAATATTTAGATATTTTTCACTCGTGCTGCGCACTCGTGAAAAATATCAAAATATTAGCCCCACTCGTGAAATATATTTGGTATTACTGAAGACACTGTTAGATATCCTCTATGCATTTTTTTATTTTACAATTGAATTCTTGTTAGATTTTTTATTGTCACTAAAAATACAGTCTGGGTGACAGAGAAAAGAATGGCGCCCGAACAGCATCTTTAAATACAATTCCTCTCTGATTACACATTATATAAAGCCTTGTCGTGAAGATGATCAACCAAACGCAAAATGACGTCATAGTAACGCAATTCTTCTCAATCATTATCCCCACTGCGTTTGATTCATTTGTAATTCATAGATGCAGCCCAGATTAATATTGAGGCAATGGGAGACTGAGGTCCCAAATGTAAATATAAAAAAGGTTATTTAATATGAAACAGGCAATGCCTGAAAAGAGCGAAGCTGGCTAGTGTGCCAATGTACAACATAAAAATATAATGATTAACGTTTCGCCGTTTAATTACGAGAATGTGACCTTATATGACATGACCATTGACAGTCGATAACTATCGGTAATTTTCGACATACCGATTCTGCAACCGGGAACTGTCGGTACTTTCCGTCCAAATGCAATCTCGGTTGATTTCCGGCAATCTTCGGAAATATGCCGAATGTTCCAAGTTCCGTCCTCGAAACCATAACTCGAGCTATACTTTATTCGCACGTTATAAGAGATACTTTTTATAAAAATAATTAGTCAGCGTTATAAACACACCAACTGGATTGTACGTTATATAGACTTTTTATGTTAACAGTTTCTGCAGACAAGTGTTGTATTACAATCGCATGCTTAATTTGTAAAAAAAAAAAAATCGTACATTGGCCTTATAAATACTAAAAGGTAAGCAAGTAAAAGATCGAAAATCTAGGTCACCGCCTACCCTCTCGAGGGAATCCCTGTTCTCCCTGAAATATACACTGTTTTACTGCTACAAGCCTATGTGTCATCGATTCAGAAATCATTTTTCTTATTAACTGTTGTGCACGCATTGCTCGGAAATTTATATCCGAACTCAAATCAAGCTACGATCACAACAACCGTTCAGTGTTCCTTTACGGAAGTGACGACAACACAGCTAGTAATGGCGTTAACACCCGATGCAGTCCGAAACATTATTTTGTAAATGATATCTGCGAAATTTAAATATTAATTTCGGACTGCTTCGGGTGTCAAAGGTCATGTCATATTAGGTCACATTCTCGTAATTAAACGGCGAAACGTTTATCACTATATTCTTATGTTGTACATTGGCATGCCAGCTAGCTTCGCTCTTTTGAGGCATTGCCTGTTTCATAATATAATGTCATTATGATGATTGTATTAATTTAAGCTAGCAACATTAAGAACAAATAAAAACACAAACAGTTAGGAGTAATGATAACGACGACGGTCTTCCATTTCTAAAGGATGTGAATTCTCTATTCAGCATCTTATGCTAATGCACGCGCAAGACTGGAGTCCCACTCGATTTGCACTCTTCTTCTTCTAGAACATAACTTCCGGTCACTCGAATTGTAGCTCTTCTGCTTCTGGAAGATCTGCTACCTCTTCTGTCTCGATGCTGAGAAGATTTATCTTCCAAGATGGCGGCGACCGTGGCTTAAGTGTGCGAGAGAGTTTCATTAGAGAAGGATTTATGACACATACATGTACCTGTTTGTGTCATTGTGTTTGAGAAAACTTTAAAGCTTGTTTATTTTGGGTTATATTCTCTCGGTTTACTCGATTTACATATAACGGAATGCGATCTTCTTAGAAGGCCTCTCTTCCGAGAGGAGTGCAAATCGAGTGGGGCTTAGGGGAATAGTATACATACTACACGTGATGTATCTCACCTGCATGTCATAAGACGAGATAGGAATTAGTTTCACCTTTTCTTTCTGAAAAGCGTACCTTATGTGTCATTTTGCAGACCGATAACTTTAACTGTTTATCAGTTAGTGTTTATTTTGTTTCACTAGAACACCTATGATGTAATTAAAGGATGCTTTCGCAAATTATAAATGCCCAAACGTATTTAACTAAAGCAGCGATATAGCTAACTTAAACCCAGTTATCTAAATTGATTGACACAATTCTGTTAAAATGAAATAAATATACCTTTGATAGAAAAAAATAAGGTAGATTTAATAACATGAAAAACATATTTATTTAAAGCAATCACAGATAAAAATGTGCAATATATACATGCATTTCACATATTTCGTATAAATTTTGAAGATATCGCCTTTAATGTTTTTCTTTTGAACAGGTAATTTCGAAAGTAGTTTCTGCTGTTTATGAAATATAAATGGAAAAACAAATAATTTTAGTACGGTTGTCTCAGTTATAAACGAAAGTAAAGATATAAAACTACAAAGTAAATGTCTTCAAATACTCTGATTTCATGGATTTTCTAAGTACCGCTTTAACAAAAGAATATTGCAAAAACTCGTGTAATATGCGCAGTTTGTTTTGTACTGAACTAAAGTGTTAAGTTGGGGTTGGGGGTTGCGAAAAAGGAAGAGATGCTTTTTACAAAAAAACGATCGTCAATTCTCAATGTCCACTTTCATGGAAAAAGACAGAAATTCCGGTTAGGAACTTGAAGATTAATAATCATGCGTGGAATACTAAAAAAAACCACACGTTTTTACGATATGAGGACGGACACCAACAGACAGGGTATTACGAGGACGGGCGTGAAGGAGATACCAACATTAGAATACAAAGTATAGAAGAAAGACAGGAAGGAAAATCAAATTGATAGGAAAGAAAGGCTAATACAAAAGTACTGTGACAGGGGAAATTCCTTTTTTTTTTTTATTTTAAAAGACACATTCAAAACACAAGAGAGAGAATTTTAGGAATGAAGTTTACAAAATATTTGTATTAAGGGTACTAAAAAAGAAAAGAAAAAAGAAGAAAAAAAGAAAAGAAAAAAGAAGTAAAAAAAAGAAAAAGAAAAAAGAATAACAAAGGATCAAGAGAAAAAAAATGAGAAATTAATAACTCAATAATAAAATAGAATAATTACATATACATGTAGTGTATATGAAATACTTAGCTGACTGCAATTTCGAACAATGCTTTCCATTTTCTCCATTCATTGTCAAATATTGCTTTTGCCTGATCTCTTTTACTATTAGCTGTGTATTTTTGTAATATGTAATATTCTTTCAAATAATTAATTAGAGCATTTGTGACTTAAGCCTTTATCTAAACATCTTGTCTTGTATAAATAAAACTTAATGATAATTAATATTCATTATCGAGTTTGTTATGGCAGTGTTATTGCTTATAAATAAACCAAAATGGAGTTTTCATATCGAAAGAGAATGGAATAAAAAAAATGCATCTAGAAGAAGTTCAATACTTTGTGGAAACTCTGCACCTCTCGACAGTCCCACATGATATATAGTATTGTTTCTTTGTCTTTATTGCAGAGTGTACAAAGTGGGTTGTTCACCGATCCTTCTTTAAACTGGTGGACTAAACTGTACTGAAACCATTGCAGTCTTGTAGTCTTTGTTTACCTAAAAATATTTTCAAAAATCACTACCCACTTACATCATTTTATTTTAATATGTCTTCCAATGTTTTCCCGTCTGTCTAAATACTATTAATGTTAACCCTTAGATTATATATATCTTTTGTTCCTTTTGTCTTGTTATTAAAACAATTAATATTACAGGGATTTATCGGATAAAGCATTTTATAATTTTCAAAAATCAACCCATACTACATTTGTAAGTATGCTTCAATAGCTTATATTAACACACTATGATATTGGAGAAAATGTGTATTTATTTCATAGATTTGAATGCATTCTTGAAGTGTGTAGAAAGTGCAGGTTTTATTATCTTTAACAAGATTATCTACTATTGTTACCCCTTCATTATGCCGTGTCTTGAAAATATACTTCTTTTTCCACTCGTTAAGTCATTGTTATACCATAATGGAGTTTTCCTGATATTTGTCTTCTTAATTTGTTTTACCCTGTCACATTCATCAAATCTTACCCAAGCTCGAAAGATATCATTCCAAAAACTATTTTTACATTTCCTTAGACACTCCAGAATATATTCATTCCCACGGGTAGATGACATATGTAGAGCAATAGAAGTTTTAAAAAAAAATGATTTGCCATTTGCCTGACTTCTGATATAGCCTTCTTACCCATCCTAATTTTAAAGAATCAATGAAAAGACTAGTATTTACCATCTCAAAACATACTGTATTAATATATCCCTTTTTTATTTTATCTGTGTTACTATTCCACAAACAATTTAAACGTATCAAGTTAAGGTCACCATTCAAAAAGTGATAGTCAGGATTTGGCAATGACATCAATAAATGAGTATATTGAGATAACAAGAGAGTTTTGATGAGATGAATTTTACCTATTGGAGTAAGTAATCTCCTATTCCATATCTAAATAACATTTTAAGTTTAACTATTTTTTTGTCCAAGTTTTAATTTGGAATTCCTTAAAATGGTCACCAGATCAAAGTTATATTGATACTTCAGGTGCACAGATTTAAAGTTAACATTGTTACAATTGAGAAAAGTCTTATCGAACCTCGCACACTGCATATATACTGTAATGTTTGCAAAATAAGGCTAACCAGCCTCCCGTGTCCTCTTCCAAAACGCTACAAGCCCCATCGCTGCCGTATGAAGGTTCATTTGGATTCCATAATGCATTCAATACTACATCTCCAGGCCCCCAAACCCATTCGCCTTCCACAGCCCTGTAGTTTGCAGCAAGCCATATATGTCCCATTGCTGCAAATAAGATTATTATTACCATCAGATGCATTCAACATCATCTCTGATTTTACATTAATATTGATTAGATGTATATAATATTGATATGCTCCAGGCGAACTCGTTTGAAAAAGCTTTTGAAAGTAGATACATTTATTACTCATTCGAGCATAACAACATATTCAACATATTCAATGTTTGGTTTGAATTGTAGTTTGGAAAATGTAATGATGTCCCTGACATATATATTAATGTTTGCTTATTGCATACAAATGTACATAAAACTCGCAACGAAATTAATCACTAACCAGTAACTAAAGTAATCACATTGGTCTATGTTCACAATGTACACAATTGAAAAAGTAAATTTATTGACAAAAAAATAAATAAATAAATAAATAAATAAGAAAAAAAAAATAAAATAAAAATAAACCAATGAATTAATTAATAAAAAAATTAAATAAAAATAAATCAATATAAATCCAAACCATTTGCCACTGAAGGATCATCTCTATTATACCACCAATGACTTAGCTATGTATATATACAAGGCATTTTTCCTGGAGGTATACCAGGTTCCTTTGCATGTAAAAATAATGACGTATGAAAATGTCATTTATATACTAGAAAATTATCATTGGAAAACCTAGTGCGGGATTGCTCTGTCACAAAAAAAAATATCAAAAAAATCAATTCCTTGGCACTTAGCTGGGCTATGAGCTAAAAGGAGGTGAAAACAAGTTACGTAATTATACTAGATATATCTAATCTTACCCCGTTTTCTCATTTCCGATATGAGAAAAGTGTTCTCCTCAGTGCTGTCAACTCTCAAAAGTGTGGCGTTTATTGAGTTACAAAACACCTGTGTAAGTAAGATATTAAATATGAATAATAATCTAGATAGTAAACGAAATTATTGTATGAATCATGTACAGCAACGTTTAAGACTATCTCGAAATACTCGTATGGGTGAATATAGATTAATTACCGATAACAAAAAAAAAAAATAACAAAAAAATGAAATAATGGATTTCTAGATATTATAGATTTCTAATGATTATCAATCAATTTAAAACAAAACGAAATGCAAACAGTGAAAACGTCGGCCGATGTTTAATAAATCTTTCGCAATGTTATTGATAATGATAATACAATAAGACTTTTACCATGCCCTCATCTGCCGTCATTCTACTGCTGGGAAAGAAGTAGCATTTCCCGTTAAAAGGCACCCAGACGGCTGCTGGACATACCTCTGGAACATCTAAATAGAGGAAACTGTGATAGTTTATAGACAGCAAAGCCAAATGTTTCGATAGATAGAACTTTATCTGAGATTGATCACAATAGATTTGGAATGTCTTCATTGTAAGAGTCATCATCGATATGTCCAAGGGCCTATCTTCGATTGTTTAGAGGAACAAGGACGTTTCTCCAACATGGCGTGGAAATTGTCTAATTCTTTTAAACCACACAGTAGTTTAACAGAATTAGACCATTTCAATTGATATAATGTACAAATTCTATAAGAAAATCTCACTCGTTGTTGAAATTTATTAAAATTTATAAAAAATCTTTACTTCTAAGCACTCCATGTTGGAAATACGTCCTTGTTCCTCTAAACAACCGTCTTATTACACGTTTCCTGATATAAGAGTTTTAGAGGTGATTATACCACGCTGCTGTGTCAAAGCAATGATACTACATTTCGAGTTGCTCACCTGTCTGTAGATTTGTGGAGTCCATGAGGAACTTAGGCAAATTTATTTGATACATTCATTAATTTCTATAAATTGGGGGTAGGTTTGGAACTAGTCAAGGCCTCTAAGAAAAAATCTACTTGATTTCAAGACGTAAATGATACCAAATAATCAAAATAAACAAGCAAGATTATATAAGGGCAATGATTATATACCTTGATCAAGACAAATATGGCTGCCATCTCTCCTCTCGACACAAACCTCCGTCTCTGAACAACTGTTACGTGAACAGTTAGAGCTGTCAATCTGAAATTCATTATCGCCATTAGAAGTTGTATTTTTAAATACATTTACGAGTTCATTAAATTGCTTTCTTTTTACATGAAAAGTAATTTGCAGTCCTATTTATCAAATTATCATCATTTAAAGAGAACAAACATTTTACAAAAATATGCTTTAAATTTCTCCTCTGAAACGACAATGGTAGCTCAAATTTGTGTCAAAATGTAATTTGACATTTGCTATGATATAGAAACAATTATCAAACAAAGATTTGAACAATTGAAGTGAGAGCTTTCTTAATATGTTTCAACCTTTAACCCATTTACTCCAGGACTTTTCAATGGAACTAAAAAAATCCGACATTTTGGTTCAACATGATTTACACCCTTTTTGCTTCAACATTTTTGGTAACAAACCCATATAAAGGAAACAGAGAATACAGCATTTTCAATTTTAATAACAAAAATGACTGGAGGATCTAAATGACACATTATAAATATATGTATTCTGAATTTTCATTATCGCGATATCAGATCAGCTGAAATATTTCAGAAATATATTGACAGTGGTCACTGCATACTGTTTTATTGTGACAATTAACATCGGTCGGTAATACTATGTGAGGTCAGGAAAACAATTAGCACCAAGCACATGTCTGTCCCACCGTTTAGAACTTTAAGCAAAACCTAGGAAATACCCGATTACTTTAACTAGCTTTTGCAGTCGTGAGCTTTATTTTCTTCTTCTTTATTTAAGATACCAAAATATGCGATATTACCTTATTTTCTTGTGATAAAAACAAAGTTTTCCTGATGAAATCAAGACAATTGATTATGATATGAGAAAAATTTGGATAATCTATTTTTGTACGTTATGAATGATAAAATTGTGTATTTTGAGCATTTTTTTTCTTGATTTCAATTGCATATATAACGCATTACTATTTTTTGTGTAAAAATCATGAAAATTGCGATATGTCCTGTGAAGGGTATAGGACCGTATATTATTGACAAAATACATTATATTTTGGGAGGATTTCTGTAAAATGGTGGGATATAAATCAGATTTAGAGTATCAAGTAGGACTGTTGTGAATTAGTTATTTCTCGCTATCTTTTAAGTAATGTGAGGTACAAAATCGAATCCACGCTTGGACGATTACGCCGGCTAAAACGTGACGTCAAAAATTCAAAATAATCGAAATAAAAGTTAGCATTTTTTTTTTAATTCATAAAATGCAGAAGAAACGTTTGTTAAATGAAAATTTACAAAAACAAAAAAAAAATAAAATAAAAAAAAACCCAACAAAAACAAAACAAAAACCAACAAATAAAAGGCAAACAAACTCCTGCTTGATAGCTTAACAAACAAGATATGACAATTTCCCTAATACCAAAGTGTTATTGGCGCAGATTGGCATAGTTGGAAGATAAGGGGTTGACAACTTGATTTGTGCCAGTGATAAAATCGAATATTACGGTTGCGTCGAAAATTGTTTGTGGTCCTTCCCTTCTAACCAAACTTCTTAGTGTATATCGAATGTTTCGTTTATCAATAGGTATTTTTCAATTACAATAAAACAAGACATTTTTCGAATCTAATGGAAAACAACTAAGAAAAATATTGTATGGTCCTTATTGATGACCGATTAACTTTTTAGGCTAACGATATACATCGATCAGCTTAGTTTTAAAATAACTATATCCTTTTATTCCAATGTTAGATAACTAGTTTTATATGGTTAATATTGAATCCAAACTGCATGCATTGATATTTTAGTCACAGAAAATGTCATTGTTTTTTTTTTCAATTTTAATAACAGGAAAAAATCGATATCAATATTATTTCTAAATAAAAAAAATCAAGCTAACCATTCTTCGACATATTTACATCCCTTTATCAACTTTTATTTGTTATTGACTGGCAAATCAAACATTTATAGGACTCTGACGATAAAACCAACGTTTGCACGTAAACAGTTTGATTTTTACATTTTATTCTATTGCAGAAAACATAATTCATTTTTGTATTCATTTAAACACATTTTTATTGGTTTTGTATATATCACATGCCTATTTCTGACAGGTGAGAAATCCCAGATGAGAGAAAGTAAAACCTAAAATTGAAATTGTAAATAAACTGATGGTCGCTTTCATTTTGGTGCCAGCATGTATTTATTAATATTGCAAACGGAAAGCAATATGTGTGTACGTATCAATGCCCGTTTGAATTCAAAATCCGGGAAGTATCAACCTAATATTGCTACTGAAAGTCATAATATGTATACACAAAGGGATGTACACAGGACTGTTTTTGTTCGTTTATGGCAAGTATTCGGTGCATATTAAATCATTTAAAATCAATTATGATATCAAATGTTTGTTTTCATTTATTGTTTTGTCACATCATGCCATCGGACATGTAAACGGTAGACAATCGATCAATTCTGATAATCTATATAATCACATACCACCGCGCTCTAGATGGGGCCGCGGTTACTAAGTGGGTTTGAGCGTTCAACGTAACCTAAGTTGAAGATACGAGGTGCGTGGTTTGATTATCCATATAGGTGGCGGCTTTTGTTTCCTGAAGATTGGAACGGACCGTTGTGTGCTGACTTTGTTGTGTCCTTCGGCAAAACACGTGACCCTAAATGCTCTGGATGGCTTCCCGTATGTTGTTAAGTGAGGTAGCCATCAACTGCAACAAGGAAGCACCGCCCCAAAATGCCCTGACGACACATGAGAATAAGCGAACAAGCATCCCGTACTTTAAAACACGATTAAGCCAAACCATCGAAGATCGGTACTGCCCGAATATTATTATTTTAATGATTTTTTTTTTCAAATTTATAACAATGTCAATATATCGTACGTTACTCTCATTTCCATTCATCCATTGAATATTTATTTATAATAAACTGTGTTGTGGGGAAGGGGGTACATGTTGTTATTCAGAAGATTTGCAAGTTACATGCTCATAGTTTGGCAAAGAAAAAGGTGTAATAGAGTTTTGCCTTCTTAAATGGAAAGCAATTATTCGGTACCAGACAATTAGTTTCTTCTGAATCCGCATTACGTTGTTCACACAAGTTCGGAAAAAATATATAAGTATTCCTTAAACTAAAAAATGCAACTATTTCCCCCCAAGTCCGACCGTTCAACAGGTTATAAATATGAATTTACAATATAAAACTATTAAGTAACGCATACTTGAATTTAATTATATTATCCGAAACTCTAGAAAAATACCCTATACAAATTTTACTTTGCATACAAGCTCAACTCATTCAAATCCACCGCCATCCCCGCTTTTATAGTTCTTTGCGCGTGCCACAATAGTAACGCCAAACAACAAAACATTCTATAAGTACAATATTACAATTTGATTGATATTTCTTCCTTATGAACAATATTATAGCAATACATGTGAACTCAATTATCAACGTGCAATACTATCTATAGCAAGCACAATAAACTGGAAATTACGTCATGTACACAACTACATATTAATTGACTAATTCAACACTCTCTTGAAGTTCAGAAAGGTATTGTTGGTATTACAATAACACAACATTATTCTATTAATGAAATCTAGGATTTTAACTATCAATGTACAGAATTATTCGTGATCTATGTAAACCTACGCGATTTAAATGCTAGTTAAAGTGATAATAAAAATTTATATCAAACTGTTAGGAAATTCTAGTCTCACGACACAGGGTTTAAGCCATATTTATGAGATTTTCCCATTTTTTCCATTCGGAATGACATTTCACTAATATAATTAAATTTTATTAATAACAATACATTTCTGAGTAACCTATGTATTTTCATTCTTACGTGCAGTTACTTACAACGATGTTTGTAAAGATCTTGATCTATAATGGTATTATCTACCCTACTACTGATGTCATTTGGTTAAATAAACAGAAACAAATTTCCCTTGTGAAAAAGCAATGGGGTGAACAATGCATCAAGGAGGAACTCAGAAATTTACATACATTCTTGAAATTTCTCACATTCCATAGTGTGCGAATAATAGTCATCTATATCAGTTTTAAATTGAAAAAAAAGGATCACAATCGGTTAGAGCTGTTTTAGATAGATAAGTGTTTGTTGTTAAATGTGTTGATTTATTCTGAATTGAAGCCATTGTAATTTTGAATTTCTAGTTACTGTTAATGGAATCATATACATATACATGTATATCGATTTCTATGTGTCACCATCAAATTCAAACAATTAATTTCATATGTTTTTTCCAAGCGAATATGGTTCCTCTCTGATGCATCATGAATATGTCTAAATCATCATTGGACATATAGTTATTTTGATAGTGTTAATAATACCTTGTTATATAGGAATGTTAGTTTTCACATCAAATTTTTGCGTAAATTTTACAAAACTTTAAAAAATTCCAGAAGCATTATATTTTAATTTGTCATTTATAAGTAAAACACCTTTTAAAAATAAATTCTGGTTACCTACTTGAAAATAACTACATTATTGTATTATACACTGTATTGTTTACTTATATTACATATTTTCCCTTACAAGAAAAATCTAAACGTGGCTGTTTAAGAGGATAATTTCTTCTCCATGAATATATCTAACAATTTGGATGTTGTTCTCTAAAACTATCTACTAGACTAAATTGTTCTAGTAGTTCAATGACTTTATCTCACGCTTCATGATTATTTATCTGTTTGTAACTCCTATAATTATCAGGGTGGAGATTCAACACTAAACTAAAATCTCCACAAATAATAAAAAAATCATTATTATATTCATTTATGACATCTATTACTAGGTGAATCTAAGTTTGGACCATGTGCTACAGTAAAATAAGTAGACAGTAAATATTGCTCTACTGGCTCCTTACGTCTTTTCGCTTATCTTTGTCCTTCAAACCATGACAACTTGTCGATAATATGCTAATGGTTTCTATAACTAATATAGTTTAGACTTGAAAAGTAAAACCCACCCCTTGAACTTTTAACACTGCTACTGTGAAACGAAAATTGATCGAGGAAGATGATAGAAAGGATGAAAAGGAAGACAGAAAATGAGAAAAAGAAATAAGATATTACTTGTAAGGTGAAAAGAGTGAAAACAGTTGAATATCACGCACGTTTTCATTATTCCTTATCTTTACCGGAAAAACCCAGTAAAACAAAAATCACTGCCCGATCTGGTAAATTGTCTTTCCTCTCCTATGTTTACATGGTAATAACAGTACTAAGATGGTAAACATTAGAAAAAATAACAAACAAAAAAATAAACAAACAAACAAAATAGAACAAAAAACATTAAAAAAATTAAAAACGAACAAAAAAACAACAAAAACACAAATCTATCAGAAACACGTCTAAAAAAAAAACAACCAAAAAACAAAAACAACCCAAACAAAAACCAAAAACAAATTATTCAAAATACCCCCCAAATTCCACTCCAATACTCTACGTTCCAATCAATTTAACTCTAATACTCTATGTTCCGGTCAAATTCCACTCTAATACTCTATGTTCCAGTCAAATTCCACACCAATACTCTACGTTCAAATCAAATTCCACTCCAATACTCTACGTTCCAGTCAAAGATCCCAGTCTTAATCAGATTGAAGGAATCCCGAAATGAAAAACAGGGACATATACGTCCTTGTGCACAATAAGAATATCCAATGACATTCCCTGATTTGTTTCATGTAGTTCTTATCACCACGGACTCTCAGTCGTCGTTATATTGCCAGCTCGCTATAATACTGCATTCCATCACAAATACACTATACTGATTGTAATTTCCCATGAATCTATTTATTACAAGTGTATGAAAACGTCAACCAGCTGTGATATGTTTTACATTTTCAGCACACTGGAGAAAGCTTTACATTATTATTGAAATG
Organism: Pecten maximus; assembly: GCF_902652985.1. Taxonomy (NCBI): domain Eukaryota; kingdom Metazoa; phylum Mollusca; class Bivalvia; order Pectinida; family Pectinidae; genus Pecten; species Pecten maximus. The sequence continues at coordinate 42,347,621 of NC_047024.1, forward strand.
GCAATTCCTCTTCAAGCAAGGTTTGTATCCGATGCATTATTCGGCCAGGCCGGAATCTGAAATGCAGCCGCATTTGAATTTCATTCAAATTTGGCATAGACATGTTATTTGCTGAAAGAGGTGATCATGCATTTGCTGATAAGGGTAAAAAATAGCGTATATTTTTGAATTTGGCCAAGGATCAGCTAATTTCAGCAAACACTCTGCATAAGCAAGCTATCGAAGAGAGTTTTCACAACCTATAAACACGCTTTCAAGTTTTCATTGAGTGGAATGTGCTAATTAAAAACAAATAAACGGGAAAACATCTACAGCAGCTCTGAATGAAAGTATCAGAATATCATCAGAACTGTTCCTACTGGCCTCTTTCGTCCCAACTAGAGCTCTTTATACTTTGAAATATAAGGAGCATTTTTTCCTACGGTGGGTTAATCTTTACGGGGCGAATAACAGAAAATATCGAGAAGGTTCATTTTCCTACAGAAACCCTGGTAAAATTTCTACTGTGAATCAATGACCTCGAGTAAATTTTGCAACGAAGAAAAAATGACCTTGGGTAGTATTTCTTCCCCGAGTCACTTTTTCTAGTTACACCAACCAGTAGCGTATTTAATAGTTAATGAAATATATGCTTAAGATTTTGTGTACGAAAGCGCCTCTAGCGTTGGAAATCATTCTGTTGGTAAAACCCGCTCAATAGTGAAATGGTTTGTTGAAAATGAATTCGTTGGTTTCTAAGAACACTCTCGAGAATTTTTCCTTGCATACTACAAAATGAAGCCAGATATTTCTTGATCAATATATTCAAATCCTCTTCATATCATAGTCATTTATGAACTTCTTAAATGTTAACTACGACCCTTACCATCTTAGATCAGGCAATGACATATTGATGGGATAAAAAATCTATAAGTTTATGTAGACTTGTTTAAATCTTAGACTCTGGTGTCATCTCTGAATTATTTATGAGGACTGACCAATGGTATAAAAAACAGTACAAGACTAACTCTGGCATTCTAGCATTGGTCAGTCGCGCGAGCCTCCATATTTGAAATCGTCAAACCGACATCTTGCAGGTCAAAACCTGTGTTCAATACATGTACATATATTTCCTCTAAAAAAATTGATAAAAAGAAAGAAAAAAAAGAAAAAAGAAAGAAAAAAGACTCACCTGTACAGATTGCGCATCCAAAAGTGACGTCATGTTGCTTGCTTTGCTTGCTTCCGTGTTTGTCATCATGAGGTCACATGTTAGCTGCTCCCGATTGTGGTGAATTTTCTCACACAATTTGTATCTCTTGCATACCTTCATGCACTGTAAGACCCCAATGGTATCCAAGTGCATAAAGGATTTGTAGTTTCTGTTGGATTCCATGTCAACGTGGGCATTGCTGGCACACATATCATGTCCATCAACAAGTGAAAAGGATTTCAAGACAAAAATAAGTGTCAGTATAGGACGATAAAACACAGCATTGAACATAATCATCTTAAAAGTACGTCCTTAATAATTGTAGAATGTCATCCCTTTCTTCTATATATGCTCCTTACATATGAAATTTCCAGCTAGTTATGTTTAGTAACAGACGTCGTCCTGTTTTCTGTGAATAAATTCTGTCCGCGTTTATAAGGGACGATTAAAATGACAAATGGATGATCCAAATTTGCTATGCGACGTATCCCCTCGATATAAGAGGCCTATTCATTTAATTTCAATGTAGGATCGTGTCCATACTGTTGTGATCATCCCCATCACATGTTTGTGTACACCGATCGCTGTCAACAGCATACATTCCCGGTAAAATCACATGTACCCGCCTCCTCTGTCTATACACCCATCGCTGTCATCAGCATACATTCCCGGTAAAATCACATGTATCCGCCTCCTCTGTCAATACACCCATCGCTGTCAACAGCATACATTCCCGGTAAAATCACATGTATCCGCCTCCTCTGTCAAAACACCCATCGCTGTCATCAGCATACATTCCCGGTAACATCACATGTATCCGCCTCCTCTGTCAATTCACCAATTATATGGTCGCGATTAGAAATACATCGCTGCAGTGAAACAAAACAATTTCAAACAAATTTTGATTGTCAGCAAACCGTTCAAATTATGTGTCGATAGGATTGGTCTCAATCGACAGACATCGATATTTTTTTCTTTGATTTGGCATCTGGTTAAATCTCAACGCTGATTGGCTAGTTAATTTCAAATAACAAATCTACACTGAGATATGTTTCACGGGCCGCGGTGGCCGAGTGGTTAACTGTTGTCCCGACACTTCATCACTAGCCCTCCACCTCTGGGTTGCGAGTTCGAAACCTACGTGGGGCAGTTGCCAGGTACTGACCGTTGGCCGGTTGTTTTTCTCCGGGTACTCCGGCTTTCCTCCACCTCCAAAAACCTGGCACGTCCTAAAATGACCCTTACTGTTAATAGGACGTTAAACAAAAACAAACAAAACAATCATTGTCTTAAGGTACATGTCCACACTTCTGACATAAAAACTCCGTTCAGGTTTATTTTACCTGTAAACCCAGGGCTTCTAACAAACCGACTACGGTAATAACACGTGGCAGTATATACCCAGGGCTATTGAGCCAACACTCTCGTTGAATCCTATTGTTCCACCGTCATGCTTGACCGCAGACACCTTACTGGCTTCCAAACAGGTTTTGCTGGTGAGGTACTGCATTCGGTATTTAACGAAACTGAAACATCTTGTTACGCAAGATTCCATTGAAAATCAGGCGCGTAGCCAGGCGTACGCTCGTACGCCCGGGCGTCCACCTCATTTTTTTCGAAATAGTCTTTTTACGCCCCGGATCAAGCGTGTATCCCGTTTATTTATTTTTTTTCCGGGTTGTTGAAATCCCTGCCAGGTATTCCGATTCAGCAATTATATACTTATGTCGTTCAGCATCATGCGCAGGGTAAAAACCTATCTGAGGTCTACCATGCGATGTGACCGGATGTCGTCGCTTGCATTGTTGCATGGATATCGAGATTTTGATGTAGACCTTGACTTGGTAGTGTCCAGGTTTGCTGAAACCCCCTCCCGTGCCCACCCCCTCCTCGCGCTGCGCGCTTCGAGTGCACGTTGGCGTACACTTCCAAACAGCCCTAGCTACGCGCCTGAAAATGAATACTGTACCCGCAATGGACACCAGGTTACCTTGCACTTTTACAATCCAAGGACATACTATTTGTGTATTTCACCTATACATTGCCAAATATTAGCAAATCCAATGGCAACATTTATTTTCTTTCAAAAAAAATCCAGAGCCGTTTCTGGAACTAGCATCATTATAAAAATAAAACAAGTTGTTTATCAATTTGTCTGAAAGGTACTTCTATCAATAATTTACGTGAGTATTGATTATAAATATTAAAAATCTCATTGACACGTGTACCACAGGTAAAACCATAGCTATAATCTCGCAAACACCATGGTGTTGTACTAACTATTTCAATAGCAAATCATAATTACTGGAGGTGCCTGGTCATGACCTTAAACATAGTTTGACACGAAATTGCGATCAGTGTTTATGTTGGGTTGGAGCGAGCAAAAGAATAATCTACAGATATAAACTGGTATCGTCAGTTTGATTTCTTTTTTGAGTTTCATCGTTACGAAGCTGAAGTGCTGACATGACATCACATATCTGTTAAGCTACCTACCACAGGTGTAACGTTTACGGGGTGTCGTACCCGGTTAATTCCGGGATAAGGCGTGTTTACAAATAACTAAATAGAGCACGAGCTGCTTTCCTAGCAGCTGACAACACTCTCTCAATTTACAATACTTAATTAGTAATATATACAATGATTGAATGATTCGTTTATATACAATGCATGCGTCTAGTCTGACGCATGAGCCCTAACAACATATATAGAGAATATGTTTTATTGCTTGTGCGTTATTTTCCGCACAGTAGTGTGTACCCTAATAGTAACTACGCACGGGCAGGTCGTCCTAATTGCCCCGGAGACAACTGTGTCACTGCGCACCGCGTCCTGTGTACGCTGGTGTTAACCAGCCGAGACCCATACGGCTGCTGCGCAGTATACACACACGTATATAGCCTACTACACGTACGTCTTGTGTACGCTCATGCGCCACTCGCCAAACCCTGCACAGGTCGAAAAGAACGACGCACGAGCCAAGACTGATACTAGCAAGTATCACTCCAAGCCTCCGCTGTTAGTAGTACCAACCGGTCGTATGGAACACGTCTTCAGGACTGGGCTCTGAATGAGAATTTTCTCGGCCTTTTATACCCTGTCAGAACAGGAAGTCTCGCTGTAAACGAGAAGCCTCGTTCTAATTAATCGCCATGGTGGTTCCCATAGCGTTTGTAACAATAGGGTACAGAAATCACAGTAAATCAAGCTCCGAATTGACATTGACAAACACGGAAGTATTTACAGTTACAACAATAAAGGTAAGGCTGTCTGAGCCTTCAACATGTATAACTTTGATTCGCTACTCTGGCATTGCGTGTTTACGCCAGATAGTAATATGTCAGGGACCATGGTGGCCGATAGCTTAAGGTGTCTCATTTCATTTCGAGTTCGAAACCCACGTGGGGCAGTTACATGGTACTGACCGTAGGTCGGTGGTTTTTCTCCGGGTACTCCGGCTTTCATCCACCTCCAAAACCTGACACATTCTTTAGTTTAAACTTTATTTTATTATTATCAATTGAAATTGTACTTACACAATGTATACAACATGAAGGATTCAAAAACAAGTACTTGCTACTTATGTAAATCCGTCTCCTTGTGTTTATAGATAGCTAATGAAACAGTGCTGACAATTTTATATGTTAAAGGGGAAAAAAGAGAAAGGTTGAAAGGGTTTCGAAATGGATGATGCTGAGGACATTAAAAAAAAAGATTTCATTTCAGGAACAAACGCTGATTACATGATAACATACAATGTATGACTATACATCAGGACTGTACCTGTTGTGGATAGTAGTACTTATACAAACTATACTGCAGATAGAATTCTAAATAAATATCACAGATTTGGTTTGGTTTGTTTTTGTTTAACGTCCTATTAACAGCAAGGGTCATTTAAGGACGTGCCAGGTTTGGAGGTGGAGGAAAGCTGGCGTACCCGGAGAAAAACCACCGGCCTACGGCCAGTACCTGGCAACTGCCCCATGTAAATTTCGAACTCGCAACCCAAAGGTAGTAATAAAGTGGCGGGACACCTTAACCACTCGGCCACCGCGGCCCCTGATATTATAGATCATAGAATAGGGTAGTTAGATTTCAAAAGCGCTCAGATTGACTTATAAAGTTTTGGACACAACCAAAAACAGTTCCATTGTACTGTACTGACATGTCTAGATTAATATATAGTAAGGTATTAATATTATAATTAGGAGGAAGGTTTCTAAAACACTAAATTCTTGGCTGCTGGTAGTCAGGACAATGGAGGAAATGCTCGGTAGTTTCAGCAGCTGAGTACAAGAACACACAGGACTATCGACTAAGTTACCTGAGTACAAGTGACTATTTAAGGAGCTGTAATTCATCCTAAGTCGTGCATGATGGATCTGTCCGTGTCTACTTCTGCAGTAATAGTAGTGTGAGGGAACAATATTAGCATCGGTATTTAGGAATTTTTTAAGGTTAGTAATTGAGGAATTGTATTTTATGTCATCTGAACATGCGTTCCATAAATCAACTGAAGAGGGCAAGCAAGAATCTTTATAGAGATTAGTTCGACAGTTTTTCTGGCAAAAATTATGGGAATGTATATTAGTGTGGCGAGTAGGTAGCGCTTTGGTTAGGTAAGAAGAGCACTGGCTATGGACGATCTTATGGAATTGAACAGTTTGATGTTTTTTCCTTCGTACAAATAGGGGGTCCCAGCCAGTTTCTACATATAGTCTATCGTGACGTGTGAGTTTGGTAGCATCTGTCACGATTCTAGCTGCTTCGAGTTGTATATTTTCAAGCATCTAACATTGGAATAAAATTATGTTTTCCCATACAATATCGCCATTCTCCAACAAAGTTCTGATAAAAGTAAAATCTATTGTTTGAAGACATTTCCTCAATTTAAGATTGCTAAGCAGACTAAGTATTTTTAAAGGCTTTACTGATAATGTTTTGTATATGGTCAATCCAACTTCCATTAGCTGAGATAGTGATACCGAGGTGTTTGTGACACGTGACTTCTGTTAATGAAATGTTGTTCATACATAAAGATGGGTGAATCGGTTTTTCAAGTTTCTTGCTTACTGTCATTATTACAGTTTTGTTAGGGTTAAAATTCACCAGCCATGTTTTAGACCACTCTTGAATTTTTGTTACATTATCATTCAAAAGGTTGGCCGTCACATTCGGCGATTCCATTGTAATATGTCGTTGCTGACAGGCTGTGAGAGGAAATATATTTTAATAACGAGGACGAGCGTCTTGATACGTTGTCGCCATTTTATTCAACTAATTATAAAACATACCTCGGACCAACGTATCCGGAATCAAGTACAAACTAATAAAACAAAATTAGAAATAAACGACAATATCCGGAATGGAGTTATTTCCCCTTAGACCATAATACTAAAGATATCTCACAGACCAGTAACACCATATATATAACACCATTTCGACATATAGAGATGTATCGTCAGCGAATAGTTTTATTGTGCAATTTATGTCTTGTACGATGTCGTTTATGAATATTAAAGAAAGTAATGGACTAAAGATTGATCCCTGGGGAACCCCTGCAGTAATGTTTACTAAGTAGGATTGCCTGTCATTTATAACAACACATTGACAGCGATTGCATAAGTAGTCTGTGAATCAAGCAAACAAAATCATGTGATACCGAACGAACTTATTTCAGAAAGAAGACCTCGATGCAAAACACGCTCAAACGCCTTGCTCCAATATTAGTGCTATCAATAGTGGACTGCAAGGAGAAAAATGTGTTAAAAGCATTGGCTTTATCGAGATCGTCATATAAAATGTCGTAGTTGTCAGATATAGAGGGATTGACACTTTTTTCTGTTAGAGTTAGACTGGAAGCTATTAATAATTTCCCACCATTCCTTAGCATTAGTATTATTACCAAAGTTAAGTTTATCACGAAGCTTGTTAAAATAATATCGTCCGCACGTTAAGCACGACCTTTAAATGACCTTGGCTGTTAATAGGACGTTAAACCATATAAACCAAACTCTATGTCAGACTGGCTAAAATTTGGCCATTTCGTCCAAGTTTCGTGGAGTCAGGCGACAGTCCTAAGGTATGATATATATCGAATCATATACTAAATCAACGAAAACATATCATTTTGCCGATTGAGGACATGACATAACTTGAACACACAAAAGCTGATGTTTTGAACAACATACCATATACAGTTGACCTTAACTTTCTTTATATAAAATTATGATTAATGTGTACCACTGATGGTAGAACGGCCAAAATTTACATCCTCCCTTCATGAAGAGCAAAACAACATATCGTTTCAATTTGTAATTCTGGGTCTCATACGAGGAAGAGTCAACACGGCGTATACGCTGTAAGAAGACTTCGTAACTGTTCCGATATGTGACGTCATATCCGGTCATGTCATAAATATCGTAACACATATGTGAAATATTGAGAGTGTTTGATTGGTTAATATCATGGGAATACTTTCCTACATGCCACACAAACTAACTTTTTTACTACGAATCATATTGAATCAGGATCATTATTGGTGATGCTGTTCTCTATGGACAAGAAAGGTTCAGGTTTCATCAACGAATTTATTTTTCTATTCCTTGTGGATTTGAAAAATGAGCGCAAAAGTCTTGAATTATACTCGCTGGATTGCTCTGTAATAAGATAACCACTTGTAAAGTTTATCATTCTGATCTTCTCGATATTGTGATACAGAAAATGTAAAACTATCGACAGCGCCAGCCAAGGTTATACCCATGAGAATAAAGTGTTTTGTCAATGAAACCATTGATGGTAAAGGTACTGTACTACAAACCGTGTCATTTTAGATGTTAAAATCGATTTAACAGCGTATTAACTACCTATCCATGGGGCGTAACATCTATACATGATATTTGTACGGCAGTTTCCCTAACACAAAACGTTAAATATCCATGATAATTCGTCACAACACCATACGTACATAGTTATACAAAAACTTCTAAGCTTCAATTTTGAGGTCTTCGTGTGAACACAGGTGTTTGAAGTTTGCACATTGTACAGGTAAATTTTGTTTGAGTAACAAAAACAAAAAACAAAAACAAAAACAAAACACAAAAAAAGAAGAAAAAAAAAAGAAAACATAAAAGCAAATACAATAACAAAGAAAAAAAGGCTAAGAAAAAACAAAAATAAATAAACAGAATAAAATAAATAAATGAAAATAAAATACATAATATATATATATATATATATATAAGGGTCAAAGAAGTAATATGAACAGTATAATCCAGATAACACTGGATCCTCACATAAATGTATGGAGGATACGAATTACTTGTAATGATTATATGGGGCAAAGAAGTAATTCAAACAGTGTGAACAATAAGGTTTGTTAAATTTTCGAGGCAATCCGCCCCTTTATCAAAACACAAAAAATCACAAATACAATCACATAATATATATAAGAAGTACTGGAAATACAATAAAATACAATAAGAATGTTTTAGTAACTGGAGAAACCACAATTAACCCTTCGGCAAACGTGGGCCGAAGGCGGATACTAGCGTGACTGCATCATGTTCAAACACTAGAGTTGGTCCGAATCGTCTGTTTCCCGTAGCGTCCTGTAGGGACACTTCGGCATTCGTATTTCTGATATTTTCAGTCTTGATAAATATTTGTAGCAGTTTTTTCACACCACTCTCTATAATTCTTATGATCTAACACATATTTTTCTAAAGTGTTTCAGACTTTGTACACGATATTTAATCAATCACTGTAGAGACGATAATGCAACATTTTTTATATAAATGCAATGTCGTCCACTAGCAGTGTTTAGGGACGAATCGTCTTTGAACTCTTCGGAATACTTTCACGTGCGGGGGAATTCAAAATATCTCTGCCGTTGGTCGCATAGCGTTCTAGTGTTTGAACATGATGCAGTCACGCTAGTATCCGCCTTCGGCCCACGTTTGCCGAAGGGTTCATTGTGGTTTCTCCAGTTACTAAAACATTCTTATTGTATTTTATTGTATTTCCAGTACTTCTTATATATATTATGTGATTGTATTTGTGATTTTTTGTGTTTTGATAAAGGGGCGGATTGCCTCGAAAATTTAACAAACCTTATTATTTACACTGTTTGAATTACTTCTTTGCCCCATATATATATATATATATATATATAATCCTCATTCTTCGCTCATGAATACACAAAACTCTGGTATATCTTATAAACTATGCATATAAAGCGTACCTTGGAAATATCTCATCTTCTGTAACGTCATTGTAAATTAGCGATCTTTTGCTCTAAAAGCGGAGATTCTCTCACTAGGGTAAATCCCTTTAGCCTGAGGTTATAAAATGACTTACCTATGCTCTCTTCTTTTACACATATAAAATGAACTGCGAGATAAGGTTTTGTTTGGTATTGTTTTACGTCATGTCAACAGATAATATCATTAAGGGATGATGTCCACGAACGCTGAAACCACTTACAGAGATTTATAGTTTGATCTCACTGAAATGTCTCGCTCTGATACAGTAGCGTACACTACAAAGTCACTTTATGAAGACAACAGATAAACCACCTCTGATAGCAAGTGTCAAAGTTTAACGGCAGGCGGAAAGTAGCAAGTACTAATTTTGAAAGTGTTGAATTTGTTTAGGTCAGGGGTCAAGGCCAGAGGTTTATCTGTCAGTTAAGTATGAATATTTCGATATGTACAAATTACAGTTCATGGGAGATAACTCGTAAAATTGTATATACGTTCTCGTCTACATTAGTACAAAAGATACAAAAGATAAGCATATTTCAAAAAAATCAAGTTAGACTATGCAGAGCCAAATGAATCCGGTTGCGTCATACGGCATAGGTTCTGTTACTGATACCAAGGTCCAAAAGTGTTGATGAACGGAGAACAAAAAGCAAAACTTTAAATAGATTTAATATCATGCCAAAATCTAGATGGAAAGGTGCAAAAGTTTTTTTTGTAATTCATTTTCAATGAGTTTCACGGTTTCCGTACTGTATAGAACACGTGTATAGGCCTATACATGTATTGAACCGCGTCAATTTTCGAAAGAATCGAAATGTGGCAAGCAGGTTACGATTAATTTCGGGGAATGAAAAATACACCTTCAGTGTCAACAATGCGAAATGTATTGATATTGAGAGTTTAATTTTAATTTGACATGTAATGATTACATGATCGATCGCGGCTTTTTAAACATTAAACAAGACTGAGATGATGTTATTCAACTGTCAGCGATTAAAATTATCTGTTTGCCAACCCTTTCGCATTTGGTGATAAAAAATGATAATATAAAAATAACAATTTTGGTTGCAGTTTGAATAGATCGTTTTAATTACAAAAATGAAAATTATAAATTACAAGAAATAACAAGTTGTCTGGTACAAATAATGAAAACAATGCCATCATTCAACAACACACGTCATGATTCTACGTAGTCATGATGTTAAGAGGATTCGTAAAAATAATCTCTACTCGCTTCTAGGCTTCACCGGAAATTGTAGGTAGTGATCAGAATATTTCAAACCCAATGTATGTTTATGACCAAAATTAGATATTTTTATTTTACATTTTTGAACATTTTAAGAAAAAAAAAGTAAAAAAACGAATCACATTGATTATTGAACAGCCAGCAAAAATTCAAATTAAATGTCACTATATCAATAAGGTTTTAATAATTCGATTTATTTTATTTAAATTTTGAAATAAACTTCAATGTAGCATTCCAACAATGCTAAGTAAAGGTAAAGTCGAGAGCGTTCCGAGAAATACCTTAACTTTCGGATACCTCGTGTAATTAACAAAAGGAAAATCTTATTTTCTTCGAAAAGAGACAGATATTCAACGTACATGTTATGAGATTTAACCCATACAGATTTAAAGAACAAAATAATTTCCAAAAGGATAAAGTAATTCATGACGTAATTCATTTGTTTTCAATAGTGTTAGAAATTCTCAGAGATAATTCCATCAATACTTATATCGAAACTTATTTTAGAATAGAGTAATATCTCATAGGATTCGAACCGGGATTTACACGGACTTTTTCTCATAATTAGTTTGTGGTGATGCTTACACGGATCTAAAAGGAAATGTCAAACGGGAATACAACTGTATTTTCATTTCAATTAATTTATTGATTAAACCGAATTTTAATAACAACAATATCCTGTCCTTAAATAAAAGCTAGGTATCCCGAGTAGCATAATATATCACGAAGTCAGCACAACTTGAAGTTACACTAGGGACGTATATCTCTATACATGTACGTCTGGTTATATATTATGCTATTAATTTTAAATCTCCAGAGATAACCGGAAGTTGTCAAGAACGAATGCACGTGCCACGAAAGGTTGTTTTCACGTGCAGTGAAGAAGATCTCGTACAAATTTCTTGTCTCCATATACATTTTTGAAACGAGATTATATTATAGAAACCAACACGGACTAAAACAGATTACACATATGACATTTATATGTTGATACAACATAAAATATTCTTAAGTCAGTTACATAATATTAAGCATGGACTTATTTGGATTAATGGTATATGAATTATCAGAGAAGTAAGGTCATCGCTAATTGGATTGTCTCCCTTTCTACGTTCAAAAATAATAACAGCGATGGCGGCGAGTGGCATCAATGTATCTGTCATTGCAAACAAATACGTAGTGATTAATTGTGTACATTGAAGATGTACGTATTTGAGGCGTGTCATCAAATGCTGTGTTGCTGTAAATGTGTAAGCATTTGTTGTGTATCTTTGAAATATGTCCTAAATTGCTGTTGACCTCTAATATGCGTCATCATTCGTTTTAATGTACAGTATATTTGAAAAGTGTTTTTAACTGTTGTATACAAGTATCTCCTAAAATGCGAAAATATGATTATTCTTCAAACAGCATCATTAAAAAAGTCACTAACCAAACTGAAGATTAGACGGTTTAAGCAAATTTCATAAATTTGCTGTAAACTAAAATCTAAATTTCATGACATCAGTAATTTTTCAACCTTAAACATCTTACATTCTCATGCCTCCTAAGACAAGAAATATATGTTGGACGTATAACTATTTATTTATGATAGACACATTAGGTCTTCCATACTACATGTAGATCTATGGTTGTCCTCGGTCATCCTAGTCAGAGGAGATACCAATCTACTTCAAAATTCTTAGAAAAAAAAATATACAAAGAAGATACAATTGCAAAAGCAGTCAGAACCTTTCAAGGAAAAATAAAAACAAAGATAAATAAAAAACAAAAAAAAAACAATAAATGATGTATTTTTATATAAGTTATAATAACAAGTTAACATAATTAAAACACTTGCATTTACCGATTTTGGATAAAAATGTAGATCATTGAATTTTGCTCACCAGGAATTTGCTTTTATTCGAAAGGAAAATGCGTTTTATAAGATTATTATCTCCATTTATGCTCTCGTTTTGTTTCTTAATGACGGAACATAAATATCAAGGTGCCGTATATCCTTATGTCAAAAACTTTACATCTTATTTCTCAAAACAATATTTCTCTGCAAAAGAATGTCTATATTATATACATGTAACTATAGATTTATTTTCTTCCTGATCAATGAGCAATCGGCTATAATAATAAAGCAAAACCATAATAATTTAATATAAAATGAGTATTTGTCATCCGAAAGGACGTATCACAGATAGACAGAAGAACACAGTGAGAAAAAATTAACAATAATTCATATAACAATACAATCTAAAGAATCCAGTCATCGCACGGAAATCCGACCACCATACAGCCATCGTCAGAAACCGGTCACTTTACAGTGAAACCTCTATAAGCCGATGACTTTACAGTGGGACCTCTATAAGCCGAAACCTCTGTTAGCCGAACATATTTCAGCAGAACCTGTCTAAACTGGTCTCTTTACAGCGAGTCTTCTGTAAGCCGGTCACTTTTCAACGGGACCCCTATAAGCAGGTCATTTCACAACGAGACCTCTATAAGCCAGTCACTTTTCAACGGGACCTCTATAAGCCGGTCACCATACAGTGGGACCTCTATAACCCGGTCACCATACAGTGGGACCTCTATAACCCGGTCACCTTACAGTGGGACCTCTATAAGCCGGTCACCTTACAGCGGGACAATTATAAGCCGGTCGGTCACTTTACAGGGGGACCTTTTTAATCTGGTCACTTTACAGCGGGACCTCTATAACCCGGTCACTTTACAGCGGGACCTCTATAACCCGGTCACTTTACAGCGGGACCTCTAAGCTGCTCACCTTACAACGGTAACTCTATAATCCGGTCATTTTACAGCGGGACCTCTTTAAGCCGGTAATTTACAGCGGGACCTCTATAAGCCGGTCATTTTACAGCGGGACCTCTCTGTATTCCGGACGCAATACTGTGGGATATCGATAATCTAGACACATTACAGATGGGGCCTCGATCATCAGGACTGCATGAGTGGTGACGATATTAGCAAATCTCAACATTAAGAGAGTAAACTTAAAAAATACCATTACAATTTCACAGAAAATAAAGACACAGTTAAGAAGTTACCCTGTGGAACAGAATTAAAATCTTTCAATAGCATCAAGTTGGGAGCTGAATAGATACAGTGTACGGGGATAGCAACCAGTCTATATGGATAATGTAAAACATCAATACAAAATGCTTTTATAAAAAAGAGAGAGAGAGAAAATGAATCATTGTCATACAAGAAATATGTTAAAGGGCAAAGAAAGAACAATGGTATAATATAACAATTGAGACAAAGTTTCGAGGATTGCATGCCAAACAATTACTATAAAATACGTAAATTAACTGTCAAGATGCAAGGGAAACCTCACAACAAAAATATGACAACAGGAGCCAACCAGCTCACGAACAAAAAGGGAAACTTCAAACCCTCGCAGGTAGAAATCCCATACAAGAGGTCCAATGGGCCTGAATCTCCCATCTGCTTCTAGAGCAACTGGGACTGAGTAACTGAGTTAATGAACCAGATGGGTAATGTTGGTAACTTAAGTGTTTAGAGATTTGAATGAAATTTCTTTTCGTGATCTCTCATAATTAAGTATAAACCAGAAAAAAATGGAATATATCAAAAATTGAAATGAATCAACTAGTATCATACGCTGTAAACTGCGCCGCCATATTTGTTGTTATGATACTAAGATATTGCACCAAAGCGATAACAAGACAATCTATGTAGTTTTTGTTAAACTTTCAAATCCTTAAATACATTTTTTTGTGAATTTTAAATGATAACTTCAAGAAAAATCAAGAAAAAGAATGTTGATTTGGAAGCACTCTAAAAAAATTTAAAAAGGGTAAAAAATAATGTAATGATATTGTTGCGTATACATTTTTTGTCGTTTGAATTAAATATCAGTGTATCCTGAAATTTTAACATATTGCATTAATGAATTGATACACACACACATACAACACTTAATGACAATGGTGATGCTATAACTTTTTTCAGCGCATAAAAAAACAAGGTAAAGCCAAATTGTGTACATTGCCAGTAATCAAAATCTCCACAAAACTGATTCCGGTATTTTTGTAATAAAGCGTTTTAAAAATGCCTTTAAGAAATAATAGCAAGTTAAGTGTATTAGTGGATTTGTGAAGCATAAAATACCAATAGTAGGCTGATTCAATAGCTAAGTCTTAACAACCACTGTAGACCTATAACGTTTTACTTCATTTAAATAATTTTCATCATATTATATAAATAAATAAAATACAAAAATATTTGAGGTGCATACATGTTATACTGACAATCAAATAGACTTAAAGTAAGATTTACAACGACTTTATGAAAGTCGTTTTTTTTTCAAAATAGAAATAGAAATAGAAAATAAAAGATATCTACATTTTGGATTTAATAATATTTATCAAACGCGATGAAAATCTGTGTTGAAATTTCATCACTCAAAAAAACATAGGCTGTGTAATTAGGAAAATCAGACTGTGTCGTTTCCGTTTACCTTCGAACTAATAATAAGTGAAAGAGACAGATTTGTACCATTAAGCTTTTAGGCATAACCAACAAACAAACGTCTCACGGATCCGGAAGTACCCGCGGTAAACTAACCCACAATCCATGTCTGCTGATCCGGATAATATAAATTGTCAGGTTTTAATGACGACAGAATAATAGACGGTGAGGTAAAACGTAGAAAAGGCGGAGTCGTGTAGGTGGTAAATCAGTAACTTGATAAAGCCGACAGAACACTGACTATAGTCTAGCAAAAGGTGGAGTCGTGTAGGCGATAACCCAGGAACTAACTAAAGCCGACAGAACACTGACTATAGTCAGTGAGATGAAATCTAGCAAAAGGCGGAGTCATATAGGTGGTAAGCCAGAAACTATAGCCGACATAACACTGACTATAGTCTAGGCAAAACGTAGAGTCGTGTAGTCGGTAAATCAGTAACTAACTAAAGCCGACAGAACAATGGCTTTACCCGGTGAATAGGCGAATCCCTACTGCCAAACTCGGTTCCGACCTGAACATGTAACTATTGTAAATCTTTAGTTTGAGCCCGTTCAACTGTTTCGGTTTCATTAGTTTTACGCTAAAGCATCCCTCACTGACGATCGGGACTGTAAATAACATTTACCTCTCTCTATAAATATACTAAATGTATATATACACACACAACCACTACAAGTACAAATGATGATGCTGAAAAGAATTACTCATATATTAAAGTAGAGATAGCTGTGACGTCATACGTAATAGTTTGATTAAAGGGGATAGTCAATCCTCCAAAATTCCCGCGAAAATAACACAATTCACGTATATTAAAGTATTATAACACGTGGTATTCATTAAGGTGGTCCGCGAGCATTTCATCGATATCTGTGATGGACCCGTGACAGGACACAGAGAGGCATTACCACAGTATGGCGATCACCCGTATGAGAAGACATGTTTAAAGTATTTACAATTCACATAAATATATGATAATATATAAATTATAAAATAAACAAATATTTGTTTATATCCTGACAGACAAATGTTTATAAAATATTGGTTGCGTCTTGGGTTTGAGACGTTATTTTGTGTTCCATTTGAGAAAATCCATTGTTTTTACGTTCATTTCTTTAAAATATACATAGCTGTGAAACTTCGTTCATGTAATTACATATTGCTACGGAAACATGATTTTTTTTTCTACAATACATTTCACGAAATTTGAAGAAACAATGAATCGCGTTATATTTTATAAATATAAATCACAACAAAGTGAAACGTCCTAGGGCCTGTTCGAGTATGTAGACACACCGTCTGTCATTGGAAGTGTTTGTCAAGGCTCGTCGAAAAGCAACATAAAATCATTATAGGACCGCCATTTTGAATATCAATGAGATCTTGAAATTTCAAATAAAATAAATTATCACAATAAAACGCACGTCTGACTCTGTTCTAACGGCCTCGTTTTGGGCTGTTCGATGGCTGCTGTGACAGGTTCTGGCTCGATATATTTAGGTGCGTTATTGGACAGAGTTGTCTCCCGTGTTGTTGGTGGCGCCACTGGAGCTACTGGAGTATTTTCGAATTGTGCTACTTTATGTAATGATGTTTCCAATGAAACGTAACCATTATTAGCCAATGATTCTGCGTCTGCTTTTAGTTGTTTTTCCATGGCAACCAAATCAACCGTCTTACGGGGTGTACTAGGGGGCGTTTTGGATGGTCGCGTTGGTGGAAATGTTTGGTGCCGAGGAAGCGGGGCCAGATATATTTACAGATGCATTCGGAACAGATTTGGTCTTTTCGATCTTTTCATCTGTGGTATTTTTAACAACTTGTTGCGCATTCTGTGCTGGTTTTTCGACTTTCGGAGCTGCTTTTTCGTCCTTTTTCGTGGTATCTTTTAAACCGTTCTTAACTTCCGTATCGGGAGCAATACTTTTCGGAACACTCTTCTGTTTTTCTTTAACGTTTACTTTCGATTCCTTTTTTGAATTTTCCTTCGACAGTGTTGCCTTCTTTGGATTTGGGGTTTCCTTAACCCCCGATCTCGACTCCTTACTTGGAGGAATAGATTTATTGTCTGGCATTTGTTTGGTGTTATCGACTTCAACTTTCTTCGGTTCCTTTTCGATTTCTTTTACCTCCAGATGCTGGACTGTCGTGGCTTTATTATTATTCATGTTTTTATCATTTTGAAGCTTCTTACTTCTTCGTACTGGTGTTGGTGACCTTGAGTGAGGTGTAGAAATGCCCGACCTTGAACTGTCATCGATGGATACGGGTGAGTACATTGCTCTATGAAGGTGTGATGGCGATTTTAGCGATCCTGGTCGACCCATATCGGGAGGGGGTGTCTCCGAATACGGTATAATCACCTCTCCCATTGTCCCCAGTAACCAGTACGTCTTCATGTGACCCTTTCCCTAAAATGACCAAGAGAAAACGATAATAATTGGAAGGGGAAATGGTCAACCTGCGAACAGTTACCCTCCCGTGTATCTGGTAAGGAGTTTAAACAACACATTTGGTTTGGTTTGGTTTATTTAGTTTAACGTCGTATTAACAGCTAAGGTCATTTAAGGACGGCCTCCCGTGCGTGCGACATGCATGCGTGTGGCGAGTGCGTATGTGTGTTTTGGGAGGCTGCGGTATGTTCTTGTTAAGTCTCCTTGTGATAGGCCGGAACTTTTGCCAATTTATAGTGCTACCTCACTGAAGCATACTGCCGAAGACACCCAGCAGCACACCCCACCCGGTCACATTATACTGACAACGGGCGAACCAGTCGTCCCACTCCAAATATGCTGAGCGCTAAGCAGGAGTAGCAACTACCATTTTTAAAGACTCTGGTATATCTCGGCTAGGGGACAGAACCCAAAGCCTTCCTCCCAGCGACGACCGGAACGCTCAACTAAAGGCCAAAAGTGAGGCATTGTCAAGGGAGACATTAGGAAGAAGAAAGTTGTTAAGAAAGAAGAGAAAAGATAAGATCCCAAATTTAGTCGCCTCTTACGATCATGCAATGGGGGCAGCAGGTACAATTCTTACGCCCTACCTGCAGGGCAGTTAAAAAACCGAATTCGCTGTTGCCAGGTACATACAGGCAACACCTTTCATATCATTATTTATCCCTATTCGATATAAAACAGAAAATGATTAAATGATTATTAATAAAAAATTGGCAAATATATTCATATTTTACTAAATATTTGATACAATACATAGAAACATACTTGACGAAGGAATACAACATTATGACTCGTGCCCGGTGCCCTGACCGGGAAATGGCAAAAGAAGACGTTACATTTTGCACTAGCTTTCACTGTATTAGATCTTAAGGTGAATAGTAACAGTACATAATGGTATATATATATATTATGGCGGGCATCTAGCGATCTTTCTCGCGCAGTATATTGAAATGACAATCATTGTAAATCCTGTTCATCATGTAACAATAATGTCCATTACAGCATTTCTGAAACCATTGAATTATGGGCGAATATCAGAGCTAAAAATCTCAACATTCTATCTACAGTATAATGTATACAATGTATGTAATGCTTAATGCTACAGCAAGTTATGATAACGTAGTATTTTACTGTTATACTGTAATGAATGAAGCCATCAGTAAATGACAACTGTTCTGGGTGTTAGTGGAAGTAAATGCAAACTTTATTTATTTTACAACAATTGAGAAACAAGTTATATCAACTTATATTAATCACGCTTGTTAGCCCGGATGGAAGCGCGCGAGGGGTCTTACTGTGGGAGGAAACCGGGGTACGCGGGGAAAACCCATGTGGTCGGGCAGGTGACCCCAAACCGTCCGATCGAGGAATCGAACCCCGGCCGCCTAAGTGCAAGGCAAGTGTACATGTGTTACCACTGTGCCGTCCGACCACCCTCTAAAGTATCAGAATCATGACAGTAGTTTTATGAGAAATAGTTTTCTATCAAAGCGAGACAACTCCTGCAAACAAAATACAATTTTGTCGAACAGTCGATACATATAGACACTCGGAATAAAATATGTGAAGACAATAGTACACAATGTCTGAACTTTGATCTAAATCTTTAGCAAATATTTGTGTGTGTTTAAAGAAACATTGATTTTGTAGTAAATCGTTAACACTTCTGAAAGCGATAATTATGTACACACCATCAAAAAGGAAAAATATTGAGTCCACGTATGCTTTCAGACCGGATACCTACATAGATTAAAAACATAAGATAAAAAAATTAAAAAAAATTATAAAAAATAAATAAAAAAAAGATTTTAGAAATTAATGGTTGTGATATAATCTAAAATCGTTTAATATTGTAATACTTCTGTATCATAAATCTGATTACCCCACCCAATACTCCTTATAAAGTTAATAAATCTCTATGACTCTATTCTAAGTTTCGATGTACTCTAGCGTATAGATATTTAGGGAGGTAAAATGAATGGCGAAACCTTTCGTTGTGATATCTTTATAAAATATTCATCAGAATTATTTTGATCCCTAATAACGGTGGCATAGCGTGATTTGTCGTATCTACAGTTTAGAAGAGTTAACTAATTACAAATATACCTTGACTTCTACTGTGCCTCGTTCCTCCACTTTGTACGGCATAGAATCGATCTCAGTTCTCGTGGTCTCGCTGATATGTATTTTGTTCGCCTGAAAAACATAAAGCAAATGACGTCATCGCATGTTTGATTGTTGCACCCCCTGGTGGTGATATCAAAAAATGTATATCGAATGTGATATGGGGCTCTCAGACGAAATATTAGTACGATATCATTTAATATATAGCCTTAGAAAATTTACATTCATTAAGCCAAGCATGATGAAAAGAGAGAATTGCAGGTGATGCACGAACTTGATTATACTCACAAATTTTGTTCAAAAAGAGGGAGGGGGGGGGGGGGGGGGGGTGCACTGCGACAAAAGTAAGTTGTGATGCCATATCTATCACTATTATTTACATCACTTTTTATCTCCAATCTGACGATGTTGACAGTGTTTTCAATAGACTATGTGTCTTTACTAACCTCACTATTAGTCTCCATTCTGGATGCGGTGTTGACAGTATCGCCGAACAAACAGTAGCGTGGCATCTTCACTCCGACTACCCCTGCCACCGCCATCCCGCTATGGATACCTGCAAAGGTCAAAGGTCAAAGACAGGTCTGTACTTGAAAACAAATCTGGAGGTGTGTTCACCAAAAAATGTATCCTTTTCCCCACAAACACATACTCCATTGAACCAAAGAAAACTGGTCAAGGTTTGAATATATCGATAGAATGGAATGAGTTACTGCTATCACACTGTCGTGATGACAATCATATCCTCTTTCATACCGTACTTATATCACGATAGTCCTGTTTCTTACCTATATTTGAATAGATAGAATATCCAAATATATCTTGGCTGTCTGTGCAATAGTCCAGAATATTTGACACGAGGTACTGGTAATCGACCGATGTTCTATTGCATGAGGCCGATTACCAGTACCGAGGGACAAATATTCCGGACTATCGCACAGACACCCATGATATACATGTTTTATTACATTATCACTAAAACACACTTATAATCACTGACATCTCAACTTTCATGTAGGCCCAGAAGACAGCATGACTGTCGTCGGCAGTGTTGACATCTGTGTGACTTAGACGTTTGAAGGGTAGGACGAAAATCCGAAACGTCACAGGTGTTCAATAGTTCGCACGTGCCCAAATTCCAAAGCGTCATAGGTGTGCAATAGTTCGCACGTGACCATGCAACAGTCATTTAAGCCGTGCAATAGTTCAAAATATAGCTTATGCGTAAAGTTAAGGAAAATCAAACGCATAATGTAATAATATGCGTTATTCTCCTTATATCAGTAATTCAACAGAAAATGTTATTGAGAGATGTGACACTGTACTACAATTTGTGTTGGTATATTGGTGTATCGTTTCAACAAATTACCAAGTACATGTAAATACTATGTACTATAAGAGCATTTGTCAAATATTGAAATAGCAATGTTTTGTAAATTGAACATATCTAATATATAGTTATTGTTTAATACCAACTTAGATATAGTTTTGGTTGCAAAATTGTGATGGTTAATGTGTGTGAGATTTGGGAGTGTAAGGGAGGATCTAGTAGGTTATACCTCATCAACACGCCCCGTGTACTACGTTTAATACATATTCAGTTAAGATTGTCATTGTTTGGTGCTCTGTACATTTCATTAATTATTTATTGTCATGTAGACTTATTGAATAAAATAAAACATTTCGGGCTTCTTAATACTGATATCTCCTCTGTTGAGTCTCCACTTATGGTTTCTTGAAGGTCAAACTTATTCAAGGTCGAGTTGATAATCGAGCAGTTACAGATATTGACAGAAACCGATACCTACGAGACTTCTCGCCAACAAAGAAAACAATTTCCGTTTAATTCTCCTCGCTTAAATTAAGAAGAAAATTTCATTAACGGAGGACTAATATTGGATGGGCATCTGGTGGCTGCTTTATATAACTGAATTAGTGTAAATTATTGCAATTTTGATAACTCTCTAAGGAATAGCATAACATGTCAGAAATTGACTTAGGGGGCGTACTTGATGACGAGGATATGAAAATAAACAATGCTGGTTTCATATTGTTCTCAAAGCTCGTTGGTTGTTTCTAATCATAGGATAATCCTATTTTGTAACGATATAAAAAGGCATCTGATCGGACAACACAATATGGCCTTTCGAAAAGTATATAAACAGTAATTTTACTACTTTTAGGTCATATTATCATCCACTGCATGTTTTTTTTAAGATATTGAATTGTATAGTTTAGCATATGTTAGACAAGGCTTCATAAAAGAACTAAGTACCACATTTTTGGTTAAGATTTAACAACAGAACACTGGAATAAGCTCTTTGGGGAAATATGGTTAAAAATGAACACATTATTTTTATACCTCAGCTCAAAAGCTTCTCAGAAAAGGTTCAAACGAGTGGACCGGACAGGCAGTTCGGGTACAAATATCGCAATAGTCTTCAATATAACCTGGATTAATCGTCTTTACTGATATTATAGAGACTGATTTGTATTTGGACGTTTAAACAATTCTTCTATAAAGCGAGTTTCGTAGAAAGAAACACGTGTAATATCAGACGATGTCAGTAAAATAGGGTTTTACAGCATTATACATATATTTATTCAGTCGATATGTCCATGACGTCGAGTGTGACAAGCGCCTGGCAGATAATACAGGGCGTCGGTAAAGCAAGGTTCTACGCAATGATGGTTGATATTCATTTTATTTATCTAATTGTTTGGTATATTTTTGAAATAAATACATAATAAGTATCAACTTACCAACTCTGATTTTCATACTCTCGCCGGAAGTTGGGTTGATGAGATCGGTCATGGTTACCAGCATGTCCAGTGCCATATTACAGATGCTGGCTGCGTGAAATTTCGTCACATCTGGAGCACCTGCCACCCCCATGTAAGCATCACCAATGGTTTCGACCTACAGTAATATATATAAGGTTTAACAGAGTTTCGTTACATTTGGAGCACCTGCCACCCCCATGTAAGCATCGCCAATGGTTTCGACCTACATCTGTATATATAAGGTTTAACAGTGTTTCATCACATTTGGAGCACCTGCCACCCCCATGTAAGCATCACCAATGGTTTCGACCTACAGTAATATATATAAGGTTTAACAGAGTTTCGTTACATTTAGAGCACCTGCCACCCCCTATGTAAGCATCACCAATGGTTTCGACCTACAGTAATATATATAAGTTTAAACAGTGTTTCGTCACATTTGGAACACCTGCCATCCCTATGTAAGCATCACCAATGGTTTCGACCTACAGTAATATATATAAGGTTTAACAGAGTTTCGTTACATTTGGAGCACCTGCCACCCCCATGTAAGCATCACCAATGGTTTCGACCTACAGTAATATATATAAGGTTTAACAGAGTTTCGTTACATTTGGAACACCTGCCACCCCCATGTAAGCATCACCAATGGTTTCGACCTACAGTAATATATATAAGTTTAAACAGTGTTTCGTCACATTTGGAACACCTGCCACCTCCATATAAGCATCGCCAATGGTTTCGACCTAAAGCAGTATGTATAAGGTTTAACAGTGTTTCATTGACATCACATTATAGGAACAATTGAAAATGGAGCAATTCAAAGGGAAATTGAAATCGCTGTATAAAGAGATTAACAGCATAATACATGGGCCCGTCTCAACAAATATAAGGTGTCGCGAAACCTTTAAATCGCACCATTAATAATGTATCGTGAAATATGCGTCAAAATTTGCGACGTAGTAACGCTACATGATATGACGTCACGCTACTGTGAGTGGCGTAATATGGCCTGTCAGTTGTATTTCCCTACCCCCTGTGACATTCGATTGATCCCATCCCTAGTGAACACGGACGTGACATATGACATACACTATATAAGCTACACTTACGGAATAACGTAATTTGAATTTCAAGCATCGTAAAGATGAAACAAAACCATATCGAATACAATTATTTTTTTCGCGTTTCAGTAATTATATTTCTGTTAATGTCGTTAAAATTTACATTGTATTAATGGTAAATACTGACATTTACTTGAAAACATGTAATATAATAAGAGAGTAGCGAATGGTACCGTAAAAGGTGGCGTGACCGAATAAACTTTCTAACCCATGAAACAAATAATGGTTAGACTAAACAGTTATCTTCCTATAAGAATAATCAACCACATACTAGCATATTAAAAACGACTTCAGTACATAACCGATTGTGATTTCATTGTCAAATGAATGTCACTGTTTTTGTGCTCTTCCTGGCTTTCCAGATATAACTTATATCCCTTTATCAATGAATCAAACCATATGTACAATTGTATGCTACTGGAAGGGTTTATTCAGGAATGCCATAATGATTATGGTCAATCTTGACAATATTTATCCGTACTCTCTGATATCACAAATATAGATACAAAGAAGCACATTGCATACGATATATACTGCAATCCACAATATTTTCGTGGAAATAAATTTTGGCGATTTCACTTGCTTTCATAGAAAATACGTGACGATATATGACAAAATGACAACGTATTCTTGGATTTAATTTCAATGATTAACATGTTCTCATCGATTAATTTTCTATATAATTTTCAAGACACAAGCATGTCGAAATATATCGTTCATAATCACTGTTAAAGATTATTTTGGGCTCTCAAAGATTAAGCGTATTACATAATTAAAACAGGTAAGCGCAATGATGAAGTGGCGTACCAATAATATTTGTCGTACAAAATGATATAAAGAATCTGCAATAAGCGTAATCATAGTTTAGCGGAATGCCTACCGCTAAGATATGTACATTTATAGTATTTGTCACCTCGCAGTATGGCGACATGAAAAGCTCCATTGTAATTGCGACCTTCATTCCTGTGTTTGAAATCAACTTTCCGTGTAAACAAAGTCAGATTTAATTACTTCACTTGATCACAATGGCTTTGTGTATTGTAAATGATGTAATAGTTTCTTCACATGAATCGGCCATTACTTAATTACAGTATAACATTTTGTTAGGGATAGCATTATCTGCCAACGTCATCGGAGTTAGAACCGCACTGCAGGTGCAATACATAAAGACTAATGATTGGCGTACACTTCCGTCACGAGGAAAATTGTCTGTTTATAATCAATTGAATGTCACGTGATCGCTTGCATCATTGAATGTGCAGCAGTAAAATGCTTAACTCAGAATTCCACATCAAAACATTCCCAGCAGTTTCATTATATTATCATTTTACATATTTCTCTGTGTGAATGACAAGGCGGGAGCGATCGAGGAGAACCGGTCAAATTATACAATATGGAAAATGATAGGTTATTGTTATTTAAATTCGACGCCTTCTCATGTATAATAAATGTGTGCCAGAAAAATATATGAAAATAAACTAGGCTGATGTATATCCTTGGTTGGCATATTGAATCTCGAATAACAAATCTAAATAAACACCTCATTCCCGTGGGCCTGTTGAAGCAATGTCGATTAGTAGCGGCATTTCGCGATAACCAGATTTACGCGGCGTTAACGTTAAGGCAGTGCAGAAGGACATGGCTGTGACAGGAAGCGGTGAGGATGTTACCCACGATAAGAAGCGTCATGTTAACTTAGACTGACATACACCCTAGTGCGCATGTCTAATAGCTGCAGAGTTGTGGCCATTTATTTCTGTAACGACGACATCGCGTGTTTGAAGCCGTCACATTTTATGAATTGACGCCATAACACACTACTGAATGAATTAATAATCCTGGGCTTTAATCGTGTATTTCTGTGATTGCGATATTAGGAATAGCTGCCCGATTTGTACTTAACACACCAGGAAACAGTCTGTTTATTGTATCGATCTATTATCCCCAGTTAAGTGCTAATGATCAAACATGGCGTCTTTGTTTCATAGATTCGGTCTCTACGGACACAACTGTATTGCATATCTAGTGAACATATTATAGAACTATTGTCCTCATGGGTATTCTAAAACTGCTAATGTTTTTACAGATCCCCAAGACAGGAGAATATTGTTTACAGTAGGTCGATCCGAAATTCGATAATATTACGGATTGAAGCTGTTTGGGGTATTCGGACGGATCTAGCTAAATGTCGTTTCACATCATGTATACAATTTATGATGTCGGCCCACACACTGTGTTTAAAATCTTTTCTGTATATTTGATTGAGGCGTATAGATATATGACCACTCTACAATCTCTAGCCAATCTAAAGCACCACTATGATAACTGGTTGAGTGAGATGTAAGGTTAAGAGCTATTGGTGATGATTTGTAAAACAGACTTGTATTTACTTAAAAATCGTAGGCACACACGTTCGATATGGCACTTTTTATCCACTCATAACGTATTAAGTGTGCCAATATATTAAAGGAGATATATATTAAAATCGTCCAAAACAAAAACAGACCTATAGTAGAAAGTTTTATTATACCTTCTTTATTTATCACTATAAAAAAGTAGACAACATTTTATTTACCACATCCCCGAAAAAATGCTATTTACCAGGTTATAGTTAAAAGTGCTATTTACCAGGAATGAGCGCATTCATATTTTCATATGTCCCCCTTGACATTAACTATTTCACTCGGCTTCGCCTTGAGAAAATGCAATGTCTCGGGGGACAATGAAAATGCTGTTTCGCTCACACCCATACAACCACTGTATAATGTAGGTCTCGGAAACAGAAACAAATGTTGTATTTTTTTTTATTATTATTTTGCAATATATTGACTTCCTGATAGTAATTTATGACTATTTTACGTTATCAGTGTCGTTGTGATAGGGTCAACTATAAATGTAATTAATTTGTCAATTTAATCTAGCTCAAAACCAAATGGAAACAGATTAATGGACTGATGAATTAGCGTACCAAGAATGATTTCTATAGAAACCAATGAAGATAAACTACAATTAGCACATTCATGATTTAGCAGAATTCTTTTAGTGTGACAAACGCTAAAATAAGACCACCGTTTACAGTACTTATTTGGTGTTTTCCCGCGTAAAATGATGAGTTTCTGATGGGTTACCTTGTATACTTTGTGCAGCTCGCTGAGGTTATCAAACTTGGTGTACATTGCGTTTAGCATAGATACCACGTCCATCGGGGATATCTGGCTACAAATGGCTGTAAAACCGACGACATCACTGAACACGATCGTCAGACAGTCGAACACCTGCAAAGGGGATATTGATTGGCGTGCATAATTGTAAAACATTAAGGGCGAATGTTCTTTCCATTACTAAAAAAATAAATTTATTATTTGTTTGTTTGTTTTGTTCGTTTGTAAAATTTACTAATTAGCACGTACCGCTATTTGTCGAAAATTCCTGAAACTGACCGTTTCAGAAGTGTTTGGAAACATTACCATGTATAATTAATCATAACGCATGATAAGCAATTTTATTATTTTCAAACCAATAAAATGATAGAAATCTATGTAAAAATTAATAAGATTTTTTTCCCGTCATTTCCGAGACACCATGAAGCGGTCTTCAAGCCAATCATAATGCACTGGACCACCTGATAAAAAGTAGTCACGATCAAAGGTCATGGTGTCAACCAATCTAAACGCAGAAAGTCGGGTCTAGTAGTTTCGGAAATGACATGCTTACACTGACGACGAAAATTAAGAAGACCTTACTTCGCACGTGCTGATTGACTCTTCCCCGCTACGAAGTCGGTCAGCCACTGGCTTGGGTATCATCTGGTAAAGGAGAGAGTCCGTCCTCTTCATCTCCTCATCGAGTTTCTGCATACTCTCCTCTAATATCTTACTCTTTTGTTGCTCCTACAGGTCAATATCAAAATAGAAAGGTTTATTGAGGTGGAAGAGGACGTAGCGTCAAATAATAAAACTCAATATAAATATGCAAAATGTAGCGCATCATCTTTTTCCAGAACAAAACCTGTTATATCATAAATTCACAGATAATAATGTACAAAGTACCACAACAAAAAACATATATAACAACGTTTAAACAAAATACTAGAAAGGGAAAACCTGCGTCAACATTAAAATAAAATGTCCAGTCGGGCCAATGTAATAAACGAAATCAGAGGCATGGAGAAACACGATACATTTAATAGTCACCATTGAAAAAACATCTATCACAGCGTTATTACAAGGCACTGATTGGGAAATGTGTGTCAACCAGCACACGTTTCACCACAGTGTCAACAGTAAACATTATCATTGTTAATTTTTTATTTCAGAAATTCTCGCAAACTTTTGGTTTCCATCTGTTTTACTCTACAGCACCACACTCTGAGAGCTTGTGATTGTACCCATACACTTTACGTCATCATTATTCTTCCACTGCAACATTCAGATAAATCCGGAAGTGCGTACCTGGTCTAGAGCAAGCTTGAGTTCCGCGGATTGCTGGGTTCCCGCCAGTACAAGGTCGCGACTAGAGTCATGCATACTCAAATCGTTGATATACAGACCCGCCCTGCCCATGGCCTCCAGGTTCTCCATTCTGTAGCAAAAAGGAAAAAAAAAAAATATTATTAATCTTGTCTTGAATAACATTGCTTGGAAGGGGATCAAACAACTCTCACTTTCATTTCATACATAACTCTCACTTTCATTTCATACATAACTCTCACTTTCATTTCATACATTGTAACCACAGGGATGAATCATTTATGGATCATTTTATCGTTTAATAACGTATATAACACATTTTGTTTGCAACTGCAAATTCAAGATATGCATAATTTCACAGCGGCGGAAGAACCTTGCTGCATACCAGAAGGATTAGTGGAGGGATTAGAGAACATGCAGATGTACTGAATATCAAAAATATAGAAATAATGCAATAGAAGCTAAATATTCTACATTATCTCATCAAAATTTATCCCGCCTATAGATTTCGCTAAAAGACGATATGAATTCATATTTCGGGTGGGATATTATAATTTTTTTTATTATGCAGTGACATGTATTTTAGCCCTTTCTGGAGCTTGTGGGATAGATACCATATATAGAATGGTATTTCCATTGTACAAAAATGAGTCACCAGGTAAGCGAATTAGGTCATTCTAGTAGTGTTGTCAGCTGAAACGATTGCTTCACAGCGGTAGAAACAGTTTGCATTGAAACTGAGCAAATACGAATTCGTGTATACATTGACGATGTCTTTGTTCAGAAATCATATCTTACGGCATCAAGGAAATGGTATTCTGATAGACGATCTCTTTTGTACTGGATTGGGCTAACTCTTCCTGAATAAGACACTGAATCCATTTGATTTGGACAATGGACAAGGAAACACTATCATCTCCTTATCATACATCAGCAATTAACACATACAACCTCCAGAGAAACTCTCGTGCTATGAGGCTACTGAAACCAAAAGCCACAGGGATCTGAAAGAAATCCAGCCCGACCTTAAAAGCCGTTTCCGTTCTATAAAACTATGTATGCAGCGCCAATACCACCATATCGCATTAGCTATTAATACTACTTAATACGAATCGTTTTTGATCCCGTAGCATCATTCTTTAAACATGCATGGTACAGAAAATGATTACAGTATATTCTAACAAATAATTCTAATAAATGTCTAATTCGTCAGAAACATCACGAAGCATATCGTTTGGTTAATCACGCGTAATGTGGGTTTCATAATTCCCGGATGGCAAGGAAGGGTAATCCAAATTGCTGATCATTAGTAACAACAGGTAATCTAAGCGGCCTCTCTGAAATGAATGCCTGTTTGACATTTTCATCTTCAGACGGTGGTGACCCACTAACACTCATATGGATAACAAGAACAAGTTTTGTATACTTAGTACGTAAAAACGGCAATATCCGGTTTATATATATAATTCTATTACTCTGCATTGCACTTATTGCATCTCCGAATGTCATGCTACCAATGACTTGCCGATTACAGAGAATGTCGGTTATTATACCATTATTGATTAAATTAATCTCTATCATAACGCATTAAACGTTAAAATGTATGCGTTTAGTATACAGACAATTTAAAATACTCAAGCTTTGTTTTTTTCGAGCAAGATTTTCTAAAATATCGTTCAATCGATTTATCTTTGGTAAGTCCGGTTTGTCTACCATAGTTGTTTTGACAACTGTGAATTAGCCGTTATCCGTTTAAAGTTGCAATAACACGGATGCATTCCGAACGGCCACGGCTTATTTCATCTCGTGACATTATAAATATTCTGGGCTTGGCGGTGACTATTACATTGCATAATTGAGCGTCTGTTGATATCCTCACATGAATGTTATTACAATGTTGGATTTCCCCAAAGTGGCGTCGTGACCAATCTGTTTCAATAATACAGAAATCTTATTTTCTCTTTTGTGTATTGCGCTTACTTTTCATATCATGTTGTGGCGATGTTTTATTCACGTTCAATCTGCGAGGTATTGTCCTTTTCGAATTTAAAATGATGCGTTTTTATGTTTTGTATGTAGTTTGAGTATATTAGGTTTTGACGTTGTAGTATAAAATGACGTTTGCTCATACCGATGTACGTATACTGTGATAAACACTTACACTGGAGTTCCCATGAAGATTATACAATCCCATTCCGGCATGAACACCATCTGTCCCTTCAAGTGAAGCGTGTACTCCTCTTCTGGGTCTGTGTAAGAAATGTTTTAGGAAGCACAATAATCATTCATTTACGCTTAATGTACAAAAATTCATATTTACAAAATCAAAGTTTTAAACAATTGTGATTTATAGATCAAAATACATGTAGCGAGCAATAAGTTCATACATTTTATCATTGATTTATTTACTTACGATTGTTAGAATATTCAAGGAACTAAATTTGAACAGGCTTGTTTTTGAACAAATAAAACTCGGTCTTTACCCAGTCCCTTAAGTACCACTCACGACGTTCCTGTATCAGAGTCATAACGCGCATGACACCACTTCAATGCGTGTATGACGTCATAACATCCTGACGTCATGCATTCAATTTAATTGGAATGTCAGGAAAAAAACCCACAGAAAGGCACTTTTATATCTTAAATATTTTTTTCTGATTTGAATCCACTTATTAGAGTTTTGAAAATGTCAATATTCAGCAACAAGATAATATGACACATATATGCAATAATAATACGGTACACTGTTAGAATAAGCTCAAATTACCTTTGTTTTTAAGGTTCTTGGTTTCATTCTGCTGCATCACACAACTCTCTGAAGATATCTCAAATACATTGTTGGTATGTGCCATGATCTGAAAATAATTAACAAGACGGTGGAAAATAAAGTGACATGGCCTACATCACGTCAGCATACCTTTCACAGTGAGAAGAAGCGAAAACATGGCTTTAACAGACAAGTTGCGAAATCATTTCTTAAATAAAGACATCAACTGACGGCTGATATGAGTAGCTTTAGGGACCACAGAACCAAATCAAAAATAGATTGTGGCTTTTTCTTGTTTGGGCAGAAGATTTAATAGGAAGGTGAATGCATCGGGGCCTACTGATTGGATATTCAGGAGAGAGAAGTTTCCAAAAGCTTTATGTGTGGGCTGGGAAATACATGTAGATGTAAAATATATAGAATTTGTTTTCTATTCTGTGTTTGTCAGGGGGAGTTAATTAAGCGTGTAATTTGTTGTAAATTTAAGTGAATTATTGGTGCTGAATTCAATACAAGATAGTTGCCCCCATATAAAAAAGTTCAAATTGGTAGAATATTCAAATATTCTATTTACAGGTTTGCAGATGACATTCTTCAAAATTATGGCTAGTGGACCAATGTTGAAAACTCTATTTAAGCAGGACAGTGGTAACGTTAACATCATCGTCTATGGGAAATCATTTGGTTCCGTGGTTCCTTCAGGTACCTGATCTCTACAGATCCGTGGTACCTTAGAACTGGCGGCGATAACTACAGCCGCACTAAGTTCAAACTGAATTGAAAATAATAATCGCCCTTATTATAATTGGCGCTTACACGATGCTTGTCGTACAAAACGATGTGCTCAATACAATTAACCCAAACCTAATTTAGCGGATTTCCATGAGCGCGAAAACTCGCTAAAATAAGACAGCTGCTAAAATGTGTGCACTTGTAGAATACGAGTGACGAATATGTTAATAGTAGTTTTATGGATTGCAAATGTAGCAGGAAGGTAAAAATGTGTTTTAAGCAGTCCTGATTTATCGCTAAGGCTATATGAACAATTTAATGGAATGTTGATAGTTGTTTCTAAGGAAGGTGTGACCGTGGTTATATATATTAGAGTTAATGCATACATCGATACTTGCATTTGATTGACAGGTTGTCTCTTAAGTAGGTATGACTAAAGTTATAGGTATGATATTAACTACATACGATTGATAATTACATTTGATTGATAAGGTGTCTCTAAGGTAGGTATGACCATAGTTATAGATATTGGAGTTAATGCAGACATTGATAACTGCATTTGATTGACAGGTTGTCTCTAAGGTAGGTATGACCGTAGTTATAGATATGAGATTAATTACATTAGAGTGATAATTGCATTTGATTGATAAGTTGTCTCTAAGGTAAGCATGGCCATAGTTATAAATATGAAATTTACTTCATACGATTGATAATAACAATGCATTGATAAGTTGTCTCTAAGATCGGTATGACCATAGTTATGAGATGAAGTTTTATATAAGGTAGGTATGACCATAGTTATGAGATGAAGTTGTCTCTAAGGTAGGTATGACCATAGTTATGAGATGAAGTTGTCTCTAAGGTCGGTATGACCATAGTTATGAGATGAAGTTTTCTCTAAGGTCGGTATGACCGTAGTTATGAGATGAAGTTTTCTCTAAGGTAGGTATGACCATAGTTATAGTTATGAGATGAAGTTTTCTCTAAGGTAGGTATGACCATAGTTATAGTTATGAGATAAAGTTGTCTCTAAGGTAGCTATGACCGTAAATATGAGATGAAGTTTTCTCTAAGGTAGCTATGACCGTAGTTATGAGATGAAGTTTTCTCTAAGGTAGGTATGACCATAGTTATAGGTATGAGATTAAATCATAAGATTGATAATTACATTTGATTGACAGGTTGTCTCTAAGGTAGGTGTGACCGTAGTTATAGATATGAGATTAATTACATACATGTACGATTGAAAATTACATTTGATTCACAGGTTGTCTCTAAGGTAAGCATAACCGTGGTTAGGGTTATAAGTTCTCTCTAAGGTCGGTATGACCGTAGTTATGAGATGAAGTTGTCTCTAAGGTCGGTATGACCGTAGTTATGAGATGAAGTTTTCTCTAAGGTAGGTATGACCGTAGTTATGAGATGAAGTTTTCTCTAAGGTAGGTATGACCATAGGTATGAGATGAAGTTTTCTCTAAGGTCGGTATGACCGTAGTTATGAGATGAAGTTTTCTCTAAGGTCGGTATGACCGTAGTTATGAGATAAAGTTTTCTCTAAGGTAGGTTTGACCATCGACGTACACTGTAGTATGTCAAAAAACTGTTTATCCGTATTTATTGACGGTCATACCTACATCACAGACAACGCGTCATTCCAACTGTCTCTTGACATGTATTTGGTATTGCTGAAAACACTGTTAGATATCCTCTATCTATGTTTTTTCTCTAAGTGGGGTATATCTGTCGCTATTGACAAGGGGAATGGTATCATGTACAGACTATCACTTCCTTGCATTTCACATATCTAGGTATTGAGGAATTTACGACATGTGATGGGCCCATGTTAAAGAGTTATAGACATTTAATATATTCATCTCGGTGATTTAAAGAAATTTGAAAAATAGGTTTTGTTGGTTATATCTTAAAATTTACTAAAAGTGTTTAAATGAATTTTGCAAAAGACAAGGTAACATCATATATGAACTAAACTGAATTATGAAACAGTTTTGTCCCTCTGGGACTCGTCAGTTATGCTAGAGACATCATACTGCAGTTTGTCCTTCTAGGACTCGTCAGTGATGCTAGATAAACCATACAGCTGTTTTGTCCTAAAATGACTCGTCAGTAATGCTAGAGACATAGAACAGCAGTTTTGTCCTTAAATAACTCGTCAGTGGTGCTAGAAACGTCATAGAGCGGTTTTGTCCTTCTAGGACTCGTCAATGATGCTAAAGACATCATACAACAGGCCCTTCTAATACTCGTCAGTGATGATAGAGACATTACTTCAGTTTTGTCCTCCTAGGACTCGTCAGTGATGCTAGAGACATCGTTCAGTAGTTTTGTCATTATAGGACTCGTCAGTGATAATGGAGGCATCACACGGCTGTGTAGTCCTTCTGAAACACGTCAGTGATGCTAGAACCATCATACTGCAGTTTTGTCATTATAGGACTCGTCAGTGATACTACTAGAGACATCATACTGCAGTTTTGTCCTTTTAGGACTCGTCAGTGAGGCTAGAGACATCACATTGCAGTTTTGTCCTTTTAGGACTCGTCAGTGAGGCTAGAGACATCACATTGCAGTTTTGTCCTTCTAGGACTCGTCAGTGAGGCTAGAGACATCACATTGCAGTTTTGTCCTTTTAGGACTCGTCAGTGAGGCTAGAGACATCGTTCAGCAGTTTTGTCATTATATGACTCGTCAGTGATGATAGAGGCATCACACAGCTGTGTTGTCCTTCTGAAACACGTCAGTGATGTTAGAAACATCATACAGCTGTTTTGTCCTTCTAGGACTCGTCAGTGATGCTACTAGAGACATCATACTGCAGTTTTGTCATTCTAGGACTCGTCATTGGTGCTAAGGAGCTAAAGTGTTGATACCGAGAGGTAACACTGGAATCTCAAAACAGGCCTAAAGAAATGTCAAAATCTGGATGGATATAGAATGGTCCTGTATATTAAAAGATATAATGATTTTCAATATTTAATTTCAAAGGAACACCAAGCATATAAGAAATATTCAAACATCTTTTGTACTTACACTATCCCATGTTAAATCCACTAACGGTCGTACTAGTTGGAAGATTTCTTTCAGCATTTTCCCTTTGATATATGGCATTATCGCCGTCAGACTAACGCCAATGCTTTTGATCTGTAGCTGTCGGTTGAAAACAATATGGAATGGAAATAATTCAAAGAAAACGTCCGACCTCAAGGGCAGTGATTCTGTTATATGATCAATGTTCCTGAACATTTTGATGTAGGCTGTGTTGTCAAACGTAAGTCGCATGACTACATGGGTTAGGTCTCCCAAACTTGTCTCACTTGTAACATGAATTGCAATCTTTGTATTGTAGAACAAACGACCAACTTGACGAATCTGACCTTGAACATAATTCGTGAATCCTTTTCTCCTACTTCTGTAGTGCAATGTCAGCCCGGATTGGGTTTCGTTCTCGACGAAAAAAGAAGGCGGCTTCAACTTTGGATAACTGAAGCGGAGATACTCATGAAGGTTATCAAGACCACTCAGAAAATCTCTCATGTTGCGGCCTAACACTTTCAGGACCTTATCATATCCATACTGACCTACAAAACTCACAAAGCTCACACCAAACGAATCCATAAGATCTCGTACGTCTTCCCCTGTCAGTTCGGCCGTGGCCTTAGCTATAGTTGAAATAATAGATTCGCTGTATATGCCATGGGTTGCAAACGTCGTATGTTGAAGGTTTGCAGCTTTGCGGATTTGTTCCCATTTGTCTTCGCCATAATTGTCCACGATGTAATCGACAATGGCCTCCAGTAGTAATCCGTACATTTTAAAATAGAATATGTTTACCGGAAGTAGCCCTTGCTATTAGTCCTTTGAGCAAGATGATATGAAAAACTTTGTACTCTCTTGAAATAGTCTCAGTGTAGTCCACAGTTGTTTTCCATGTAGCAAATGGTGTACCTCCATGGCCGTGTGTCTGCAACAAAAAAATAATAAAAAAAATCTTTCATAACGGTTTTCGTGCAAGAGTATTCCAACTCTTCTATCCTGGTAGCTGATACATAATTACACGTGTACGCCAAAGCATCAAAGATCTAATAATGGGCTCCCATCCTCAGTATAACCGAAATCCTTAGGGAGTTTCTCTGCAAGATTAATCACAAAAATTGGAAGATAAAGCTACTTAGCTCACAAACGTACAGCTACACCGAGATAGCGGCGATTCGTAAATGTCAGATACTTTCTTGATATAAGGATTCATATTTACTGTGTCTATAGACCAAATTTATCTCAAATTGAATGTGAAATACCAAATTTATTTGCAATAACTTTTTATTTATTTATTTATTTTAAATTTTTTTTTTTTTTTTTGTTATTCACGAAAAGAATAGGTTTTCTCTAAGACAAGGGGAACTTACTGAGTTCAATTTATAGTTTTGCGCATGAATATGTGATTAGAGCCTACTATAGCATTCGAAACGTTTTAGGGTTCCTTCATACACACATGCATTACAAGGCCGCCAATCCTGATTTGTAATACTATAGTAACGAATATTCCACGTGTTAGCTGCTGTACCAGTTCAATAAGGTATAAAGCACCATCTTATGAGACATCTGAAATTAAGACACGAAAGAGATTTCGTGCTTTCGAGTTTATTATCGTTATTGTTCAGTCAAAAAACGCCGCAAAATATATATCATGGATCTGCAGTTTATAATTAGGGTGTCTGTTGGGAATGAGGTAAGTTGAAGGTTGATAATGGTGTGTTAATGAAAAAGAAACTGTATTACTTCGACGAATGGTGAAAAACTGCTGCGATTATTTAAAATATATGCTGTAATAACATTTTCTACCACAATGTCACTCTCGGACCTTTGTAAAAACGTCCTGACAGTTAATTAAATGTATCGACATACATCTAGTGGTATTTGGCTTTCGGATTTTTTATTGGTTTATATATTGAACTTTGATCGTTTGTCGAGTAATCGTTTGTTTACGTAATCAGAAATCGTTTCGACGACGTACAAGTTTGTCCAGGTGGTGACTTGAGGTACAGTCTACTACTGAATCTAGGACAGTTCCCCATCCATTGAAAATCATTTTCCTGAGCGAAAAGAATTATCTCGAGAATGTTTATATTGATGACTTGATTGCATCAACATAAAAAAAACAAAAATCATTGGTAATGTTAAAAAAGTCAAGATTTATTTCAAAATGTTATTGAGAAAAAAACCCGACAGATTGAAACAATATATGTCGTAGAAAATGCATTTCCGGTATGTGTGATGGTGGTATTACACCTCGGTATATGATGGTGGTATTACACCTCGGTATGTGTGATGGTGGTATTACACCTCGGTATATGATGGTGGTATTACACCTCGGTATATGATGGTGGTATTACACCTCGGTATGTGATGGTGGTATTACACCTCGGTATGTGATGGTGGTATTACACCGCGGTATATGTGACGGTGGTATTACACCTCGGTATGTGATGGTGGTATTACACCTCGGTATATGTGATGGTGGTATTACACCTCGGTATGTGTGATGGTGGTATTACACCTCGGTATATGATGGTGGTATTACACCTCGGTATATGATGGTGGTATTACACCTCGGTATGTGTGATGGTGGTATTACACCTCGGTATATGATGGTGGTATTACAACTCGGTATGTGATGGTGGTATTACACCTCGGTATGTGTGATGGTGGTATTACACCTCGGTATATGATGGTGGTATTACACCTCGGTATGTGATGGTGGTATTACACCTCGGTATGTGTGATGGTGGTATTACACCTCGGTATATGATGGTGGTATTACACCTCGGTATGTGATGGTGGTATTACACCTCGGTATGTGATGTTGGTATTACACCTCGGTATGTGATGGTGGTATTACACCTCGGTATGTGATGGTGGTATTACACCTCGGTATGTGATGGTGGTATTACACCTCGGTATGTGATGGTGGTATTACACCTCGGTATATGATGGTGGTATTACACCTCGGTATGTGATGGTGGTATTACACCTCGGTATGTGATGGTGGTATTACACCTCGGTATGTGATGGTGGTATTACACCTCGGTATGTGATGGTGGTATTACACCTCGGTATGTGATGGTGGTATTACACCTCGGTATATGATGGTGGTATTACACCTCGGTATGTGTGATGGTGGTATTACACCTCGGTATATGATGGTGGTATTACACCTCGGTATATGATGGTGGTATTACACCTCGGTATATGATGGTGGTATTACACCTCGGTATGTGATGATGGTATTACACCTCGGTATGTGATGATGGTATTACACCTCGGTATGTGATGGTGGTATTACACCTCGGTATGTGTGATGGTGGTATTACACCTCGGTATATGATGGTTGTATTACACCTCGGTATGTGTGATGGTGGTATTACACCTCGGTATATGATGGTGGTATTACACCTCGGTATATGATGGTGGTATTACACCTCGGTATGTGATGGTGGTATTACACCTCGGTATATGATGATGGTATCACACCTCGGTATATGATGGTGGTATTACACCTCGGTATATGATGGTGGTATTACACCTCGGTATGTGATGGTGGTATTACACCTCGGTATATGTGATGGTGGTATTACACCTCGGTATGTGTGATGGTGGTATTACACCTCGGTATGTGTGATGGTGGTATTACACCTCGGTATGTGATGGTGGTATTACACCTCGGTATATGATGGTGGTATTACACCTCGGTATATGATGGTGGTATTACACCTCGGTATATGATGGTGGTATTACACCTCGGTATGTGATGGTGGTATTACACCTCGGTATGTGATGGTGGTATTACACCTCGGTATGTGATGGTGGTATTACACCTCGGTATATGATGGTGGTATTACACCTCGGTATGTGATGGTGGTATTACACCTCGGTATGTGTGATGGTGGTATTACACCTCGGTATATGTGATGGTGGTATTACACCTCGGTATATGATGGTGGTATCACACCTCGGTATGTGATGGTGGTATTACACCTCGGTATGTGATGGTGGTATTACACCTCGGTATGTGATGGTGGTATTACACCTCGGTATGTGATGGTGGTATTACACCTCGGTATGTGATGGTGGTATTACACCTCGGTATGTGATGGTGGTATTACACCTCGGTATGTGATGGTGGTATTACACCTCGGTATATGATGGTGATATTACACCTCGGTATGTGATGGTGGTATTACACCTCGGTATGTGATGGTGGTATTACACCTCGGTATATGATGGTGGTATTACACCTCGGTATATGATGTTGGTATTACACCTCGGTATGTGTGATGGTGGTATTACACCTCGGTATATGATGGTGGTATCACACCTCGGTATGTGTGATGGTGGTATTACACCTCGGTATATGATGGTGGTATTACACCTCGGTATGTGTGATGGTGGTATTACACCTCGGTATGTGTGATGGTGGTATTACACCTCGGTATGTGATGGTGGTATTACACCTCGGTATGTGATGGTGGTATTACACCTCGGTATGTGATGGTGGTATTACACCTCGGTATGTGATGGTGGTATTACACCTCGGTATGTGATGGTGGTATTACACCTCGGTATGTGTGATGATGGTATTACACCTCGGTATATGATGGTGGTATTACACCTCGGTATATGATGGTGGTATTACACCTCGGTATGTGATGGTGGTATTACACCTCGGTATATGATGGTGGTATTACACCTCGGTATGTGATGGTGGTATTACACCTCGGTATGTGATGGTGGTATTACACCTCGGTATATGTGATGGTGGTATTACACCTCGGTATATGATGGTGGTATTACACCTCGTTATGTGATGATGGTATTACACCTCGGTATGTGTGATGGTGGTATTACATCTCGGTATGTGATGGTGGTATTACACCTCGGTATGTGATGGTGGTATTACACCTCGGTATGTGATGGTGGTATTACACCTCGGTATATGTGATGGTGGTATCACACCTCGGTATGTGATGGTGGTATTACACCTCGGTATATGATGGTGGTATTACACCTCGGTATATGATGGTGGTATTACACCTCGGTATATGATGGTGGTATTACACCTCGGTATATGATGGTGGTATTACACCTCGGTATATGTGATGGTGGTATCACACCTCGGTATGTGATGGTGGTATTACACCTCGGTATATGTGATGGTGTATCACACCTCGGTATGTGATGGTGGTATTACACCTCGGTATGTGATGGTGGTATTACACCTCGGTATGTGATGGTGGTATTACACCTCGGTATGTGTGATGGTGGTATTACACCTCGGTATGTGATGGTGGTATTACACCTCGGTATGTGTGATGGTGGTATTACACCTCGGTATGTGATGGTGGTATTACACCTCGGTATGTGATGGTGGTATTACACCTCGGTATGTGTGATGGTGGTATTACACCTCGGTATATGATGGTGGTATTACACCTCGGTATATGATGGTGGTATTACACCTCGGTATGTGTGATGGTGGTATTACACCTCGGTATGTGATGGTGGTATTACACCTCGGTATGTGATGGTGGTATTACACCTCGGTATGTGTGATGGTGGTATTACACCTCGGTATGTGTGATGGTGGTATTACACCTCGGTATGTGATGGTGGTATTACACCTCGGTATATGTGATGGTGGTATTACACCTCGGTATATGATGGTGGTATTACACCTCGGTATATGATGGTGGTATTACACCTCGGTATATGTGATGGTGGTATTACACCTCGGTATATGATGGTGGTATTACACCCGGTATGTGATGGTGGTATTACACCTCGGTATGTGATGGTGGTATTACACCTCGGTATGTGTGATGGTGGTATTACACCTCGGTATATGATGGTGGTATTACACCTCGGTATATGATGGTGGTATTACACCTCGGTATATGATGGTGGTATTACACCTCGGTATGTGATGGTGGTATTACACCTCGGTATGTGATGGTGGTATTACACCTCGGTATATGATGGTGGTATTACACCTCGGTATGTGATGGTGGTATTACACCTCGGTATGTGTGATGGTGGTATTACACCTCGGTATATGATGGTGGTATTACACCTCGGTATGTGATGGTGGTATTACACCTCGGTATGTGTGATGGTGGTATTACACCTCGGTATGTGATGGTGGTATTACACCTCGGTATGTGTGATGGTGGTATTACACCTCGGTATGTGTGATGGTGGTATTACACCTCGGTATGTGATGGTAGTATTACACCTCGGTATGTGTGATGGTGGTATTACACCTCGGTATGTGTGATGGTGGTATTACACCTCGGTATGTGTGATGGTGGTATTACACCTCGGTATGTGATGGTGGTATTACACCTCGGTATGTGTGATGGTAGTATTACACCTCGGTATGTGTGATGGTGGTATTACACCTCGGTATGTGATGGTGGTATTACACCTCGGTATGTGTGATGGTGGTATTACACCTCGGTATGTGATGGTGGTATTACACCTCGGTATGTGATGGTGGTATTACACCTCGGTATGTGATGGTAGTATTACACCTCTGTATGTGATGGTGGTATTACACCTCGGTATATGATGTTGGTATTACACCTCGGTATGTGATGGTGGTATTACACCTCGGTATGTGATGGTGGTATTACACCTCGGTATGTGTGATGGTATTACACCT
Organism: Pecten maximus; assembly: GCF_902652985.1. NCBI lineage: Eukaryota > Metazoa > Mollusca > Bivalvia > Pectinida > Pectinidae > Pecten > Pecten maximus. Next base: position 42,389,019 of record NC_047024.1, read on the forward strand.
CGGTATGTGTGATGGTGGTATTACACCTCGGTATATGATGGTGGTATTACACCTCGGTATGTGATGGTGGTATTACACCTCGGTATGTGATGGTGGTATTACACCTCGGTATGTGATGGTGGTATTACACCTCGGTATATGATGGTGGTATTACACCTCGGTATGTGATGGTGGTATTACACCTCGGTATGTGATGGCGGTATTACACCTCGGTATGTGATGGTGGTATTACACCTCGGTATGTGATGGTGGTATTACACCTCGGTATATGACGGTGGTATTACACCTCGGTATGTGATGGTGGTATTACACCTCGGTATGTGATGGTGGTATTACACCTCGGTATGTGTGATGGTGGTATTACACCTCGGTATATGATGGTGGTATTACACCTCGGTATGTGATGGTGGTATTACACCTCGGTATATGATGGTGGTATTACACCTCGGTATATGATGGTGGTATTACACCTCGGTATGTGATGGTGGTATTACACCTCGGTATGTGTGATGGTGGTATTACACCTCGGTATATGATGGTGGTATTACACCTCGGTATGTGATGGTGGTATTACACCTCGGTATGTGTGATGGTGGTATTACACCTCGGTATATGATGGTGGTATTACACCTCGGTATATGATGGTGGTATTACACCTCGGTATGTGATGGTGGTATTACACCTCGGTATATGATGGTGGTATTACACCTCGGTATGTGATGGTGGTATTACACCTCGGTATGTGATGGTGGTATTACACCTCGGTATGTGTGATGGTGGTATTACACCTCGGTATGTGATGGTGGTATTACACCTCGGTATGTGATGGTGGTATTACACCGCGGTATATGTGATGGTATACACATGCTATGCATAACTACCGCTCATCAAACTCAAAAACATAGTAGAAATTGTCATGGACAATTTGACGGACTTTTCACACCTTTGACAAACGTAAGGGAACATTAACCTTTAAGACCTTGAATGTAGGTTAAGTTCATTTGCTATGCACAACTACCCCTCATCAAACACAAAAACATATACTCTGCCTACAGTCCAGATACATATCAAAGCTTTTCTCACAAAGACGATATCGGACGAGTGCAGGATGCATTCATTTCAGAGGTTAAACAATAGCTAACATCTTATTGTATAACATATATTAGCCTAATGCCTTTAACACAAACCGATAGAGAGCCAACACTTAATCCTTCCTGGAGATAAAAGTCTTGTTTATCTAGCAATAAACGTGAAAACTGACCTGACTTCTAATACACGTATATCTGTGTAATCGGCGAGCATGGTGAGAGGTTTAAAAGGAAGTGTAAATGTTAACAGGTCACATTCATGTGAAGTTGGATTAAAAGAACCATGCTGCATTTTCTTCTAATCTTAAAACGCTTTAATGTGTTAATTTTTTGTTTCATCAGCAACTTATACAGGCGACAATAGAACCCGCAACATTCCACTACCACGCCATTCATCGGCAGTCTAAATATAGCAATACTTAACACAGATCTAGATCAGATAGTACGTTTTTATCATATATATAACATAGTAAAACTACGAAAGCCGGTTGGGACCATTTTTGTAGAAGAAAATAAAAAAAAATTCGCGTTATTACGCGAAACTAACGCGTTATATCGCGAAACTTTCGCGTAATTACGCGAAACTAACGCGTTATTACGCGAAACTAACGCGTTATATCGCGAAACTTTCGCGTAATTACGCGAAACTAACGCGTTATTACGCGAAACTTTCGCGTTATTACGCGAAACTAACGCGTTATATCGCGAAACTTTCGCGTTATTTCGCGAAACTTACGCGTTATTTCGCGAAACTTACGCGTTATTTCGCGAAACTTACGCGTTATTACGCGAAACTAACGCGTTATTTCGCGAAACCTACGCGTTATTACGCGAAACTAACGCGTTATATCACGAATATATATTGATAGTTATAAGAAGTATCGGCTACTTTTGAAGAGTATTGACATGAGGCACGACAGTTTAGTGAGTTTTTATTTTGAGCTTAGCCTCCTATCCCAAGCTGAAATTTTGAGTTTTTTTAACAATAGTGGATAGTGCTGTTTTAAGCAATTCAACACGTAAACGAACTTTGAAACGATAGTGTTTAACAATAAGGAAATTAGTTCTCGGATATATACGATGTTGCATTATTCATTCTCAAAGAATTACAAAATTCTGGACAGAAAAAAAATCTTGGTTCTCGCCCTCCATCTTTACAGTCAGTATCTGATACTCTGAAACCATTTCATCGTCTGATATAACCTGCTGCGCATTATAACGCAAAAGTTTCGTGATATTATACAATTATCGACCTGTTTTCAGGTAAATATGATGATTTATAAACAACTCGAGAAAATGATATTTCCCGAGGCCGAAGGTCATCGTATTCACCTGAAAACAGGTTGATAACTGCTTTATTATATGACAAAACTGCAACATTTTCATTTTACAGAATGATTATCATTACCTGTCATAGGATTGAAAAAATAATAGTGATCGACTGGAGAAAGGTTCAAAATGACATTTAAAAAGTCAAAGTCAAGAATGAATTTAAACTTCATTATTTATTATTGCTTAAAATTCAACAAAATGTAAATGCTAAAACATCTAAAAATTCAGTCTATTAAACTCTGTCCGGGAGTACATACCTACACGTACATGTAAGCATGCATTTTTGACGACACGGATAGTTGGACATTCCCTTGTTACTATATTTGGGTGTGTAATCGAGTTGTTGGATTGTTATGTCACCCTGGATTTGACGTCACGGATTGCGGGAGAGTCCCTGTTATTATATTTGGGTGCGTATTCGAGTTATTGGGTGGTTGTATCACTCTGTAGCGAGAGAGGGTACGGACAAAAGCCCCCCCCCCCCCCCTAGACATTAGCCCCTAGGACAAAAGCCCCTTCATACTAATCAAAAAGTGGACAAAAGCTCATTTATATAAAAAAAAAAATTAATTTCAATATATGTACATTTTCATTGATGTTGTATTCTCATGAAAAGAAATATATCATTAATGTCGTCATGTGTATCAACAGTGAAATGTCTTTATTTGCACAGGTATCAATTTGTTTTTTTATATGATTTCTTTGATTTTAATCATTCCTGAAATTAAAATGATTACAAGACAGAGCAACATGTTTGGTAAGGCAGTCATTATATTATAACTTGAGACACAGATACTGAAAAAGGAGATGTTTTAGGAACCTGATGGCACCATGTAATCGATGATTATTGATAAAATACTATTAAAAAATACAGATTTACTAATAGTATATAACGTATACCAACTAAATTTATATAGAAGGGGCTTTTGTCCGGGGGGTGGGGGTAAGGGACGGGGGTGTTTTGTCCTACACTGAGGCACGGATTCGGGGTTGATAATAATATTTGATCAAAGGGATAATGTTTAGAATTGCCCAATCTGGAAAGGGGGGAAATCACAGTCATATAATAATATTTCGCGTAATTACGCGTTAGTTTCGCGTAATAACGCGTAAGTTTCGCGATATTACGCGTTAGTTTCGCGTAATAACGCGTTAGTTTCGCGAAATAACGCGAAAGTTTCGCGATATTACGCGATAGTTTCGCGTAATAACGCGTTAGTTTCGCGTAATAACGCGATAGTTTCGCGTAATTACGCGAAAGTTTCGCGATATAACGCGTTAGTTTCGCGATATAACGCGATAGTTTCGCGTTATTACGCGAATTTTTTTTTATTTTTTTCTACGAAAATGGTCCCAACCGGCTTTCGTATAAAACAAATGACGAAGGAAGACAACTTTTTGTCATTTATCATGAAGTGTCTTTACATACATCTGATTTAGCAATACTACTCAAATGAATAGCTGGGGGAAATATCACCAAACAATACATTATCCTTACGGGTTATTTTAATTTACGAATTCATATTACTTTAATTTTGCGATCTTTCTAAAATATGTTTGCTTTATTAGGTAATAATGTCTTGTTGTGTAAGAAAATTAAAAACTAATACCCGCCTCGTATAGAGATACAAACTTAATTGTTAATCTTGGTGTATGTATAATCATCCGGAATAAAAAATGCCAGTTAATTGAATGAGATCCCGGGCAGTTGAAAACTAATATAAGCGTAATTATTTATTATTTTAGTGTGCAGGATAACCGAATTTAGATAGACAAGCGTAATGTTAAATTAAATTCAATTTATTTCCAAATGCTATATACATAGCATATAGGATTCCAAGATACATATATATATCATTTAACAATTCATGTATACAAATTGGAGCATTCTCTCAATATACAGACAAGTGTGAAAATGATTTAGCGGAATGATTAGCGCTTAAATATGTCTACCGCTAAAATAATAAATATTACAGTAATTTACATACAAAATAGAAAATCCTGACATATAATAGTTATTTATAAGTGAAAAGTACTCACCTTTATAAATGATTAGGCGTTTTAGAATTTTAAATAGTAGGATAAGAAAACTCCACATAAATCGCCAAGTACATACATTTTCTAAGCTGAAGCTGTGTTGTAATTAGCTATCTAAACCTGAGGCTGAACGCGCCCCCCACCTCTCGCGCCACGAGGTTACACATGTGTTTTTCTTCTAAAAATAAACCAAGATTAAATGGCAGGATACTTAAAAGTTTTAACATACTTTGATGTATATTATATAGTGTATTATTATTAATATGATTAAAAAGTAGAGAGAGAGAGAGAGAGAGAGAGAGAGAGAGAGAGAGAGAGAGAGACAGACAGAGAGAGAGAGAGAGAGAGAGACAGACAGAGACAGACAGACAGAGAGAGAGAGAGACAGACAGAGACAGACAGACAGACACGGATAGATAGAAAAAGAGACAGAGAGACACAGAGAGAGAGAGACAGATAGAGAGAGAGATAGAGAGAGACAGAGAGAGACAGAGAGACAGAGACAGAGAGACAGAGAAAGACAGACAGACAGACAGTAGTATGCACCCTTCAACAAATATTACTTTTGGTATAAAATATTACATACCCAAACAACTGAAGCGATTACCACGCCGAGTCGTGTGGCCGGGTCGTGTGGCCGAGTGGTGTGATCAATGTCGCTTGGCCACTTCTACAAGGACAGAGCGATGGTGACCTTATCATTCTGATACTTCCATATAAACTAGGTCCGTTACACTTGTAACTTGGGAGGATTTGAAATCAAGTAACATCATCCAATACCATAACACCACATGTGCTTCGGAGCACGTGCCACTGATTTATGCTTAAGATTTTCAGAGATATAATATAGAAGATTCTGAAAGCAAATTGTATAGAAATGAAGCGGTCGTTACCGAGCACCTGTTTTACAAGACTTAAATCTGTGATCTTGTATACATAATTAACAAAGTTATGGGTATCCGATCCTATCATTAATCGACTGCTCAGAGTGTCGTCTCAACAGATAATTCAATCCATAACAACAAGAATGATTGTATCAATTTTTAAATAATGAAACAGAAATGCAAACCGTAAAAATGTTTAAGGTTTAGAACCAAGGTCATGCTTTTGTATAGATACACATTAAAATACAAGTTAAGTTGGTCTGGTTTGTTTCAAAACGTTGCCTAGACAGGAATGTGTATTGCGTTGCTATGGACGCGTATAAAAACATGCTAAGAAAATTGATTGCTAAAAATAACGACAATGATTTAGTGCAGATCGAAAGCATACAAGCTCTTTTATTGACTGAACATTGTAATCATTGTAATGTCAATTAGATAAAGGTATTCACGTTCAATAAGCTGACATTTTAATTCATGGATGTCGTGATTAACCCACGGAATCTAGCGTCGACATCAATGGGGAATCGTTTGATACCATGAACAATCGTTTTATTCCGGATTTTTAAAATGCCTTCCCCCGCACATGTTTCTAAAATTATAAAGCAACAAATAAAAAGAGCTATTATAAAATTTAAACTGATTTGCTGCTGATGATTCACTGTTTAGATATGAAATGTGAGGAAACTTTTGCTTTTATATTTCGAAAAATAAAACAGAACATATTGAAGATCGCCATCATAGAAACAAGATATTAAAATGACATCGACAACAAGGAACGGAGATGGGGTAAATCAGATGGTGTATTCGACATTGAAATATATCTATAAGTGTCCCCAATTTCTAAATGACAATCTTTTTTTGTATTTCAAAGGCTAATTCCCTCTGAAGAGTGATTAAACATTTCACAAATAAATGGCGGTTATTACACTTTTGCAATCATATCATTTGGTAAAATTATGTCATTGTGAACATTTTATTAAATGAGAAGAAACGTATGATAGATATTTCATGATGAATAACCGTATGATTTATCACGACGGCGTCTGTTAGTAATTCGATGCTCATTGCGGAGAGAAACATGAAAATTCGAAATTTACGATATCGATAGAACGAGTTCAAAATATGAACAAAATATATAGATTTGCAAGGAAACTCTTGAAAAAAGTTTAAGACCAGGGGTTTAGAAAGGCTCACATCTTTTTCATCGACGGCACTCGACATATAAATTAAGATCAAATTAAGGTTAAGTTATAACTCAAAATGGAACTCGTGTTATCATATACATGTACGTGTGTATGCGAATATGTTGAATGCTAGAATGAGCAGTGATAATACTAAAGGTGTTTGTGATGCTTGTATTATGTATTATAAATGAGAAATTAAATATGAGCAAAACTAACAATTACATGTAAGAGCCAATTTCTGAGCACTAAAAAAATGTAACCCATGCGGTAATAATGGAACCAATGAGTATACCAGCAAACATGGAACGTGCCTGACTTCATATCGCATAAGGAAATATTATATTTATAGAGAATGTTTTCATGCGAACGATAAAACTTTCCGTGGCGAATGGCATAACCCAGTAGCATGCTACTTATAAACCTCAACACATATGACTGCTATACCAGGTCACTTAATAGCCCACCAATACATTAGAGCAAATTTCGGTTGCATAAAAATTTTGACCATTGTCATTTAATCTTGATATCGTGGATATCAAATCTGTATTCAGACAACATAAATCATTACTTATATAATAATTAGTTAAAAAAACACACGCATTTTATGAGTTGTTATCAAACGTTTAATTGACTTCGTAGAAAAGGTCTGAATATAGGGCTTAATTCCGTTTAGCATCTATAAAGAGGTTTCGACTAACCTATATTTTCTCTGGGTTTATTTATAGTACAACCTTATGTTGTTTTTATCACAGATACTTGTAAGTGATGGTTCATCATTTACTACAAGATATCATAATAAACTGATAAGCTTTAAATACTTTTATCTTCTTCTTCTTCCTATTTTTCATTCCGGTAGAGCTATTTACGAAATGCTTTTTACCTGTAAATTACAGTCAACGGGATGCTAGATTCTGGCGAGTTCCCATGAAATAGAAATACATCTTACATATTAAGATTGATTTGGCAAAACACATTTGCACAGGTGTAGATATATGCCTTTGTTAAAAACCGAACGGTTGGCAGTTTTATTGGGATTTATTTTATTTTAACTGCAGGAAACATAGATTTTTATTCTGAAAATTCGAACCCGAGCTATTTCATGGTAGTAGCAGGTTTCGTGGCATGAAACATGTTTCACGTACACATGTCTGTATATCTCGTTCATTTCAATTATATTTTACGGGGCGGCGATATCATCTGGAAAATCTGGCGGAAAATCTACAAATGTAGTTCTTGTGTTTCAGATACCGAACACGAGCGCTGACGAAAATATAACATTCACTAGCTACAAATGTAAGTCAGCGAGAGGAATATATACAACTTACACATACTCGTCCTACTTAATCTTACTTAAAACTATGATTGAATTCCAGCCCGAGTTCACCGGATCTGTTTGACTTCGATTTCCGTTAGCAATGGTTTCTATCACTGGGGATTGTGATAAATCACACGATACTAAGAATTATCGCCGAGGGCAGAGGGAGCGAGCGAGATTATCCCGCAGGGGAGACACGTACAGTAAATGTAAGATTGCAGGAGACTGCACTGAAAGCATCCACTATCTATGTTTTCTTTTCTTTCTTTTTTTTTCTTTTTTTTCCTTTTTTTTTTTTTTTTTTTCTTTTTTTTTGGGGGGGGGGGGGGGGGTAGGGGGGACGAATGTCAAATAGGATAATTGTAACAATGTATAAAACATTCACAAGTTTATGGCATTGTACTTTACACTTAACTTTGGTAATTTAAAAGATTCTTCAACCACCGATCAAATATATTCCGGTAGCGTCGCCACCAGCGAAGATACGGAACTTCTTATGCTCAAAAAGGATTTCGACTTGAATAGTGAAGATGTTTTCTGTAAAACTGGAACATGGACGTATCAACATAAATGTTAAAGCTGTAACGGAGGCCGGATTTTACGATGATGAACGATGAAAGAAATACTTAAAATATAAACTTTCCCAGTCGAATGATAGACAGCAACATAAAAACGACGTTCTCGGCTGGAGACGGAGGTCATAAAGGTTTGGACAGTAATTCCATGTCCATGGTGAATGATTGACAGGACTTCAGAGAACTCTAATTACAGTCTATCTCAAGGCTGTTTTTCCATATATCTTAGGGCTACTTATTGAGCAACGTCTTTGGTCTCAATACAGTTATCGTATATATATCAATCACAAAAAGAAATGTAGCTTTAACATATATATACAGACTGCTGTATTAATAGTTGTAGTTATGACAAAGATAGTTTTGGACAAGGTACAGTGTAGTTATGGAATACTATCTCTTGGAGCAATTTTATTTTGAACTTGTTTTAATTAACTAGTTTTGGAATCGGTAGTTTTGGACTAACTAGTTTTGGAATACATATGTAGCTAATTTTTGACTAATTAATTTGGAATAGCTACATGTAGTTTTTTGACTTACTTGTTTTGGAAAAGGCAGTTTTGAACAGCAAGTTTTGGACTTAGTAGTATTGGAATAAGTAGTTTTGGACTAGCTAGTTTTTGACTAACTTTGTTTTGCAAAAGGTAGTTTTTGATTAGTGAGTCTTGAAATAACTAATAAGATATGGTATTGATTGACTACACAATCCGTTCACAACACACAGCGCGCCAATGGACCATGACGATCTTTTTTGGTACTGAGGGAATCACTGGGCTCACGTGATATTTTACCCTTTATTTTTAGCCCAGACTATCGCTGTACGTGGCCTAGGTCAGAATAAGCGGAAAACGACCATACCTCTTTGGAATAAGTAGTTTTAGAATATGTTGTTTCGGACTCAATAGTTTTGGAATGTTAAGTTTTGCTCGGACAGGTGCATTAATGTAGTCTTGACTCATATTTTATCGTAATTTAATCCTAGAAACAGTAATACATCCTAATATGGACCCTAGATTAGATGGAGTACTGATATGGATGTAAGATTGATATTGAACATTGAGATGTCGATAGAATCGAACACAGTTTTAAGTTTAGGTGTAGCAGCATATCGGTTTTGAGATATGGATTTAGGGCACATTTACGACTGATATCGACGTAGTTTGGTGTTGACCATTGCTCAAGTGATTTAGCAGTACGCTAGAGTAGATTTAGGACTAATATCGACGTAGTTTGGTGTTGACCATTGGTCAAGTGATTTAGAAATACGCTAAAGTAGATTTCGGACTGGCATCGCTATAGTTTGGTGTTGACCTTTGTGGTAGGAATGATATCAGCGTAGTTTGGTGTTGAAAATTGAGGTAATGCTTTAGAAGGATGTTTGTGATATCGACGTGGATTGGTGTTGATCATTGAGGAAATAATTCAGAGGGACGCTAGTAGGATTACGTCTAATACCGACGTGGTTCTGTGTTCACCATTGAGATAGTGACTTAGAAGGACGTTAGTGTAGGTTTAGGACCGATATCGACCTGGTTTGGCTCAACATACCTCTCAGTTCGTACACCGAAACGCTCGCTATAACAATTCAATTTAGAGTTTGCAAAAAAAAAAAAAAAAAAAAAATCGCAAAGAAATGAAAATTCCCTGTCCGTAGACGGCTAAAACAGAGTCATCAATTCCTAATGTGTTCTATATTTAGCAGACGTTTTTCCATTAAGTGTACCGGTTGTGGTCTCTGTTCTGCATACATGATGTCGTCTGTCTGTGCTTTGTCCCTGTAGATCTATATATACGTACGGACGTTATATGCAGTATCATTGTGCTATAGATAGGACGCCTAAAATCAGCATAGCTTGTTATCCTGTTAAAATGTCTAAGTCAATGCTTTGAAACTTAAGGTTTAAATGTCATCCATGTTGCATAGGCGTTACGAAATCATTGCTTTCATTGCTGCAATTCATCGTCAAAAACAGTTCAAAGAAAGTATATATCTAAAAGTCGAAAATGCAAGATATTTCTTGTTTTACGCATGGAAAATTACTTTCATTTATTTGTGAACAACAATAATGAAACAATTTTTATCGACTTATAAATTCATCCTTTTTAGTCCAGATGGAAGCACACAGTTGTTGGGGGGAACATAAATGTCATGAAATTTTAAAAACAAAGACACCAGACATTGGACCTATACATATTCACGTATGATCGTCCTGGTGAAAGGCGAGTGATTTTCCGCCTGATTGCTCAATAAAAAGATCATTTTATCTTGTTTTTCAGTACTAGTCCAATGATGTATATAAAATTGAGTTTAAGGTTTCACACTGAAGTATATATATATACATATGTATGTATATAACATCAAACTTTCATGACTGCAGTGGCCTTTCTGTTTCTTTTTGTTTTGTTTTTGTTTTGTTTGTTAGTTTTGTTTGTTTTTGTCTTGTTTTTACTTTTTTATTTTATATAAATATGCGCAGAGAATGAGAATTCATGTGCATATTATCCCAATGCGATGCTACCAAGCCATGCATATTATTTTCCAATATCAATGATTATCAAAATGTTAAAAAATACTAGTTACGCTAATGAGGCCTTGTTTTCAATATGGAGTCCCAGATTTTACGGCACCGTTGAGGGTAAAGTGTAGGTTAAATACTTAAATACAGGGCATCCCGACCAATGGGGAATACGTTTTAATGTGGAAGTTAACGCTCGACAGGAAACATTCCATTATGGACATCAAATTAATCCGAAACGTGATTCAATAAGGCGCCAGTACATTACACAAATGTATTACAAGGTATATTTATGGATGTTAATTACAAAACTTTAATTATAACCAACATTATAATGATTGCAGGGTCCATATTTATAATAACATATATGTCAGAATGAATAGTTCGATGACCTTTTGCTAAATATTGATGAAAATAGAGAAAAGTACCACATTATCGGAACTGCATTTAACAAAAAACAAATAAATAAATAAATAAAAAAATAAATAATAATAATAAAATAATAAATAAAAAAATAATAAAGATAATTCTCAGCTCCCTCTGACACCCGGAGGTGATACCACGAGCTCATACGTCACATGTACATACATGTATGTATGATATCTTCTATGGAACTTGTTACAGTATAAAAGATAATGACGATTAGCAGTGGCATGTTATCTGGTGATCACACGATATTTCTGCCAATGGTACATCTTAGTGTAGTTGAGGTGTTTCATGTAGGAAACCCTTGATACGAAACTTAAACATCTATAGAAGTTCAAACCACACGTATGTATTGGTATCATACATTAATTTTAGCTACAATACACTGTATGATATTGAAGTTTTACTCTATGAATAAATAGCGTAAATAAGCTACAGATATGTTCATTATTTTAGCATGAATATCATGTTGCTAACTATTGGTGTAAACCATTCACTTAATGATTGAGCTTTATTTATTTATTTTTTGTTGTTGTTGTTGTTTTTGTTTTTTTTATTATTTTTTTTTTTTTTTTGTAGCTGCATCGAAGTAGATTTACATTGGGATAAATATATATTGTTTGTGCGAAAGCGCAACAAGATAAATATGCTGTTACCCCAATGTAAATACACTTCGATGCAGCTGAAAACAATCATTTTAATTACACTTGATCACTATGACATTTAAAAAAAATCACCTGTACAAACCGTTTGAACAGCGGTCAGCCAAACCTACAGGAAAACACTAGATGGCGCTATTGTGGTGTCACTCATGACTCAATCGCAACATATCGGAGAAATTTCCGGCAACACTCGGAAATCTAAATTTCCGAGTGTTGCCGGAAATTTTCCCGAGATGTTGCGATTGACTGACGACAGACAGTAAACAAGTAAGTTTCGAGAGAAAATAATACAATCAACATGTTTTACAATATCTATGCATTTTTATTTTTTTTCATCATTAATTTATATATTTCTTTGATCATATTGTATGGAATCATAATTTACCCCCACGCAGTTATACTTTGTCGAGTCCGTAGCGAAGCCACCCGAGTCCTACTCGATTTGCACTCTTCTTCTTCTAGAATATATGTTCTGGTCCCTCGATTTGTAGCTCTTCTGCTTCTGGAATATCTCTTCCCTCTCGAAGCTGGAAGATTTATCTTCCTAGATGGCGGCGTACATATTTTAAGTGTGCAAGAGATGCGTTTCACTAGAGAAGGATATATGACATATACATGCACATGTGTGTGTCATAGTGTTTGAGAAAACTTGTTTATTTTGGGTTATATTCTTCAGGTTTACTCGATTTACATATAAGGGAACAACCAACCAATTGAAAAAAATAGATTTTTGAAACAGCCCCTGTGTATAGAAAGTTGAGCCAAGGATAAAATGTCTGGCAGCCACTGATTGGCCAGTATGTTATGAAGCGAGAAAATAGATATGTAGCCTGATAGGTAACTATCAATAAGAAATGTTGATATTAATTTCGTAAGTCCGATTGATTTTTTTCCCCAAAAGTTCAGGTAATAACAATTAACAGGTAAACATTTCAGGTTTTTGAGAATTTTTACTGCGAAATTCACCCATTTTCAAAATGGCTACCCTGGAGAAAATTTGAGCCGAAGGACCCAACTTTTTTTTTTGATTAGGTATTATATCAGACCCTAAACTTTTGTTATAAACCATAATTGTCATATTGAATTCAAAAATTTGAATTAAATACTCCAACACGTTAACACTAAAGTCTATGGGAAAACAATTGGTTGGTTGGTCTCTATAACGGAATGCGATCTTCTTAGAAAGCTTCTCTTCCGAGAAGAGTGCAAATCGAGTGGGGCTCCGATCAGGTGATCAAAAGAACTTGGGGGAACGGTGAAAATGACACGTCATTTCTACACTGATGACTAGATCGTGTTATTGGAAGTGAACGTACATCCATGGAAGCATGAGTTTGATAAAAACCCTGACCACATGTTTGACTGAAAGGCTGTAGCAGATTTAACTAAAAATTGAGTTATGATTTTGTGTTTTCTGAGGACATCGGTACAACCTGGTGACACTCGGTTGGGACGTTATTTGATATCAATGCGCACGCCTAATCACCGTGCGTAATTTGATATCAATGCGAAAGCCTAATCACCGTGCGTAACTATCGAAAAAATATAGTATTAGTCTCGTTAAGCTTTGATCCAGTGACAACGCAATGGAAGTGTAGATATTATCAGTTAGCTAAGATGACTCGCAATAAGTGTTTGTAATGTTAACTGTTTAATGTACATTGCAAATATTTCAATCGTTGAAGTAATATGTCGCAAAATACGTAGATGTACAGAAATCGAACTGACGATGCATGGCATCAGTAAGTGTAACGTTGGTGCAAAAAAGGTAATACATACTCTTCATTAAAACGATCGATACAAACAAATCCTATCTAGCCAGTCATGATTGGTAGTCATACTTCAAGGAAAATTAAAAAAAGAAATGAATTGGATAAGTAATGTTCAAAATACCATAAAAAACATCTTGAATGCAAACTCTATTCATTTTCAAACAATTGCGAAACAAGTTATATCAGCTTATATTAATCATGCGTGTTATCCCAGATTGAAGAGCACGAGGGGTCTTATAAATGCATTCGAACGAGTCTAATTGAAAGAGACATATTTTCACTCTAACTCATACTTTCTTTATAGGTATGCAATCTATGTAATGTACACACAAACAAAAGCGAAAAAAAAAATAAAAAAAAAAATAAACAAAAATAAAAAACTAAACAAAAGAAAATATTAAACAGTAATAACAAAACCAAAAAACAAGCAAGCAAAAACAACCAACCAAATAAAATGATATTAGAAATAACCCCAAAAACAACCTGCATTGTAGTCGACAAGGAAATATCCTCACGAAGTTCATCAGGTACAGGTTGAAAGCCTATGGACTAGAGAGGTTCCGAATGACATTTGCTAAGACTTCGACGGTTTCGTTAAGTGCACACTGGGTAAACTGTAGACTATATACATAAAACTAATTAACGTTTAGTTGATTACACTTCAAAAGATATATTATCTAAGGATGTGTAAAGATATGCCGATGATCGTCTGATCAAATCGAAGCTGTGTCGCCGTGTACTTTCTCTGATACTGAGATAAATATCTACCGTTTGATGCACCACTGTTCCTGGGAACAGCTGTAGATCAAAGTGGATACGTCTGTTATCCTTAAAAGCATCAATTGATATAATTAGCTAGTTCGCGTATTAAGATATATCTAATATATCATACACAATAGACTGGGGAGCGGCTTCACTGCGAAAACGTTATGCAAATTGCAAACTAATACATCTATCTCTTTACGTCAACAATATTTTTACATAATAATGATTTCCATATCGACTTTTAAAAAGATAGTCCCCAGACGCAATATACTTTTATAAACTAAATATATATGCTACTTTATACATATTGTTCTGGTTTTACATTGGACTTAATTGCCATTCAGTAAGAGAAAAAAATATCTTAAGATTCCATGGCCACATAATTGAGGTAGAAGGTCAAACCGTTCTCGTGTGGTGACGTCATTGTGTTTCTGCGCGTGTTGTTTATTACACTAGCCATTCCAGGTGGGACTCTCACCAAACAAAAGTTTGAATCTTAAACCCCAGAACATAAATCATTTTCATTTCAAAATTTTCTTTATAACGAATACATCTTTCTGAATTATCTCTGTTCAAATATTGTTGTCCTGATATGTTTGACACGTTTATTTTGTTTTTGATAAATCATCTCATACTTTAATATAAATTAATACTGAACCAGCTTCTTATTCAATATCAACACTTGCTCCTATTCCGTTTTAAGTTCCAAATGCGTTCACGAAATCAATACAACTCTTTTATAGTCCAACTGTTCCTAAAATAGCTGGATTTAAATGTGTAGCTTTATTTACGGTCAAGGTTCCCGATAAAGATAGTGCCGACGACACTAAATCTACTGGTAAATTACAACAAGTTTTATGTCGATAAAACCCTAAGTTGTTTACGTTGTGAGGATTGCCATTAGACACTAAGGTATGGGATCCAATACAATTATCAAATGTTTTATTGAAACAAAGCATGAGAAATATAAGAAATTATACACAAAATATGCTACTCATGAATATTCAGTTAGGTTGAATATCAAATGGTGATCTTTTATGTTATAATGAAGTTATAAATCTTGTGCAAATACCAGTATTAAGTAGGGACTTAGATTATGGAACTAGATCTCGTTTATACGTTTTTGTTATTCCACACGATCTGCTATATCTTGATTATTTGCATTGGTTCAAATTTAAGTCTATATCCATGACAGGAAAATATGGAAAACAAGTTTGATGCTTGTATTGACATAGCTGTACGTGTTAGTACTAAAGAATACTCTCTTAAAAGTCCTCATTTAACAACTTTCTAGCAAAACAATTACATCATTCAGCGACATATTTATTTATTTATTTATTTATTTATTTATTCAATCATTTATATATTGTCATTGACAGTAAAGCGACGTTGACGGAAATACTTTTGGTTTGCTCTGGTGAAACGACTGTCTCGGTAAAAACATGAAAAGATTAGATATGCTCTTCAAATTTGTATAATAAAGTGTATTCCTATTGACTTTTTTACTAAATATGCATACTATTCGTTGTGTTAATTCGGCATTTATGACAACATTAGGTCTCAAGAATTTGAGAAAAAGAAACCGAAGAAGAATACACCTTGTGAGCAGAACATCCGGTCGCCTAACAAGTTCGTTTTCTGACGTAATGCAGGGTTCATTGCCCGGATGTAACCGGGGCTGTTACCTTGACCTTTCATTGACATTAAACACCACTTCCTACAGATATCACGTGAATGCAGTAGTTACACTGAAGACTTCTCTGAAATTACAATAGAACAACATTACATATTGCATTGACTTCCCATGGGAGAAAATTGATTTAAATGGACAAATATTTTGTGTCAACTTCTTCTGTTTGAATCAAAGTGGTAGCCATAGCATCGTAGAACGAAACAAAGGCTGAGTATTGTTTAAAATAGCATAGTTGTGTTTTGCGGCTATGCATATATATATATATATACAGTTAACACTATAACGAGTAAAAATAACTTACATACAAACGGTAATGTAACAATATTGTTTTAGTGCAAAGGAGATTACACCACACTCGCCAAGAAGTTATTACTGCTTTAAAATGGTATAGACATATCACCGAAATTTAAATTCTAAATATGAATCGACAAATCAAGGGCACTGCAATAACATAGATATACATGTAATGTAAAAATACAAAAGCGAATAAGACGAGGTGCTCTGGAAGAGTAGGCACTATTTGAATTATCAACGATACGTTCAATGTACATTTATATCGCGTTCTCAATATAAGAACCGGGGTAGGAAAAAAGGAACATATTTATAAGTTAGTGAGTATCGAAAACTCAAAACTCGTATCCCACAGGGAGACGGAATTGTGACATCATGATCACGAAAACACTCTTTCCAATAATGATATTTCTAAAAATAGATTTTAAATAATTATTTTTTGTTTGTATTTTGTAAATTGTCAAATATATTTAATTTTGGTTCAGAAACGCTGGGTGACATGCTCTGTACTTATACATCTCTTGATTTCATACTGATAAACTCTCTCACTATAAAAAGGGGAGGTAATACATGTCATGTTTTGATGTAAGCCGTTTTTCAAATTGCATTTATTGCTTTGTACTTATGTTGGTTTTTGCTTATTTGTTTGTGTTCGCTTGGCTTGTTTTCTTTTCACATATCAAAATGACTAATTCAGCCTTTTTATTGTTTGATCTCGAAAATCTGCTTTGAATCGCGTACTTTTGCGAGCCTTCATTTTGCGCTTACTGAAGAACTCGTGTTAATGAGTTCGTATTTACAACTATACAGTTGCATTGATCAACTATCAGCCTCACGTTCTTTGTATCTGTGTATGGAGATTGCTAAATCACCTTGTCTATAAATAGTAACCTTTTGTGTCGAGTGCTTTGTTCATTGTTTTCTCACGTAAGAATGAGATGAAAGCTAATGAACGATGTGTGAGAGATGTTCCATTATAATATGTAAATGCCGTCCACATCACATGGACAGAAGCACTCAGTTATACTATCTGAAGTGATGATAACACGCAATTTCAGCAGCGAAATTACGTTCTAAATATAATATAAAGCATTTATCTAAATACAAGCACGAAAGAAGGGTGTGACGTGATAAATGTTGAATCAACGTCACTAATCGAATATATTTCCCAAAAGCGTTCACCGCATCAAAATGACAAGCTCCCCAGCGATGTTATCTCTACAAACAGGCAACACAAATTACATTGCAAATAGTGTCTGGCGTACCATTTATATCCATACCCAATCAAAATATTCCATCTTTAGCATACATCCTTCATGTAAAGAGCTATTTTTGGTACATATCTCTTTAAAACAAACATGGTTTCTCGTCCACATTATATTTGTTTATTTTGTTCGCTTGACGGCTCACAAAGTACATATAGGTACATGTATCAATATAAAAAGACACACAAGGTCAGTTAGAATAAAGTGTTTGATAAGTAGAATAAGTAAGTAGGAGTAAGACAAAGAAGATAACTGTATTATTTCTGAATTACTTGAAGAAAAACAATTCAATTTAATTGTTTTCATGATTTTTTTTCAGCCTGAAAAGATGAAAAATTATAATTTTGAGGTAACGTCAGATATACATGTATGACGTCATATAACAATCCGTAAATAACGTCATTTGACTTGATATATGAATTCGTTGTAGGTATACATAATCTATGTATAGCATTTGTAAAACAAAAGTAAAACGTTGTATATACAAATACAACTTAATGCAATGAGAAATATTTCATATTATTCTTGATTCAACAATTCATATTTTTTCAAACTGATTTAAATTGACAACAAATAATTGATAAATGTGGCATTGGACACGTCGGAAACTTCAAACAAAGCATTTATTTTATCAATAAATACGAATTGTTGCATCAACCCTTTGTCTCAAGTTAATTTACAGCTATACAAGACTTTATTCATTTAAGAATCATAAGATTGCCTGGATCCGACTTGGGTTTGGAAATTACTGAACAAAAGCTTGCTGCGCCATCAAGAAGCATTAAAACTATAATGGAAAATAGAGATTGGAGATATATTCGATATCATTACTGTAAATGTTTATATTTTAGTGGTAAACTTATTTTACCGCTTCTAGCACTAGAAGCATTACGCTAAATTATGATTGCGCTGATCAAATTATCTATATTCTATTTTTATAACAAATCATGTAGGCGCACTATTTTTTTTTCAATTTAGGCTAGTCTGTTTTAATTTTGTTTGTGCTGCGCGGAAATTTTGATACGCTAAAATTAGTACGTCTTCGGTAACATAAAAATCTTCTCACATTAAAACCGGCTAGCTGTGTACCATACCCAACCCATGTTGTGAAAAGCCAAGGCAAGAACTGTGATGCGTGGTTCTTAAACTGCTAGCTTATTAGATATTTAAACCACGCCGGTAGGTCTTGTCAAACTCTATGGTTCTAACCACAAAACTATTTTCAATCCAATTTGGCCTGTTTCTTTTATTTGCTGCTTGAGTTCCGGCAATATAACTTAAGATAAACAAAATTGATACATTTCAAGCAAAAATAAAGAAAGTCAACGTAAATACAAGTCAGTTTGATTTCTTGTAGTGAATGTTTACAAAATGACAACAAGTTAGAATGAAGTCGACAAGATCGACATGTTTCAGAAGGCAACTGCACTCAATGAGTGCTATCTTTGTAGTTTATGTGGTGTTGAATGTCTAACACACGCCCTGGTTGTACTTAGTACTCTCCCCAATAAACACACTTATGTTGCAATCAAAACATTTTCTTTAAAAATGAAACAGACGCCTTTCTTTACCACATGAAAAGATTGTTTCCCCCGATTTAAACAAATCTTGACATCGTATAAAGGCTTGCTGCTATCAATTATTTTATTTGTCTAGATAATATGATACATATCTTATTTCCTAAAATTGATTCTGTTTCTTTGATATACAAAACAGGTCAATATATACTACTTAAGGATCGAACTTTAATTGTAACATCTCTGTTTTCAAAGCTAATTGTCAAAGGATTGTGAAATCCTTTGTCGGAATGTAATCTGTCTGTGTATAAATGCTTTATATATGTATATAGTTACACAAATGACAAAGACAGTTTTATGAGTCCTGCCCTGACCGTGTTTGAACTCACGATATTCAGCACCCAATCGCATTGTTAGAAATACCTGTATCTTATACCACTACGCCATATCCACGTTCTAAAAACAGAACTTTTCAATTGGTGTAGATATGTATGCTTATAGCTATGGTAAATACATGTTATCAAAATTACAACACACTTGCTTTAAGATTTACGCAACACTGTAAATAGTAGTTTCATCTTGACGGAAATGGCAATAAAATTTTAGCAAAACACCCTAAATATTTTTGCACCAATTTACGGAGATAAAACTGAGATTGTGGACTTGGTTTTTGACGCTATGGATATTCCTGATATATAAACATTGTACCGAATCTGCTGTAATAACATTCGCTCGCGTTAACGAGTAACGTTTTTTCCCCACTTCCATTTTCACTCCTCATTAAGTGTATCTGATGTAAAAAGACATCCCTTTAATATAATCTTGTGTTGGAGAATGTACACAACCTGTCTGCTGTAGAGAAACAGACTGTTTTTCAGACACACCCAGCATTAACAGCTGCTCACAGATGACCTTTGCTAACTTCGTCATGTCACAGACTCGGTAATGACAGTATTGTAATTCAGTGGAATCAATAGGTTTATCAAGAAAAGAACACTGCACTACAGCAGACTCTTAGTGCGGGCGGTTAATGCCAGCCGATTCACATATCACTATCATGGTGATAGTTGTGTGGTTGTGTATAAAACACCCATAGGGTCATTACTGAACGTTTAGTGGTTTAAACGACAGCATAGTTGACTGATATTGCAGGCTTGTAAGAAAAGAAATCGTACTTACTTTTCATCAAAAGACAGGTTACAACACATCGGTTGTCTGAGTGGGGTTTCGCTGTTGCCACCTGTAATTAAACACAAGGTTTAAAGAATACTTTTTCTAATTGAATTGGTTTGAGAGTATAATTATCAAAAACGTATAATTAAAAACCAAAATAAAATGCAGCAACATGAAATAAATGCTCTCATTCATTTCTTGCATCCTTGCATATTTCCTAAATCCGCTGATTTTTCATGGACGTGCACAGACATCTTTAAATGATTATAAAGTCATTAGGAGTGATGAGTCTCTATCCTGAGAACCATCTGTCAATTACTGGGGAATGTTTTTAAGCAACGTTGTGATTCCAGATATAGACTAGGTTTGTCGTCATCTTATCCTATCTACAGGAATAGTTAATTAAAGGATATGGCGGATGTTAAGTTGTGTATTTCAAAGGTGTGATCACGTGATGTTATATCATAGATAAGCATATAGTTTGAAGATTGATGGGGTGATAAGTCCATGATATACTATCTATATCTATTAAAAGTCACTCCAAAGTAAAACATAATTATGAAATTGACATTATTTCATTAAGATTAAACTGATGTCTGGGCACACGTAATTACTATATTGAACCCACCGGGAATCACCAGTATTATGATACTACACCAAATGATTTATATTCATATTAGATTCTGCTTATTATAAAAATAACCCATACTATACCACTTTAAACATTCGGCACATAAAAAATGACACGTCAACACTCGATACTTTATAACCGTACTACAATAAACACATCGGTCCAATCAACACGTTTTACTTATATAACCATACTTAAATGAACACATCGTTCAAAGCATCACTCAATATTTATATAACCATACTTAAAATCGTTCAAATCCTAACTCCATACTTATACAACCATACTTAAATAAACACATCGGTCAAATTAACAATCCATACTTATATAACCATACTTCAAAAAACACATCGGTTAAATCAACACTCGATAATGATATAACCATACTTTGATAAAGACATCAATAAAAAACAACGAAGCCTACCGACATAATATAGGAACCGTTATTCAAACTCTAAATCCATTAAACGAAGTAAAAAATGAACGAATTATATATTTGTATGGCGATTAATCAAAAAGTACAAAGATCATACAAAAATGTAAGACCAGGTACGCCGGAACAATGAGCGTCCTCTGCTTCAGCGACTGTATCCGGCATTCATATCCAGGTCAAGTCCGGGTTAATTCTACTCGAGTCAACTCGACACCTTTATTGTTATTGGTACACTATTGGTATACTACACTTGTGTTTATAGCCATACTGTGATATATCGTATATAATGTTTATTCGGCAAAATTATAAATTGATACCTACACTATATCATTCCGTTTGAAACACATATTTCTGTTGGCTAAAATGACTATATATTTTGACCAATAAACATCGTCGTTGTTTGTAACGTCGCTTTCAATTGGCTAGAAGCATATATCAGATCTCAGAGTATATTCCTTTTGTTAAATCCACTCCTAAAATAGTTGGCGGTTGACGATATTGGTAACTTAATGGAGTATAATCTGACGTTTGTCACAGAGATGTCGAGTGGCAGAGATATTAATCGTTAATTATGTGGTGCCCCAAGACCTTTATAAACACATCTGTAGCGTTCTATTATCCGGCTGTTAGAAAGGGTTGATCCCAGAATCGATTTGTATTTTATAAAAGGTGTCAGAATCCTTTTCTGTGTAGTGATATGCGAGGCGCGTCCGTCACCACACTCATGAACGTCTTTTCTTGTAGACATCTGAAATCATTAGTGTGTTGAAATGCGTGGTTTGATATTTATGGTGTGTAACTATTAGATTCAGCTGATGACGAAGATTATCAGAATGTATGACTCCTGGTGGTCTGAGAAAGTATATTGACAAATTTGTTATTATATAGGATATATGTTTCCTTCAATGATGCGGTACAAGGAGGTTATCAATGATTGATGGTGTGTCTTATTCTCGGGTTTTGCTGGGTAAGGTTCCTTAAGGACAGAGGAGGCCTATATATAACTTGGAGATGTCAGCATTCTATGGAACATTGATGTAGGCTGTTCTAGCTCCAGTCATTACGTCGGCGGGTCCCCCCAGGTCATATATCACTTCACCCATGACGTTCACGCAACGCAGTATTAATTTGTTATTAAAGACAATGTTCTTTCGGATTATTCACTCAACGTCGTGCAAAAGCTTGTTATTTACACCAGTAATAACGTCATCGTCGCGGGTTCTACACTCTACGCCTATCATGCCTATCAAATATATACGCAATATCGTACGAATGCTTGATCGTTTATATCACTCAGTACGAAAATATTCATACAGGTCATATACCAAAGCGTCTGTGACGTATACTCATTAAACGTCTGACGAATGTTTGTTATTTACACAGGAAATTACGTCATTAAATATCCGAGTACTAATGCAAGTTGAATATGCTCCGTGCGGACGTCTTCTATTTACGACGACCGCTTTTTCAATATCCATCCAGGTCCTATACTCAAGCCTCTGACATATACTGCCATGCTTATGATTATTTGTTGAAATGACGCCCCGGCTCTTACGTCACGATGCCTGTGACGACCGACTACTGTCAGGGTAGTTTCTAAATTCGAAAAAAAATCTTATTTGAAAAGATCAGACTCTTAACAAATTATTAACGTACATAATGCAATGAATTATTAAGTTTCGTTAAGGTTTGGTTTGGTTTGTTTTTGTTTAACGTCCTATTAACAGCCATGGTGTTTAAGGACGTACCAGGTTTTGGAGGTGGAGGAAAGCCGGAGTACCCGGAGAAAAAACCACCGGCCTACGGTCAGTACCTGGCAACTGCCCCACGTAGGTTTCGAACTCGCAACCCAGAGGTGGAGGGCTAGTGTTAAAGTGTCGGGACACCGTAACCACTCGGCCACCGCAGCCCCTTATTTTCGTTGAGGCCATTTTTTTAAATATATATATTTCAAAACAGCGTTAAAGGTTTAAAGTCTTTAATTCCATTTCATTATTTCGATAATGTGATCTTATAAAAAACAAATATTTTGTTTCACCATTTCATAATGATGAAAATGTCAATTATTTTTTTGGAAAATATGAGCAAAACTGAAAACTCTGACTGAGGTCAAGAAATTAAACGAATCGATTTTTCCTTAAGGACAAATGACGCTAAAATGCCAGGATAATTTGAGATACTTTCTAAACTTCAACCCATGATAATGTTAACTTTTTACGATGAAACATTTTAGGCTTAAGTGATAGAATTTAGCAATAATAGTTCAATGAATACTGTGAGGCAGGCCCCTGGGGCTATAAAAACTGGCGTAAGGGAAATGTCACCAGTCAGAAAAGATAATACTGAGCACTTAACACAGCAGGTATACCTCTTTTATAGGGTAATTGGTATGATCTAATTGCTCAGAACCAGAACCACATTTTTTTACTGTTTTAGGACTGGCCTTTTAATAACACTTTTCCGTGCATCCTCTGTAATACAATTGATTCCGTTAACTATGCGATAATTAATTAAAGCAATAAACAAAAAAAAGCAAAAAAAAAAAAAAAAAAAATGACATTTTATATTAATTTTCGGATATAAGTATCCCATGATGCACTTGAGACCGTTCTATATGGCATCATTTGTGTCAATGATACTTTTCCAATTAGTCATGTAATTAAGTCAATAATCGATGCAGTCAGAAACTGCCTCTATTTCCATATCTAAAATTACATTGTCGGGATATTGTTTAACATTATAATTCATTTTATAATTTTATATGTATCACAGTTAAGATGCTTATTTGAAGACCTTTGTATACAACTATATATGATTAAAAACTGATATTGAAACAGTTATGCTTCTTTTATTCGGTGTGTCTCGGTTTTGGGAGACACACATTTTTTCTATTTCCCATGCCTAACATGCCTGCATCCTGCGATGTGTTGATGTCGCATCGCCTGCGACAAAGTCGTCACTCTGACAAATTAAATGCTTCTAGACCAGAACGTTTGTTTACAAATATTTTTCTGGTCCATCAGGACATTAGACCGTCCCATAAAGTCAAAGTCAAAGAAAAAGTCAAAGAAAACCGACGTTTAGGTATGAAATTTGATAGTATTTCTGATTTAAATAACGTGAGCATTTCGAACATTGAATAACGTTTAATAACAAAAGTTTAACTAACTTTTCACAATGGCATTTATGAATTATAAATTCGCCATATTTGTTGTTGTCTCTGTTATTGCTTTGCACTTATTGCATTTTTATCATTTCTCTATTCTGTCATACGGACACGTGATGGGCTTTCCTGTATAAATATTCCTGGAATCTGAGATATTCTCCGATTAACAGTGTCGTAAATGTACCACGTATATACATGAAACGATTCCAGATACATTTTGTATCACAGCTGTCCTTCTGATTAGCATAATAAAAGAACACAAACATTTAAAACAAAAAATATTTGACAACTGATGAATACATTTCTTTTAAAATTCTTCACTGAGTAATCATAAATATTTTCACATAAAATGTTCGATGGTAAGTTTTGCTTTTGAATAAACTAGATAAAAAGTACGGGATATTTAGTCTTACTTATCTCCTGTAGTAGTTGGTATTTTCTGAAACATTTAAAAGCATAAATTGTCGTTTTATACCTGATAGGACGGAGGTATAATATACAACCTTGCACCCTATAAACTTTGTGCATGCGCCATTTCCCTGCATTGCAGGCTTTGGGAGAGGGAAGAGCGATATTTCGGTTAGTTTAAGCTATCTTCAAATCATCACAATCTTAATCAATTATCTTTTTTATTTAAGTTTTCGTCAATAGAGAACACTATTTTCCAAATTATATGTTAATTTTCTTTGAATGGTAAATACACGACTGAAAAGATGCATGAGTGGTGTACTATCATCGGGCAAGCCATTTATCGTCACCATTTTCCACTGTTGGATCTCTGTTGAGCTAGAACTTATGTTCAGAACGCTAAAATAAGGCGATATAACACTAATCATGTTTCATTACCGTGTTGACATAATCTTTGACATCTTATTCGTATTTGACGAGAAGTGATATAGTAACATTATAACATGTCACGTTGGCCCCTAATTTACATAATCATACACGCGTACACTTTACTTGTCGAATCTATCAAAGAAAAAAATGATGTTACAAGCATTTGAATCTAACATTTTCGTAACGAGATACAAAGGTTGTCGGGACAATGTCCTTTCTTATATCCCTTAAGTCAACTGGCTAATTAAAGACTAGTTAGATACTGTTTAATCCTAATGTATTATACATACTACACTTCGACATAGAACGGTTTTAGTATTAGTTTGAGAATAGATAAATTATTCTGACTTGTCTTCGCGTTACATTAACATGTTAATGCTGTGTTAAGGAGGTCAGTAGGACTTATAATCACAAGGTTACACCGACATATAAGCCGTGTCATTAAAACGCGAAGGCAATTGTAAACAAAAGTACAATTTACATGTATATACTCTCTCAAAAGTACAATGATAATTGGAACATGTTTACCATCGTCTTCTACATTATCAATGACACATAGCACATCAATTAAGATCAAATAACTACGAAATGTCATGTTCTCAAAGATAGATAGATTGCCTCGGCAATGCAATTCTTTGTTTTGATTACAATCACTGTCAAGATCTTATTCACATAGATTAATTTGACATACATGATATTGTACTTATCTTAATATAAAATAAATGAATGAATAAATAAATATTAACCATGCCATCTGGAGCGCTTTTCAAGAGTCTCCATGCAAAACTACATTTCGTTTATATCTTGTCCTCGTTGAATCGATTTTGAGTTTGACTTAGTTATTTGATGTATCGTACGTTTTATATAGACTGCCAAACAGTTTAAACAAATTTCATGTCACTATACAATCTTCATTAGGATAGGTAAGGTGGATTTGATTATGGTTCTATCCATGTATAATATACAGTGTATATATTTAAATCAAATAGCATTACCATTTAAAATCAATGGATTCATGATTACTTTATGAGGCAAACATTTACTAGTGGAATATTGAATAAAGTCAACAAATGATTACGAGTTATATTGATTTGAACATAAATTATATTTCAACAAACATATACGAATCGTCAAAATAGGATTAATAATGTATACTAGAGTCATATCTAAAATAGCGGTACCGATTCTGTGATTGTTTACATAATTTAAATATTGTTTACGTGTTACCTTTCGGTTCTATCCAACGTCTTTATATAACTTAATATAATCGGACTTAGTGGTCATTCTATCATTTCACGGTTTATGGGCCAGACATACTGTATACTTGGTAATTTTCGCCCCAGGTTATTTTCGTCCTTGAGCAACATGTTTTTTTAATTGAAAATGCTAAGCCTATTACGTGATTTTACAGTTGAAAAGTAACAGGGTATGTTTGTGATCCTACTACACTTGGTCCATGTGCTATGATTTATAAATCCTTCAATTCAGATTGAAATGTTCGCCTTCATCTTAAATTCACCCTATCTTCAAAGGGCGAAAATGGCGAAAATTAAACGGGGCGAAAATTACCAGGTTTACAGTAATTATTGATTCAGGTGGTAAATGACTATTCATGTCATGTATTACTGATACAAACCCTTAGCTTACGGGTTGTTTACATTCTGTTACATAGTGGTCTATGTAACACTGTAAAGCTTATTATCCCCAGTTAATGCTTGGATCAGCTGATAGATGGCATCACCATATATATAATTTGTTGTTGACTTAAGAGTTTTGGGGGGAATACATTAAATCTTCTGACAAATTACAAGAAAAAATTTTTTTGAAATGAGTAAATGTAACATATGACGTAATTTTGGAACAATATGCTTTTCTAAGATTCATCATTGTAAAAGAAAGTGTAATCCATACAGAAGAATTAAGGGGGTATTCCGAATGGCCAACCTTTGAATACATTAAACCATTATATTCAGTGCCAAAATATGATATTCAAAGTATCCTGCACGAGTGAATAGCAGTTTTGAATTTGTCAAATGATTACTATACGATATACGAATGCATGATTTCGTCCCCTTAATACTCATTGATACATGGAACCAAAAATATACAGCTCAAAAGGGAAATATGAACGTTCTGAATGGCGCTTAACAAATGTGAAAATATAGAAGGGAAAATTCTTTAAACCCGGTGCTCTATCAATTTTGCTTTAAAAACAAAATTGATATGATGTTTCAAATTTAACTTTGCCAACTAGGATGACGTCATTGCTAATGCTATTTTTGTCTAAACAATCATTGAAGTAACTATACGAGCACAAATTACGATAGTGGAGGCATTCACCGCATTAAAATAGACATACATGTTTGACATGATGACGTATTTTAACATTCTGTTAAGGGCGGTACTCCTTCCTTTGATGTATAATAAGGATTCTTTACCATCATTACGAGTCGCAAAGCATGCTTCATACTCTTGTTAGAATAAATCATACCCTTTAATAAGAAGCCAAGTTTGATGTATACCCTCTAACAGAAATAGGATAACATTGATAGCGTACATAGAAATCACCACGCTCAGATCAATTTATGGAATTAAACTATTGTTTCAAATATTTGGTGGTGACAGGTTGTATTAAAACTACATTTTATTTTGATGTATTATAATTAGACTGCTATTTTACTTCAATAATGTGCTTTTCATTTATATAAATTGCTGTCTTTACTGTTTGGAATCTGGAAACACAGACGTTTCATATATGAGCTGTAGTGTATCTTTAAGCTTATGTTTTGGATAAGTGAGTAGCACTTCTTCATTAACTTTCGGAATGTACACACCTGTCAGATTTCTGTAATTGCCAAATATCCTATTACTACCGCTGGTGTAAAGATGTTTGATGATAGGAGTTACTGCCGGTTCTTGTCGAAACGCCTATAGTAAAACAGGTGGTTACAAGTTTATAGAGTAAAAATGCATTACGTGTTAAATGTTTACATGTCAGTTTTCCATGATATGTATCTACAAGATATCTGTCGATAAGAAAAATGTAACTTGAAAAAACGAGTATGTTATGGCAGGATCGTAGCTTTGCACATCTGTAAGGACAACAGATAAGCTGATGATTTCGCGTGATCCGGTCAGAAGAGAATCTTTAGCTATGGCCTCTTGCGAGCAGATCTTTGGTATGTGCATGTGTCGTCAAAAAATGCAGGGGTTAAAATCAAATCTGATTTGCCAAACGTCATCACTGCTTCATCGAACTACTAGAACAATACCAAAACCTCTCTTTGTCTTATTTATTGATTTGTTCCTTTTTAAAATTTAGGACTGCATTCTAGCCCCAAATAGGAACGTTGGTATTATAAAGCGAGCACGAGTTATGTCAAGGTGGCCAGATTCAGTGTTGACATATCAGGTGTTTTTGGACTGGTTCAATGAAAACGGACATTTCTATTCTCTCATACATAAACTGCTTTATATCTGGATGCAATCGCAGGGAAATATTTACATTATTGTAAACGACATACATAATGTTTTACATTTATAGCATATAAACTTATCTATAAAAATTCGTATATAAGTGCGGTATCCTTATTCTCTGCTTTAGAAAACATTTAATGTTAAGATCTTGCTTCGTAAGCATCAACTTTTCTTATTTCGCAGCCTAAACAAGAATTGGTTTTATCTCGCTACGTGAACATCACATTGTTGACACATCTTACGTAAGCCTTCTATTGTTGTCTCTTCCTACGTAAAATGGCGGTAATTTACCATTTGATTTAGTACTGTCGACATCATCCCAAGTGAGAACATTAGCCGTAAATAAAACTAAAGATTGCAATCCAGCTATTTTAGGAATAAGCGAAATCTAAAAGAATTTTATTGATTTCTTTAACGCATTCCGAACGTCAAGCAGTATTCAGGATATCTAACGAAATAATTGCTTGGATATTGAACCAGATGTAGCTTCAATATATATTACAGGGTATATCGTGATTTGGGTATATATATATATATAGAATGGTAATGCTGTATTTGGTATGTGAGGTAAGCTTTAGTCCGCAAATGACCCAATTTAATCAATTCCTAGTGCAGTTAAAAACGACAACAATGTTTGGATAGTCAGAGATACATTTTAAGGTAGTTTTATTATCATCTTATCCGTAACAATGTATAATTAACTAATCTCTATCTACTATATATCTCAACAAAATGGACGAGCCCGAACAATGAACACATGTTTATAGATGTGACTATATATACTGGCCTGATGCCAATATATGTAATGACTTGATATGAATAAATATAATAACTTAATATTAATATATATAGTGGCTTTATATACATATATATAATGACCTAATATGCATATATATAAGGTCTATAATGAATATCCAGCGAAGCAGTCAATAACCCCGTCAATAAATCAGATAAGAAAAGTAATATTTATAGATACAGGTGTACACCTGCCAAATTGCCTTTTGGAATAAATCCCTGGATACATTGTAATTTCTCCTAAATGATCTCCAAAAGCGCAAATATCTTGGAATGGTAATTTCTTGAGTTGGGCTTAATGATAATGCCATTCTACTGCATGATAAGAATTCGCATGTCGCTTTTACGGAGTTATGATATATGTGTAGGATTACCATGGAGCTTTGTGGATCAGACCCAGATAAGACGTCTGGAATTCTGTATTGCTTTCGAACAACATTAAAACAAACACACACTGCTATAGAAAAAATGCAAGTTGTCTTACTTTTGTAAACGTACAAACACGTCTTTATTTACATGTTAATACCGATATGAAACAATTTCGGATGATATTAATAAAACACAATAGCTTATCTATTAGCGAGATAAATTAATTCTCAAGAATACCAAAAACCAAGAAAATGAGCATTGAGTGAAGTCATGATTTTCCAAGGCGTCAGATGCGGGAGTTATTAGAAGTTAACTTTATGTTCAGCAACTCACATTACTTTATCATGATGGTCGATACATCACCATCACTCTGGTAGTTCCATGTCCTGATAACATCATCATTCATACAAGAAATGAGAAAGACACTACAGGTTTTCACAATGTGAAGCCGAGGTCCTTAAAGAGGTGCTAAACACAAAGCTAAAATTCATTGATCACAGATTTTCAATGTAGCTGTGATTAGCGCCATGTAATCATCAATCAACATTCCTGTTTCTATCTCTTGTCTCCGTTAGTGTAGGGATATTCGATACACATGTTTAAATGACAATTCAGCACTATGATTTATATTTAAGATTTTTAGTAGAATTAAAAAAAAGAAAAAAAGTTTGCATGATGTATGACGAAATATGAAAATACATTAGTGACAAGCAATTCAGATATTAAGACGTGTGTTGCCCTGCATTGAAAACTGCTTGGTTTGTTCCTGAAACAACAACAACAACAACAACAACAACAACAACAACAACAACAAAAAATTAATGAAATAATCATAATTTTCAAGGATGTCAGTTTAACAGATTGATTTCAAACTTAACAATACATTCACACAAATGATGCTTTAGCTTAAAGACACCATTGTTAACTTTGACCTGAATCAATACCAGCTAATTTAGATGGAACTTTTTTCTAGGGTAACTAACAATTGATCCACGGCTACCGGAAGTAACATCGTCAACAGACTTCCGCTTTTCGTCCTGCAGACGTGACAACTAGGACTAATAGTTTCTCCGTTGGGATGAGTGACTGTTATGATATTTGAGGTCGTGACTTTCACACAATCACACGCGTATCAATTTCCAACGGAAGCCGTGGACATTTAAATCGACACCGACTAACTGTCGAATCTTTCATTTACGTATACACTTGGTTTGCATTCGTGCTGTTTTGGGCATATGTGATGCGACCCCTAGCATCACTGATCCTAAAATGAAAAAAAACCACAATTCTATGGTAATTCAGTTTTATATCTATTGTTAGACATAATTTTGTACTATTTAGATATTCAAACCATTTGTTGTCCTATGTACATCTATTCCTTTATTTTCATTTAAGTTCGTGCTGACATTTCATTTTTCTGCTAACGTTCAACTTTTAGTAATGGTGATGGCCTCGTGTTGGGATAAGCTTTAAGAATGTAGTCTTGCTGATTGTAGTGGTTTAAACACCACCCAAGGTCTTACCGAGGCCACGACCTCGTGACAGGCCCTACCTCGTGGCAGGAGCCACTTTCTACGATGGCCCGTATCAGCCGACAAATTACAGCTACGTGATTGAAGTTTTGTACACATAATAAATTGACAAAGTGTACATGTCAACTTACTCATTGAAGTAGTTGTACATAATAACTAGACAAAGTGTTGTACACTTTATAACTTATTTAACAAAGTGTACATGACCGTTTATGGTGGGCAGGGCAAGGGATAATTTTACAACAATGGAATGCGAACATCGTTGATAGTGTCGTGTTGACTGCATTTGTGGCATACAAATACCAACATGTATCGTTTAAGTAACAGTTAACTTTTCTTTTGCAACATTAAACATGATACAATGTTCTCTCCTTTTACTTAATGGCATAGTTAATAACGTTTAAATTCGGTATACTTTCAATAACTTCTCAAAATTACGGTAAACGTATCTTTCTTGCATTAACCATATAAAGAACAAATGTTTCGGGTCCCTCCCAGTTGCTGACTAAAGTCGACAAGCTGATAGTTGTCTCGCTATGCTGACGTCATCTAAATGTCTGTGGAAGACACATACAATTACGTGATACATAAATGAATGACGCTCAGGATTTCCGGAATATCATTTGATTGAACATTTCGTCCTGTAAGTTGAATTTTTCCCCACTTGAGTACCAGAAAGATTTTGCCGGGAGGTCACTAATATAAACAATAATAACACTTCGTTCTGCCTTCGATTTGCAAAAAGCTATCCGCACCGGGTACCACTAACAGCTTAATGTTAAATACAACTTTAAAAAAAAAAATTATGATAACCTAATAACTCTAGGGTATTGAAATACAATACAACAACAACAACAACAACAACAACAACAACAACAACAACAACAACAACAACAACACATTGTAACCTGCCATTTTGTACAAACCTCTTGGGTGAGTCTAGTAAGTACTTCCGGTAGAGAATCGTGAATGAACAAAAGATAACTGTTTCCAGCTATACAGGTAAGAGAGCTTTAACATCGCCTTGACCAAAAATATATCTGTAGGTTGAAGAGGGCATTGCCTTCGTCAACGGATATAAACTCTATTTTCGTCTTCAACTAACGGTATTTGTATCCGATACGCCTTTTCCCTGTACATTTCAGCGTTAATAACATTACTTGTAGGCGGAAACACTCATATAATCATCGTTCGGACATAGATTTCATCAATAGAAATTCTGCATGTTTCTGATGTCCGAACGAACGAATGCCCCTTAATATGAAATGAAAATTTATTTGCAAAATATATTGATCGTCACCATACTATGACTATATTCATACGGATAAGTCTCTTGATTGCTTATGTGATAAGCCAGAATATGCATAAACACATCTTATGATTTCGATTTGATGTCGGGAACATTTAGAGATTGTCTTCGCAGATAGTTTGAATCAAATAGCCAGTTTCATGATAGAGGGATGAGTGAAGGATTTGTGGTGGGTGGATTAATTGAGATAAGATTTGTCTGGATAAATGGGGGTTAATGGGGACTGGATTAATGTTTGACGGATAAATACGAGTTAGTGGTGACAGGATTAATTACTTTTAGAAATGACTGGATTAGTGATACCTGACTATGTTAAGATAATGCACTGTCTACAACAGCGCGTTCAATCAAATTACTTTGGCGTAGAAACAAATACCACTCGATACAATATGTTTACGGGAAACAATGGCACGGCCATCTCCAAATATTGAGATTGGAGAACTGCAGAAATAAAAACATCTTTTCTCCGGCTAATCGCTAATGGAGGGTTCGTATGAGTATATACATTGCAAACAGCTGTGACCTTGAATAAATATTGATGTGACCTTGTATAAATATTGATAAAGATGTTCCATGATGATATCAACATTGTCAGTATAGTGACTATTGGGATTTAAATGGTTGCTTAATTAGACGAGTGTTCAGCCTTTTTGCATCATTAGTTTTAACAATAATTTCCTTTGTCATACAAAGCCAGAGAATCAGAGAGAAATGGGTTTTTACTCAAATCTGTGTTATGTCTCTGACAGATCTCAGTTTTAATGGTGGAATTTGTCATTTAGTGGCATCAACCTGATGATTTGTCGTTTAAAATCCAATTTGTTCTTCTCATATTACCAAAAAATACACATTTTTATCTCTTGTATTTCAATGATTATTTTGCTATTTTTCACGATCCAAGAATCGTCACAAAAACTGTTAAAATCTGTCAATTAATCAGTCAGCAAAAAAACAGTTCTTGTGAACATAAAACGTCAATTTTGGTGAAATCTCCGCATGTTCTGATAAAAAAATTGGCATTGTTTTTTTAATGTGATAGACGATAGCCAAACCGGCCAATCTACCGAGGCTGCCACATAGGGTTCAAATGTAGCCACGCGGTAGTCTTAGCGGTCCATCAACACAATAATGTCATACAGGGCCACACGGTAGTCTTAACGGTCCATCAACACAATAACGTCGTATAAGGTCACACGGTAGTCTTAACGGTCCATCAACACAATAACGTCATACAGGGTCATACGGTAGTCTTGACGGTCCACCAACACAATAACGTCATACATGGCCACACGGTAGTCTTGACGGTCCACCAACACAATAACGTCATACATGGCCACACGGTAGTCTTAACGGTCCATCAACACAATAACGTCATACATGGCCACACGGTAGTCTTAACGGTCCATCAACACAATAACGTCATACAGGGTCATACGGTAGTCTTGACGGTCCACCAACACAATGACGTCATACAGAGCCACATGATAGTCTTAGCGGTTCATCGACACAATAATGTCATACAGGGCCACACGATAGTCTTAACGGTCCACCAACACAATGACGTCATGCAGGGCACACGGAAGTCTTAACGGTCCATCAACACAATAATGTCATACAGGGCCACACGGTAGTCTTAACGGTCCAACAACACAATAATGTCATACAAGGCCACACGGAAGTCTTAACGGTCCCTCAACACAATAACGTCATACAAGGCCACATGATAGTCTTAACGGTCCATCAACACAATAACGTCATACACGGCCACACGGTAGTCTTAACGGTCCACCAACACAATAACGTCATACAGGGCCACACGGTAGTCTTAACGGTCCCTCAACACAATAACGTCATACAAGGCCACATGATAGTCTTAACGGTCCACCAACACAATGACGTCATACAGGGCCACACGGTAGTCTTAACGGTCCCTCAACACAATAACGTCATACAAGGCCACATGATAGTCTTAACGGTCCACCAACACAATGACGTCATACAAGGCCACATGATAGTCTTAACGGTCCACCAACACAATAACGTCATACAGGGCCACACGATAGTCTTAACGGTCCACCAACACAATAACGTCATACAGGGCCACACGATAGTCTTAACGGTCCACCAACACAATAACGTCATACAGGGCCACATGATAGTCTTAACGGTCCATCAACACAATAACGTCATACAGGACCACACGGTAGTCTTAGCGGTCCATCAACACAATAACGTCATACAGGACCACACGGTAGTCTTAGCGGTCCATCAACACAATAACGTCATACAGGGACACACGGTAGTCTTAACGGTCCATCAACAAAATAACATCATACAGGGCCACTAGATAGTCTTAACGGTCCATCAACACAGAAAATGTCATACAGGGCCACACGGTAGTCTTAACGGTCCATCAACACAATAACGTCATACATGGCCACATGGTAGTCTTAACGGTCCACCAACACAATAATGTCATACAGACCACTCAGTAGTCTTAACGGCCACTCAAAACAATAAGACCATGCAAGGATGTTGGTCTAACGATATGTCAACACAATAATATCATCATCATCAAAATGGCATAAAGGTCCTCACGGTTGTCTTTACAGCCATTCAACACAGAAAGTTCATGCAGGCCCAAGCTTTGGTCTAACGGTCTGTCTACACAATAATGCCATACAGGGTCACACGGTAGCCATAATTAAAGGCCCACCAACACAAGACTGCAATACAGGACCACCTAGTAGTCATAAAGACTCACAATCGGTAGTCTTAACCGCCATTCAAGCATAACAACGTTGTATATTTACATTTCCGGTGTTAAGTTTCTGTTCTGCTTAACCAACGAAATTGACATTTACGCTTTGATAAACTTTCGACTTCCGCGTAGGAATACAATGTTGACAGTGATGCCGGTGTAACGTTGAAAATGGACCCCCGTGGAAAATTGAACATGTACATGTGGCTCACTTTTCAACGGGTTCAGTTTTCAACAGGTTACACGTGGAAAAGAGAGACCTGATGGGGTTCATTTTCAACAGGAGAGTCAGTTTTCCACGGCGTCCCGGTTCCATTTTCAACGTTGAAAATGGAACCGGGTTCCATTTACCACGGGGGTCCATTTTCAACGTTACACCGACCAGGCCCGACTCCGTTTCGACAAAAACATGTTTTTTCTGTCTAAATTTTACACTTTGTAAATCATTTTAAAACTATGATGCTAATCAAACCAATATATGATTTTAAGATGCAATCTTTTAAAACCTTTTTATTTTCACTGAAATCGAAGAAGAGATGATGTTGCTTCCTGTAGTTGACAGCCTTTCCCGCCAAATTGGAGTCAGTTTTGCCATTCCACCATTTGTCATGCAGTTCCGTCAGGCGTATAACGTGCAATGAAGGACGATTATTGACTTGTTTTAAAGTAGCGAAAATGAAATGTCAAAATCAAATTTAAGAAATATTTGTTGTAGTTGTTGTTGCTTTTTGGCTCACGGGCGTCATTTGAAATATATGCAATAAAATTCAGTTTACATAACAATTAACAACGAAAATACATAGATATATTTTCTAAACAAGGCCATCACGGAAGTCTGAACTACCATTCAAAACATTCTTAACGGCCACTCAAAATATAGTTACGTTATGAAAAGGTAACACGGAGGTCGAGATCACTAACAGTGAACGACAAGCGATGACCTGTATGTCCATCTAGAATAAAGAACTTTGATGAAAGTTTGATGAAAAGGAATTTACCGTCAACACTGAAATATCATGTAAATTAACAAATATGCCTGGGATGTAACGAATACTACAATGGAGAAGTTCGAGTAAGCAAACAAAATTTTAATGTACCAGATAACAGACAAAAAATAAATCAATCGAACAATAAGATAATTTTAAACGAAACACTTTTAATATATTTCCTTTTTGAATTTTTTTTTTCGGAAAATTCCATCGAAATATCTTAAGATATAAGATATAAGCGCTTAGCTTGACCATTGTTGCCAGTGTCAATATTTTTTCCCATAAATGTTTGAATTCGTCGACGCTATGTTCGAATAATGAACTTACGTAAGGTGTCAATAATGCTGATGACGTAATTCACATAAGAAACTTTTATTTTACAACGTCGATGTACATGTATTGTAAATGTCGATTTAAAGTTATTACTGAGATAATTGTTAACTTATCTTAGTGTACACGCGCTTAACTGTTATATTTACGTATTGATAAAAAAATCGCATTCTGATTTTTATGGGGCATCTGTTTTCCCAAAACATTCCTGACACAGTATAACACCATGTCTGAGTGTTTATTTCGGATGTTTTACGAGGCATGGGGTGATGTTAAAATACCATCAATGAAACTGCGTTCATAACCCTAATGACCACTAGCGGATCCAGAGGAGGGGGGAGTAAATTATCTGCCCCCCCCCCCTCCCCAGACCCCTCGCAAAAAAAAAAAAAAAAAAAATCGACTCGCGCCTACGGCGCTCGCATTACCACTAAATGTCTGCCCCCCCCCCCCGCCCTTTTCAAATTCCGGGATCCGCGCCTGCTAATGACATAATTTCATCTGGAAGTGAACTACATCACCCTGTACTGACTGACCTACAACTGTATAACAACTATATACATTGCTGCCGGACATTTTATTTATGGACGTTTCGGTCATTAATCGGACCGCTTGATCTGCTGTTCACACCGATTAATATACAGAATTAATTTCATAAAACTAATTCACGGGGGGTTTGATCAAACAAAAAACAAACAATATCTATAGGTCCCATTATCTCCTGGGTAGCGTGACATGCCGTAGCTGGAAATATGCACGTGCCAAAAAAAGACGTTTTAAGGTGGCGATTTTTTTCAGGATTAAGAACGCATTTCATTAGTTTAAAACGCAATTTGCTATCATATTGATGGTATCTGATGTTTGGTTTACAAACCGCAGGAAGTCATAAAGGTTTCCGTAATCCAATGATCGTTGTTCGAGTGTTCAAGTAAGAGAGACGTGCTTGATATGAGCCTTGAATGTAGTCAAATAAAAAAAAAAGCATTATAGTTAAGATAGATTTTATTTTCCAATTTCCTGAAAATGTTTGAAATGTCCAGAGACCTTCGCAAACCAAATAATGAAGATTTGACTTGTATTCTGGCTGCCAAAAGATAATTTAAAACGAATTTCAGACAGCTATGTCGTAATAAGTCGTGATTACGTCATCTTATGAGATATGACGGGTTTCCAATACAAGACTATATCGATAGTGGGCTTCCGATAAACTTCGGTTTTAATCCATTACTCAACGAAACGGATGTTGATTATGCTTAATGACAACCGGACAAACGTCTTTAAATGTAATTGCTTTTTATGAAGTGTTTTATGGTTAAAGCAAATTTCTTTTGAACTGATCAAAGGCCCTACCACATTCCAGCCCAACCTTGTGACATCACAGTAGAACCAAATGATATATCAAACACACTAGTTATGTCGGCATTTCGTCATTACAACATTTCCCTTTTAATTAAAAAAAATAAATGCATAAGATACATATTAAATGTTTAACTGAAGGGCTGCAGTTTCTAGTTAATTTCGCATGATCTATCAATTCATTTGAGACACCCTAGTATTGAACTTTTTGCAGCTTTACCTGAATATGCATGCGCACTCAACATTAAATGCCTCTTTCATCTCGGCATTTGAATCAGCCTTAATCACTCATAGCAGCTAATGTGCTATGATCCAGATATTCCATCGTGATTGCTTCATTTTGTAAAATTGATAAAACCAGATGGAGACGCAATCACTTTCATTTGTAAGTTTCACATCAGACACCTTCGGAATCCAAGGGTTCAGGTCTATATTTATATTATATACAGCTTTTCTACACACTCAAGTTATTCCAGGACAAAATGAAATTTCAGTGCTCGACACCAGGAAGATGAAAGGAGATGATTGACACAAAATAATACCTACCTATGACGCATTTTATAAAAGATAAAAGGAATTATGTTACAAAATAAAGGTTAAATTGACAGTCTTTACACGCAATGAAGTTGTAAACGTCTTAATAATCGTCTAAAGAAGGTAATCATCAATGGTCAGATTGTAATTTCCCTCCGGAACTAATCAATGAGCTAATTACGACTTTTTTATTTTATCATGTCATAATCAAAGAGTGAAATGGGGCATATCGCCCGCGGTATCCACGTATTTCATAACTCGGAATTGGCGTATTCGGAAACAGACTCACAATTTTGCAATAAATCTATCAAACATGAATTGTCAGTGTGATTAAATGCTTTTAAGAGACAGCGATTTAGGTTATTAAGATTTAAAATTTCCAAAATTGTCTCTATAAAGATTAATTTTATTCCTAATTCGAGAAAAAAAGGCACATATTTACAGTATATTATTTTCCTATTTCGATAACAAAATAGAAACTTTATTGCTCATTCAAAAATATACTGTTTGAGCTAAGACTTGATAAAAACACCCACTTTCATCAGTGCTCACGTCATTCCTTTCTACGTCATTTTCTTCCTTATTATCTCGGCACAATTTATAATTGATGACGTCTACCTATATTTCTAATACACCTCCGAAGGAATGGCATAGTGCAAAACTAATAATGGTTCAGTATCAGTTCAACACGCATGCGTGGTTCTGAAGAATGCTTGAAATGTTTTAAAATCACAGACAATACAAAAAACGTGTTCAAGTGGAAA
Organism: Pecten maximus; assembly: GCF_902652985.1. Classification (NCBI taxonomy): domain Eukaryota; kingdom Metazoa; phylum Mollusca; class Bivalvia; order Pectinida; family Pectinidae; genus Pecten; species Pecten maximus. The sequence continues at coordinate 42,428,794 of NC_047024.1, forward strand.
GGTTAGATCGGCATAGCAACCTTCCTTTCTTTTAAAGTTAAATTCAAAATCGAGATGTTGTCCTTTAAGATGGATAATCTAAATATGTCTTCCTCTCGAAAGCAAAACCCGATTTAGCGTACGGCGATCTCGACATTATCATAATGATAAAATTCAATAGTTTTCTATGGAGGGTCATCTGGGTAATCCATTCAGTGTTCAGTGAAATGTGTTACCAAAATAATAATAGATTTCATTGATGAAAACGTCAGGGAGTGATCAAACAAAGACATTGCTGTATAAACGTTCCGTAGATACATGTATAACATAGTAACACAAATGACGAAGGAAGACAACTTTTTGACTCGTGCCCTGACCGGGCCTCGAACTCACGATCTACGGCACCCAATCACCTAGCCAGAAATACCCGCAGCTTATACCGCTGCGCCATATCGGCGTTCTTAAATACATATATATAATTTATTTTTTTTTTTTTTTTGAAAAGATGCAGGTTTGCGAAAATAGCCATTGTAACACTACAAACTCATTATACATCCATACAAACAATACTGATTATTACAAGAAATAGCAGAAATCGTGAATGCCTCGATCTTCAGTTGCATCGTAACTACAGCGAAACATATTACCACTTAAACGACCAAGAAACATCAAACGTCTTAATAAAGCCGTTACTTTAACTTAATATCGATGAAACAATGGCAAATATCAACAAATTGCAGATATGCAAGGTAATTTTTTGTATTTTTCCCTGAAAATGCCAACTCAATTTTAACTGCCTCTTTGATCTCGACATTGGAATCAGTCTTAAACACTATCTGCAGCCAATGTGCTTTGATCCAGATATTCAAACGTGATTGCTTCATTTTGTAAAATTGATAAAACCAGATGGAATAGTAATCACTTTCATTTGTAAGTTTCACATCAGATACCTTCGGAATCCAAGGGTTCAGTGCTATATTTTAAATATACAGCTTTTCTACACACTCAGGTTATTTCGGGACAAAATAAAATGTCAAGTGCTAGACATCAGGAAGATGAAAGGAGAAGATTGTCACAAAATAATTCCTTCCTATGATCTTTTTGATACAAGATAAAGGGAATCACGCGGCAAAATAAAAGCGAAATTGACATTTACACGCAATTAGGGTGTAAGCGTTTTGATGATCGTTAAAAATATAATCAGCGACGCGATTGGTCAGATTGTGTTTCGCCCCAGAACCAATCAATGAACTGATCATGATCTTTTTTTTTTTTTTTTTTTTTGTCATTAGCAAAGAGGTCAAGAGAACTTTTCATACTTTTTCTGGAGTGTGCGAGGCTTGGCACAAGGCGAGAGGTTATCCCCCTCTCTCTTCTAAATGTACGACATCAATTTTGAAAATGAATTCATTAACTTGCCATGTGATGCATTATTTCTCGGACATATTATTTATTTTCGTTAATGTAGATTTTCCCAAATCTGCCACTGGTCTTAAAATAAAAAGTTTGAGTCACTGAAATCATAGTGACCAATGACAACCGCCTGTAAAATTAAAAAACAAAATGTCATTTTCAGGAAGGGTGGTAGATTAAATTTGAACGCACATTTTTATTTTGAAAAAATTGAAATTGAAACTGTTGATAGCTTTGATTATCTTGCGGTCACATTGTATTTTAACTGTTTATTTAACAAAATTAAGCTTACTATTGCTGATCAAGGACGGAAATGTTCGTTTAATGTTTTAAAAATTTACAACAATCTGTCTCTAAAAATTGAATCAAAATTTTAATATTTTTGATGATTATGAGTCTTCTGTCAATTAAAGCTGTCACGTTTGGGGCTTTATTCCCACAGAACAAACAGAATGAACTATACATTATTTAGGCGTAATTAATGATTAAAATGTTGTTAATTATGAATATGTAATCAAAGGTTACTTCGAGGTTTCTATGTGTAAACATCGAATACATGTGACTTTTTACATGTTTGTATCACACGGAATATTATAAGGTCTCATTGAGATCATTATGTAGACTCTATCGTTCTCTTGGTCATCGTCAACCAGAATCTGTCAAGACAACGTTCCTATAATGAGAACCAAGTCATGGAAGCTGAAACACCAGGGATATCAACGAACATCGAATATGTGTAACTTTATATCGCAAAATGAATATAATATTCCTCCAATTAGACCAACTTGTCAACCATAATACTGCCCCGTGGTCTTTGCCAACCTGCACGAAACGCGTGATGATAAGCCTTCCCCTTATGTGAACTTTCCATTTCTTGATAGTATCATTCTGGCTCCTCCAGTCGGCGTTACTTACAGGTCGGGAGATACCTGTTTTGGAAGACTATGGGAAAGTTTTATGGCCATCCCTATGATCTTATATATAAACATGCATGTTTTTTTTTTATTATTGATTAAATTTCCTTGTGCGATATAAAGTACTTTATATTCTTGCTATTTCCAGTTCTCTTTTTGTGAGTTTTAGAATTAGAATCCGAACAAACATGCATATTACATGTTCAAATATCGTTCAAATACAGCAAATATTCAGCAAACATCTAATAGATATTCGTTATTCTGAAAATCATAATCTTCATCGGATATGTCATTTTTAAAGCATCAGAAAAACGTTACCCCCGGAAAACACTTTTGCGAAAATACGTATGGTTTATAACCATCTTTGCTTTCTTGCTGACATGAGTATGGTAATTTCTAGCCTATAATTTGCGTAGCAATGTATCTATTACGGATTTAATTATTTATTATATGATATTTACATTATTACTGACGCATTCAATTTTCTGACTGTTTGAGCTAGTGTTTGCAATCCTCTACAACGTGTCAATATAGTGTTAATTGCGCACGACAGTGACAATAGGCGTGTCATTATTAATTAATTTCCAGATTTTAACAACATGAAATACCAATAATTAGTTTTTTGATTAGGATCAATACATGGGAATGCAGCAATAGCAGACAGCGAGAGCTATACATGGAAACATAATATTGGTTTGAAATGTTGGAATAATTAATCGTAAGGTTTTCCAACTCCACCCGCGTCGTAAACCAGTTTATAGCACGTTCCATGGTTGTCAGTATGATCTGAAGGCGTATTACCAAACATCAATAAACATACGATGACGTCATGATGGCATAGAAGATATATATACGATATGAACTGTACATTATATTAGGAAAACTGATTTTTTTATATCTGATTTCGCTATATGGACCCAAAAATAAGTTCAAATTTCGCACCCAGGAAATTGTGTTCTCCACATTATGTCAATACAGGAGTTGACCAGTCTGACGTTTTCATTGCAAATCTCGAGACTTTGATTGACAAGTAGTCAAAATCATTGTGATAATGTTGTCTTAACACTTTAGCCAAAACGAAATTTTGGAAAAATGAAAATTTCTTTATATCTGTTACCATAACGCTTTTAATATGATTATAATTGAAGAAATATTGAAATTATGTCTCGAAAAATCTCGGGAAGCTCTTCATAAGTTCCAGACTTTGGTATTATTGACAAGAGTGGGCGGTAAGTGTTGTAATGGATCCGTCCACTGTCGCTGGATGGAGACCCCGGAGGAGATTTTTATCTCCATCACACCATGTTGTCACGATCATGGTGTGTCAGCCACCGTCCCCCGATACGTGTCGATTTATTTCTTATCTCGCTCTTCCGTGTCAGGTTTTGGTCAAGCGAATCTCATAGCCGACGATCTTTGGTTAATGACGGGAAACAGCCAGCGATTAAACTAGGTCGGACACTATCTCTGTACAAGTGGGGGACATGTACGACTCTGTGATAGCATAGCTAGGGACAACATCTTAATATCATCCCCCAGGAAAATGGCAAAAGGAGCTGAGGGGACAACCTATCAAATGGAAAGTAACTACCTATCTTGAAAAAGAGGAAACCGCTTGAGGCCTAATACATTTGCTTTTAAAGCCGATTATCTTGCGCGCCTTCCCTTTTGCTGTTTGACCCTCCCTGTATATAAATGACGAGTCCGAGAGGGTTGAGGCAACTGTGAAGTCATTTATATACGCATTATTCGGCTTATTCATGTTTGTTATTTAATCAATATTCACAGTTGATACTTACTTAAGTGTCCTTTGTGTAAAGCATTGAAAGTTGGCTGAGGTCATCAATCAAACGAAAATGGATGATATATTTGTCACCTTCAAGGCTTGTTAGAGGTCAAAATGGCGACTTGAGTTTAGAAGTTGTATTACTACCTATACGGATTAAGAAAGTAGATGTGACCTATTTATATGTTAATTTCTGTCAATAGCGGTTTATAATATAACTTTACATGGTACATTGGTTTAGTTACGCCGCTCTTGATAAGGTATACATATTAAATTTCTATCGATAGGGGGTTTCGGAGGATTCATTTCTTTGTTAGAGTAAAAAGTATAAAATTCTGTCCAAAAGAAATTCCAGTTAAATGACCATTAATAAGGAACAGAAGATATATTGGAATTCATAAAAAGTCATCTTGTTCTAAATCATTTAATCGCACATGCCCCGCCTCCTCCGTCCTTTTAATATGTTGTAGCATAAATATATCGTTATGGTCGTCACAAGATATCTGGCATCTAACAATGGTTTCAAATAGGAAATAAGAAAAAAATAATTATCTTGAAGAACAAACGTGATTAATGATTCATGTTTATCGCCTGGTGGTGAGGTGATGAATTAGTGACGTCACATGGTAAAAAAAGGGGTGCGCGAACAAAGTGAAAGAGATTCGTATTCTCGAAATGTACATCTTGATTTATGTCGAAATAAACACACATTAAGTCTGTAATATCTCACAGAGGACAAAAACGTTCCATTAGCGAGGAAAGTGTCAAATTTCTTTCCGTTATTAGTTGAAACACGCGAAGTCGAATGATTACATGTGAAGAAATAAACGATGACCCAATTTTACGTTCCCATGAGGAACCTATACACTGCAAAACATCTATCGCACTTTCAAAATAGACACGCGCTGCGGCCTCACCCAGTGGACAATAAAACGATATTGTTTCAGACAAGCGGAGTATTTCGAAAATGAAAGTAAGATTGAGGAGTGCGCAACTTCAGAAGAGATACTTTTGGTTGTCTGCATGTTCATGACCGACTTTGTCGTGACAACCAATCGAGAAAGAAATTTCAAAATCGCCAAGTCATGTACAAGCATCTACATACACGATGACTGATTAGTCTATTTTTATACCAATGGGGAACGAGGATTTGAGACAAAGGGGCACATCGAGGAAATGAAAGCGGGCAATTTTCTGGATAATGCTTAATGTTCTCGCAATACAATTTAGATTTGTCTGCTTGTTTAGAAATGAGTTTATTTCCTAGATAAGTATGTCCATTTGATACAAGCGACCTCCAGGGACATGATACTAGTCAGCTTAATCTTTCTCTCTATCTCTCTTTCCTTAACAAATGTCATCATATCGCCTTCAAGGTCATATGTCCAGCTCACGAGATGCTGAGAGAAGAAATAGATCAATTTGAAAAACAAATTAAACCATCACATGCGATGTTTCGTAAACATTCTTGACACTTCTAGCTTTTAAGAGATATCGGCAATGCTGCAGCGTCTGTTTTGTAACAAAATGCCGTTGTTTACATGTCGATTACAAACACACACAAGATATCCTTACCAAGAAAGACATATATAAAATATTGAAGTAGTGTGTTTTCAAGAACAGAGCTTGTCTGATAAAATTACATCAAATGTTAATGAAGAAAAGGCCGATTACTTTGAGAGTAATACTGATCAAAGTGTATTGTTTTACTAATTACATTTTTATTTAGCCGTACGAAATGTCCTTGGCCAGGTAAGATATATCTCGGTGAATATATCTGCCATCTTGTGGCATTGTCTAATGTTTGATAGAAAGACGGTTGAGAAAGGAGAAGCGTCTGGGGGATACAGATTGTGAACCTCGCCACGCCTTCGTGTTCATTATGCATAAGAGTATGCGCGTGCATCGCACGCACAATCTTACCCGCTAAGTGTTTTATACATTATTAAACAACTCTTATCTACTGATCTCAGTCCCCTGGGTGAGGTCAATTTGTCCGTCCTGACCCCACTGCTCGGCCGTCATAATCCCCGTGGTTCGTTATTTTTTGTGTCCTTATATGCAGGTTTTTTTCTTATTTTAAAGTGCAATCATTACACTTGCGAATATTATGTGGTGCGTGAAAAGATTTCCTCCAAGGGAGGTAATACATCAAAGCAATTTTATACAAGCACATGTGATACTTTCTTCCTATGACAAATGTAATTCTTGCTATCGATTATATACTAGCCCAACGCAACGCAGCTCTGGAGATTCTGTAAATCATATCATTTTCGCGTTTACCTGGCTTCGCGGGCCACGAATCAAAGCTTTTTGTTTGTGTGCGTGTTGTAATAGCAGAAACCGACATTTCTCTGTGATATGTATACAACCATATACTGATGATTATTGGCTCTGAAACCAATTAATTATCCATAGAAGGCGAACATATTTACGTCACACACCCCCTAACTTGACAACAGTAGCTCGTTGGATTCGTATACCGAAACACCTTTTTCATAATCATGCTGTACATATATTGAATAGAGATTTTGCTCCTAATAATTTTTTTTTTTATTATTATTATTTGCGAGAGGTAGAAATGATTATTTGGAAGCATTTAACCTTCAAATAAACAAGACTGAGTATATATGATACATTGTTATTGATTCTGTAAGAAGATTATGCAACGTATGTATCATAAATGATGTTTTCAAACGACAATGGGAAACACTTTTAATTGTGTCCTGATTGGGCCTCGAAATTACAATCGGCATAAAATTCCCTTGCCAGAAATATCCCGGCGGCTACCACAGCGCCAAGTGAACATCAATAAATAGTCGATATTGAAGGTATATTAAACACCGAGATACCATGATATTGTCAGAGTGACAAATCGTCTATTGTGTAGTATTAACACCTGGATCGCTTTGTATATATTTATGGATACGAATTATACACATATTATACATACTAGGGGACGGAGTACAGTAGAAAGAGAAAACAAAATGGCGACACGTCGTTCCTGTATCCCCATGACGTACCGACCTTTGATCAAGATAATTAGGCATTATCATAATGCATTCATACATATATAACTGAAGGTCATACAGGCGATATCCGCTGATAGCGGAATCTTTGTGGCGTTAGCGCGGTATCGCTGTCAGTTTAGATGTAGGTTCCGGATATCCAACAGATGATACTAGGATAATTTGCGTTTTCCCTGAAAATAAGTCCAATGACCGACCTTTGCTAACGTCGTGGGGTTCTTGTAATGGACACGTTTTTATAGGTTTACATTAAAGGCATTCGACAGGCCTACTGTATATTGTTCAATGAGGTAGTCACTAGCTACTACAAGACGACAATGTCTCAAAATAGCTGAGATTATCCCTTAAAGTAACATCATCACTGTGATATGACGTCACACATCAACGTATGATTGCCCTTAAACGAATGGTACCGTTTCTGAATGGCTAGTGTTATGGATGATACATCTCGGACCTTTAGCTAAGCTTAGTTCGCTATTGTACCGACTAAATTTTCGCGTCTCCCTTTTCGGTGGAGATGATACATATCTTAGACATTTGATCACATTTCCAACTAAATTTCAAGTCAATCGAAATCCGAATAACCATATTTTTGTCCCCGTTAAGTACAGACGCTGGACATTTTTTTAAAAATAAAGATCTACAGCCGTCCCTCAGATTTATCTAATTTGTGATTCTCCGTCCACCATCAACATCCACAAAGAAGGAAGATCTCATAAACAGTCATGAATCCGGAGATATCAATAGCATGACCGATACGGGACGCTGATTGGTCAGGAAATAAAGATTGATTTCCTGTGTCCTTTTTATGTGCTGTCATTTATCCCGACCGTTGATAACATAATGAGAGTTCGGGTGATATATCGGCGACACATAAACAATTCCGGGAGATGTTTGATGAAACGTAGACTCCTCATCAGGGACAGTTTGAACTCAGATCTGAGCCTTCCGAATGTGTCAGGAAACTAGTTCTTGGACGAGTTCCATATTTGTATGAAACTCCCTTCGGAAACGTGCGGAAATGACCGTACGTCCATTGACTGGAATGTAAATGGGCCCGGGAGACAAAAAAGTGGGTCTCTAAATTACCTTTTTTCGGGAAAATGAACATACTGCTACATATGTAATACTTCTAATGCAACTTTGCAATAAAATGACGTCACTTCCGCTGTTTTGTGGTATCATTACAGTGAGTGCAATAGCAATTTTATGGGGTTTTTTCTGATTAGCCTGAGTTTTATTGTTTATTTATTGTGTAGAACAAATAAACTATATGTTGTGACATGTTGTATGACAGTATGAATTATTTTGTTTGTTTGTTTGTTTGTTTGTATGTTTGTTTGTTTGTTTTTGTTTTTTGTTTTTTTTTGTATTTAACAGGTCGATTACATTAGAGTAAGGAGATGTAGCATATTTCACTGAGTAGCAGAAGACGCTAAAATAACGACAAAAACTCAAAAGAAATTTGACACATTACCATATCTAATATCTTTCAAATCCAAGGGTTCTGAGTCTGACTTACATATCCTCTCTCAGGAGAGAGAGATGAATATCGAAACCAGAGGAATTCGATTTTGATGGCATTTCGTTGAAGATAAGCAAGATAAATAGAGTCCGATATTGCTATTGGGGAATAGAGTGAGACATTGGACAGTATGATTGACACTAAAAACCGCGACCGGGTTTCGATTTCCTTATTGGCTTACCTAAGGTGCTCCTTTAGGGCCAAAATCCCAATCGACCTAAACGCGAAGGAGCGAAAACACTATAGCGAAGGAGCGATGGAACTTCGCTCCTTCGCCATTGTGTTTTCGCTCCTTCGCCATCGTGTTTTCGCTCCTTCATTCCTTCGTTTCTTCGCTCCTTCGTTCCTTCGCTCCTTCGTCATCGTGTTTTTGCTCCTTCGCCATTGTATTTTCGCTCCTTCGCTCATTTGCGTTTAGGTCGAAGGAGCGATATTGGAAATTTGGCCCTAACGGAACACCACACCTACCTGACTTGAAACGGCAAATCTCAGAATTGAACTTGGTGATACAATGGCCGGTCGGTGTTAGATCGAAAACCGATACAAAAATAGCGAGAAAATCCTCTGAAAGGTCATTGAAATCTTGTCGATTATATATCACTCTAGCTTGCGCTAATGTGTTTAGTCTGCCGCTTAATTGTCAGAATAAATTTCAATTTATTCAAATTTCGTCCCAAATAAAGTCCCTGCACGTGCTTGATTAATTATATGTCGTTAAATTTGTCTCATAATTGAAAAATAAATCAAAACATTACATCAGACGAAATATTGAAGTGAAGCAACAGAACAGGCTTCCTTTAAGATGACAATGTGATTCGTGGCGTATAAAACTAATTAGCGAATGCTAATGACGGACCACCAGGTTCCTTATATGTCAAAAACGACGACCTTAATCATGACAGAATATTCGATATCGCGTTTCAAAAGTTGAAATATCATCCTTGTCAAGGTCAGAAAATTAGCTTTCGCAGCGCGCGCTGTCATTACTCGACCCACGGTTAGACTACAAGTTTCGAGATCTACTGATTGTAAATTAAAGGCACATTATCGTGAAGATGTGATGTTTTAGCATGATCTTGTTGAACGATGTCGATCAAATCTTTATAGCCCTAATCCGCAAAACAACTTGTTGAATTACTCGAACTTAAGACACACATAAATTATTATTTATATCAATTTGATAATTATCTACCTTTTAACGTCTTTAAATACATTGCGATTTGCAAAGTCTCACTTTGTAAATACAACATTATTTATACAACTACTCAGTCACCTCCGAGAGGTGTCATTCTTATTAGGTCTACACAAATATGGAATTAAATACACCGCAGTTTTTAAACACTGTGAAATCCATTGGCACCTCTTATCCACTACCGAATGTTTACTTCTGGGCCACGTTCTTCAAAAAGTAATCAGGCTAGCTTAAAAATAAGTTTAAATCCTGATAAGATAATTTTTGATAAATCTAGCTTGACAGCATTTTATGAAACTATAGCGCTCGCCAGCCCTTCTTACCTGAATATTTTAAGGACACACTCGGGTTTTGAAATAAAGGAGAAATGAGACTTTACCTAATCAAATGATTAAGCTAATCACATTTGAATAACTGGGCCCTGGTCAGATTATTACTGTTGATGGATCTAACCCTCCTCTCCTTTTCTTCTGCTGCCCTATCCTCAACACCCCCTCCCCCTTGCCTCACGCGCCCCTTATCCTCTATCTCTCACAGAGGGCTGTGAATCGCTCATGAAATTTTCTTGTGGCTTACGTCCCTTTAACGTGACAAACTATATTTCATACTGTCGATGTCGGTATTCTGATAGCGTAGAGATATGTGACATCAGATATTGAATTACAATTATCGTCTAATTAACGGGGTAACAAGGGTCACATCACTCTTCCGGCATTGTTGACAGAAGCTTTTGTCGCAAAAAATCACCAAACATTATTTTATTCTACATAGGTGTCATTTAAACAGGGCATTTAAATCAATGATTGTCAACTGTTTATCAGATAAAAACCTCATAAATGTACATGGTTATTTGTTTGTTAGGAGGAGGTTATACGTCGTTTTAAACATCTAAGGTCATAATTAAGGCGCTATGTACCCTTACTTGAGTCAAACATGACGTCAGATCCGGTCACAATATTATCATAAACACTAACTTACCAAAGTTGTATAAACGCATATTTGAACACTGAATTATCAAAAGTAAAGAAAATGTGCTTCATTTTACTGAGAAAAGGTCTTATGAAGGTGACAAATACGTACTTTGTGTACATAATTTTAATAGTTTGACGATGTGACAACATGCATATAACAATTGGAATGCTGAGACAAAACATATATTCGGAAAAGTACTTAGAAAAGGTCGTACAACTTGTAACCAATGACGTTGCTAAACATGCAATAAAATAGGGCCTATGTTTCAATAAAGTCAAAATGTAATATGCTAATTGGGAAAAAAATAAAAGTATTAAAGTCAATCTATGATTAGGGTTAATATCCAACATTGCAGACCAGGAGAATTATATGAAGTAAATGTACAACGACACAAAAATTATTGCATAAAAGACATAAACAGAATCCAGTAGTAAGTACTTTGCCGTCTATTTAATAGCACTGGATATTATTGAGTAAGTGTTCGGCGATGCTAGGAGTCAATCAAAGTCGTAGAAATCCAGACAGAAAAGTCCGTATATTTAATTTAGATATAAAAATTTAGATTGGAATGTTGGACTTATCCCAAATAATGAAAATGGCTTGATCAAAGGAATAACTGAAATGCTTATTAAAACTATAGCTACATACTCATAAACATATGTAATGCATGGTAAAAAAAAGATATGTAGACATTTCTCATACCCCTCTCATGAAATAAGCTTAGGGAGATATTCCGCTACTGGGCTTACATGAAAGGAAGTTTAATTATGTGAATGGTAAAAAAAAGTTCATTAGTTACAGCTTGATTGACAGCTCGACCAGAGTATACTGGATATAGGGCTCTATATGATTAGGAAAGATTATATTTGCTGAGGAAAGAGAACTTTCCTGTGCAATCTCTCGCACATCAACACTACTCTGAAACGACCTCCATGCTTGCGTTAGATAAACATATCTAAATATATACCTCGATAATCTTTAAAGAAATGGTAATGGAGAACGATTTTGCGAGCTTTTAGTATAGAACATTACATATTCTTCAATGGCGTCTGCCCACAGAACGATTGTTGTGATCCTCAAATGAAAATCTCAGAGATGTCCAAGTAACTTATTGATTTTTACTCATTTAAAACAACTAATGTCGACCACCCAACCCGAAACTTGTATAAATTGGCGGAAATAAGAGTTCATTAGTAAAGAAGCCCGGGAAATAAAAGAAAATAAGCATCCACGAAAATTTATTATTTTGCAGTAGTTCTTAGTAATTTTCCAATATTAGATTTTTTTACGTACAAGTGAGAATTATTTTGTCGCCTAGTCATTTTTGGAAATATTGCAAGGTTAATCAGGCAAACATCGGTATATAAAACACTTATACGACATTTCAATGATCTATGATGAATGTCGGTGCCAAAATCAACTCTAGTCGAACACCCATGTAGCTTTGTGTTCAACTTTGCAATGCACTTGTAATGTATTCACTATTGTTGTACATATGTACATAAACATCGACATAAAACAATGAGCTGCAAATTGTTTATTTACTGGATGTGTCGTTTACGTACGCTATATTTATAAACATCTTGCTTGTACGCTAGGACTACTCAACTGTTCTGTATTGCTTGTAAATCAACATTGTGTATAGACAAGAGGTCGATAGGGGCGTGTAGCTCATTCAATACTTCAACAATCATCACGAAAGGTTCTGCATGAATGCGATATGCAGATAACTAATATATCGAAGATGAGACTCACTTTTTATTAGATTGTGAATTTTATTCAGATTTTAGATATCAACTTTTTAGAGCAGCATCGGAATTTGAACTATGTTTTATGAATTTTCAACTCTAATATGAAAATGAACTTTTTAATGAATGGTGAAAACCTTCAGTGTTTACTTGGTTCCACAATATGTAACATGTTTAGCCGTAGGCAATCCATAAGTGTATTATAGATCAATAACAGGTTATCTTATTTTTACAATGTATCATAATGTATTATACAATTAATTGTTTGATTTTACACTAGCAGTGTCTCATAAGCCAATATTGGCTGGGTATCAGTTCATAACTTGTACCTATTTTACTTTACTCTTTTATAAATATTATTTCCATGATGTAACCAAGTACAGTTTTATATAATATGCCATGAACTGTGATACGTGACACTATAATAGAATAAACTGTATTGTATTGTATTGTACTTATATAGGAATGTTTATAGTCCAAGTTTCCTCTGGCCCTGGCACCATTTCTGGTGTGGGCCAGAGCGTACTACTATATGAAAACGTGGAATTAACGGACACCGCTTGGTGTCGCTAAGGTTTTGGTGCAAATACAATAAAATCGGGTGTGCATAACACATACCTTACACATATGGATAATATAAAATATGGACAAAGCCTTGAAATCAAAAGAACAAATATATTTCGCCCGTGCACGAATCTCTTAATTTGAAGGTGTTATTTTGTCAGAATCGTAAATTAACCAATAAATAAATCAACAATTGTTTAACAACTATAAGAGCTAATAATAATCAGTAACATTATAAAAATAAAAACAACAACAACAACAACAACAACGACAACAACATTAACAACAACAACAACAAAACAGTAAAGCAATGCCAAGGGATCAAAACTGCTGACCTGGAAATATCCGGTGATATCCGGTTTGGAAATCTTCACAACCACATTGAACATTTTGTAAATTGAATCATTCTAGTATCTTTAATTCTTGTTTATAACTTGTACATTGCAATCCATTTCGTTTTAAAGACAGAGGAAAATCCTCAGATTTATTTTTTTCTAAAATCTCTAGTTGTGACCGGCATTTTGAACAAAACTGGAATCATCACTTTAGACTTAAAATGTATGACCGCCAATATAACCTTCAAGTCACTGTTGTCGTCTGGACATGAACGTGACAGAATCATCTCCAATCAGATACGCTGTTACATAACTGAGACTTGAAATATTTACAAAACCAAAAACATTCATCCAAACATTCATTTGTAGAAAAAATGGGAATTAGGATATCGTACAAATCATTATAACATTATCAACACCGTTGTCTCGGTTTCACACAATTTTACGAGATTCACTCCAGACATACAGGGTTAGAATGCTCTACGTACACAACATCAAAGCAAACTAAAAGAAAAATAAATAAACCACAAACAGACTAAATTCTGTATTTATCTCCCACCATTTAATTGTATAAAAGAACGGTATGGGGACATGTCTATCCAAAATGGATTAAACTGCATCGTACAGCTTGTTTGACCTTCTAGGGCTCGTCAGTGATTCCAAATTAGGCGACGAAGAAACTAAAACCAGGGCAAAAACAATATCAAGATCTGGATGGGGAGATGAAAAGGAGCCACATTTCAATGAATCTTGTAATTACCAATATTGAATTTCAAAAGAACGTCCAACATATGTGAATGAATTATTAATATGATATCTAGATTTAGAAAGTCAATACAACATATACTGCTTTCATACATTATCTTTTTAGTCTCGGGTAGTTTAAATGTAATGGAAATATATGTTGTTAGTGAGATTTCAATCTATGATATAAGTATCTGTTTCCGTCTGGGCACCTAACAGTGTTATATTCATATCAACAAACACAAGGCCATGCCGATCTGACGTCGAAAACGGGTTCAAAAGACATTGAAGACTATTGTTAATAAGTAATCGAGAATACCGTCAGCTGTTAACACATTAGTGACAAGCTTTTTTATAAGCCGTACTATTTTTGTGGTAATTTAGCTTTTTCATTCCTGAAAAACGTTTCTACGTCTTGTTTTGCAGGAAAATTGATACTTATATTCCTTGACATCTAATCAATTTCATGTAAATAAATCAATATTGCTTGCAGTGATATTACAATGCTTGTATATTTCATAGCAGAGTAAAGGCAAGGCTTATAAATAAACAGGGGAAAAAACAAAAAACATCATTGCGTGCTTGCTTTGCTGGCTGTGCACTATACGATAATATATACTGTATACAGAACTTCTGCGTGACAGCTGGCAATCTGTTGGGCATTTGTCTAATTCTTTTGTCACGTGGGACCTTTACCCAGATATGTATATTGTGTGGAATTGTCTGCTAGGTACTTAGGCCATGCATAGTTGCATGTAATTGGCTACATAGTCTGCGTTAAGCATGGTCAGCTTCAAGCGAAATTTCAAATGACGACGACGAACATCAGTCTTTTCCAGGAACGTTTATTCTTTAGCCAAAATATCACTCGTTATGCAATAAGTGAGATATGTTTCTAATATTCATATACTTCTATGAAATTTGATCATTTTTGTTATTATTTACCCTCCGAAAGCACATAAATTAGACTGTTTCGTCTAAATAAACTGCCGTCATATCAGTTTGGTTTGATGTTAACCATTGAGGTATGGCGTTAATAAGGCTATACATCACATTCACCCTCTTGGCTAGCGATTTTGCGATAGATCTACCTAAAGTTATCTGAGGGTCGTGTATACAGTTGAACTGAGATATCATACATTCATATTCATTTTGGACGATTTCATTTCGTGATAACTACGATTTGGAAAAATTGTCGCCCATACAAATCTCCATGGAATAACACAGAATAAACTAGATATGAATTAAATATCAGGAGCCGAAGAGACACAAAACCAGAGAAAGAAAAAGAAAGAAATTAAGCGCTACGTCTCCCAACAGAAATCCGCAAGCGAAATCAGATAATTTGGTATTGTATAAATAGTCCCCAACATGCACGTGGAGTCGGCGAAGATCGCACATGTATATGTACTGTATACAATAGGGTGAATCCGTGTTAGCGTGCTACATTATTTGCACTGAACATGCACAACACTTGACACTAGTATATGCTTATGGATCACGATGTACATGAACAGTATCAACAGGTTTTAATATATCTGAACTTGTGACATGTGTATATTCCTTCCTGGCCGGTTTAACGACGTCGGTAGGGCTACAATTACTATCACAACACATTATCGTCTTAATAACAAATACTGTACATTACAACGAGCTGTGAAATATCTATCTGCTACCCTTCTCCGATGTAAACATTACATTAACATCCATGGACAGGATGTTTATATAGCTAGATCGGTGCTCAGTCAACACATGAGTATATTTGTCTACATTTCATATAACACAATGGATGCTGTATACTAAATGTTGTGGAAAAGAATGTTAAAGATGTGAACTTCACAGTTGTAATTTTACTATGTCTAAGAGTGGCTGCAGTTATACATATATATATATATATATAATATATATACTCTGTACTTACCTCATTGCTCTCAGTTATCTATACGACTATTGTATACTCCTCGTGCTTTAACCTGCTGGTATAGTTATTCAGATATGCTATTATAATTAAACACTCTGATATTTTCCAAGTATCAGCAACTTTTAAAATTTTAATCCTGGAATTCGCACATTGTGATATGGAACACACTGTTAGATTGTTGTCACACGGAAGCTTAACCACCTAATGATATACGACATCTGAAATTGACAAGGGATTCCATTTCAGTAATTAACGTCCGAGGGTCCACTGGCTGTACCACTAGACACGTGCGTCTTTAATCCATATTACGCCACCTCTGTCCGCGTGCTAGTGAATCCAATGACGTGTATATCCAGTGTGATGTTCCGTCGATAAAATGAATGGGCTATTTTAGTATCCCCGTAGCAGATGTTACGCTAGTTGTAATGAATTTTGGTTTTTCTGATAAACATATTTTTTGTTTGTAATTTCCATTGTCGCTCTTTGTGTGTTTGTTGTTATTAGTAGATAAGCCAACAACACGTGTTTAGACCTCAGCCAGCGATATTTTTCTGTATTCGCCCGTTTATAGAGTTAATAATAACCCAAGGCAATACACACATACTACATGATATATACGTTACTATCTATATATCTATGTACTGTAACAATATGACAGTGTGACTTCTGTCGAGGTAAACAGGACACAAGGCTATAATCTACTCCACACAAACTGTAGTGAGGTACATTCTCCTGGTTGGTATAATACACTTACAAAATCACACGAAACTTAATACCTTAACTACGTAATATATATATATCTTTTTCATAAAGTCATGCATGGAAACACATTCACTGAATAAGATAAAACGCCGTCGAGATTGTCTCTTTACGCCCCATAACAGGCTCGCATAACACATAATTACAGCGACGACAGAGTGTTTTTCTTCCCTCCAAAATAACAGTCTGAACATACACAATGGTTACCACAAATCGTCATGATATAAAGTTATAAGGCTAAATCTATTCTATATTGGTTTATGTTATCAAAAACTAACTTCCCGCAGGCGTTGTTTGCGAAAGAGAATTAAACTGATATATTCTTTCATTTATATCCTTTTACAATACATTAATCAAAAGTGTCTGAACTATTTATAAATGAATATTACTTCAAGTTATGTATAATTAAATGCCATGGATAATCGGATTATCTACTGTGGTGAAGTACTTTAGGCTTTCATGACGGCATCAATTATAAGTAGAAAAAAAAATCCATTAGACGTATCCTTTTAAACAAAATATGTTCCTCGTACCGTGCTTAACGTGTTAAGAAAGACATTTAATAAGACCAAAACTCGTTTATATGATAAATGGCACATACATCATCAGGTTTCATAACACACCGGATATATGACGATATCATAAGGAACAAAATAAACTCAAAATTTCCAGTCGACTATAAAAAAAAATAGTTATTACTCGTTAAATGCCTAGATGGATTTACAATGTGCTTCATATCGAGTAGTAAATAATCGAAAATTATCATTTATTTCCAATTTATTGAGTATTTTAAATTCAATTTTCCGTAACTCAATGAAATAATACTGATATTTATTTTTTGTATATTGAATATTGACTATCATTTTTGCATAACATTTAATATAAAGAGTAATGGGAAAGAGCTATGAAAAATACATAAGGTTTGAGTTAGACACTTTGAATATGCATTAATTCTCAGAAATGTGGATATGATAAAATATTTACTTCATCAATAAACATACAGTAGTGATACATGAATACTGATGGCTTCTTTCAACTCAAAGTCCATCAAACCCGCGCGTGATCATTCAACATCCACAATATAACTCAATAATATACAATTATTGACATGTTTTAAGGTGAATACGACGATTGACTAACCCGAAATGCTGATATCGGGAGTTAATGAATACTTACATTCACCTGAAAACAGGTCAATGACTGTTTAATTGCATGCCATCTTTTATTAAGTTAACCGACATGTAGTAAAAAAATTAAACAAATGTTACTAGATCGTACCAATTCACCTGCGAGGCGACCGACGGGAATTTTAACTCGCGGCGTTTAACCCGCGCTTCTGACCACAGGCGCTTGCATAGAAAATATGACTTTCAATTTTTTTTTTGATATGACAGTGGTATGTGTAATCTGTTAAGCTATAGATTACACATACCACTGTCATATCAAAAAAAAAAATTGAAAGTCATATTTTCTATGCAAGCGCCTGTGCTTCTGACTGGTAAACTATTCACCTGGGAGGTGCTCGAAGGGGTTTTGGATTGTTTTATTCACCTTGTGTGCTTTTGGTTTGTTTTTGCTTAACGTCCTATTAACAGCCATGGTCATTTAGGGACGTGCCAGGTTTTGGAGATGAAGGAAAGCCTGAGTACCCGGAGAAAAACCACCGGCCACGGTCAGTACCTGGCAACTGCCCCACGTAGGTTTCGAACTCGCAACCCAGAGGTGGAGGGCTAGTGATAAAGTGTCGGTACACTTTAACCTTGCGTGCAACAATTCAGTAGTTTCGGTATAACATCACAATATATGCAAACGTAAGTTTATTTTCGATAGTTATTATTTAACATAATTCTTTGAAGATGTGTTTATGTTGTGGGTTTCTCGAGTATTTCATAATTATTGAATACATTTTGATGATTTTTGTTGTCCTATCACCTACGCTGTTTTCGCCCCGAAAACACGAAAAGACGAGAATTAAGGTTTGCTAAATTTCGTGTTTTCGGGGCGAAAAGACGAAAAGACGAGAATGAAGGTTTGTTAAATTTCGTCTTTTCGGGGCGAAAAGGCGAAAAGACGAAAAGACGAGATTTTTAAACAAGAAAAGACGAGAATTAAGGTCGCTAATTAGCGTGCATTAATTTCGTCTTTTCGCGTATGACTTGTCGTCTTTTCGGGGCAAAAAGACGAGAATTAAAGTTTTGTTAATTTTCATCTTTTCGGGGCGAAAAGACGAAATAACGAAATGGCACAAATCAGCCACCGTAATTTCCTGATCCAAATCAGTAGCGTCTGTGCCCATGCCTGGCATTAGTCGCTGCTCTTACTCTAATTAACATTGCCCCATCAAGGTGTTATTGCCCTTTGAGGGCTATTATTCCACTCCTGAATAAGGGCCTGCCTGGGTAGAGTGACGTTATATGGGACGTTGACACGCTACCTAACCCTTCTGTCTCGCTCGTCCCACAAATGCTCGATTGGGGACATGTCTGGACTGTATGGTGGCCAATCAAGAAATGAAACATTGGTTTGAGCCAGAAAGTCACAAAAAAACAAAATCCAAGCAACATGAGGCCTCGGGTTGTCCTGCTGCAACGTAAGGTTGCGTTGATGGATAAGAGGAAGAACTTGTGGTCTAAAGACCTGATCCCAACATCTTACTGCTGTAAGAATACCATTTATTACATTTTTACCAGTGAAATATAAAAAATTATTCATTCTATAAAAGTGATATTTTTCACTAGTGAAAAATATCACTTTTGCTGATTTGACCAATCAAATTAATGATTAGATAATACCAAAATAATTGACCAATCAGAAAGCCCGACATATACAGTATGTCAGCACCTGGACAGGGGAAACTACATTTTTTTGTTTACAAATTATCGCTGTAGGCCTAGTTAGCATACGGGGTAGGTTTTTCGTTGATAAAAAATGTAATAAACAGAATATCTAACAGTGTCTTCAGTAATACCAAATATATTTCACTCGTGTGGCTAATATTTTGATATTTTTCACTCGTGCTGCGCACTCGTGAAAAATATCAAAATATTAGCCCCACTCGTGAAATATATTTGGTATAACTGAAGACACTGTTAGATATCCTCTATGTATTCACGCCTTGGAATATCCCTGCCAATACCATAGTATACCCTCCCCCGAATCTGTCGCTCGTGCCTAAAAAGGGTCAAACGAAACCGATTAGGTGCATGTGCTAGCAACCAATGCATTTGACGTTTGCGTCGCCTGTGCGTAAGTGGCAGATCAACAAAGGGACGATGTCGCCTTAATGAAACTCCCGCAACCAATTCCTACCTGTTTTTCGACACACTGGCCGACTATGAGTGTTGATGACTTGACGTGACGTCTCCATCTGAAATCGGTTACGGGGGTGCGAGAGACGTAGGCCTTTCTCTTGACGTCGCGACAGAGGGCGCGGGCGACCGCTCTTGGGACGGTCATCCAATCTCCCTGTGATTCTGAGACGCCCACTTAACGGGGTACGCAGTGTTGTCTCATGTACACCTTATTGCTGGGCTACGTGACGTTGCGAATGCCCCTGCATTATCAGAGCAATAGGCCTACCCCTATCGTCTTTCCTCAATCGCGGCATTTCGCTTTAAAATCGCTTCGAAAACACATGTTGTATTACTGATCTGCACTGTTCAAATTTTCGATTTGTAGTGATTTACCAGCACATATGGTGCAAGACTGCTCCGTATGACGCTTTCATAAAAAAAATCAGATGAAAGCATGCAGCGTCGAGCGTGATCACGGTCGACTGAAGTCTAACTTAAGACCATTTTCAAAGTGCACGGAGGTAGCTCAGTGTGAAATGTAATTGAATTTAGACCACGTGTATAAAAGTTACATTAGAAAATTCTTTTTTCCGCTAGTATATGTAGACTTGTTGGAGTTTTTTTCGGCCAATCAGTGTGTAGGGAAAATAGCGGTCATATAAAAATTAATTCAAAGTTATGAAGATTGTGTTTTAACATGTAGGTGGTTATAACTAATAACATACTAAGCAATATATGCCTTGTATATATATAGATAGATAGATAGATATCTTTATTTCCTCCAATTGCATGAAGATTACAGAACATATTAACAGGAAAACAATAAATTAAGAAATGAATAATTGATATGAAAGAAATTGAATCCGCCATCGCTTAAGTATTGCGATAGCCTAATAACTCTATTCCGTTGAGCGTTTCTTTTACATTTACATTTATATATTACAGTATTTCAAATAAATATTTGGTCATTTTGGCGATACTGATGGAATTCAGCAACATAAATTGTTCCCACGCATCATCGTCTATTTCAATAGTATCCCGGCTTCCTAGGATCACCTTTGTCATGCTAGTCTCGTCGAGGTCGGCAAACATGACATAATTTGCAGTTCCCAGGACATTGACGACGTTGTCTAGTAGCGAATCTCTAGTTTCCTGTAGTTTACCGCACTGAATAATAAAATGAGCTATAACGTTACTGCCACGCTGTCCACACAATTTGCATACAACTATTTCTTTAACATGGAGATATGAGAGTTTAATCATCTCCGCTAGTTTCCAAGTATATGCTGGGTGTTTTTCTCCTAATATATAAAGCGGATGTAACGTCAGGCTCGTGTGGATGTCCGAATATATGCTTAGCTCTTGTCTTTCAGTTAGAACTTCTTTCCATTTGGTTTCTTGATGAAAGTGGATAACATTTGTTATGAATTTTTTCCAGCTGGTTTTACCGATTGTGTCTCCATAGAAGAAAAAATCCTCAAATAAAATACTTAGTTGATATTTGCGATGTATCCCGACGACATCGGGAATAAAACCTGTCGTAATGGTTTCATCTACTATGAAGTCACACAAGCGGGCATTAAAGATCCTTTTCCAGATAAAATTGGGATTCCCCCTACTTAAGCGATTCCAAAACAGCAATTTACATATATATATATAACGCTCGTCAGTGATACTAAGGATCACGAAAGGAATGGAGGAAAATCCAAATGGTCCCTTCACATTTCAGAATAGAAAATTGAGATATAGTATATGATCTAGCCACGTATGTAAGATTCTATTCATCATACTGATACTTCTGCAATCAATGTTTACTTTAAAGAAATACTCGCATCTTATACTATATAAAGGATTTGGTACACTGCCCTAGATTGATATATACATGACATGGGAATACAGTGGATCTTAGATACATAAACTGTAAGGTCCATACCAGCCTTGTTTGAAAATCTTTACTCGCATGAGTAGAAGAATAACAATTTCTCCATTAAAATTTCCAAAAACCTTACCTAAAATAAGCACTTCTTTAATTCAAACCCTTTGTGTTCCCATGTTATGATTAATTGTAATAAGTTGCAGCTTTTTATGTATATACTTCAACATGTAGATGACATTAATATATAGAAACTCTGTATACTTGTATCACTGTCACTATACTTTGTATCAAAAGGAAAATAAAAACATGTTGCAAAAAAAAACAAAAAAAACAACCCATTCTATTCATCACATAACTACTATTTATAATAATATAAGCAAAAGCTTTTGATTTCGCTTCCATATAAGACGATGGAATTCGGCTCGGATTGGACGTTTCCGTCTACCCAGACAATCATGCGACGTCATCTATTTATTATGACGTCACAATAGTGTTATTTGTGACATGGACGTATGGTATGGCATAATGAGTTAGAAATGTGATAAAAAATCATGAAGAATTTGTTATTAAGCAGTGTTCAACGCTGTTCATGTTGTATATAAGGCTCGATGTACAGTAATTTAGTTATGTAGAGAAGACGTGATAGAAAAGTGACAACAGACGGATTGTACACACTCTGGACCAGGCCTACAGTTCGGCACATAGAATCCCCGAATATAAATCTGCATTGCCCTATTTACCATATTCTGTGCTAAAATTTGCTTGGATGAAAACTTGATGAATACAGATGACCCTTTTATGTGGCCATATATAAACTCCCAAAGGAGCTATCAATGTATTAGCTAGGGTGTCTCCGGTTCTACAGAATGTGTAAATTTTATATTGAAGAAATATCCATGTCTGTGACGAGGAAGTGTCCAGCTTTCCAAGCTAGAACATGGAGGTTATTGTAGTATTTATCGCACTTAATGCCGAACTCTACCAATAAATAACATGGAACCTAATTCAATGCCTTCTCCTCTTTTAATCAAATAACAGATGGCCTTTGTCGTGTATAAGATATATCACACTGCAATAATAATGCAAATCAACCTTGCGAAAAATGAGTTCCAATCGGGTCTTTATACAGAAGAAGCATTATTCATAGTTATGAATGGATTTTCCTAGTAGAATCGTTCGTGTTCATGAAATAGTTTTTTTTGACACTCATTCAATACCTTTATCAATTACATATAAAAATAAACATATATATCAATCGCACCGGTATCACGTGACTAGGTGAGGTATAACATGTATACAGCATACTTAATTTCTACTTAAAGATGACGTAAACTTATTTCTGTTTTTCTGATACATTAGGTCTAATGCTACAGACACGTTTTAGCTATTAGGAAAATGAATGCTGAACACAAATGCAACCCCTTTAAACAATGACGGAGATGCATTTGGTATAGAGTTTCAAAGACTGTATGAGAGAAAACATATTGGGAGAGTACATTCTTCGTGAATTATATGGCACAACCCATTTTCCAGGAAGTGAGGATCAATACAAATAATGCATTATGCGCGTGTTGAGGAGCGTGAAATTGTCGACAAACAAATCATTTTCTATCTACTGAGCTTTAGTATGAAACAAATGCATTGCAGCCTGTTGTTGACAGCATAAAGGATTTGAACATCTTAAAAACCATTTGTAAATATGTATCGAGTCTCTACTGGGGTGGTAAATCCCGATGGTGAGCAAACCATTGGGATTGGAATGTAGTGAAATGTGATCGGAAAGTGTTACGAAAATAAGCGAAAGATAACAAACCTAGGATGATGAATATAATATTAGGTTAAGAGTCTCCCCTGAATTGGTTTATCTTACATATGGATTCTCTACGAAAACAAAGCAATCAAACCCGCTTTAAAGGTACATAACAGGGGAAAGGGAACAAAAAAAATGGCACTAATATCACTGACGGAAACAGGTATTGTTTGATTGAGTAAGGACAATTTCTATAGCTATATAACTATGGAATAGTATTCCTTCACGAAAACATATCCGATTAATAAATAACGCAATGTATAAGGAATAATAGCTAAAACGTGGCACAGCTTATTAGTATCGATATTAATAAGTAGTAACAACACGATCACAGAAAAGAGAAGTATCTATATTAAAAATCAATACTAGCAATACCATGGCACAGCAAATTATCGATATTAATAAACAATAATATCAACACCATGGACATTATCGATATTGATACCTTCAGTTGAAAGTCAGAGGAACGTTGTTCGGATCTTATAACCTGTCACTTCTCTATACAAAACTTTGAAAGAAACTTCCAAATACTGACCTCTTAAATTTCGAATACTGATTCGGAACTGCTTTTGTATGAAGAATGAGTAATATATTCTAGGGGAACATGACAAGAAGTGCAGGTAACTGACCGCGAGACTAATACCCGTGAAAATTCTTATCACGGACATACAACTATAATAGGTAAATTTGTACGCAACACCTAGCTTAATAGGGCATCGTGATTTAATCATGCACTATTACAATCAATATGGTACAGATAAAACCATGCCAAATCATCGAAATGGTACGATCTGTCCAATCAAGCGTATCTGGCTGTAGTCCCGAAGGGGTCATTGTACAGCGGACAAGTATACTTACTATAAGCAAGACAACGTCTGGTGTTTTAGGGATGTCACATCGCCTAGTCTTTTAGGAGATGTCACACTGCCTGGTGTTTTAGGGGATGTCACATCGCCTGGTGTTTAATGGGATGTCACATCGCCTGGTGTTTTAGGGGATGTCACAACGTCTGGTGTTTTAGGGGATGTTACACCGCCTGGTGTTTTAGGGGATGTCACATCGCCTGGTGTTTTAGGGGATGTCACAACGCCTGGTGTTTTAGGGGATGTCACAACGCCTGGTGTTTTAGGGTGTTTTAGGGGATGTCACACCGCCTGGTGTTTTAGGGGATGTCACATCGCCTGGTGTTTTAGGGGATGTCACATCGCCTGGTGTTTTAGGGGATGTCACAACGCCTGGTGTTTTAGGGGATGTCACATCGCCTGGTGTTTTAAGGGATGTCACATGGCCTGGTGTTTTAGGGGATGTCACATGGCCTGGTGTTTTAGGGTGTTTTAGGGAATGTCACAACGCCTGGTGTTTTAAGGGATGTCACATGGCCTGGTGTTTTAGGGTGTTTTAGGGGATGTCACAACGTCTGGTGTTTTAGGGGATGTCACAACGCCTGGTGTTTTAGGGGATGTCACATCGCCTGGTGTTTTAGGGAATGTCACATCGCCTGGTGTTTTAGGGGATGTCACATCGCCTGGTGTTTTAGGGGATGTCACAACGCCTGGTGTTTTAGGGGATGTCACAACGCCTGGTGTTTTAGGGGATGTCACAACGCCTGGTGTTTTAGGGGATGTCACAACGCCTGGTGTTTTAGGGGATGTCACATCGCCTGGTGTTTTAGGGGATGTCACAACGCCTGGTGTTTTAGGGGATGTCACAACGCCTGGTGTTTTAGGGGATGTCACAACGCCTGGTGTTTTAGGGGATGTAACATCGCCTGGTGTTTTAGGGAATGTAACATCGCCTGGTGTTTTAGGGGATGTCACAACGCCTGGTGATTTAGGGGATGTCACAACGCCTGGTGTTTTAGGGGATGTCACAACGCCTGGTGTTTTAGGGGATGTCACATCGCCTGGTGTTTTAGGGAATGTCACATCGCCTGGTGTTTTAGGGGATGTCACATCGCCTGGTGTTTTAGGGGATGTCACAACGCCTGGTGTTTTAGGGGATGTCACAACGCCTGGTGTTTTAGGGGATGTCACAACGCCTGGTGTTTTAGGGGATGTCACAACGCCTGGTGTTTTAGGGGATGTCACATCGCCTGGTGTTTTAGGGGATGTCACAACGCCTGGTGTTTTAGGGGATGTCACAACGCCTGGTGTTTTAGGGGATGTCACAACGCCTGGTGTTTTAGGGGATGTAACATCGGCTGGTGTTTTAGGGAATGTAACATCGCCTGGTGTTTTAGGGGATGTCACAACGCCTGGTGATTTAGGGGATGTCACAACGCCTGGTGTTTTAGGGGATGTCACAACGCCTGGTGTTTTAGGGGATGTCACATCGCCTGGTGTTTTAGGGTGTTTTAGGGGATGTCACAACGCCTGGTGTTTTAGGGGATGTCACATCACATGGTGTTTTAGGGGATGTCACATCGCCTGGTGTTTTAGGGTGTTTTAGGGGATGTCACACCGCCTGGTGTTTTAGGGGATGTCACATCGCCTGGTGTTTTAGGGGATGTCAGAACGCCTGGTGTTTTAGGGGATGTCACAACGCCTGGTGTTTTAGGGGATGTCACATCGCCTGGTGTTTTAGGGTGTTTTAGGGGATGTCACATCGCCTGGTGTTTTAGGGGATGTCACAACGCCTGGTGTTTTAGGGGATATCACATCGCCTGGTGTTTTAGGGGATGTCACATCGCCTGGTGTTTTAGGGGATGTCACAACTCCTGGTGTTTTAGGGGATGTCACAACGCCTGGTGTTTTAGGGGATGTCACAACGCCTGGTGTTTTAAGGGATGTCACATCGCCTGGTGTTTTAGGGGGATGTCACATCGCCTGGTGTTTTAGGGGATATCACATCGCCTGGTGTTTTAGGGGATGTCCACATCGCCTGGTGTTTTAGGGGATGTCACATCTCCTGGTGTTTTAGGGGATGTCACAACGCCTGGTGTTTTAGGGGATGTCACAACGCCTGGTGTTTTAAGGGATGTCACATCGCCTGGTGTTTTAGAGGGATGTCACATCGCCTGGTGTTTTAGGTGATGTCACAACGCCTGGTGATTTAGGGGATGTCACAACGCCTGGTGTTTTAGGGGATGTCACAACGCCTGGTGTTTTAGGGGATGTCACATCGCCTGGTGTTTTAGGGTGTTTTAGGGGATGTCACAACGCCTGGTGTTTTAGGGGATGTCACATCACATGGTGTTTTAGGGGATGTCACATCGCCTGGTGTTTTAGGGTGTTTTAGGGGATGTCACACCGCCTGGTGTTTTAGGGGATGTCACATCGCCTGGTGTTTTAGGGGATGTCAGAACGCCTGGTGTTTTAGGGGATATCACAACGCCTGGTGTTTTAGGGGATGTCACATCGCCTGGTGTTTTAGGGTGTTTTAGGGGATGTCACATCGCCTGGTGTTTTAGGGGATGTCACAACGCCTGGTGTTTTAGGGGATATCACATCGCCTGGTGTTTTAGGGGATGTCACATCGCCTGGTGTTTTAGGGGATGTCACAACTCCTGGTGTTTTAGGGGATGTCACAACGCCTGGTGTTTTAGGGGATGTCACAACGCCTGGTGTTTTAAGGGATGTCACATCGCCTGGTGTTTTAGAGGGATGTCACATCGCCTGGTGTTTTAGGGGATGTCACAACGCCTGGTGATTTAGGGGATGTCACAACGCCTGGTGTTTTAAGGGATGTCACAACGCCTGGTGTTTTAGGGGATGTCACATCACATGGTGTTTTAGGGAATGTCACATCGCCTGGTGTTTTAGGGTGTTTTAGGGGATGTCACAACGTCTGGTGTTTTAGGGGATGTCACAACGCCTGGTGTTTTAGGGGATGTCACATCGCCTGGTGTTTTAGGGGATGTCACATCGCCTGGTGTTTTAGGGAATGTCACATCGCCTGGTGTTTTGGGGGATGTCACATCGCCTGGTGTTTTAGGGGATGTCACAACGCCTGGTGTTTTAGGGGATGTCACAACGCCTGGTGTTTTAGGGGATGTCACAACGCCTGGTGTTTTAGGGGATGTCACAACGCCTGGTGTTTTAGGGGATGTCACATCGCCAGGTGTTTTAGGGGATGTCACAACGCCTGGTGTTTTAGGGGATGTCACAACGCCTGGTGTTTTAGGGGATGTCACAACGCCTGGTGTTTTAGGGGATGTAACATCGCCTGGTGTTTTAGGGAATGTAACATCGCCTGGTGTTTTAGGGGATGTCACAACGCCTGGTGATTTAGGGGATGTCACAACGCCTGGTGTTTTAGGGGATGTCACAACGCCTGGTGTTTTAGGGGATGTCACATCGCCTGGTGTTTTAGGGTGTTTTAGGGGATGTCACAACGCCTGGTGTTTTAGGGGATGTCACATCACATGGTGTTTTAGGGGATGTCACATCGCCTGGTGTTTTAGGGTTTTTTAGGGGATGTCACACCGCCTGGTGTTTTAGGGGATGTCACATCGCCTGGTGTTTTAGGGGATGTCAGAACGCCTGGTGTTTTAGGGGATGTCACAACGCCTGGTGTTTTAGGGGATGTCACATCGCCTGGTGTTTTAGGGTGTTTTAGGGGATGTCACATCGCCTGGTGTTTTAGGGGATGTCACAACGCCTGGTGTTTTAGGGGATATCACATCGCCTGGTGTTTTAGGGGATGTCACATCGCCTGGTGTTTTAGGGGATGTCACAACTCCTGGTGTGTTAGGGGATGTCACAACGCCTGGTGTTTTAGGGGATGTCACAACGCCTGGTGTTTTAAGGGATGTCACATCGCCTGGTGTTTTAGAGGGATGTCACATCGCCTGGTGTTTTAGGGGATGTCACAACGCCTGGTGATTTAGGGGATGTCACAACGCCTGGTGTTTTAAGGGATGTCACAACGCCTGGTGTTTTAGGGGATGTCACATCACATGGTGTTTTAGGGAATGTCACATCGCCTGGTGTTTTAGGGTGTTTTAGGGGATGTCACAACACTTGGTGTTTTAGGGGATGTCACAACGCCTGGTGTTTTAGGGGATGTCACCACGCCTGGTGTTTTAGGGGATGTCACATCGCCTGGTGTTTTAGGGGATGTCACACCGCCTGGTGTTTTAGGGGATGTCACATCGCCTGGTGTTTTAGGGGATGTCACAACGCCTGGGGTTTTAGGGGATGTCACATCGCCTAGTGTTTTAGGGGATATCACATCGCCTGGTGTTTTAGGGGATGTCACATCGCCTGGTGTTTTAGGGGATGTCACAACGCCTGGTGTTTTAGGGGATGTCACATCGCCTGGTGTTTTAGGGGATGTCACATCGCCTGGTGTTTTAGGGGATGTCACATCGCCTGGTGTTTTAGGGTATGTCACAACGCCTGGTGTTTTAGGGGATGTCACAACGCCTGGTGTTTTAGGAGATGTCACAACGCCTGGTGTTTTAGGGGATGTCACAACGCCTGGTGTTTTAGGGGATGTCACATCGCCTGGTGTTTTAGGGGATGTCACAACGCCTGGTGATTTAGGGGATGTCACAACGCCTGGTGTTTTAGGGGATGTCACAACGCCTGGTGTTTTAGGGGATGTCACATCACATGGTGTTTTAGGGGATGTCACATCGCCTGGTGTTTTAGGGTGCTTTAGGGGATGTCACAACGCCTGGTGTTTTAGGGGATGTCACATCGCCTGGTGTTTTAGGGGATGTCACCACGCCTGGTGTTTTAGGGGTTGTCACATCGCCTGGTGTTTTAGGGGATGTCACATCGCCTGGTGTTTTAGGGTATGTCACCACGCCTGGTGTTTTAGGGGATGTCACAACGCCTGGTGTTTTAGGGGATGTCACATCGCCTAGTGTTTTAGGGGATATCACATCGCCTGGTGTTTTAGGGGATGTCACATCGCCTGGTGTTTTAGGGGATGTCACATCGCCTGGTGTTTTAGGGGATGTCACATCGCCTGGTGTTTTAGGGGATGTCACATCGCCTGGTGTTTTAGGCGATGTCACATCGCCTGGTGTTTTAGGGGATGTCACATCGCCTGGTGTTTTAGGGTATGTCACAACGCCTGGTGTTTTAGGGGATGTCACATCGCCTGGTGTTTTAGGGGATGTCACATCGCCTGGTGTTTTAGGGTATGTCACAACGCCTGGTGTTTTAGGGGATGTCACAACGCCTGGTGTTTTAGGGGATGTCACATCGCCTGGTGTTTTAGGGGATGTCACAACGCCTGGTGTTTTAGGGGATGTCACATCGCCTAGTGTTTTAGGGGATGTCACAACGCCTGGTGATTTAGGGGATGTCACAACGCCTGGTGTTTTAGGGGATGTCACAACGCCTGGTGTTTTAGGGGATGTCACATCGCCTGGTGTTTTAGGGTGTTTTAGGGGATGTCACAACGCCTGGTGTTTTAGGGGATGTCACACGCCTGGTGTTTTAGGGGATGTCAGAACGCCTGGTGTTTTAGGGGATGTCACATCGCCTGGTGTTTTAAGGTGTTTTAGGGGATGTCACCACGCCTGGTGTTTTAGGGGATGGCATAACGCCTGGTGTTTTAGGGTGTTTTAGGGGATGTCACATCGCCTGGTGTTTTAGGGGATGTCACAACGCCTAGTGTTTTAGGGGATGTCACCACGCCTGGTGTTTTAGGGGATGGCATAACGCCTGGTGTTTTAGGGGATGTCACAACGCCTGGTGTTTTAAGGGATGTCACATGGCCTGTTGTTTTAGGGTGTTTTAGGGGATGTCACAACGCCTGGTGTTTGAGGGGATGTCACATCGCCTGGTGTTTTAAGGGATATCACATCGCCTGGTGCTTTAGGGTGTTTTAGGGGATGTCACACCGCCTGGTGTTTTAGGAGATGTCACATCGCCGGGTGTTTTAGGGGATGTCACATCGCCGGGTGTTTTAGGGGATGTCACATCGCCTGGTGTTTTAGGGTGTTTTAGGGGATGTCACCACGCCTGGTGTTTTAGGGGATGGCATAACGCCTGGTGTTTTAGGGCGTTTTAGGGGATGTCACATCGCCTGGTGTTTTGGGGGATGTCACAACGCCTGGTGTTTTAGGGGATGTCACCACGCCTGGTGTTTTAGGGGATGGCATAACGCCTGGTGTTTTAGGGGATGTCACAACGCCTGGTGTTTTAAGGGATGTCACATGGCCTGGTGTTTTAGGGTGTTTTAGGGGATGTTACAACGCCTGGTGTTTTAGGGGATGTCACATCGCCTGGTGTTTTAGGGGATATCACATCGCCTGGTGTTTTAGGGTGTTTTAGGGGATGTCACACCGCCTGGTGTTTTAGGGGATGTCACAACGCCTGGTGTTTTAGGGGATGTCACAACGCCTGGTGTTTTAGGGGATGTCACATCGCCTGGTGTTTTAGGGGATGTCACATCGCCTGGTGTTTTAGGGGATGTCACAACGCCTGGTGATTTAGGGGATGTCACAACGCCTGGTGTTTTAGGGGATGTCACATCGCCTGGTGTTTTAGGGGATGTCAGAACGCCTGGTGTTTTAGGGGATGTCACAACGCCTGGTGTTTTAGGGGATGTCAGAACGCCTGGTGTTTTAGGGGATGTCACAACGCCTGCTGTTTTAGGGGATGTCACAACGCCTAGTGTTTTAGGGGATGTCACATCGCCTGGTGTTTTAGGGGATGTCACAACGCCTGGTGTTTTAGGGGATGTCACAACGCCTGGTGTTTTAGGGTGTTTTAGGGGATGTCACAACTCCTGGTGTTTTAGGGGATGTCACAACGTCTGTTGTTTTAGGGGATGTCACCACGCCTGGTGTTTTAGGGTATGTCGATGTCCGGAATAAGGCCCTGCATGATAGGCTGATCATTCCGTCACTTGAAACAACACGGGAAAAAAATACTTCTTGCGTACAATCCTCTCAAATTGCAGGTGGTAGACACTGCTGGCTGACTTTAGTCCCCGAGGCTTGCTCTAACCTACAAGCCACGTTTTAAATATTTGAATTATGACACAGATACATGTACTTCATGTTTTCATTTTCTTTCTTTTTTTTTTCTTTTATCTTTTTCTGTCTCTCTAAATCTTAGGAATTTATGGAATCATGGGGCCATTAAATATTCCCGTCCAGATTTTGTCATTTATTTCCTCGACCACTTATGAGTTTTCTCGGTCACCTCCTTTGTATCAAGACTTTAGTCTTTAGCATCACGCCAGTCGAAACAGTTCTGTGATACAAGTGCATATATGTTTGGTTTTACTTTATCCAACTGTCGTTTTATATTCAAAGGTACAATCCCTACAACCTGTACAAATCCTGACCCGATCAATTATTTTGGTATCCTGACCAGTCAATTTGATTTATTTCGTTAAAGCCAAAACCTTATAAACCTGTTCTTACCACAATGGATGGGTGTTATTCAACTCCCAAGTCATGAAACTGTTGAATAACGAACTGTTTATACCACACGTGGAATAATCTCTAAACGCGTTATGATTGGTTGACACGATGACCTTTCACCGGAACTATTCTTTATTTATATAGTTTAATGGGGTTTGATGGGTTGACTCTTAAAGGTCGCTTCACTGAGTGGCGGAAATGATGATACATGACCCACACACAGTAGTTCGTTACTATGATTATTCATTTTTATATAGATTTCTATCATATCATTGCTTCGAAAAAGGATAGGCTTGCTATTTATTTGTTGATAAATTGTAATATAAGCACACATTTTCAAAAGTGTCAGTTATGCCTATCAATTAGCGACATTTCCCTTTCGGTCATATCCTCACACCCCAACCTGATATTGTGAAAAATAACACACGTTGACACAAAATAAAGAAACTCTTCCTGAGAATAGCTTCTGGTGATATAGAAGATGAATTTCACTTTGACCTTAAATGTTCATTACATTTTTGTATATCAAGACCTGAGATGCAGATATATCAAATGATTATTTCTAAGAAGATCCAATTTTTGAAAGATATAAAAGAATTATCTCGGAATATGCTTATAGTGTGCCACGAGAATAAAAGATAATTCAGTGTCCGATATGAAGAACTGTATACTTTATAAACTATGCACTTAATTTTGATTTGTATAATAATCTTTAATACGTGTACCACGTGATTTGTTTGACATCTAAGCTATAAGCCGGATGTTTCAAATGAATAAAGAAACAGAGCTGAACATTGCATCATGACATCATTTGCATAATTTTACATTTATTACATATGGCGTTTCTCAAAAAGGAAATATACATTCTGGCGACAGTTTGATCATTAGATCTAGCGATTTTCTTCTTAAGAGATTTACAGAAAATGTATGAGTGCTTTGGACCACTGAAAACGCATAGTGTTGTGGATAACATATTCATATTTCATTTTAAAGAGTATATCATTTGTCACATACATCCCGTTACGGAGCCCAGCGGACACTTTTGACGCTTGATATTTATCGTCTGTTGTAAAAACAAAGAAATTTGTACAATACTTGACTATGTAATAAATGTGTGTAAGAAATGATTTATATTCGTTTTGCTAGAATTATTGAATTATTAAATTCGGCCTTTCCTTATTGTAAGGAGACTATAAACCTGCCATATACTCGTAGATATAGGTATGTAAACTATCTCAACTAAATGTTCTTGAACTGTACTATCATAAGCAATATCTTTGGCCTGAATTGACAACAATGCCTGGTAGTAGGTAAAATGGATGATACGAGAACCAATTTCGGTAAATATCTTGTTTTGTGTTTAGGTGAGAGGATGTGTGTGTGGATACGATTAGTCGTACAGTCTATTGATAAAACAAAACATAATGATACAAAACAAGACACTTTGCATATTTTATTTTTTTAGAATTACAAGATTATCACAGGAAAAAATGAATTCATCACACTAAAATGAATATCTAATCTATGTGATATATAACAAATTGGATTTTCATATATTTGAAACAACAACAATCAATTTCTTAATTTCTCATTAACAACATAAAAATAATTGTGGAGGTGCTTCATGAACAGCCGGGACAAATGTAAGTTGTTGTTTTTTTTTCAGAAAGGAAAATGCTTCCATCTGCAAGACAGCGTCAATTCAGATCATGAACGTATTTGATTCAGAAGCAGGGGACTTAAAGGATGTTTTTTTTTTAAAAACATGTCTTTAATACATTTTATGACGAGACTGAAACAAAACCAAAACAAATAGTGATATAGGTTAAAGTCAACCTTCAGTAATTCAAACCAAAACAAATAGTGATATAGGTTAAAGTGAACCTTCAGTAATTTTGATTAAAAGACAAATGTGCTATCGTCATTATATTAAAGTGACTTAAGACAATTCCGTCGGGTTATTTTCGCAGTCGTCACAGTGGTATAAATTCCTCTTCCTTTAATCATCATTTATTTGTAAGCATGACTTCTTGTCAAATGTAATGTACATAATGTTGTGTAATATGTGTGGGAGCCGCGGTGGCCGAGTGGTTAAGGAGTCCCGACACTTTATCACTAGCCCTCCACCTCTGGGTTGCGAGTTCGAAACCTACGTGGGGCAGTTGCCAGGTACCTGACCGTAGGCTGGTGGTTTCTTCGGGTACTCCGGCTTTCCTCCACCTCCAAAACCTGACACGTCCTTAAATGACCCTGGCTGTTAATAGGACGTTAAACAAAAACAAACCAAATCAAAGTGTAATATGTACAGTAACACTGGCTTCTTTAGATAGGTCGATTTGTAGCATTTGTACCCCTCGCTGGACTATTGTTTCGTGTGAAAACAATACGCTCGTTAACTCCAAATCATATGATCACTCGTGTTTCATTATTGACGTATCTACAATAAAATTTGCATGTGTCGAACACGGTTGAATCGAATACATCAAATGAGTCGAATGTTTTTGTCCCGATTTCCCATTTCTTTATCTTATTAGTTAAACAGATACGTTTCGAAATTTGTTGATTCGAACACTGGATATTTCGAACTTTGGTCGTCCATCCCTTACATCGACACCTTGTTTGTGTAGAACATTTTGCTTGTCAATAGGTATTTGGCAACAGATATCAGACGCGATACATCTGACAGACCACAACTGATTTCACCACTTGATATCTTCTTGTCCTTAATAATGACCAATTGCCTTTGTAGATTAAAACAATGAAAGTATCTCTTAAGTTAGGTTAAAATATAAAACCTACGTTATTGCAAATATTGAATCCAACCTACAGATACATCAATAGTTCATATAATGATGAAACGTTCTGGTCACAGAAAATGCCATTGCTATTTTTATTGATTATTTAGGAATAAGAGAAAAAATATATATTGACACTTTTTTTTTAAATTAGCAAAAATTCACAGCGTAGATGTATTTGCTTGTATTAGTTATTGATTCGTAAATGAAACATTTATGGGACTCTGACATTTAAGTCAATACATGCATTTTTGTGAAAGGCCTGTTTTTAAAATTGTATTTTTATCTAGTTTTAGAATTTCTCTTCACATTTAAATATATTGATTTATTTGTTCTGTTTGATTTTGATCGTTATATAGCGGAATGTATATCTGACTGATAAGAACTCCCAGGTGAGATAAACCTCTATCAATGTCAATGAAATGAAATCGTAAATGAAATATACATCCACATCCGGTTTATATATGATAGTCGCCTTCAATCACATGTCATCAATGTTAAATGTTGTGACAAATGGACAACGTCGTACATGATTTGATAATTTTTTGTATATAAAATTTCGGTATAAATGTCTGATAATCTAATAAATCATTCATAGTACAGGAAATTACCATTCTTATATGACCAATCAAAGGTATAACGCTCTAGGATTGAATTATATGGAAAATTATATATTATAATTCCAAATACATGCTTTATACAAAATGTATATGCATGCAGAATGCATTCATACAAAGAAAGTCATCAAATATGTACATTATGTAAGTGTATGTTCACGTGTTTGTGGCACGACCAGTGTCAATTACACGACGTTTGTATT
Organism: Pecten maximus; assembly: GCF_902652985.1. Classification (NCBI taxonomy): domain Eukaryota; kingdom Metazoa; phylum Mollusca; class Bivalvia; order Pectinida; family Pectinidae; genus Pecten; species Pecten maximus. The sequence continues at coordinate 42,464,601 of NC_047024.1, forward strand.
CTCTTTGTCCAATGCATAAAATTTATTTAAAAAATGTTTTGATCCCGGCTTATATGATATGTGTATGGTAGGCAACCGATTAATTCGGATCATTTATGGCATTGCATAGATCGGTACATGGAAAGTTGGTTAAGTCGAGCATAAAAACTCGATTTGGGCCGCCGACTTGGACTTGTCCGTGATTAACTTTAATATACAATACTATCGAATACAAACTACACTATGATTAGTAAAACAGCAGTAGTATTGCACATCTGACTAATGGAGTAAGCATATATATTTTCTCTATAAATAGTCCACACCCTAACGCTGTAGGTACATTTAGGTACAGTTTCTACCACAATACGCTGTGTTATTCCACTCTCAAGTCATTGTATATATGTGCCGACTGTTGGATATATATATTATTTACCACAAGTGGAATATGACCTCCCACCAGTCTTTTGATTGGTTAAGAATTAGAACTTTTACCCGAGCTGTAATTGTTATTGACGTCATCAATAAGCGAATGACGACACATCACCGGGTCCAGGCCTTCACCTGTACACATTATTTGCATGCGTGAAATATTATTTCCCTTTGATTCAAGCCGATATTATTGTGGTAGAAACAGGTCACACGACTCGTGATTTTTTGATATGGGATTTATTTCACACTCGTAAGTTATTTTTTAAAAGTTACAAAGGCACTCGCTAAAGATCGTGTCTTTTGTAACTTTTAAAAAAATAACTTACTCGTGTGAAATAAATTCCAAATCCAACAACCACTCGTAGTGTAACCTTTATATATCTACCAGGTTGTAGGTATCGGCACCAAAATATTAAAGAAACTATTTATATTGCTTATTGAAAGTAATAAAACTGGTCCTGCTTATCCCTGCCCCGGTATCTTCCGAGAGGTGCTCCCTGTCAGTGTCCGGCCGACTTTCCTTTCGGACAAGCTTCCTTAGCGATCCTAGAATACTCCTTTTCTTCGACGGAACATTTTCATACGGCCGGTCAGTCTTGACACAGACCTCGTAGTCTTGGAGTGGTGCATTTATTTCATTTTTATTTAGACGTTCATAGTCATGTTCCTCTTCTACCACATGTTTGGATATGTCCTCGTCGTTGAGGTTGACATATGAATGTCGACTAAGCTCTTCCAGGTCGAATGCTGCCCCATCTGTAGGACTATACTGCTGAAAACCGAGCACGGTGGAAGGTGGCTTTGATTTGATCCTAGTTGGTAGATTGAGAACGTCCAGCTGTTTGTTTGCACCACCTTGGTGAGATTTTCTCTTGTTCTTGCAGGACTGGGTTCTCCTGTTTGCATCAGACTCATCATGATATCTGGATAGGTCTTCCCTTGGGGGCAAATCTTCATGCACTGGAACAAACGATTCGATATTCAAGTATTCATCTGTTGTTTAAAATCACAGTAAAGTCTAGATATAAAAAAAAGTCAGCAGTAGGTAATTTTGTGGTGCATATGGTACAACGAGGAAGATTAATATATATTAATGTACTGTGGGATACTTGTAGGAGTGGTATTTGCTAAGTAGATTCTAGTCCTCGTTGTACCAAATACCAGTCACCCAGATATCCAACTGTACATTTAGTTTAATTTGTTTAGCATCCTATTAACAGTCAGGGTCATTTAAGGACGTGCCAGGTTTGGAGGTGGAGGAAAGCCGGAGTACCCGGAGAAAACCCACCGGTATACGGTCAGTACTTGGCAACTGTTCCACGTAGGTTTCTAACTCGCAACCCAAAGATGGAGGGCTAGTGATAAAGTGTCAGGACACCTTAACCACTCGGCCACCGCGGCCCCGCCCAATTGTACCTAAACAGATTCTAGTCCTTGTTGTATCAAATACCTCTCATACATATATCCCAATGTGCATAAATAGATCCAAGCCCTCGTTGGACCTCGAGAACTGGCGTTTATCGTACGTACAGTCGGATAGCTGTATAAGTAATAGTCTGTACATCGAGGACTGGAATCTACTTATGAACAGTTGGATACCTGTATCAGTGGTGTTTGCATTATAGAGTATTGGACTTTATATATGGACGAGAGATACCTTAATAAGTAATATTCCGATTAATGGAGACTTGTTTTATGCTAGCATGAAAATAACTTTTAGGATCGCTAAAATATCTATGTTCTATGTACAAGATAACTCTGCCCCACCCAAACAGCATTAATTGTTTAACACCGAACATGCATTTATCTTTACGCGGGAAGGGAAACAACTCGTTCAGTTACACTGAAATATTGTTCTTATAAAGGAAAACAGTGTATGAGGTATTACATAAAGAAGACACAGGTCCACACACACACGCACACACACACACACACACACACACACACACACATATGTATATACAGGTATATACACATTTGAAGCACATTGAAACATAATTTTATACGCCAGATTATTTCAGACAAAGTCATTGCGAAAAGAAAACACACCACTGTCGTCTTTATTATATAATTTACAGAACAAACAAACCAAACACCGATTTTTAAAAATGTATTTAACATATGATCGAAATTCGAAAAGGAAGATAAACATTTACTTACCAATCTTAAGAGTAGAATCTTTGTTGTTGAATTTGTATTGGCTTATGCTGAAAAGAACACATTTCTTAAATGGTAATTGGTAATTCAATTTGTTAATAGAGATGTTTACATATGATTGTTTTGCAATATAAAGCAATATTAAATATTGCTTATATTAATGTAAGTATGAAAAAGTTAAACAGTGTGTTATAATCATGAGCATACTTACAGAATCAGCAATTTATGTCATGAAAAATGAAAATCAAAGGATCACAGTAACCAAGACAAACAATCTCCTACATAAGTGGTAAACCCCTGATGTATCGTTGTTGGTCAACAATGTCACAGTTTTCTTATATACATTTTATATGTTACATATTTTGCCTTAGTGTTTTTTTATTAACTTTGTTTGGGTTTTTTTTTTTTTTTTTATGTTTTTTTTTTTTTTGTTCTGTTATTTGTTTGTTTGTTTGTTTGTTTGTTTGTTTTTCTCTTTGAAATAAACGTGTTGTAATCAGTAATCATTGTGTGTTCCCTACATATGAGCAAATAACAGGTTAATATTTAATCCATTTTTTTTAAAATTCGAAATCAGATAAGAAATAATTACCATCCTATGACGTACAGAAAAAGCAGGTACAACCTTACCCGTGCGATCGATTGCGCCTCCAGGCGACTATCGTACACACCAGTGCTAATATGATGAGTAGACCACCTCCAGTCAAGATCGCAATATGCAACACGGTTATCTGAAATACTGCTTTATGATGAGGTTCTCCGGGGACAGCAGTGTCTGTGTCTGCAATAAAGTTATAGTGTTAAGTAAGTAAACCACCAGCGTCTGAACTAAAATGAAAAGAAGAAAAAGTAATACTGGGAATGGAGGAACATAAAGGAAATCTACAGTAGCTGAAGAAATAATAAGGAAAAATAAGGAAAACTAAGGAAAACTAAGGAAAAGGAAGGAAAAGAAGGAAAAAGAACAACCGTAGGAAATCCAACTGGGAGGACAGATCAAACATGTATGTAAGCAGACTATATCCGACATAATCATGTTAACGTGATCGTTGATGCACAATGTAGGTTTAAATACCATGTATCATGTGACAAAATTCTTGGCGTATTAATACAAAAAAGACCGGAACTACATTGTATCCAATGTAAAAATTCAAAAATATTTGTAAGAAATATATTTCAACGAGGAATGATTAAGTCTGCATTAATTGATATGAAAACTTTCTGCGCATTATATTGATAATAACGTGTTTAAAAAATGATTTTTTTTTATTAATTTCCCATTCACTATTTTGTTTGACGGTCTGCACGCGACCATGTTCTAGTTGTTTAATCTATTGACCAAAAATTCTCATGACCGTCAGTAAGGCGGGAATTATGAATTAAGATATGATCTTTTAGCGAAAAACATTTTCAAAAAGTAAGGGGAATGTAAAGATAAGCATTGAACTGTATTTGATGGTATTTATGATCTATTTGAACGCTCTAGCATTCTAAAAATAGATCATAAATACCATACAAAAACAGTGCAATGCTTAAGTCATAATCCAGATGGATGATACACCGTAAACCCTACCTATACATGTAATACTACTTCCGGTGGTATTGGTTTACAGTGATAATCTAGGGCCAGAATACTCTTTTTTCTGTTGTTTTTTTCTGTTTTTTTTTTTGTTTTTTTTTGGTTTTTGTTTTTGTTTTTTTTTGTTTTTTTTTTTTTTTTTTTATTTTATTTTTTTTTTTGTTCAGTGATTTTATTGTTCAAAGAAATAGAGAAGAAAACAAAATATGCCGCCCTCACACAGGAGGGGGTCCATTCAACGAACCGAGCACTCATGTCCTTGAGATTAGAATGCATGAACTCGTCTATATATTTCTGTATCATTTAGAATGGACATACACTTTACCTCCCAACTACAGTATAGAGATTCCAGGGCCAGAATACTTGGATACAGAAAGAAATCAAACTCGGCCTATATAGATGTTAATGCCTAGTTAGATTATTTCATTTTATTTTTATATATCATAATGATTATAAAGCAAAAAAATACATTTCCATGTACATGCATATTGATGATATTGATATCATGAACATAATTCCGGATAAAAATTACCTGCGGTACAGTTTAATCCGGTATTGACATCCCAGCACAGACAGTCACCGGTAGTAGGAATACAGAATTCATTTGACTGGCATTCACATGTCTGTTGACATCCTTCTCCGAACTGCCCTTTGGGACACACTTGAAATAAATAGAAAACTGTCTCTGATGTATGGTGTTGGAATACACGGACTTGATCAATTAATACCTAAAGTATGTTTGATATAGTCAGTGTTGAATCATATCGTCCATCAATAATTTTACACTCCGGACAACACGATACTCAATCGGGAACCGTCGGCACTTTCCGTAAACGAGAAAATACTGTATTTTCTCGTTTACGGAAAGTGCCGACGGTTCCCGATTGCACGATACTAAGAGCTAATTGTCTCTCAATTGGTTCCATTTATCTAATGAAGTCAATTTATTTCTTGCGAGTTATGTCCCCTGCATATATAACTAAATCTTGTGGAGCGCTTCAGTAGTGCAGAGATCTATACACTAATTTAGTATATAAGTCTCTGAGTAGTGGAGATAAATATTTAGACTGTCAGAGTACATCTGTGGCTAGAAATATTTGCAGTGTTCTTTCAAAAATTACCTCAACATTGTAGATAAATTTAAATGCTAGATAAGGAAATGATAATGCTAGATAAGAAAATGACTAAAAAAGAAAGTAAACAAATATTTTTATAAAGCATATTATCAGAAATATAAGGAATTATTCTTGAATATCTGTACCATGCAATTTATTCTATCAATTCAATACAGTGTCTTGAATGTGATCTTGTGTTCGTCTTCTATTTGATAATGACATCTTAAAATTTGCATTTCAACTGAAAATGTCACATACTGAAACTGACACACCTTGTCGACTTTGATAAATCAAATTCGAACATGAAATTGACATATAGAAAGTCTTCTGACTTTCAAATCTCTTTTACACTTGTCAGTGGCAATGTTTAGCTGAATAGGGAAAAACCTTTACCTTCTCAGGGGAAGGCACGTATGCTATCTTTAGAATGTCACCATCGCGTCATGACGTTTTGTCGTGTACATTTGCGTCATGCACCATTGATTACTACACAGATACAATATGACAGTTTTACGGGAAAAAAAGTAACAAAATAATGTGAAAACACTACGATGCATAAACGAACAATTTAATTCATGGGATAAGAAGTCTAGCTACAACCCCACTGAGTCTAAACAATCATACCGTTTCGATTCCTCTAAATGGCACATTTTACTATCGTAAATTATTACTTAGAACTGAAATGAGAGATGAAAGTTTAAAATGTATCATGGATGCTGCGCATACCGCTTACTAATCCAAAACGCAAGACGAGCTCAACATCTACATCTAACACCAGAAATAATTCGTACTGAAACTAAGATATGAACACTTTTCAGAGGAGAAGAGAAAGTTACTGTAACCAGATGCTTTTAATTGCTCCGATTAATCTTGAATAAATCTAAAACAAAGTTACACGCTTAGAAATATTTTCACTGTAAATGAAAAGAAAACTAAAAGTATATATGGTTGTTATATGATACGCTACATGGCTATTTTTCTAACAAAAACATACAGACTGGTAGTCACGTGGGAGTGCACTCACATTGATCACAGAATATGCCTGTCCATCCAGGTTTACATACGCACGAGCCGTCCAGCACCTCACAATCCTTCGTCCCGATCATCAAACAGGGACATTGACCGCTACAGCCAGCACCAAACGTCAGTAACGGACACACTGTAACAGAGTTATTTTATTACCAAACGTCTGTGTGCAAAATATCGATTAACATATATCTACCGATAGGTGGCGTATGTGTGCAAAATTTATATATATTGATGTACCAATGAGAGCAAAATACATGATAACACTCTTACCACCAGATGGCGTTTGTGTGTTTAACAAGCTCTTAAAAATGCGGTCTCAATGTACAAATGAAACTTTTTTTCAATTGTCTGCACGTATTAACACCACAAAAAAATAAAACAAGACATTTCTTTAAAAAAGATAAACGGCATAGTTTTAATTCTGGTGGTTATAATGTAAAACTGCTGGTGAAATAAATTAACGAACTAATGCGTTTCAGCACGGATAACAACATTATATCAGTTTGAATCAGTTTTGGTGATGATAAGACTGCATTTGAATCAGGTATTTAATTTTATCAATGTGTCATTTGGAAAGATACAACCACTTATCCAGCTTGCATTCGATCTCAACTTTGTTTCGTTTTTAACTGCATATCTTCATTTGCATTTACCGCTACATTGACCAATCACATACTTCATCTTGACCAGTAACGCCACCTGTCGCGTCATATCCGGGACCAAAGGAATATTATACGGCTATGCCGAAAAACACTGTATGCAGTCTTAAAACGCATGGTAAATAAATAAGTTAAAGTACGTATTTTTTCACAAAAATAGATACAAAAATAAATATTGCCAACTTTCCCTTTAATCGTGTATGACTTCCTGTGATGGTATTTCCCCATAATTTACGTACCTGTATCGCAGTATTTCCCCTGTGATCGGCAGATACAGCCGTCGATAGGATGACAGGAACTGACGTCACATGAACATGTCTGACTACAATTAGCGCCAAACGTTCCTTCTGGGCATTCTATGTTGAGGGAAACACGCATAAACAAAACATGTATTACCAATTATATACCGATGTTGATGTCCTCAATGAATCCTATACATTTACAAATTCGACTTCCTGAAAAATAATACATTGTAAAGATAATAAATAATAAATAATAAAAATGCGTATCGAAGTCACGTAGTTAGAATTAGTGATATTTAGCTTAAATTAAATTTACAGATAGTTTGATTTAAATGCTACATTTGAATAGGACACCGCTAAAATGGATATGATTACCTTTCTCGCAAGATATTCCTGTCCAACCATCCTTACACGTGCACTGCCCTGTCATCATGTCACAAGTCGAATTGTTTTCACATAAACAATTAAATTGACAAATGTCGCCATAACATCCATTAATACATTCTAAAATAAAAAAAAAAAAATATAAAAAAAAAATAAATATAAATATAAATTTAAAAAAAAAGGGAAAATCGAATTATTATTTTTCTACAGATTGAATTATTACATTGGAAGAATTCAACGCCGATCATAATCCTGATTTATAATTTTTCACCATTAGCCAGCTTTAGATGGCTATGTTTGTTGTCAAAAACCTTGGTCAGGTCAACTTTAACACATTTTCATTTCAAAGCCCTAATAAAAGCCAATTATATCCTCCCTTTAATATATAGAGGATATTAAGTGGTTTCCCGTTTAATATATGACATATACTGAATATCGATATTTATCGTTATTTTGTCGAAAGCTAGTCAGAATACTTCGTAAATACAGCAAAATAACCAATTTATCTATCTCCGCTTCGACTGGAAACATCAGCAAGTTCCAATGAGGTGAACGCAAAGGTTAGCTCTGATTGGTCAAAAATGGAAAAATTATATTTTCACTGCAAAACTTTTATTTTCACTGCAAAATCTTACATTTTCACTGCTCATTGCTGCAGTAAAAAATATAAGTTTTTATTAGTTTGATAAATTTCTATATTTCACTGGCAAAAATGCAATTTACATAGATATGTATCTGTTTGAATATTTACTTAATCTTTTGTAATTGTTCTTACAAGATAAACAAATGACTTACCTTCATTTCTATTTTCGTCTTTAGTCTCGGTTTCATCAGTTACACCAGTTTTCCGTATCTCTGTACTGCTTTCTGTAGCTTTGGTTACATCCGTTACTCCAGTTTCCATTGGGCTAGTACTTGTTTCGGACAGTCCCTCTGTACTAAGGATAGTGCTATTTCCATTAGCCGTACCTAGCCCTGCAGTAGAATTGTTTCCAGTTTTTTCACGTTGAACAGGAATACAATCTGGAAATACGGAACGCTGTGCATTTATACAATCACAACTAAATCAAATATATATATACATATTACTTACAGGTATGTTTCCGGCCTTTACAACTGAACTCTGTGTTCTTACCTAGAACGGGAAATCTTGATTTTAGTGCCCGGAACAGGACTTTGATACTGTTACTCCGCGCAAATATCGGGCTTACAGGAAACCAAAATATTTACTTTGAGAAAGCCCATTGCAAACAGGAAGTTAATAAATTCATACCGGAAGATGATCTTCACCAAGATCAGTTGACTGCCTGACTGTCAAATATCTTGTCTTTTATTCAGGAATAACTGCTTTTTTGTTCACGGACATTTCAAACATTTTCTCTTCATATTCAAGCTTATTCTACCATATTTCATTCATATCTTATTGAAAAGAAAGTTAAAACAGAAACGAACATACTCATAGCGCATTCATACTAATTCCACATGTACACACCGGTCCGGCTATAAACAATGTATTCCTACGCGTCCAACTTAATGTATAAACACTTGTTATCGTTATAGTAAGACTTCATATTGTACATACACTTGAAATATAAATATTTGGCAAAATTGTATGAATTAAATAAAATTAAAATTAAAATTATACCTTTCACGCATGAGCCCCCTATTAACATGTATCCCATGGGGCAATTTACAGTTGGTATGATATCCTGTTCCTTGTAACTACAATGTAAAAATGTGCAATCATTTTCAACATAGAAAAAATGGTTAAACATTGCTGGCGAAAAATGCGCCGTTTTAATGAAAAACTGCACTTTTCCTCAACGAAAAGGTGAAAAACTTTGTATATTCCATGACAAATTAGAATGAGTTCCTTGTTCATTAACAACTACACTGGTGCTTTCGTCATAGGTTTAATGAACTTTCGCCAAAATGAAAATTACCATTATGAGAGAACAAACGCCCTGCTTTAGTTTTCAATGTTAGCTTACGACTTCCTTAATTTTTAATGCAGTTTCATCGTGTACAGAGTGGGGGAAATTGGATGGACTTTAAAGACAGTGATCATAGCTCTTAAGAGTTCTTCAAATCTTCGATTGATTAATTCGACTTCTGAAATAAACCGTTTCACAAAATGACTCGATAGTACTAGAAGATTATGGTACAAGAATTCTTGTTGAAAGGTTAAGTTGAGCATTGGGCCTAACCAGCATTAATAAGATTTGCTCTAATGCGAAACATTTAGCAATACTAAATGAGATATGGCTATAATGTAGAAGTTGAATCAGCGGTTTCAAAATGTTTTGGTGTTTAGAGTTTTACGATCTCAAAAACTTACAGTTCTTGATCCAATATGATTAACAAAAAATACTCACGTCCATTTTTTGCCATTGTTACATACTCCACTCGGCAATATCGTTGAGTAAAAGAATCTTTCAGTAATGGAACAGTCCACCTGCTCTTTCAAAAAGGCGTTCCGGTTCCTCCATAATCTAAAGATGAAAAATAAAATTGAAACGAACTCAGCATGTGAAATTTGGAAATACTATACTTGGTTATGTTTGTACTGTGTTATGTTTGTAATATGTTATGTTCTAACTAGGCACGTAATGTATGTATCAAATAGCTTGATAAAAAAATTACCATTTTGACTTTCATGTGAAGATGAAGTTAAATCATAAATACGCAGTAGAACATCCTACCTGACTACTGCGCTGAACATGGATCCTATCAAACGAAAGAAATTGACATAGATTGCCTTTAAAAGAAATTACAAGCAATTAATCAGAGTATATCTTAGCAAGCCTTGCTTTTGTCAACTTAACTACAAACGACAGTTTATATGCGACTTTGATCTGAAAACATCACCACTCAGAAAAGGATTACGCCATAAGTATATGATGCGTTACCACAATTAAGTGTTGTCAAAATTAATCGTTTAACATTTGGACATATTTTGTTCACATCATACAGGAATTAGATACAATTAACCATCAAATACTGCGTAATCTTTGGGGTTTAACACTTCTTTAAGGCTTAAAATACATAGTATTTAGCAAATCTCAATTACAACAATATATGTAGTTTTGTTCAGGCTGCGAGGGATGATTGATATGTTGTGAGCCTCATTTTGAAGGAGGTATTCAAGGATTGTTCTGTTGAAGTCATACTATTCTGTGACCATATAGGGCCGTTTACCCAAGGACTGGTCTCAATTGGTTTGTTTATATCGACGAGGTAGCACTCTAAAATAAACAAGAGAAGCGGTTTTTGCAAAATGGACAAAATCGGTGAAAGAGCAGTGATCAACTATTTGCATAGAAAAAGATTGAACACCTAACACTTAATGTCCATAATGATATGGAACCAACACTAGGGAAAGATGCTTCTTCATATGCTACAGTGAAAAGGTGGGTGGTGGAATTTAAGCGCGGCCGACAGAGCCTTGAGGATGACCCCCGTCCTGGAAGGCCTGTCAATGTTACAACCGCAGAAAAGGTCAATAAAGTTAATGATATTGTTATGACTGACAGACGAGTCACAAAAAGATATATAGCCAGTAGAGTTGGCATTTCACAGGAAGGAGTACATTCCATTCTGACCGATGGGTACCAAGACTTCCGACAGTTGATCAGAAGCACGCCAGGTGCACATTATCGCTTGCTAATCTAAACCTTTTTCAGGAAGATCCTGCCAAATTTTCTCAGAGATTTGTCACTATGGATAAAAACATTGGTCCACCATGCTACCCCAGAGGCCAAAAAACAATCGAAACAATGGAAACACCCTGGCTCTCCCCCGCCAAAGAAGGCAAAGACTGTTCCTGGTCCTCCCCCGCAAAGGAAGGCAAAGACTTTCCATCAAGCTGGAAAGATTATTGCCTCGGTTTTCCAGGATGCAGATGGTATTCTGTTGATAGATTATCTTCAGAATGGACATACAATCAACGGCACATACTATGCTTTACTTCTGAGACAGTTACGGGGAAATATCAAACTTTAGCGCCGGGGAAAGCTCACTAAATGTGTGATAGTCCATCATGACAATGCTCCTGTTCACAAATCTGTCATTGCCATGACTGCCATTGACGATTTTTTGGCTTTAAATTGATTAAACATCCACCATTCAGTCCGATGATGACGTTATAACATGTACATGCAGTGGATAGAAAAGTAGCTCTATAAAAGTGGTATTGACGCCCTTAACACCGCTGGCAAAAGAGTATAGATAATGAAGGGGGTTGGTTATGTTGTAAAATAATACAATATGTCCGGCAAAACCCTAACCCTAACCCTAACCGGCAAATCCTGCAATATGAGGCTCACAAAATGTCAATCAGCCGTCGTATATGTATGTGTATCTTCATTAAATAGCTTACATGTGTGACAATGAACTTCCGGTCTTACTCTGCTGCTCGTTACCACAACTTCCGGTCGCTAGCATTAGGATGCATACCACATTTGTTATTATCCTAAGGTTCAACCTGCCACTCAAGACAACCTGTAACACAAAAAAAAAAAAAAAAAACACTCCCTACAATTAATAACGTCATAAACAGTATTAACAACACATTAGTTCATACAATATGGAACGCCAAAACTGAAGATCGACTGGAGTCTCTTGTACAAGTTTAACACTACTCCTTACAAAACAAAAAACATCATAAATACATCAACATGATGATTTTACTTTAAAGTCCTGAATATGACTATGACTTGACGTCGTCATGTCAAAAATCAGCATCGAGAACAGTTTTTTTTCCTTTTTTTCGTTTACTCATTCCTTCAATCAGTGATTCATGGCTATGGCATTGAGTGATCACTTCTCTGGGACAGTAGCGTGGATGGAAGCGAAACCCGATGCCGTAATGTAATTATTTCTCGAGGACAGTAGCGACACTTGATGATAGATCATTATTTCTCAGGAACAGTAGCGACACTTGCTCGCCATAGATAATCATTTATCGGGGACTTAGCGACACTTTATCGCTATAGATCTTTATTTTTCAAGGACAGTAGCGACACTTGATGGTAATAAATCATTATTTTTCAGTGACAGTAGCGAAACTTTATGACAATAGATCATTATTTCTCGGGGACAGTAGCGACACTTACTCGCCATAGATAACCATTTCTCAGGGAATTAAGCGACACTTTCTCGCGATAAATCATTATTTCTCAGGGACAGTAGCGACACTTAGTCGCGAAAGATCATTATTTCTCATGGACAGTAGCGCAAATACCTGTATAAATGATATTTTTACGTTGTGTTCATAGCTGTAATGAGTCAAGGTTGTAGTTTTTTTAAAGCATGGCACTATGAATAGAAAATTCAGGTAAGTTCTAGACTGAAAAGAGTTTGGAACGTGAAATCTTAATAATAAGTCGTCTGTAACAGCTACACGTCATTGTACATTTAGGATATGTTTTAGAAAACATACACGTATATGAATTCGCATCGTTTTGACCTATAAAATCACTTATGAATACGAAATAGCAATTTTGGGTAATGATTTTATTTGTTGAATTCTTATATATGTGTAATTAAGAGATATGTTGATGACGAGAATGTCGATGTCCGACAAGGCCAAATATAGAACATACATATATGTTATATGACGTCGACATCTATAAATAGATTATTTAGTTTTTCTGACAAATCGTTAAGGTAGAAAATATTTGAGCATAAAATTGACCAATAAACAAGGTCTGTATTTACAATCAAGTCGAAAAAATGGAACAATGAAAATTTAAATTTATTTTTCATGATGTACATGAAAACCTTACACTTCAAAAAAGCAAACCATTCACTTCTGTCATACTAGAGACATCTCACTTCACGCTGAACGGCTGATAAAGCTTTGGAAAGAAAACCGTACCGAACTTAACAAATAAATATCCGGTTTAAGGGTTTACTGGATTAACGAGTCCCCCCACCCCCTCCCCGCAATAACAATGTCAACATACATATCAATACTCACAGATAGTATACTCGCCCTTGTCTCCATCTCGCCAGGTATCCACCGTGATAATCTGGTCCGAATGATCAATTAGTGCATTAGTATGACGAGGCGGTGATGTCGGAAGAGGATTTCCGAAAACACTTAGTGGGAAAGATTCAGAGTCACGAAGATAGTTATTATATACACACACACTAGAGGTGCCGTTGTTTTTAAAATAATCGTCTTTCAACAAATATATAAATATCCATATTTATAAGGATATCTTGTGACCAGATCATGAAAAAATCCGAAACTTACAGTTTTGCTCGTTCTCACATATCTAAATATGAGAACCAAGCCGTAACTAATGTTTCCGGATGATGAAGCTTAATCACTATAATACATCTCGGATGTGATGTGCATTGAATTAACACCATAATTCATTCTTCTCTTAAAATACGTGAACCCTTTTTGACCCCGTAAGGGTTTTCCAGATGCCCCTATTTGTCTATAATCTTATATATGTACTTGTAAAATACGATTATATAGAAGCCTGTTCTTGACCCTTGACTTATTTAACTTCACTAAGAGACATGCACCACTTATAATAATTGTTTATTTATATACAAAATATTCTAAACAAACATGTCAGTGAGCTATATCTCAGTATCGAAGCATTTCATTGTCATGTTATACTTAAGTAAAACATTGATTTATTGTCGCTCAATGTATTGTAAAAACAAACAAACAAACAAACAAACAACAACACATAATTTGCCTTTCACAATATAAACGCTTTACTGAAAACCAAGTTAGATGCACAACAACCAACAAAATAAATTAACTAAATTGTATCACAGCTATTTCGTCCTCCTACATTGTAAAACTTGTCATTGTTTCTAATGGTCGTAAGTGCAAATTTTTTGTCGCCCCGTGAACAGCCATGGTCATTTTCATGCGAGGTCTTCATGTAGTAGTTGGTGACTACCACACTGAAGAACATGCGGAAGGCCCGTACCATGCCATCAAAAGCAATTAGGGTAACGTGTCTTGCCCAAGGACACAACTATGGACCACACAGACTAGTTCGTTTTTCAGCTTCAAAAGAAACACAAACTGACGTGCTGACACCTAGACTGCGACTTAAATAGGTCGAACGAAATGTCAAAATATAACAATAGCTGTAGTTGGTCTTCTTATAAGCATATCTGCTTCTTAACAATCTGTTTGATAATATAGATTTATGTAAAGTGATAAAGTATATGCTTTTTATCACTACACAATTATAGCCTTTTGATGAGGCCGAGTCATGGTTTTGTTAACAACAAAAAATATTTGGTGGATGTTCAGATAAATACAAAACCATGTATTGACCGGAATAATTAAAAGGCTAGTATACTATATTTAAGCTTGCAAAGTTTTGTCACTATATAACAATACCAGACCGATTTGTTTACCATTCTTGCATGGAAACATTGACCTTTGAACTTGCGTATGAAAATATGACAGGGTACAGGAACTACTTTCGCCAAGCACATGGCTTTGTTTACATTTACAATTTAAGTTACCAAGGGCTATTTTTTTATTTGAAATCTAACATGTTTGACAATATTAAATATGATAATCTATCAAAATGTTTTGATTATTTATGTTAATATCATAATAAAAAACAGAACTATTTTTTACCGCGGAAAAAAAGTCTCAATTTGTTGTGAAGCGTCACCATTGGCTGTTCTAATAATTGACTCCTCTCACTGTGTACGACTTTTATATGATTTTTTTTATTTACAAAGAAAAAATATTGTAATCACAAAGACTTATAGAAACAACATCCGTAAGTGTAAATATAGGGATTGGATTTCACTTTAATGTTAACCATGCTTTTATAGCGCGCCCCATAGAATATATTCTTAGAGGAATTGCTCCATAAAAGCATGGTTAACATAAAAGTGAAATCCAATCCCTATATAGTTTTGTTATAAAATGCTGATTTTGATTTCATAAAATATATGTATGAATTAAAATACCATATTTACAAATAATGATAGAGACTGCAGTATATAGATTTGGTGGATTTTTAATCAAGTGTTTAAACACCACACAATGAACACAGTCAAAGTATGCATCATGTTACAGTCAGTACACTAATCCATTAATGATTGAATAATTTGATTCATATCCTAATTTTAGAAACCCAACGTTGACCAATATTTTGACCTTTTTTTTTTCTTTTCACTCCTAATTTTTTATCGGGAATCACGTGATACTATTTTAACTAATCAGGACGTGTGAAAAAACAACGTTTATTATTGTTATTCCAGTGTGTACAATTTCCTATATAAACTGTAATAAAAAAAATAAGCAACAATTTTGCTATTAAAGTTGTATATGTTGAAAACAGAAAGCAGCTTCCCCGGGCCTGTTTTTTTTTTTTTAATTTAAAAAAAAAATTACTGTCCGCCCTCGCGTGATTCCCAAGGTAGCATTTCGATTTTCTCACGATCCGGGGTAAACTTGTAATCTGGTTGACTAATGTGTCAAGAGATTTCGGGACCTTGTACGTAATGTTGATGACCTCAGACCACAATTATACGTCCGGGTCGTTGTACACGAATTTAGTAAATATATGGCATTTGCAAAATTTAGCACTGTTGCTAAAAAAAAAATCCCGATCTAGCTGGTATAGGTATTGGCATAATTTAAGCATAGATTTATAGTGCAATATTTATTCTAGTGACAGAAATTTGTTTTGATACGATTTCCATGTTTGTTTGTGTGCAGGACACGGGGAGTTATAAGGCATGAGTAATGGTATTTGGTGATTTATTTTCCGGATTTTCCCCACAATATTGTGGGGTGGTTACACTTAAATATAAATATCTTTCTTAAATGCTGGTCATGAGGTACTTTCCAGCTCACTGTAGGTTCAACTTGAATAGTTCTACAACGTGATGTGAAAACCAGATTTTTGCAAAATTATGAAATATTTTAATTCAGATTTTTCCTTGGTAGAATAAGGAGGGACATTAATTGTGGTCCGAGTCCTGATGTCTGCCAGCTGGTTTCCGGTTCCGGTGTTAACAAACACGGAAGACTTATCCCGATTTTCTTCTTGCGATGAAGAACATTTGATAAAAATTTGGAAAGACGGTTAGGATCCTGGAAGATAATTTGTCCCATTCCAATATGGCTACAATATTGGATGATCTGCGATCTTATAATGACGAAAACTTGGAAACTTTTTCGTTTTAATGTTTTGTTCCCAACATTCCAGTTTACAGAGGTAAGCTTAATATAACAAAACAATTATTAACAGAGGCTGAGGACAACAGCTATTCCGTTAGCACCCAAGATCCTGTCTATTGTCCGACGCTAATAATTGTAAAAAAAATACAATAATGTCTTGATTTAATATATAGAGAATACATGGTCAGTGTCTTAAAATATAAGCTGTATTTTGGCGAGGGTAAAGAAAGACAAAAGTGGCGAGCCTTGGCGAGCCACTTTTGTCTTTCTCTCCCGAGCCAAAAATACAGCTTATATTTTAAGACACTGACCATGTATTCTATTTATCCTGCAACAGTCATAAAAATAATCATCAAAAATAATCATCAAAAATAATCATTTTGAAGTGAAACGGTGTCCAAAATGACAGAAATATGTTCGCCTTTTAAACGTAGTTTCATTTTGAAGTAGGTCAGTCGAACTGACGCACGTGCTAAGATTCTAAAATACAGCTGTTTTCCGTCACCTGCCGTATACAATGTACAGCAAAAATATATACGGTGGGTGTATTCCGACAATGCGGTGGCAGTTGCAGGATAAATGTACGTATACAGTCTATGAGGATAATAGGTTTGTCATGGCAATATGAAAATGGTGTTTGAAGAATTCCATTAAATTTACCATAATATATAAAGTAGTTATATCAAAGCAAAGAATATCTGTATATACCATTATCACAGTGTATCCAGTGAGACCAAATACGGGCTGTGTATCGTCTTTTCATTTCCTGGTTTATTCGGTGCATTCGTTGACACAATTTCAAATTGGTATTATGGATACATTTCTTTTAGGTTGATGAGCGTTTACTATCTTTATAAGTATGCGGACAATAATTGCGATTCCCGCATTTTTTTTTTTTTTTTTTTTACAAACATGTGAAATATTGAACATATATTAACTTCTTCAAAGAGTCAGCTGTGGGGTTGTAGATGAAAAGAACCAGTATATTGATATATAAAACCGAAACTGTACTTCCGGTTTACGGCCTGGTCAACCCCTAAAAGCTACTGATCCGTACATATATCGAACGTTTTAAGTCGATTTCAAACTTGTTTTGATGTTTTAAGCTTGATTCCACGAAAAGATATTACACAAATGGAGGATCGCCATAACAAGTCAAAACCAAAACGTGCTTTTGAAACGTTCATGTATGCAGAGTTTTACGGATAAACATCGAGGTAAACAAACAGTAAACAGGAACTCGGGTGAGACGCCTTAAGCTTTGGTCTATACCTCTAGAGATGCTCCGAATGACGGAAAATAGACCAATATAATGACGTTAGACATACGTGTGTGCATAACACATAACAAGTTATATTTTGACGTCAGAGCTTGTCGGCCGATTCATTTCCCTGAAGACATATCAGTGAGATCACATGATCAGTCTGCGAATCTCAGTCCACAAAATGTTTGAATCCTGGCTATCGTCCTCTTGAAGGTGTCAAGTTCTTGAGAACCCAGATCATCTGTGGTGAATAAATTAACAAAAGTATAACACGTGTCATGATTATATATATATATATATATATATATATATGTTTATATATGTACAGTGTATTAATATACATATGTAGCTTAAATGTACATGTTCCCTTGTTCTCGATATGCGTAAGATATTTTTAATGGATATCGACATCATGGGGAGAGAGAGAGAGAGAGAGAGAGAGAGAGAGGGGGGGGGGGGGGGGGGGGGGTTGCTGAATTGTGGGTAATTTTTCCTATTCCGAATATCTCGGACTTTTACTGACCAACATACCACGGAGAGAGATTGATATTCCCCACATACGTCAGAGAGAGATTGACATTCCCCACATACCACGGAGAGAGATTGATATTCCACACATACTAGGGAGATATTGTATTCCACACATACTCGGGAGAGAATTGATAGTCCATCACATTAAACGAGAGAGATTGATATTCCACACATACCACGAGAGAGATTGATATTCCCCAACTAAGGAGAGAGATTGAATATTCCCCACATACCACGGAGAGAGATTATATTCAACCCATACCACTAGGAGGGAGATTGATATTCCCGACATACTACGGAGAGAGATTGATATTCCACACATACCACGGAGAGAGATTGATATTCCACACATACCACGGAGAGAGATTGATATTCCACACATACTACGGAGAGAGATTGATATTCCACACATAACACGGAGAGAGATTGATATTCCACACATACCACGGAGAGAGATTGATATTCCACACATACCACGGAGAGAGATTGATATTCCACACATACTACGGAGAGAGATTGATATTCCACACATACCACGGAGAGAGATTGATATTCCACACATACCACGGAGAGAGATTGATATTCCACACATACTACGGAGAGAGATTGATATTCCCACATACTACGGAGAGAGATTGATATTCCACACATACCACGGAGAGAGATTGATATTCCCGACATACCACGGAGAGAGATTGATATTCCACACATACCACGGAGAGAGATTGATATTCCCCACATAACACGGAGAGAGATTGATATTCCCCACATAACACGGAGAGAGATTGATATTCCCCACATACCACGGAGAGAGATTGATATTCCACATACCACGGAGAGAGATTTAAAAAAAAATTTTTTCCCAAAAAACCCCAGGGATTAAAACCCAAAAAACCTTTTTTCCCTTTTTCCCCTTTTTTTTTTTGGGGGTTTTAAAAGGGGAAATTTTTCCCCCCTTTTTAAAGGAAAAGTTTTAAATTTTGGGGAGGGGACTTTTTTAAAATTTTAAACCCCCCTTAAAGAAAACAAAACCCACGGAAAATTGATTTACCCCCCAAAGGGGAAAAAACCCAATCAAACTTCCCCCCAAAACCGGGGGGGTTTTTTCCCATTTCCAAGGAGGGAGGGAAAAAAAGGGGAAAAGCCCCCAATATGGGGGGGGGCCCCCCCACTTTTGGGAAAACAATTAAAAAGGTTTTTAACAAAAAATTTTGGTGGTTTTTTAAACCAAGAGAAAAAAAAATTCCCCAAAAAGGGATAAAAACAAAAGGGGGGAAATTTAAAAAAAAAGGGGGGGGGGGGGCAAAAAAACCCCTAACCCGATATGTCATTTTGTTCGTCGGAACATATTCTAGACATTCATGGGTTTTTTAGTAAAATTAGAATTAACAAAAGTGATGTATAAGGTAGCACACCACAGTAAGACAGCCTGGCCATGGGCAATTTTTTTGTTAAGCAAATAACTCCTGTATTATGATATGTATAAAAAATGAAAAAATAAATGTACACTATAATTGGTATATCCAGTATGAAGTAGTACATACAGGCTTCACATTTATTAAAACAAAAGTCAATAAATTGGTTCCGGATTTTAAATATCCGGATCTTCCGAACGTGTGTTTACACAGGAAATTTAGTTTCGCCTACAGCGCAAAATGGAAGCCCACAGAAAAGGTAAGATAGCGGAAAAACTTAATTTACAACATATGTCCAAACAAGATTAATTCTGTCTTTGGGATAGAGATATTTAATTTTAAATAGGTTTCAGAAAAAAAATTGTGTAGAGAATTGTGCCATTTTGGGTCAAATATCATAATATTTTGCAATTTTTGAGAATTTTTTAAGCTGTTACCATGGTATTCACAGCTCTAAAAATCACAGAAAATATCAGTTTACTTATCCTTCAGAGCTCTATTAAAATTGCAAATGTTGTACAGATTTCAAATATATATACTTTATTAGAGGTTATATGTAAGGTTAACTGGCAATGTTTACATATCTAAAGCGTGTGCCATATTTTTCAGAATTTGGCATTTTTACTGTACACTGCTACCAGAGAGAGACACAGAGAGAGACACAGAAAAGAGACAGAGAGAGACAAAGATAAACAGAGAGAGACAGAGTGAGAGACACAGAGAGAGACACAGAAACAGAGAGAGAGAGAGAGAAAAAAAGAGAAACAGAGAGAGACAAAGAGAGAGACACAGAGACACAGAGACAGAGACAGAGAGAGTCTCTCTTTCACTCTATACAATTGATCGCTTCATTATCTCTGGAAGACATGCATGGTATTTGTGCATTTGCTTCAGAAATCACCCTCACAATAACAAATGTTTGTATACAAAATACGTATCGTCGCTCACACAGCCATGAAAACTCACTTTGTGTTAAAACGGACACATTGAGGAGAGATGAAGAAAACAAAAAAAAAAGTGTATAAAGTGGGCCATGCTAAAGTATTGATTTTGAATTTGTTAAGTAATAGTCTGTCCTACGAACATCTCTTGGACTATTTTCACAAATCCCCGTTTTCGACAGAATACAGCAGATCTCTCTGGTTCTGCAGATAGTAAATACCTGTTTTAAGTAAGATTGGCCGTCTACATTGCTAATTAGTTTATATTAACTATGACCATTAGAATTGATATAATTAGTGTTAAATTACTTACATCCGGGATCAAGTTATGTTCAAACTTTCCCGTAAACCTCTCGTCGTGTCTAAAATAAACAATAATTCCATACAGTATAAAAACAATAGGTATTGTTGATAAACAAACAAAATCAAAATTAATTAATTGTATCAGAAAAAAAATGTTATCTTTCGATACATATAATAATGCAAAAACATTTTTTAAACATGTCAATATGATCAGCTATGTAACATTCGCATATACATAATGTATATGTTTATGTTTATATATGTATATATAAATGTATCACCTTTTTTCTTCGGCAGCAACAGCAGTAGCAGCACAAACATATAAACGAGACCACGCCCACTAACACTGACAGAATGACAACGAGGCTGATAATGGCGACGGTGTCTGGAATGAAATTCAGTACAAGATTCATCATTATGTATTGCGTTCTCTATTCATTAATCCAATAGGATAAACAACACAAAATACGGAAATGTATTTCATTGCGACAGAGCCACTGCGACTGACAACAATGATTCAAACTACAGAGAGGTTACATCATTCATTCTTAAAAGAGAAATGTATCTCTTTTTTGCTTTATTTCCCCTTATTTCTCCTATTGGGACCCCATTCTTCTGCAAATATGTCACATTCTTCATTTATACCACACACAACACTGCCAAATAAGTATCCATACAAATTTCATCAAAATCCATTTAGGTGTTCAGGACTAGTAGCGTTTTAAAGAGATTTACCTTTCTACTCAGATGAACCAAAAACAGTAACACTGTAAGTTACTGTCGAATAATTTCCATTTTCAGACCCGCCTGAGATCTTGTCAATATATGGCTACATACAAAGTTTTATCAAACTTTATATTTACTCGACTTATGGTGTTCACAAGGTCCAACTATGATATTATTACAAAGGGCAATAACTCTGTAAAATACAATCAAATAATTCCCATTTTCGAATTCGTTCGAGATCTTGACAATATCTGAGTGTATACAAAGTTACCTCGATCTTGGTTGATATTTTCTCAAGTTATGTTGACTGACGAAGAGAGGAACGTTAATACCGTTGATACAAATCATGATTAAAATCATTGTAATTAATGCGTGTGTGGTTTGAAAAAAACCGTCTGTACCAATATCATTAATGGTCAGATTTATCAACCTAAAATTGTGTATGTCATCAGAGCCATCGTGATTATCGTCAGAGGCTATAAATAGAACTAACTTTATTTCTACAAGTTATAGATATATATGTAAGTATGTTCCATTAACGTACCTTTAACACACAAATTCTTTTCTTCTTTGTGCAAGGAACAACACTCTGGTATCATTTTTATCATTTTCCTTGTTACATTTCTTACTCCAACACCGGTTTCTGTCCTACAATTTACAGAAATAAATATATGATCAATAATATATGTTTCTGTAACAGAAGCGGGGCAAGTTTAATGTAATTTAATGTATTTTAATGCAATTTTATGTAAATTAATGCATTTTCGTTTTAAGTCGACAAGAACATTCGACATAATGGCGAGTTGGTTTGTTTTTGTTTAACGTCCTATTAACAGCAAGGGTCATTTAAGGACGTGCCAGGTTTTGGAGGTGGAGGAAAGCCGGAGTACACGGAGAGAAACCACCGGCCTACGGTCAGTACCTGGCAACTGCCCCACGTAGGTTTCGAACTCGCAACCCAGAGGTGGAAACGGCGAGTCCAGTGATGAAACAGGACCATATTTTTATCTCGAAAACTTAAAACCTGTCGATATATTCCAGGCTGGAAGTTTACGAAAGACAAATGCATTCTGGGATGAAGACACAGACAAAACGTAAAAAAAAAGCTTCTTAGTCGGGACCACTGCCGTGGGGTGGGGGTGGGGAGGGGCGTGCCCCTGGGCCCCTCCTGGTTATATGTTTAGCAATATATATCTGACTCATGTAACACACGATTCATGAATTCTGAAAATTCATCTTCGAAAATACTGTCTCAAAGGTTTTTTTTAGCCCCCATATGATTAGACTTATAGACTCACACAACGTTATCAGCGTGTTTGAATTGCGAAGCGTCAGTTGACTCAGATTTATAAGATAGGTAGGTGCCAGTCGTACAAATGTAAGATATAAAAATAAAAATAATAACGTCATTCTAAGATTTACCTACTTTGTGTAAAATCCGTCTGTACAAGCCGTGGTGCGAGCTGTGACGTCACCACAAGGCTTCCTCGCCGTCCAAATAAATATAAACGTTTCCTCTACAATACCATAGTACCTGAAATAAAAAAAAAATACCAACAAAGATTAAAATTGAGAAATAATTTAAAACAAAAATATTTCAAAATATATCAATTAAGATAATTATCATCGTATTTACTTCTTGTATTTTTGTACAAATATGCAGCTTTTTAAATGGAAATAGTGCAAAATAATAAAATAAATAATTTAATAAATAAATAAATAAAATAAAATAAAATAAAATAAAACAATAAAATTAAAGAGTTGGGGCGTTTGAAAGCTAGGACTTTCAAGACATACATTCGTATTCCAGCAGTTAAATTGCTGTATATTTTGTAACAATGCCTTAGTAAATTAGGCTTTCAATAATCTTATCTATTTTTACATGGTCTCGTTAAAATGATACTTTACTATCACTCAAAGAGCTTATTTTAAGGTTTCATAATACAGTACACGGATATGAATTGTTGGGTCTTTTATCACCAGACTAACATTTTGTCATGTCAGAACTAGCAATGATGAATCCCGCTTGGATCTTGGACGTTTTGGCGCTTCTATTTTATGGCATGCTGAGGATGGACTACGTTGGACTACCCGGAGAAAAACCACCGGCCTACGGCCAGTACCTGGCAACTGCCCCACGTAGGTTTCGAACTCGCAACCCAGAGGTGGAGGGCAAGTGTTAAAGTGTCGGGACACCTTAACCACTCGGCCACCGCGGCCCCTTACTTTAGCTTGCATGCAGGCGAGAATGTTTGGTCAATTTAGCATTGATTTTTGATATATAACAATGTTGATTGGATTTCTAAAAATTTGCTTATGTTCTAAGTATGCTTGTTTGATTTTGATGTGGTATTTTTGTTAAACTTTGAGGGACGCCTAATCTCCCATATTTTTGTCTGGTTCTGCTCCCTATAAACGCTTTTTCTTTGAAATTTGGTTTTTAATTTTAGCCGGTTTGTGGTCTGGCTACTCTAAACTGTAGCATAATTTTCCCCCCGGGCGCGGGGTAGTTTTATATGCTGTTAGTATTGACTTGACCAGACATTTTCTCTCGCATTCTGATGTGGCCGTGGCAATTCTTCATATTGTGCAGTGTTGCCATTTCGTGTTTTTTTTTCTGGTAGACAACGTATTGCTCTGGTTTTTTTTTTATAAAGTTTATATAATTTTGCATCACATAACAGTATCAGCTGTTGAGTCTGATAGGAAAATCATGTTCCCTGTTTCCTTCAACTCTTTAGCTGTCACGCGTTGAAGTTTTTGGTCGTCATTAAAGTTTAGGACCAGTTAAGAGACATTGGTACTGAAGCAATGTTATCGTTTTTTGTTTGTGTTTTTGTTTTTGTTTTGTCCAGGGTGTCTTCTATCTGATAAATTACATTGTGCGAAAAATAAGTGAAAATGTTCAAACGAATAGCACGTAAAATATATCTACTGTTTTCGAAAATATGGTACGAAGTAAATATTTCTACATAAGATTATATTAACAACTTACTCAATGGTTGTATTACAGACGTTAGGGCCATGTAGTGTCTCTGTCACGAGTTTCTGGTGTCGATTCCTGTGAACTCCTGTGACAGTAAGAGTAGTTGAAGCTCCGTCTTGTCCAATCTGCCGTCTAGATTTACGGTTTTCTTCGTCTGTGCATAGCGAGACACAGGTCAGAACGCCGAGTGACAATAGTAGACATGTGTAAGCTAATATCCCCATACTGCTGAAAAATATAGATATAACATACAATTACAAAGGTATTTCAACTTTTTTATATAATGGACAATAGATTAAAAAAAAGTCGGACAATAGATAAAACAATGACGGACAAGAGATAAAACAATGACGGACAATAGATAAAACAATGGTGGACAATAGATAAAACAATGACGGACAATAGATAAAACAATGGCGGACAATAGATAAAGCAATGGCGGACAATAGATAAAACAATGACGGACAATAGATAAAACAATGGCGGACAATAAATTAAACAATGACGGACAAGAGATAAAACAATAGCGGACAATAGATAAAACAATGACGAACAATAGATAAAACAATGACGGACAATAGATAAAACAATGACAGACAAGAGATAAAACAATGACGGACAATAGATAAAACAATGACGGACAATAGGTAAAACAATGACGGACAATAGATAAAACAATGGCGGACAATAGATAAAACAATGACGGACAATAGATGAAACAATGACGAACAATAGATAAAACAATGACGGACAATAGATACAACAATGGTGGACAATAGATAAAACAATGACGGACAATAGATAAAACAATGACGGACAATAGATAAAACAATGACGGACAAAAGATAAAACAATGACGGACAATAGATAAAGCAATGGCGGACAAAAGATAAAACAATGACGGACAATAGATAAAACAATGACGGACAATAGATAAAACAACGGCGTACAATAAATAAGAAAAAACAATGGCGGACAATAGATAAAACAATGACGGACAATAGATAAAACAATGGCGGACAATAGATAAAGCAATGACGGACAATAGATAAAACAATGACGGACAATAAATAAAAAAAACAATGGTGGACAATAGATAAAACAATGACGGACAAGAGATAAAACAATGACGGACAATAAATAAAACAATGACGGACAATAGATAAAACAATGACGGACAATATATAAAACAATGACGAACAATAGATAAAACAATGACGGACAAGAGATAAAACAATGACGGACAAGAGATAAAACAATGACGGACAATAGATAAAACAATGGCGGACAATAGATAAAGCAATGGCGGACAATAGATAAAACAATGACGGACAATAAATAAAACAATGGCGGACAATAGATAAAATAATGGCGGACAATAGATAAAACAATGACAGACAATAGATAAAACAATGGCGGACAAAAGATAAAACAACGGCGGACAATAGATAAAACAACGGCGGACAATAAATAAAAAAAACAATGGTGGACAATAGATAAAACAATGACGGACAATAGATAAAACAATGACGGACAATAGATAAAACAATGACGGACAATAGATAAAACAACGGCGGACAATAGATAAAGCAATGGCGGACAATAGATAAAGCAATGGCGGACAATAGATTAAACAATGACGGACAATGATGAAACAATGACGAACAATAGATAAAACAATGACGGACAATAGATAAAACAATGGTGGACAATAGATAAAACAATGACGGACAATAGATAAAACAATGACGGACAATAGATAAAACAATGACAGACAAGAGATAAAACAATGACGGACAATAGATAAAACAATGACGAACAATAGATAAAACAATGACGGACAATAGAAAAAACAATGACAGACAATAGATAAAACAACGGCGGACAATAGATAAAATAATGGCGGACAAGAGATAAAACAATGACGGACAATAGATAAAACAATGACGGACAATAGATAAAACAACGGCGGACAATAGATAAAACAATGACGAACAATAGATAAAACAATGACGGACAAGAGATAAAACAATGACGGACAATAGAAAAAACAATGACAGACAATAGATAAAACAACGGCGGACAATAGATAAAACAATGGCGGACAAGAGATAAAACAATGACGAACAATAGATAAAACAATGACGAACAATAGATAAAACAATGACGGACAATAGATAAAACAATGACGAACAAGAGATAAAACAATGACGAACAATAGATAAAACAATGACGGACAAGAGATAAAACAATGACGGACAATAGAAAAAACAATGACAGACAATAGATAAAACAACTGCGGACAATGGATAAAATAATGGCGGACAAGAGATAAAACAATGACGAACAATAGATAAAACAATGACGAACAATAGATAAAACAATGACGGACAATAGATAAAACAATGACGAACAATAGATAAAACAATGACGGACAATAGATAAAACAATGACGGACAATAGATAAAACAATGACGAACAATAGATAAAACAATGACGGACAATAGATAAAACAATGGCGGACAATAGATAAAACAATGACGGACAATAAATAAAACAATGACGGACAAAAGATAAAACAATGGCGGACAATAGATAAAACAATGACGGACAAGAGATAAACAGTGACGGACAATAAATAAAACAATGACGGACAATAGGTAAAACAATGACGGACAATAGATTTTTTAGATTTAAACATATTTTATTGTCTTTAAACAATATGATCGGGCACAAGTTTTTCAACTTATACAAAGCCCTTTCCTTACAATAAAACTGTATATATTTACAAAATTCAAGATGGCTTATTTACAATACTAAAATACATTATCTCACACTATCATACAGTCACACGTGGAAAAAAAACATCATGAGAGAGAGGGAGAGAGAGAGGAAGAGAGAGAGGGAGAGAGGGGGGGGGGGGGGGGGGAGAGAAGGGGAGCGTCTTATTTATTATTCAATATTATGTACATATATAATGTGAGTAATCCTTTCCGACACCGACGGCAAAAGTTAATTCTAGCACTATTCGATGCTCACAACTTTTACTTATGTCCATCACTTCCCGTGCCTTGGTTAGCGTCCTCCTGGTCATTCCGTACTTTCTTGTATATTCGTTTCTCTGTTGCCGCCGACGTCGGAAAAGACCAAATACAAGTAAACTTATGATACTTTCAGATTTTTTTAAAACTTATCAAAGAGAGAAGGGAGAGAGAGAGAGAAGGGGGGGGGGGGGGGGGGGGTGTGTGTGTGTGTTAGGAGTTAGAATCTGTTAGAGTTATTGATAAATTGCTGAGTGTGCATAAAAATCAATTCGTTTTCTTGCTCAGAAAGAGTCGTGTCTCCAAAAGAAGAAGTAGATTTACGTTGAGAGGAAAATAGCGGTTTAGATGGCGGAATAGTGTAATTCTTTGTTCCGCATAAGTATTACAATCAAAGAAGAAGTGGTGGGTATTTTCAATAGGAAAGCCACAATGACAACGTTGATCAGTTATAAGGTTGGCTCTAAATAAATGATTTCTTAATGTACTAGCCCGATTTCTTAACCGTGTATGTAAGATATTAGTTTTACGTTTACCATATAAAAACGAATTTGGTACCTGTGGTAGGTCAGAATTACGAATGGAATTTTTAAAGGTTAAAAATGAAACTATGTGCCGAATATCTAAGGGTAATTGATTCCACTGTCTAATTGTTGAGGGGAAAAAAGATAGGTTAGAAGATTCCAATCTGTTCTTAGGCAAGATATAGTTTTCTGCATTGCGAAGATTATGTTCAGAATGATCAGCAACAACTGGCGGGAGTAGAGTATTTAGATATTCAGGAGTAATGTTATTGTGTATTTTATAGAACAATTGGAGTTTTCGACGGGAACGCCGTTGGGATAAAGGTTCCCATCCCGTTTCAGCATACAGGGATGTTCTGCTTGTATATGAAGGTAGACCAGTGATAATTCGGCAAGCTTCTAGCTGTAATTTTTCTAAACTGTCGGCGTCAGCAATCGAACAACCGTCCCAAAGTTCACAACAATATTCTAAAACAGGGAGAATAAAGGATCTATATATTATATTTAATGTTCTTCTATTTAGGATATATTTCAATTTACGGAGGACACCTAATTGCTTCGCTACTGTTTTACAAATATGTTGTATATGACTGCTCCATTTACAATTAGAATCTATATATACTCCTAGATGCTTATGGTAGTCAACAAATTCAATATTTATATTGTTAAAATTATTTCGATAATATGATCCAGTTCTGTATTAGAGATAAGCAACGCTTCAGTTTTTGCAGGATTGAACTTGACCAACCATTTACTTGCCCACGATTGAATATTTAAAAGATCACTATTGATTTTCTGTTCAATAACCTGCGGGGATTTATCAGAGCATAAAAGAGAAGTATCATCCGCGAAAAGTTTTGAAAGGCTTTCTATATTATCTGTTATATCATTAATGTATATAATGAACAAAAGAGGTCCAAGCACCGAGCCCTGGGGTACCCCTGCGTTTGTAGACTTAACTAGTGATTTGCTATTCCCAAAATATACCTGCTGTTTTCTATCTGACACGTAATCCATTAACCAGTTGAGTAATTTACCTGATATACCATAGCTAGCTAGTTTCACTTCAAGTCCCCTATGCCACACTCTGTCGAATGCCTTGGAAATATCACAGAAAACTAGACAGGTAGGTTGTTTTTTTTTTCCAGGTTTTCACATATTTTTTGATAAATTTCAATTAGCTGATGAACTGTAGAATGGCCTGGTTGGAAGCCTGACTGATATTTATAAATTAAAGAATTTTCTAACAGGTAATTATGTAAATATTTAGCAATGAGTCGTTCAAAAACTTTACCTATAGTACAAAGTAATGATATTGGCCTATAATTGGAAGGATCTTGCTTATCTCCCTTTTTAAAAATAGGCATCACTAGAGCATGTTTCCATTGTGTAGGGAAAGACCCAGTCTCCAAAGAAGTACGAAAGATTAGAGACAGAGGATAAGCTACTGATATAGCAGTATTTTTAAGCATGATGTGACTTATTGTATCGTTTCCTACAGCTTTACCACTTTTTAAGGCTTTTAGTATGTCAATAATATCATTTATGTTGAAGGGTATGTCAGAGATTCTAGAGTCAGTTCTTGTTTCTGCTGTCGGAATGTCAGTCCCAGTGTCGTCTATTGTAGATATAGAAACAAAGTAGTCATTTAGTATATTTGTCTTAATGTTATCCTCCATTTCAAGATTTCCAGCCGCACTCCTCAGAGGTGGAATAGCATTTGATATATCAGATGTTTTAGTAAGTCTACGTACACGTTTCCAAAAGTTTTTGGGATTCGAATTATTATAATTGTCTAATAAACCATTTATGTCCGCATAAAACATGTCTTTCTTCCTTTTCTTTAGATTATTGACTCTATTTCGGTGTTTCCTAAAGTTGTTCAAATTGTAAGGAGTGCGGTTGGATTCATATTTTTGCAGTAATCTGTCCCTTTTCCTAATTTCACGTCTCAAATCGGAGTCAAACCATGGCTTATCGTTAGGTCTTATTGTAGCTATTTTTGAAGGAATACAATCACTTGCTATTTCTAAATATTTAGTTGTGAAAACTCTACACATATCATCCGGGGTGTTGGTCAAAGAAAAAAGTTCAGTCCAATCAGTCATCGCTAGTTTATTATTAAAAAGGTCAAAATTAGCGTCATTATAACATAAAATTTTTCGTTTATATCTCCTAGTAATATTTGTCTCTATAGTTAGTTCTACAGATGTTGCTTGATGGTCTGAAATATCACGGTCTATGTCAATAGTGTCAGCTTTAGTGTGATTACACGTGTCCGATAGAAAAATAGGGTCAAGTAGTGTACAGGACGTGCGTCCAATTCTAGTCGGTCTGTCTATTACATTTGTGAGGTGGAAATGATTCGTTATATCTATGATGGAGTGATTATTATCAACTGTAAGAAGGTCGACATTTACATCGCCAACTATTACAACATAAGGAGTTTCATTCATGGCTGTTTCTAACGAATATCTAAACAAATTCCAGAAAGCTTGTGTACAGTTAGGAGGCCTATAGACAGTACACAGAAGATATTTCGTGTTTGGAAACTGGATCTCTGTCCACACAACTTCGCCTATATGGAATTCTAAGTTAGGTCTACGACGTGTGCATAGGAGACTGGAAGTGTAAACATTTATACCCCCACCCGGGGTTCCACGATCTTTACGGTATAGGTTATAACCATCTAGGAGTATATCATCGTCTGCTATCGATATATCAAGGTGAGTCTCTGTGATACAGACTATATCAAAATCTGATGCAACATGATCTAGATAAGATAACTTATTTCTAAGACTACGAATATTCAAATGAAAGACAGAAATGTCTTTAGAATAATTGTTGGGACCTGGGTTTGGATGAACATCATTGCTAGAAAGAAGAAGTAGTTGTAAAATAAAGAAAAAACACGAGTTATCAACAAGGATAGATAGAAATAACTGAGTAAAATATGCTAGTTTGGCAGCAGAGTGTATCATATATGACCAAACGCCGCTTAATAATTTTAGGAGGTTAATATATAAAATATAATGTTTTCGAGTAAGAACGCCGTGTGTGCATAGGTAAAACAGCCGATCGCCGCTCTATATGATACTAAATCGCTACCCATTATCATCAAAGACCAACAATATTATAGGATGACGATCGGATCTGCAAAATACACATGTGCACACTAGAGCGGAAGCACACTCAGCAATGGAGAGACTAGAGGGGTTATAGAGGTCAGGATCGGGGTCACAGATGTCAAAGGGGGGATAAAGGAGGTAGGGAGAAAACTTGAAAGGGTTACAATTCCATGTAAAGCTATGGAATAATAGGTAGAGGGGGAGAACAGGGGTGTAGAGCATAACATTGGGGGGGGGGGGGGGGGGGGGGGGGGGGGGGGGTGTGTTGGGGGGGGGTGGGGTTTTGGGTGTGTATGGGGTGTGGGGCGGGGGTTGGTGGGGGGGTTTTTTGTGTGTTGTTCAGTGGTGTTCTTGGTTGTGTTTAGTTTGGTGTGTTTTGGGGGGGGGGAATTTTTGGAGTTAAAATCAACTGAACGGGTTTGTTGATTTCAAATTTCACATTGGTGCAAAAAATAAATATAAATATTACAAATATACTAATTAGTGCAATAGCATACATACAAACATACATGCTTTCCATTTGTTCAATCATACACACCAATGATAGCTGCAACGCATTCTCACTCGCTAGTTATTTTTTTTTTTCAATTCAATCTGCATGATTAATGTAAAAAAGAAACACAAAAGAATATATACAAAACAGTGTTTAACCTATATGTTTGTACATTGTATTTCGTCAAAATCAAAATATGGTATATTGCCAAATAAATTTAGTCTTAAACCTATTTATATACAACACTTCATTTCAGTAAAGCGTTCTTACATTCAGCCTCATTTTGTGTGGGGATTTTCATCTTTACAACTTGTTAACAACTTTAAAATCAACACTTATCCCTTGAGTAACTTGGTATTTACAAAGAGTAAAACCATATATTTATATATGTATAAAGAAAAAAAAATTTAGTGAATTTTATATGGAAAACTTATATGTGTATATATCACTAAGTGATTTTGGATCTTATATGTGTATATATCCCTGGGAGATCTTGTATCTTATATGTGTATATATCACTAAGAGATCTTGGATCTTATATGCGTATATATCACTAAGAGATCTTGGATCTTATATGTGTATAGATCACTAAGAGATCTTGAATCTTATATGTGTATATATCACTACGAGATCTTGGATCGTATATGTGTTTATATCACTAAGAGATCTTGTATCTTATATGTGTATAAATCTCTGGGAGATCTTGTATCTTACAAGTGTATATATCACTAGGAGATCTTGGATCTTATATGGGTATGTATCACTAAGAGATCTTGGATCTTATATGGGTATATATCACTAATAGATCTTGGATCTTATATGTGTATATATCACTAAGAGGTCTTGTATCTTATATGTGTATATGTATATATCCCTGGGAGATCTTACACTTTCATGTGTATATATCACTTGGAGATCTTGCATCTTATATGTGTATGTATCACTAAGAGATCTTGGATCTTATATGTGTATAGATCACTTAGATATCTTGAATCTTATATGTGTATATATCTCTACGAGATCTTGGATCTTATATGTGTTTATATCACTAAGAGATCTTGTATCTTATATGTGTATAAATCTCTGGGAGATCTTGTATCTTACAAGTGTATATATCACTAGGAGATCTTGGATCTTATATGGGTATATATCACTAATAGATCTTGGATCTTATATGGGTATATATCACTAATAGATCTTGGATCTTATATGTGTATATATCACTAAGAGGTCTTGGATCTTATATGTGTATATGTATATATCCCTAGGAGATCTTACACTTTCATGTGTATATATCACTTGGAGATCTTGCATCTTATATGTGTATATATCTCTGTGAGATCTTGTATCTTACATGTGCATATATCACTAAGAGATCTTGGATCTTATATGTGTATATATTACTAAGAGATCTTTGATCTTGGATGGTTATATATCACTTGAGGATCTGTGTCTTGTATGTGTATATATCTCTGGGAGATTTTGTATCTTATATGTGTATATATCACTAAAAGATCTTGGATTTTATATGTGTATAGATCACTAAGAGATCTTGAATCTTATATGTGTATATATCACTACGAGATCTTGGATCTTATATGTGTTTATGTCACTAAGAGATCTTGTATCTTATATGTGTATAAATCTCTGGGAGATCTTGGATCTTATATGTGTATATATTACTAAGAGATCTTTGATCTTATATGTGTATATATTACTAAGAGATCTTTGATCTTGGATGGTTATATATCACTTGAGGATCTGTGTCTTGTATGTGTATATATCTCTGGGAGATCTTGTATCTTATATGTGTATATATCACTAAGAGATCTTGGATCTTATATGTGTATATGTATATATCACTAACAGATCTTGGATCTTATATGTGTATAGATCACTAAGAGATCTTGGATCTTATATGTGTATGTATCACTAAGAAATCTTGGATCTTGGATGGTTATATATCACTTGAGGATCTGTGTCTTGCATGTGTGTATATCTCTGGGAGATCTTGTATCTTACATGTGTATGTATCACTAAGAGATCTTGGATCTTATATGTATATATATCACTAAGAGATCTTGGATCTTATATGTGTATGTATCACTAAGAAATCTTGGATCTTGGATGGTTATATATCACTTGAGGATCTGTGTCTTGCATGTGTATATATCTCTGGGAGATCTTGTATCTTACATGTGTATGTATCACTAAGAGATCTTGTATCTTACATGTGTATATATCTCTGGGAGATCTTGTTTCTTACATGTGTATGTATCACTTGGAGATCTTGCATATTACATGTGTATGTATCACTTGGAGATCTTGCATCTTTTATGTGTATATATCTCTGAGAGATCTTGTTTCTTACAGGTGTATGTATCACTTGGAGATCTTGCATATTACATGTGTATGTATCACTAAGATATCTTTTATCTTACATGGATACATATAATTTGGAGATCTTGTATCTTTCGTTTGTGTGTATCACTAGGATATCTTGTATCTTACATATGTATATATCACTTGGATATCTTGTATCTTACATAGATATAAATCAATGCGTGGGGGATCTGAATCTTGCATCTGAATATATCACTAAAAGATCTTGTATCTTACATGTATATATACATATGTATCACTCTGATATATTGTATGCTATATGTTTATGAATCACTGGGAGATCTGTATCTTCCATGTGTATGTTTCACTGAGATATATTTGTTATTGTTTTATTTTACAACCTATGTTCATACATATCTATATCTTATGATATTTTATATATTTACAAGATTCTTAAATAACTAGCATGCATTGTTCAATTTATGAAAAAAAAAAACCACAACCAAGCATATCAATTGCAAATCAACACAAGAGAATTTTTGGAAAATGATAGAATGAGGTTTCACGTCTCTGTCATGTAATAACATGAGTAGTTGGACAGTTCAGAAATAGTTCGGATTCTGGTCATTACATCGCGATCGCGTGCACGTGAGTCCTCTGGGCGGAGTGAGGGAAGGACATCATACATGTGTGCGCGTGATTTAAGGAGAATCTTCCTGTCGTCCGTACCGCGCTTGATGAAGATCCTTCCATCGCTGGACCAGTACGACTGAATACCCCCCGAAGATTTAGCAGCAGAGAGGTCCTTCATGATTCCCTGACGAACGCGTGTCAGATCTTCCGTGATAAACAAGCGATCGGAGTTGCCCTTTAGCTCTTTCTTACTACGGAATACTTTGTTTTTAATTTTCCAGTTTTTGAATCTACAAATAACTTGGTACTTGTTGTCTCTGGGGATACCGATAATGTGAGATCTAAATATGTCGTCTTCGCTGAGGGTGATCTTGAGGTGGTTCTTACAGATACCAATAATGGTCGAGTCCGTATCATTTACATCATCACCACTGAGGCGAACATTGTGGAATCGGAGCGAGTTCCTCCTTCCATACTGTTCCAGCTCTTCGATTTGACCCTCGAGGTTTCCAACAGCATTTTCTAAGTGCTCACACCGAGCTTGAAGTGAATCATTGGTCTTCTGGAGATCGCCTATGTGTACTTTTTGCTGATCAACAGTGTGTTTAAGGGGGGCAACTATGTCTGTCAGCATGTCTTTGATGGATCCCTGCAGGAGGGGGAGTAGACCCTTAGCAAGAGCAGGGGCTAATGCTGGAGCAACGGACTCCGCAAAGTCTGGGTTTACAAGAGTGTTCATAAGCAGCGAAGTTAAGTCCACTTGGTGGAGAGTGGACGACTCGGACATGTCGTCCATGTCGGACAGATAGTTTCGACGTCTATTAGTAGGGGGTTCAGTGGTAGGACTTGGAGTGTTGCTATCAGGTTGGTTGCGTTTCAGTCGTGCAGGGGTAACTTCAGATTCAGTTCGTTGTGAGGAAGTGGTCGTGTACATGATATAGTTCAAAACACAAATAGGCGAGGTGGTCTGATCAAAATGGCGGTCACGTACATATAGACAATAGAGTTCAACTGAATCAATCTGATCTTCACAGTCAACACTTTAGATGTGCACTTTTACATGTCAGAAATCTAGACAATCATTTGATGTAGCTATTGAGTCATGTTTGGCACCACAATTATATCATATTATACACAAATCAAACCCTTGGTGGTGAGCCTCATATTCCTGCTTGTAACAAAGCCGCCATCTTGAATACGAACAATAGATAAAAAAAATGGTGGACAATAGATAAAACAATGACGAACTATAGATAAAACAATGACGGACAATAAATAAAACAATGACGGACAAGAGATAAAACAATGACGAATAATAGATAAAACAATGACGGACAATAGATAAAACAATGACGGACAATAGATAAAACAATGACGAATAATAGATAAAACAATGACGGACAATAGATAAAACAATGACGGACAATAGATAAAACAATGGCGGACAATAGATAAAACAATGACGAACAATAGATAAAACAATGACGGACAATATATAAAACAATGACAGACAATAGATAAAACAATGGCGGACAATAGATAAAACAATGACTGACAATTGATAAAACAATGGCGGACAATAGATAAAACAATGACGGACAATAGATAAAACAATGGTGGACAATAGATAAAACAATGACGGACAATAGATAAAACAATGACAGACAATAGATAAAACAATGGCGGACAATAGATAAAACAATGACCGACAATTGATAAAACAATGGCGGACAATAGATAAAACAATGACGGACAATAGATAAAACAATGGTGGACAATAGATAAAACAATGACAGACAATAGATAAAACAATGACGGACAAGAGATAAAACAATGACGGACAATAGTTAAAACAATGGTGGACAATAGATAAAACAATGGTGGACAAAAGATAAAACAATGGCGGACAATAGATAAAATAATGACAGACAAGAGATAAAACAATAGCGGACAATAGATAAAACAATGACGAACAATAGATAAAACAATGACGGACAATAGATAAAACAATGACGGACAATAAATAAAACAATGGCGGACAATAGATAAAACAATGACGGACAATAAATAAAACAATGACAGACAAGAGATAAAACAATAGCGGACAATAGATAAAACAATGACGAACAATAGATAAAACAATGACGGACAATAGATAAAACAATGACGGACAATAGATAAAACAATGACGAACAATAGATAAAACAATGACGGACAATAGATAAAACAATGACGGACAATAGATAAAACAATGACAGACAATAGATAAAACAATGGTGGACAATAGATAAAACAATGACGGACAAGAGATAAAACAATGACGGGCAAGAGATAAAACAATGACGAACAATAGATAAAACAATGACAGACAATAGATAAAACAATGGCGGACAATAGATAAAACAATGGCGGACAAGAGATAAAAAAACAATGGCGGACAAGAGATAAAATAATGTATAGTGGCATTAGTAAGTGGCGCTGCGAGGTATATCAATACAAATAAACAAAATAGTGCGATGTTAAAATTATTCAAGAAATGTTTTTATGCAATTGTTTCTGATAATTTTAGTGTTTATTTTCAATTTTGGATAGTACATGAATTGCACTTTATCGTAACTGCATATTCTAGGATAATACTGCATGAGTATTGCGCAGCTTCAATATCTTGTAACGACCAGCAAGCATAGTCTCGGGACGTCGCATGTCCGGGTCGTCAGACTCTATTAGTAACCTTTAAACATTCTTCCACTCCTCCGAACTCAATTTATTGGAAGCCTCAATATTTTCAATATCATGTTTCTGTTCAACACGACCGACATAAAAAATGGCCTCAGCCGGATTCTTGGTGCCAATATAGGCTGAAGACGACACAATTCCTATTCCGTGTCTTCATCCACAGAACAAGGTCGTTTTTATTTTCAAGTCTAATTTTGTTTCCCCTTATTGCAAGAATTCTTTATTACTTTTCTAAATGATGTTTTTAAGTAGTTCTGTCTACATTTGTCTCTGGTATTCTTGTGCAAGCCTGATCACCACGCGTAAACATTAATGATCTCAAGCATTGGATGTGATTAGTTTCATTTAGAGATGTAACGCAAGCGTAAATAATGCTGTTTAAGTTTAGAAAAAAGACATAAAAATGAAGTAATATATATTAGAAATAAACCAAAAATCTAATTCAAATTCAATTCATAATGAAATGCATCTTTTTTTAAATTCTAAAAGATTGAATTCCAGACAGGTATGAAATCATACGACATTCAACATTCAAAAACATCAAAAAAACTAAATGTCGTTTGTCGAGCCACTGAACATTAAAACATTTCTCTCGTTGGCCAATGATTTTATTTGAGTGTTGAATGTTGAGCTGAACAACATTCAAAATATGAATGTCGTATGTCGTAAGTCGCTTGTCGAGCCTCTGAACATTCAAAAGTGTCCTCGTTGGCCACAAGATTTTTTTGAATGTTGAATTTTGTCTGCTGAGCTAAATTTCTAATATTTCTTATTGTTTTGCCGGAAAAAGTTATTTCATAAATTATTAGTGTTTACATACCAGTCATATCCAGAATAGGATAAAATGCTTATGTTTATTAGTGTGTCGGTATAGTAAATGACACCTTTTCGAACCTCCACAAAAATAAGTAAACATATCCAGTTTCTCGAGTCAGAAAATAAATAACAAATAAATAAATAATATTAAAAAAAAAAAAACAACACATTCTTACCTGAGTCTTCTGCCTCCCGCTATAGTGATACACTTATATATATATACATAAATTATCCTAACATTCAACGCCCATATAACGTATTTATACTATATGGAAATCATTGATAAGTGCAGTGATTTCCTGTTGGACCCGGTGGTACGAAACTGACACATAATTAGGTGATTAATTTTTTTCATTTGTCATCAGAAATGGGATCATCTTTATTTCCTCATCGTATCGCAGTCTGACCATACAAGTTTCATAAACCATAAAAGGTCATAAACTCACATACAAATTCTTACTTCATTGCTGTCGCCTATGGAGACTTTATATGGAGTTGTAATCGTCACTGACATGGGGTGACATGATTGTGTCTCCAAAATGATGAATTCAGCATCATGCAACGGATAGGAAATTCAGTGTTTTCTCCGAAGAATATTTCACATGATTTAGGAAAATTATTTCATCTTTCCACTTATTCTATTTTATTTTAATTTTCATCTAAATCGCTTTAATACAATATTTCTCTAATCAGTACATGTCCAGAGTCTACGCATTTTCATGGAAGGGATTAATGTAGGATTACAGTGAACTTTGTAACCTTTTGATATTTTTATTTAGTTTAAACATATTTTATTGACATATAATAATGACAAAGGGATTAGTCAGCAAGTTTTTTCAACTTATAGACGACTTCTCCCATAATAATAACAAAATAATTAACAATAACATAGTCACATGATGGCATATACAAATATTCAGAAATTCGATAAAGAAACGAAAATATAATGAGAGAGAGAGAGAGAGAGAGAGAGAGAGAGAGAGAGAGAGAGAGAGAGGGCAGGAAGGAGGAGGAGATAGGTACATTTAAAGTTAAATGACTGCATCGGGAAAGATCATGACATATAAATGTTTGGAATGAATTCAAATATACTTAATCGATTAGAAGAAAAAACATTTTTATATTATATGGATAAATGGAGCATTTTGGATAAAGTTTTTTATTATAGGAAAATAGTATGAAAAGAAGGGGGGGGGGGGGGGGGGGGGATAGGAAGTGATGATTAGTCGAATCTTCCCGACCTACTCAAGAAGTTTTGCACAACTTTGGCGATTTTTATATTGTCAGTTGAGGAGATATTCGTGTCACCATTACAAAGTATATTTACATTAACAGGACCGTACCAGGTTAAATCAGCAATAAGAGTTCCTCTTAAGTTGTTGTACAGGGGACAGTTAAGGAAAAAATTATGGGAATCTTCACAGGGATGTCCACATTGACAAGCAGGTGAATCAACGAGATTGGCTCTAAAAAAGCTTAGTGCACTTGCTCGATTTCTTATTCTGTTGTGTAGAATATTTAGTTTTCGAGGACCATAACTGATAAAATGCTTGTCATATATATTGTTTACTGTCGTAGATTTTTTTAGATTAGATTTGAAGGAACTTAAAGTAGGCGAGTTTCTGATAGTGTTATGTAAGTCATTCCAAAGTTTTGAAGTAGAAGGAAAGAAGGAGTTTTTTGATAGTTGTAGACGAAAGTGTTGTTCCCTAAATAAATCTGCATTTCGTAAATTATAAGGAGCTATGTTGCCAATATACATTGGTAGTAGGTCGATAAGAAAAGTAGGTGCCAGATTATTTACTATAGAATAGAATAAGGAAAGTTTCCGAGCATCTCTTCTCTTCGAAAGTGGTAACCAACCGGTTTCCAGATATAAGAACTCTTTTTTTGTGAATATGGGCAGCCCTGTGACTATTCTTGCGGCCTCTAGATTTATCTTTTCTAATAACAATGAGTTTGTTGTACCGCAGTTGTCCCATACTTCACATGCATATTCAAGTAATGGTCGTATATAGGTAAGGTACATTTTTTCTAATGTGTTCCTGTTTAAGATAAGTTTTAATTTACGGAGGGTGGCTATATATTTAGTTACTTTATTGACTATAGATTCTACATGTACGTTCCACTTACAATCATCAGAAAGAATGACTCCTAGGTGTTTATGGTGGTTTGTTATTTTAATCGGGGTATTGTCGAATGTAAAGGACGGAACAAAAGGAAGTTGTCTAGTTGATATTACGAGGGCCTCGGTTTTATTAGGATTAAAGGACATAAGCCATTCATTGGACCAAATTTCAAGTTTTAATAAGTCCCGTTTAGCCTCCGTCTCAATAAGGTTGAGGTCATATGACGCGTAGGATAGAGAAGTATCGTCAGTGAAA
Source organism: Pecten maximus (assembly GCF_902652985.1). NCBI lineage: Eukaryota > Metazoa > Mollusca > Bivalvia > Pectinida > Pectinidae > Pecten > Pecten maximus. Next base: position 42,505,625 of record NC_047024.1, read on the forward strand.
AGCCTAGACAGAGATGAAAGATTACAGGAAATATCATTTATGTATAGTAGAAAGAAAAGTGGACCAAGAATTGACCCTTGGGGGACACCAGCATTTATAGGCTTAAGAGAGGAAAGTGAATCATTGATAAATACAGCTTGTTTTCTTTTTGAAAGATAACTAGCCCCCCAACGAAGAAGAGGTCCAGAGATACCATAATTGTTGAGTTTATGTAAGAGGCCTTTGTGCCACACGCGGTCAAATGCCTTAGAAAAATCACAAAAAATTAAGATAGAATGTTCATAATTTTCTAAGGAAGAAATGACTGAATGATATATTTCAATAAGTTGATGTGTTGTGGAGTGATTTGGTAGGAATCCAGACTGATACTTATAAATAAGGTCGTTTTCGATTAAAAAATTGTAGATATGCTTATATACTACACGCTCAAAAAGTTTACCAATACAACTTAACAGCGAAATAGGTCTGTAATTGGAGACAATGCTTGCATCATTGGCCTTAAATATAAGCATGACATGAGCAATTTTCCAGCTCTCAGGAAATATACAACATGACAAAGAATAATTGAATATAAAAGAAAGAGGTATAGAAATTTCACTTGAGAGTAATTGTAGCATTCTGTGGCTAATACCGTCAGGACCTGACGCTTTTTTAACATCTAGTATTTTTATAATGTCTTCAACTTCACTGGAAACTATATGTATTTCTGATAAAATAGAATCTGTCCTCTTTTCAAAAAAGGGTAATTCTTTATCTATGACATTTTCTGACTGAGTATACACAGAGCTAAAATAATTGTTCAACAGTTCACATTTCCTATTGTTGTCATATATAATTTCATTTGTAGTACTATCAAATAGGGGAGATATATCTGTGTTTTTTTTACCTCTGATAAGGTTTCCCAGAAGTTTCCAATACACTTTTGGGTTGTTATTACTATTGTCTATAACTGTGTTAATGTTTTCATAAAATATTTTTATTGATTCTAGAGAACTTACCTGATATTGAAGTTCAAACCCTAATTAACGTAAAAATAATAGTATTATTTTTAGTAGTAAACTGATGAAAAATGTATTAATGTTCACGTCCATATCGATTATTACAAAAGGTGGTATCCTGATAAGCTCTGGAGAAAACATCAATTTAATAGCGTCTACCGAAAATACCACGTGACTTTCCGCCATATTTCATACGTTGGTTTGCGGTAGGACAGTCGTCCGAAGGTTGTCAAGGCATAGATGAATTTAGAAGCTATCGAGTATGTAGCATTTCTTGACGAATTTCGTATTTTGAATGTTCTGTTCCCCATAATAAAGGTTTCAAATGTTTCGTTCATTACCATATTGTCGTGTATACACATAATAATACTGGTCATGCAGAGTCAAATTTATTGTAATTTTCAATACACATGTACATGTATATGTTAGTAATTCCGGAACTCCCTACCGGATTCCGGATTCTTCTGTACATACGTTATAGTTATTGTTGTTACTTCCGGTGAAGAATAAAAATGATGAAGGATGAACTTGTTTGTCTGCTCTGCCTCTGATTTTAAAACAACCATCAACGTTCCACTCACTGCCAAGCGAGTTAAACCATTCCCCCTCAAACGTTGATGCGACAATACTTATATAGGTCAAACTCATGTTGTATAATGTACTTATAATCTTACATTTACACATAATAAAATCGTAACAGGAAGCCTTAAAGATTTAGGAATCTGTAACACACAAAATATTTCGTTGATTTATGATGCAAAAAAAAAAAAATCTTTAAAAATCTCCTTCTTTGCCTTCCATGCCATTAAAACTATCTGCGTATACCTTAATTATTACATTTCACATACCGTCTCTTCAATTCTTACACCATTTTTGTACATTTCACGGAATCGAAATTCCGCCTCAGCAACCTCTCATAGTACTTTCCTAGTAAGTTGCTGTTTCATCTCTCTAAGACTTGTCTATGTACTCATTTTTTCTCGTGGCTAACTTATTGTGTTATGTTAAAACGTGACATCCAAAGAAATGCCTTTCTTGTGGAATACAGAATAAGTATGTATGGTGGAAAAGAGGCTAATCAGTGTGGTTGACCGAAACAATACTTATAATTGTTAATGAATTTACTATATCAGTGTATGACGTGTGCAACAATGTGAATGTGCTAGAAAATAAAGTTATAATCAGCTATAACTAATATCACACCACGAAATAATAGATTTTCAAAAACGTTTATTGAAAATGAACAAGAGGCTGTATATATATAACAAGCAAAATTCATCACAATTTCAAAAATGTCTCAATTAGAAAAATGAAGAAGAACATGAAAATCGGCATTGGATTCTCGTAATTAAATTACACATTGATAAATAAATGAAATTAACAAATGTAAACTGTAATAATTCTTTACAGATTTCTCGACCAATCGGAGTTCCCGTTACATGCTCTTAGACATCAGTTATTGATCCACAGTTAGTGCTTTAAACTCTCTTGATATGATATCTATAGTCGATTTGAAGTCTAGAGATTTGCAGACAAACGCCATATTGCACAATAGACAGTTGAATATTTAGGTGGTCTGGTTGCACAGAGGTAACACAATTGCCTTTCACCTAGGCGGCCGGAGTTCGATTCGACGTCGGAAGTGAAATGGTTTGGGGGTTACGTGCTTGACCACATGAGTTTTTGCCGGGAACTCCGGTTTCTCCTACTGTAAGACCCCTCGCTCGCGTCCGTCAGGGCCAACTAGGTTTTTTCTTTAGTTCGGTCACAGGGAATATATTAAGTGTGACCTCGACTCACTTGATAGTTTTAATACTAACTGTTAGTATGATTTAACTAATCAAACAAAAATCTTTGACGTCCAATGAACTTTAAAGAATTCCCATACAGAAATTCGCCACTCCGAAAGTCTATAACTGTTTGGCTTATCCTGGTCCGAGTGTAGTACTGGTTGCACCTGAAACAACATGGAATTACATTTACATTTGAAAACACACATATATAGGAACTTAAATAAGTTTTCATCTCATATGAGATTGATGAAACGAGTCTTAGACGTCTTAGAAAACGTCGAAACGGATTTCTGTAAATCCCATGAAATGAAAACAAAGTCAAAATGACTTGTTGCTCCATTTACAATGTAGGGTATTGTCCATATTATGACGTCACAACGTATTTCCGACTGGCACAGTCCGTGAAATACGCTCAAGGGTCTTTTACACTGACGCCATATGCAAATCTATAACACGGGGCGAATTCACTGGAAATTAAACAGGCCGATGGTGTGATACCAGAATAAGTATGATATCATATTTCATTGACTTATAAAGAGGGTCCTTAATTTCTTTATAATATTTCGATTATCCATGACAGATAATGCTGATTTCGAGGACGTAAAAAATACAACTGGGTCCTGAATTATAAATATCTTCTATAATTATTATTCATATGGAATTTATTTATTTGCGTACTTTATGGAGTAACCGATGATGAAGAGGGTGCTTTTTTTAAACTAACTTAAAAACATATTATCTCAAATTGGCCTTCTACTACATCCATGTTGCCGCCTTTTGAAGACTTCACTTTATAAAGAAATGAAATTGGTTTCAAGATGCATGAGCAGATTATGCTTCCTTTGTCAAAATTTGATAACCATTCGAAAACAAATGTTCTTGTCTTTTCTGTCTGTCAATCAGATATTGATCAACATCACATGGTTCTAACGTATATTAACTGTATCCTCTATATTATATATATATAGTAACACAAATGACGAAGGAAGACCAATTTTTGACTCGTGCCCTGACCGGGCCTCGAACTCACGATCTACGGCACCCAATCGCCTAGCCAGAAATACCCGCAGCTTATACCGCTGCGCCATATCGACGTTCTTAAAAAAGAACGATTCAATGACGCAGTGATGGTCGGCCCGATACCCTGACATGATCATTGTGAAATTCGTCTATTAGTTGATATGAATACCTGGATCGCAATATATTTACATACATGGATACGAATTTTAACTGATTTATATAGGCGTATACAAGGCAATAGCTAATAGTCTGTGACTTCACGCTTAAATAACACTTATTTTTGTTATTTCTTTTTACAAGTCTACTTACCTTACAGTTTTCTTTTCGCAGGTTATAGTTGCCAAATGACCTTCGATTATGAAAATAAACCAAATTAGTTTTGACATGTTTTATATAAGCTAAAATGTTAATAATGATTTCATATGTTAAACTTACTAAACTACATATGTATTCCTAAGTCAATATTCAGAACTTGGCATTGTATATTGTTGACATCATTTATGCACCATAATTTGTAGTATATCCTAATGTAGCAACATTCATCTTACTCTTAGCTCTCTAGATATGTTTTCTTCCTTCCATTCGTCTTTGTTTATCTTTCTTTATAATAATTATAAGTATACTTTGTCGCTATCAAAATTTTCGTAATATATATTTACGAACAGCGCGTTTATAAGTTGTTAAAAACTTGTGTCCAATCCAAATGTGTCCAAACAATATGTTCAAATCAAATCAGCTCGGCACTTCCGCATTATTTTTTTTACTGTTATATGATTTAAGATTTATTATCATCTAGATCAAATGAATAATATACGTACTGAATTTCTATAAACCGAAATCAAAATAAACTGTTATAGAGCAAAAATGTATTCCTCGGTAACAGGATATTCTGAAAAGCTAAACTAAAATAAACTTCCGTGGCAAAATGAATAATATACGTACTGCATTTCTATCAACAGAAATCAAAATAAACTGTTATAGAGCAAAAATTTATTCCGCGATAATATGTTATTCTGAAGAGCTAAACTAAAATAAACTTCCATGGCAATAGACACAGATTAAACAACATGCGTTAATGAGATGGAAATTATACTTTCACTTTAGTAATATTATGTCAGCTAGATATCTATAACACGTGCTTTTTTGTAACTTTCTTTTCTTATACTTACTTTTGTACCTTGGTATTTCGTCCACGGTGTTATCTGTTGCATGTTTTTTTGGGTTTTTTTTTTGTTGTCGGCAAACTAAACAAAGCCTTTGGATTCATTAGTACATGTATATATCAACAATATTAACCATGACACAGTAGATATAAATAGCATTATAATGTATAAAAAATGTTAAGATAAAAAAGATCCATTGCACCTGTATCGCTCAACTGCTCGAATAAGACTAATGCTTGTAAACCAACAGTGCACAACTGTCACGGCGCTTAGGAGTTCTATCAATAAACCATGACTGTGAAATGACACTATCAGTGAATTGATTATTCAATGTAACTGCGTATTATGAAGTGAATGATACAGTTCAATAGCGTTCAAAAAATTTACAAACGGAACGAGAAAATCACGATGACGAAGGAAAGAAGACAGAGTCAGACGAAGGACAGAACGACACAGATAGACGAAAGACAGAACGACAATGATAGACGAACGACAGAGTTATACGAAGGACAGAACGACAGAGTTAGACGAAAGACAGAACGACATAGTTAGACGAAAGTCAGAACGACAGAGATAGACGAAAGACAGAACGACAGAGTTAGACGAAAGACATAACGAAAGAGTTAGACGAAAGATAGAACGACAGAGTTAGACGAAATACAGAACGACAGAGTTAGAGGAAAGACAGAACGACAGAGTTAGACGAAAGACAGAACGACAGAGTTAGACGAAAGACATAACGAAAGAGGTAGACGAAAGACATAACGAAAGAGGTAGACGAAAGACAGAACGACATAGACGAAATACAGAACGACAGATTTAGAGGAAATACAGAACGACAGAGTTAGACGAAGGACAGAACGACAGAGATAGACGAAAGACAGAACGACAGAGTTAGACGAAAGACAGAACGACAGAGTTAGACAGGAAGATTATTGACGATGGACTCAGCTTCATGGGACACACAATCAAACACGTCATGCCTAATAACATCATAATATCGTATATAAAACCTAAACAGAATTGGTAAAAACATAGAAATATCATAATAATGCAAAATGTACAAGACATTATTGATTTCACGAAAGAAGAATATAGAAAGTTATAGTCACAACAAAGCTTGTAAGACAGGATGAACGCGCTCGTAAGGATAATGATAGCTCGCGCTGGAATTCCATGGCTTTTGCCTTACAGTTTATCAAAGATGGTTTCACGTTTCAGAGCCTTAGTCAATAGGGGAATGTTATTGAATTTAATGAATCAATTAACATTTTGTATGTGCTTTTATATGTTATATTTATAAAAAAAAAAAATGTAGATAAGATACTGCGGGTTATTGGGTAAACCATCTCCTGGGAATGGATTTATTTTCTACCCGTTAAACGGTTGGTCCTATCTTACACACATGTAGAAGACACATTTATAACATAGTTGTAAAGAAATCATTTTCAAATCATGTAAAAATACAAAAATCTAAAATACAGTCAATCACCAACCAAGGGAGTTAACTCTTACATAAACAAACAACAATATACAATCGATTTCTAAATAAAAACACTATCCAAGGGAGTTAACTCGTGCATAAACACACAACATTAAACAATCGATTTCTAAATATTTTCAAAAGCAAAGTCATAAATTAACAATGATAGGTTATAAACACGTGCCACACTTACACGTATCGATTAGATACATGTATAAAAAGAACATTATATATAAATACACGTGTCACATTAAAAATATTGGATTATACAGAGCATTAAAAAATTAAATACTGATGTAATAGATGCATGCAGTGAAATCAAAATGATGGACTATATATATTAATTGAAATAACAGTTTTAGACTAGATGCACGTATCATGGTAACAAGGATGGACTAAATACGCGTATCACGGTTACAAGGACGGACTAGATACATGTATCACGGTTACAAGGACGGACTAGATACACATACACATTTTATCACGGTTACAAGGACGGTCTAGATATACGTATCACAGTTACAAGGACGGACTAGATACACGTATCACGGTTACACGGACGGACTGGATACACGTATCATGGTTACAAGGACGGACTAGATACACGTATAACTGTAACAAGGACGGACTAGATACAAGTACCATGGTTACAAGGACGGACTAGATACACGTATAACTGTAACAAGGACGGACTAGATACACGTATCACGGTTACAAGGACGGACTATATACACGTATCATGGTTACAAGGACGGACTAGATACACGTATAACTGTAACAAGGACGGACTAGATATACGTATCACGGTTACAAGGACGGACTAGATACACATATAACTGTAACAAGGACGGACTAGATACACGTATCATGGTTACAAGGACGGACTAGATACACGTATCACGGTTACAAGGACGGACTAGATACACGTATAACTGTAACAAGGACGGACTAGATACACGTATCATGGATACAAGGACGGACTAGATACACGTATCACGGTTACACGGACGGACTAGATACACGTATCACGGTTACAAGGACGGACTAGATACATGTATCACGGTTACAAGGACGGACTAGATACATGTATCACGGTTACACGGACGGACTAGATACACGTGGCACGGTTACAAGGACGGACTAGATACAGGTATCATGGTTACAAGGACGGACTAGATACACGTATCACGGTTACAAGGACGGACAAGATACAGGTATCCCGGTTACAAGGACGGACTAGATACACGTATCATGGTTACAAGGACGGACTAGATACACGTATCATGGTTACAAGAACGAACTAGATACACGTATCATGGTTACAAGGACGGACTAGATACATGTATCATGGTTACAAGGACGGACTAGATACACGTATCACGGTTAAAAGGACGGACTATATACACGTATCACCGTAACAAGGACGGACTAGATACACGTATCACGGTTACAAGGACGGACTAGATACACGTATCACGGTTACAAGGACGGACTAGATACATGTAACATGGATACAAGGACGGACTAGATACATGTAACATGGATACAAGGACGGACTAGATACATGTAACATGGTTACAAGGATGGACTAGATACATGTATCATGGTTACAAGGACGGACTAGATACACGTATCACGGTTACAAGGACGGACTAGATACACGTACCATGGTTACAAGGACGGACTAGATACACGTACCATGGTTACAAGGACGGACTAGATACACGTATCATGGTTACAAGGACGGACTAGATACATGTATCACGGTTACAAGGACGGACTAGATACACGTATCACGGTTACAAGGACGGACTAGATACACGTATCACGGTTCCAAAAATTAAGGACGGACTAGATACATGTATCATGGTTACAAGGACGGACTAGATACATGTAACATGGATACAAGGACGGACTAGATACATGTAACATGGTTACAAGGATGGACTAGATACATGTATCACGGTTACAAGGACGGACTAGATACACGTATCACGGTTACAAGGACGGACTAGATGCATGTATCACGGTTACAAGGACGGACTAGATACAGGTATCAGGGTTACAAGGATGGACTAGATACATGTATCATGGTTACAAGGACGGACTAGATACACGTATCACGGTTACAAGGACGGACTAGATACACGTATCACGGTTACAAGGATGGACTAGATACATGTATCACGGTTACAAGGACGGACTAGATACACGTATCATGGTTACAAGGACGGACTAGATACACGTATTATGGTTACAAGGACGGACTAGATACACGTATCATGGTTACAAGGACGGACTAGATACACGTATCACGGTTACAAGGACGGACTAGATACACGTACCATGGTTACAAGGATGGACTAGATACAGGTATCCCGGTTACAAGGACGGACTAGATACACATATCACAGTTACAAGGAAGGACTAGATAAACGTATCCCGGTTACAAGGACGGACTATATACACGTATCATGGTTACAAGGACGGACTATACACACGTATAACTGTAACAAGGACGGACTAGATACACGTATCCCGGTTACAAGGACGGAATAGATACACGTATAACTGTAACAAGGACGGACTAGATACACGTATCACGGTTACAAGGACGGACTAGATACACGTATCACGGTTACATGGACGGACTAGATACACGTATCACGGTTACATGGACGGACTAGATACACGTATCACGGTTACAAGGACGGACTAGATACACGTATCACGGTTACATGGACGGACTAGATACACGTATCACGGTTACATGGACGGACTAGATACACGAATCACTGTAACAAGGCCGGACTAGATACACTGATCACGGTCATAAGAATTGACTACATAGGCGTATCATGCATTATACGAATGAAATAGACACTAATGACACCACGTTCGCTTCATTGGAGGATCGTTTGTCAGGAGTGTTCAGATCTGCTTTCTGTTGATCTAGGGTGTTCAGGTTCCGCTTGATTAGAGTTCTGTTTGTCTGGAATTTGCAGGTCGACGTTTTTGGTATAATGCTGATCTGGAGTGTTCAGGTCCACTTGATTGGAGTTCTGTTTGTCTGGAGTGTTCAGGTTCGCTTGATCGGAGTTCTATTTGTCTGGAGTGTTCAGGTTCGCTTGACTGGAGTTCTGCTTGTCTTGAGTGTTCAGGTCCGCTTGATTGGAGTTCTATTTGTCTTGAGTGTTCAGGTCCGCTTGATTGGATTAATGCTTTTCTGGAGTGTTGAGATTCCGCTTGATTTTTGTTCTGTTTGTCAGGAGTGTTTAGGTCATCTTGACCGGAGTCTCTGAGGCGCGAGATGAACTGCTTGAACTCTCGTGTTAGTCTGCCCATATCCAGAAGTATGACCAACCCGGGAATCACACATAGAATCAAAGCGGCTACATAACCGATGTTGGCAGCGGATTGTCGGTCGTCGGAGGCACTCGTCAGTTTACGCTTGTACAAAGACAGCTTTTTGGGGTTGACACGAAGCTGCTCTTTTAATTTTCTGATGCTCTCTTCCATCTCCGCTTGGATTACCGAGGTGCTTTGTATACAAGGGCATTCGGTGCATGACGCTGATGCTGTTTCTGAAACTAGAAATACATTTTATTCATTAATTAGTGTGTACACAATGGTCATTACACAAAGTTTCCGTTGTCTTTAATGAGAGTCTTTTATTTCTTTCCCAAAGTCGATTTTACAAAAAAAAACAATAGTGAACATTCATTTACAAATGAACGAAGCACTCTTTTGTTTAAACGCTTAATAATATCAAGTAATTACAGTAGATATTAGTTTTGTTTGTTCTGTGTATGCATTGTATTTTACATCTGATCACTTCGAACAGAAACTTTAAACGTAAGATTTACCGTCCAACTTGTTTCAACGAAACTTTATTGTTGGCGAGTTATTTTTAATTGTGTACACTAGCAAATTTAGGTCAATTTTAAATGGAAATGTTAAGGTCAAAATAGGCTGACGAGGGCGGAATAGCCGACTCCTGTCAAGAGACTGACCTGAAATTGATCTGATGTTGACCTGAATTTGACCTGAAATTGACATACAATGTAATTGTTTTTCATGTAAAATTGGCATAGGTATTTCACCTGAATTCATATTAAAAAAATTAATGTCGATTGGACCTGCAATCGAGCTCAAATTGACATGAAAATTTCACCTCGATTCACATAAAGTTTTTTTACATGTCAAATTGATCTGAAATAGACCTGAAAATGTTCAGATCAGTTATCGGTTAAAGTTATCTCCAGATAATTTGCATATTTACCCCTGACCTCTAAGCTTTTTGAAAACTGTTTAATTATCTTAACACATTTGACCCCAGTGACCTTGAATGTAGATCAAAGTAATGTATTTGAACAATTTTGATAGTTGTTCATCCAAGCATGCTTCTTGCCAAATATCATTACCCCGAGTTTCATGAGAAGAAGAAGATTAAAGACTTTAACACATTTGACCAATGTGTTCTTTAAAAAGGGTCAAGGTTATTCATTTGAACAATTTCGGTAGACATGCATTACAGAATACCACTGCCAAATAACATGACTGTGTGTCTCTTGTTATTAAGAAGAAGTCAGAAATGTAATGTCAATTAGTTACGGACGTAGAACGCTAAACACACGACGAAGAACAAAGGGCGATTATAAGAAGGGTATCTGAGACTAGATCTTTAGTTAATGGTATTTTACACGAATGCAATTTTCTGATATCTTTCTATCCCTACTGTAAATGCATTGCTTGCTGCTTTTTTTTTTCTTTTTTTTATTTTGTATTTTTGGTATTTTTTTCAATTTCAGTTTATTTTTTGAATGCACTATTGTTAATAATTAATTTGTAGACAATCAGCCAAGAACTATTCGAAATAGTCCGTCGTAAAAAAAACCGACAGAAAAACAGTTCTAGGTATTTGAACTCTTCGTTAATATATCAACAATATAACAATCGAGTTATCTAATATGTGATGCTCTTATGTCGGTATTAAATATTATGATAATTAAAACCAAGAACTGACCTGTCGGAAGTGACGTTTTCTCCAGACTCACGGAAGTGACGACACTCGGAAGAGGAGGTGTCGACTCGGACGACGTTTTTGCGGCCGGCACTGATTCCGGGCTGCTAGGTTCTAGGTAGCTAGAGACCATCAGTGTACTTGTAGATGTGCTGGCTACCGTTGCAGTTGTACCACTGAATGTCTTTGTCGGTGTAATAATGGGTATCTTTGTCGGTGTAATACTGGATATCTTCGTCGGTGTAATACTGGATACCTCCGTTGGTGTAATACTGGATATCTCTGTCGGTGTAATACTGGATATCTCTGTCGGTGTAATACTGGATATCCTTGTCGGTGTAATAATTGGTGCCTTCGTCAGAGTAATAATGGGGGTCTCGTGAGAAGGTACAGCCACAGAACTAGGACACACTTGTTGGAGATCGCTTATGCCGGCTGTGACGACAGATGGGACTGTAGTTCTAATCATATCTGAATACAAATATGTCAGTTTACTGTAGAGTAACCATACTGGGATTTTCAAACACTTCTACAGCAAATTGCCAATGTATGAACAGATATTAATATTTTAAAAAGATATCATGATGATATTTTGGTTATGATATATTAATTTCTATGAAATCAAGACGGAAAGGAAAAAAAGACTCAGAAATGCTAAACCAGATTGGCAATTCCTTGATGTCTAATTATAACATATCATTTGATCCACGGACATGGACAAACTGACGGACTAATCACAGGCTTTTGGTATTTGTACGCAAGGTTTAATTGAGTATACGGGGCGGGCGTTCGTGTCTATAATGTCCTTCCCATATACCCAGCACACTCCTCTCGATAACACTTGGTTGATTATATATTCGGGTAACCCCCACCCCACCTCCTCCGCTTTGACGCAACTATCTTGAGGACTCTCGAGTTTATGATATATCCGAGTGTCCTCCCCACATAGAATTGATATTACTTGATGTTTATACATGTGTTTAAGAGATTGTATATTTCAAAATCAAAGGCATTATTTCCTTTCTCTTACCTCTTACGTATCCGACACTACCCTTAATATAAGGTTTGCCCGAAGTATAATATGTAAATAGCGCACATGTGTCTGTTGATTTAAGTTCGATTCCAACACAGTTGTGTGTATTTAGCACACATTTATGGAAGCATTCTTGGTCGTCGGATACAGCAAACCCACCATTTGCTTTTGAACCATGAATTTGTGAAGAAGAGACGAAACATGTCTGGAAATCTGTAAAGATATAGATTATATATTCTGGATAAAAAATGACATTCTGATTTTAAAATCTATACTGTGACATCCATCAAAAATATTTTAGCGCTTCATGTTGAATTTGCCTTTGTCCAGTTGGCATTCATCAGCCCATAACTTCCAAATGAAAGCAGTTCGATGCTTATATTTACATTTGACAACGAACTTCAAGGCTATATCCAGGAATTTTACTCTGATAATGAATAAACAAATTATTATCGTCAAAGACAGAACAGCCTTTTCAGCAGCCATCTTTCGTTATCGCCGACGTTACAACTATGACGTCACTATAATAATGACGTCATAATAAAGATTTGGAAGTTTGGAAGTTATGGACTCATAACTTCCAAGTGAGCTTGGTAACGTTATATAGTGGGGCTGCAGTGTAAAAGTAAATATTAGTAAATGAATGTTAAAAACTATTACATCCGGATGTAAACAACAGTTATGCTATATTACCGACAGATTAGAACACACGGTACACAACTATTAACCCGGATGTAAACATCAGTTAAGTTATTTAACAGTTAGAATAGAACACAATGTAAACAACTATTACACCCGGATGTAAATATCATTAACTATTACGCTGATAATTATCACTATAACATGGGCATTACCTAATGTCGATTCTTGACACAAAAACGGCTGAGGTGACATGCATGACTCTGTTTTAAACTTGCTGATGTCGTCTAACAGAAAACATGCCTCCATGGATACATCATCTACGTATGTGTTATCGACAGTCCTACAATCATCCTGCCATAATGTCCTCCCACTGTAGTGATATCCGCCCAGCCATACGGCACTAAAACAACGATGTCATGTTTTCTGTCATAAGATCTCTAATCTCGGCGACAAAGGATATATATTTGTTTGGTCCTTAAATTTAACCAGGATACCCGCAAAATGACGTATGCATGGTAAACCGTACCCAGATAAACATGCTGAAATGACTTTGTCGTGTTTTATGTTATGGGATCTCTAGTCGAGCTAGCAACCAAAGTTATCTGTTTGATTTGTCTCTGAATTAACCAGGGTACCCGTAAAATTACGTGTGCGTTATGAAACGGTACCAAGATAAACATCGATTTGCGCGCATGAACAAATGAGCGGACAATCTGCGCATAAGCTGTCTGGTTCTGTCCAGTCATGTTCAGTGTCTTTGGCCTTGTGTAACCCAATACATTATGTAAAAAATACTCAATCTTTTTGCGGGCTTAAATCCTTGACAAACTCAACCATCACAATTCTGGATCAGAAATCACATACAAGGGAAAATACCAGGGTTTTGGTATAGTTGAATGAGATTCTCCAACATAATTGTACACATAACGATTCTGAGGTACGGGGGAAAATAATACCTAATTCCGAGCTCAGAGTGATCCCTGATTTTTTAGGAAAACCCCTAATTCCGAGCTCAGAGTGATCCCTGATTTTGCATATTATAAAAATTGGCTGATAATGCTTAAAATAAATATTCACCCTTTAAACATTTCGTTTCTACCCCGATTCTTCCCGATCTTGTAAATTGTCTAATCGTGAATGAAACTTGACTAGAGATTCATGTTGTGTCTGTGTACCTGTCAGGCTGTCGGTGTAACGCTTTCGTTAAAAGGTACAAAAGCAACTGTTCAATTGATCAAAAAGAACAGTAAATATTCAATAACTGTAGCTTAACCTTCATCAGTAAAGCTCGCAATACTATCACAACCAATTCCGTAACAATTTCGTAAAGATTTCCATTTCGAATTGAAGAGGAAGACAGCCGTTACAGATCTAGTCATAAGTCTGGCGGGACGTTTATATACTATATTAATAACTTTCAATGATATCGTACTGTTTTGTATAATCGTATATCGCCTTGATTATACTATTTTGTCATTCTCTGATGACAAACTTTTTAAAACAAATTATTATACTGAAAGATAAAAGTATATTTCTAGTGTTTTTTTGTTTGTTTGTTTTTTTTTTTTTTTTGTTGTTTTTTTTTTTTTTTTTTGTTGTTGTTTTTTTGTTTTTTTGTTTTTTTTTTAATGTAGCGAGTTAAAGTCCCAAACATCAACTGAAGTTCAAATAAGCGACCACGGGGATGGAGTCATTGTATAAGTATCAACACATAGTAAATCAATTACATGTAGTTGTGAGCAACCTTAAGGCGTAGTAAATTAGGGATATATTCAAATTAACTATTTCAAATAACCAGTATCAAAAGATGATAGTAATTGATAAAAAGACAAACTGTTTAACCATTCAGTTTCATCAGGGAGGCACATATAAACATCTCATTTTTATCTCATTTTATTTTTGAGTAAAGTTTGTATTCCAAAAAGAAAATAATCAAGATGTTGAATTGGTTTGGAAGCCCAAATTTACATTTAAAGTGCATGTTTAGTTGTTCCCAGTATCTATGATACAATATTTGTTTTTAATTGTACCTTGGAGGGCTGGCAAACATGCTCGTCAGGGTGTTCGTCATCAGGCTATAGATATACATTAACTGTGTAGTTTCTGAAATGTGAGCCAGGATCATATTTTCTTCCTCGCAGATCGCTTTAGCGTCAAACCAGGTTTTACTCTGGTTAAAAAACTTGTACATGCACCATTCATAATCTAAAAAAGAAAACATTTATTGTTCTCCCAGTCAATTCATTATCAATATATACCATACTCCTAAGATTGTTGTATGAATGAAAATGTAGAAATGTTAATACAGTGAAAGAACGAAAAATAGGTATTAAATCATTTGTCTATTGATGCACAACTTTGTATTTTCATTGAACTTTGTCATAGAAAAAAATAAACTAACTTATAATTGATGTTTGTTGTTTGGGGTACAATGTCATCAGAGAGATTCATTTATATTTATACGAATAGTGAAGACGTTGGTAAGTGTATAAAATGAAAATCACATACTAAAATACGAAAAAAGACGAAACATGCATACTTTAGCTCTACAAAACACAAGCATAAATCACCTATTGATACACACAATACAAACAAGCATGACCTAGTTCTTTAAAACAAAAGCACGCACGACCTAGCTCTGCACAATGTAAAACACACATGGCTTAGCTCTACCCAACAAAGCACAAATCTAGCTTAGTTGTACACATATACAAGGTGCATGTACTTGTTCAACAAAATTAAAAGCCTCTATTACCTATTTGTACACAACATTAAAATATTATCTGGATGCTAGGTTTTCTTACCCACACAACGCCTTTCTCTCGAGTAACTTTCGCTATATTCACTGCATTTTGCATCTGTAAGGAAACACAAGTATTCCAGATGAAATAAAAGGCTCGTTTTGTGTATACTGTTTATCACAAAACAAGTATTTTCCCCGTTCCAAGGAACTAATATGATATTTGGTTACACCATATATCAAAAATTGTTCTGTAAATATAACAGAAAAAACATATTTATTCATACCACAAAAGATTTTGAGGTGTTTTAAAACTACAAAGGACATTCGCCAATGAATGTTTACTGGAACGAGTACGAAATGAAAACTCTACTCGAGTAGCATGTTTAAATGGCAAAACTTTTCTTAATTTAGTTTTTCAGTAATGCTGTATTGGATAAACACTTATTTCAGCAGTGATTAGACAGTTATTAGAAGAAGTTAGATGTTATGACCAGGAAACAATGAACATTCGCTGATCGACATTCCCGTGCAGTAGCACATGATAAATACAAAGAGGTCTGTTGACATGTTTAAACAATGGAAATTGATTGATAATAGTCTGAATAGATACGTCATTATGTAATATATAGAGGATATTGAATGGTTTCCCGTTTGATATAACATATATTTCACGAGCATGACAGAATATCGATATTTTCACGACTGCGAAGCACGAGTGAAAAATATCGAAATATTCTGTCATACGAGTGAAATATATGTTATATTTAACGGGAAACCCTTCAATTTTCTGTTTATTGCATTTCATGAAATTAAAAACAAAATTAAAACATCGAAACATTGATAGTCAAAAAGGGCGAGAATCAGTAATGACGTCATCTCTTTGTGACGTTACTACACGTCAACATGACGGCGCCATTTTGAAAGGAGTGATCAGCGCAATGTTAGCGGTTCTGCTGTTATCGGAGAATCAGTGCATGAATAGCTAACGTCAAGTGAGTATTTCGTCAAAAACGGGTCAGAATATTTCAAAGATACAGCAAAATAACCAATTTATCTTTCTCCGCTTCGATTGGAAAAATTGGCAAGTTTCAACGAGGTGAATACAAAGGTCCGCTCTGACTGCTCTAAAACGCAAAAACCTATATTTTCACTGAAAAACTTATACATGTATTTTCACTGCAAAATCTTATATTTTCACTGCTCATCGCTGCAGTGAAAATATAAGTTTTATTAGTTTCATAAATCTCTATATTTCACTCGCAAAAATGCAATATATATTTATAACATGTATAAGGTATATTGATTACCTGTCATGATATCGTATATACCGTATGAGTTAAAACAAAAATAAAAGATCACTTAAGAAATAAAAAAGGAATTAATACAAAATCAATTTGCTTTGAAAGAACAACTTCTTGGTTTAAAACTTACTGTTAAGAAACATTGTTTTTCCCTTTCACAGCTAACTTTTCTGTTGACTGTGACAAATATCGTTTTATCGGAAGATATTAAAGGTACGGAAGGTATGTTGTGGAGATAGGTATCGTGCAGACTTACCACCAAGAATCAGGAAGTTTGACAACATGGCGGCCACCAAAATCAATATCCCAACACGAAAGAGGTGCATCCTGAAGATCTGGAAAAAATCAGTATGGAGATGTCTTATTGAGTTTTAATACTTTAACACACTTATTTTTATTTCTATGCTAAACCTTATTGTTATTAAACTCGTATATTGAAAGTGGTGATAGTCTTACTCGAATATGCACCGTGATTAATATCATGTTAGACATGTCACAATCACTTGTCTTTGTTGTAAAGAAGAAGCAAAGAAATTGTGTGAAAGAAAAAGACTCTTTGATTTTGGTGCCATACAGCTTGATGTACTATGAACGTTTTATAAACTGTGTGAGGATCATTGTCGAATTGTCCTATGATTACATCAGTATATATAATATGACTTATTATCTGGAAGACTCAAGTTAATAAAAACCTGATGGATTTCTTTATTTCAAAAGACCCAAGGTGCGAATTCAAATATTGATAACAATGATAGCGAAAGTAAAACAAAACATCACAAATAATTACATACAAACACTAACAAGAAAAGAGTAGCACAAATACGGTATTACAGTGACATAATAATCGAATAAAACTCACTGCCTTTACATGAGACTGAAGAGAAAGCAATGAAATATACTGCGAAGTTCACAGGCATTCCTTTTAGACAGGTTTTAGTGCACATTCAACAGTGCTTAAGTTTAGGACATTACCACTACTAGGTGAACAACTAGATGTTAAAATTGTAGAATGTTTTCTTGGAGCAAAAATACATTTAAAATAAAGGAACTATACTGCCGTGTGTTTTCAACAGAAGGCTAATTGAAATGGTTACATATATGTATATCAGAAAAAGACTGATTCTGGAAATTGCCTTAAAAAAAGTTTGTACTGATTCTAGCTGATACATATGCGGTGATCAAATCTCACTACAATACTCTGATTGACTTCTGGCTAATCATATATTCAACAACCGTATTACTGAAACTGATCAAATCCAAGCATCTGCATACTTCTGACACAATTTTTCAATATCACTGGAAAGGCATTTACTGGAGATGGTGTGATGTTCTTGTTCCTTGGGCAAATATGTATGAAACATTTTCCTTTTATTTTCAAAACGTTTGATTATGTAGTGATATAATCAAAAGAACAATAAAGATAATGAATTCGTTCAGGAACTGATTTAATACAGTAAATTTTGGACAGACCTACCGTATTCAATAATTGCATCTAGTGGTGTTAATGAGAATGAATGTCACTAATTTCAGTATTTGGTTTCAGAAGTTCAATGCAAATTCAGAATGACCTATATTTGGTTTGTGTTACACCGTCTGATCTAGGTTATTCTCCGTTGTTTTTTTGTTGTTCTTTTTTTGTTGTTCTTTTTTCAATCTTATTTATTTCATTTTTTTTTCTTTTCGGAGGAGGGGGTTAATTCCCTCACAACAGACAGGGCCATGAGCACGAGTGTCAAGGAGGCATCTCTAGAAGAAAAATTAAAGTGCAGTATGAGAGAGATCCAGGACAGAATTGAGCAGTGAAGGCTATGCGGGAATATTTGGCGTGATTTTTCTTGTCAGCAAATTAATCACAGCGGTCCTAACCTTTCATTTTGGACTGATTAGACTGGCACCGAATCATTTGGTAGAAAATTATAGCAGGAAGGAAGTCTACCAATGAAAACTAACTAATGACGCATATCTTTTTTTCCCTCTTTTTTTAATCTAAATTGCGTCAATTTAGGCATTGGTTTTAATATTTTTGACATGCGTTGCGGTATAACATGCATTAGGTGTCGTGTGTTAGCGCGAAAAAAGAACAAATCTTTAATTTCAATTCTCTTTCTCCAAAGATTTTTTTTTTTCACAATAACTAAAACAACATTCAGAAATAATTGTATTTCCTCTCAAAAGTCTGAGTGTATACCTCTGGTATTTTTTTCAAAGAGAAGAAGTAAGAAGAATCGCATCCAATATTCATTTGGGGAGTTGTCAAACTCATCCAATTAAATATGCCAAGTGAGAAAACAATAACACAAATACGTACCTTGACGGGTATACAGTTATTCCGTTAGTCGAGAGTGTGTGCGTTGACACTAGCATACGCCTCACAAGCCGTTCAAAATGCCAGGTGACGTTGCCGAATATAAAGACTTGTCCATTTAAGTCACCAAAAATTATGCATGTAATTCAAACCATTATCGAATTGTCCGCGATGATGTTCGTCACATTAAACAAAGATTTCGCCGATATTTACCGTTCAAATATGAAAGTCATTCCAAAAGCAAATGTCCTCTTACCGAAAAATAGGTTGTTCCAAATAATAATACAATACAGTATGATGGTTGCAAATCAGCCTTATCTGTGTAAATAGTCTAATAAAATCTGAAAATAACCGCTATCATGACAATACCGTTGCATCAGACTAAAACTCCTGTTCGTAGCCACCCTTTTATGTCTAATAATGACGTCAACTAACCACGTGACATAACTGCGCGATTTGCTGGAGCTAGGATATTTTAAATTGAGACACAAAGGTATGTTTCTAATCGAATAATCTATGTATAAACAGTATTAGAATAACATTGTATTAACAAAAATGTATGAAATGGCTTAACGATTTAATGATGATACCCTGCTCGATGGATATTAAATATAGGCACTTATATGACAGAAATCTATTGGATGTTTGTTCGGCTTACTCTGATTTCGAGAGCTTCACGTATTGAAATCTATATCAGGATTATACATCCTGTTCATAACGAGATATCAAGTTCTAGTGAATCCATCATGTTGAAACACAAATGTTGGGTTTCGAAATCCATCCAAACTCTGATTTCTTTCAAACGTTTCCGTATTTCAGTGCAATAAGGTACCATTTACTATACAAATCCTTGTTATTTTTAAAGTAGGATTGAAAGCACAAAAATGGCCTATAACTCCCTTTTACCATACCTAAATGTATGTCACAGGGAGATATCTTGTTTCCATCTTTCGAACACAAATCAAGTTAGATTCAATGAAACATACTTTATTTTTATCTTAAAACTATCTGTTGTCATTGTGTTATGTTATCAAATTAGGTTGACAGAAAATGGCTTTTTAAGCTTAAAAGACACACACAAAAATCAAAGAGTAAAAAAGTCTTGTTGTGGGCCAATGTATCCACTATTCCAAACAATTTTAACATCATATTCAGTTTTATTTTTCTTCTTAAATTAATAAATTAAATTCAAGAATTTGTTTGTTTCTTTTGTTTGTTTTTTACCAGAAATGTTATTCATGCAATTTACCAAAATGTCATAAAATTGCATTAAGTACTTTGAAAACATAGGATCTTGGTATAATTACAAATGATGAAAGAATTTTGTAAAATACACTACATATTCCAGGTTACTAACTCTAGACACAATTCATGTTTCCGAATTCCACTTTAAAATTTTAAGGGTAAGGAAGGCTTACTGTAAACATTATATTTTTTATTAAGCTACAAATTCTTACAGAAAGCATTGATTTTCGATTAGACCCAATATTAATAGCAATGAAAGTAATTGAAAACAAAATGTTGCTTAACAGTTAATGAATAAATAAAACAGTTGTGAATATTAAACAACCAGAGTACTGAGGTTATTGATCCTGATTGATGGGAATATTCAGTTATTGCCTAATTTTGCTGGAATTTGGTACAAAGAGTTTTGAAGGATGCCTAAAACAATAGCAAGAGCTTCTTATAGCCCAGTTGCCATGGTAATGGAATGGAGGTCTCTGATAAGTCAAAATTTTGAAGATGTATGATTTTGCAGAAAAGGTTGGTTGCAGATGTAAGTAAACGGAAGCCTCTGATCAGTCCCCTTACAATTAAAGCCATGTTGATATAAGAAAAATAGCAATGGACCTAGAATTGATCCTTGTGGAACCCCAGCAGATATATATATGACAAATGAGATTGTCTGCAAATGATACCAATGCGTTGACATATGTTACATGCATGTAATTTGAGAGAACAAAACTAACCTAAGTGACGTAAGAAGACCGCTTTGCCTATTTTCATAGTGGAATCACCGGGTCTGACGATCGAACAGATTTTTTTCCAAGTAGTGATGAACATTTTTTTACATGCTTTTTTCATCATTTTACTGGCAATAGGTAAGAGAGATTTAGGATGGCGATTGTTAAGTCCAGATGCGTCATCTCTTTCAAAATGGGCGAGATATTCCAAAGTGACGACAATATGTACTAAGTAAGAGAAAGATTGAATACAGTTAAATTGGGAAACTGATAACACCTACGGCTGCTTCATTGATTTAACGAACTGGTGAGTTCTGAACCACTTGTTTTAAAACAAACTAATTTTCTTTACTTTCTTGAATATACGATTGTAAATTTAATACTGCAGGTCACTGCTGGTAACTGGAACTTCATACCAGGGGATATGTTTGTTGTGAATGTACGTGACGAGCCGACTTCTCTAAGCGATGTTCCCGGAGTTTATGTTCGGCCGTGCGTTACCACTATCGGCGTAGTCTACACCTGGCCAAGCTTGTACACGGACGTATTTAAGTATATCACTCGCGTGATCGTAAACTGCACCTACCATTGTCGACAATATATATATATTAAGTATATAACCTTGCATATTCGGTCATCTTTCACAACGGGTTCATCAGTGAAATCTTGGCATATGTATATGCAACATCCGATGGGGAACGGTAATTCGCGGAATTATCTTATTCATTTGTGTCTTGACAAAAGGGGCGTACGTATTGCCTCGCAAATTCGATAATCTATGTGGCTTTGCTTTTGACATTACCTCACCTCTCTGTTTTAAGTATATAAAATATAAAACTGAGCTTGCTGTATTATAATCGTATCAACAAAATTATACAAAGGTCAGATATTAGATATTTTCTGGTATTACTCACTAGGTATAAAATCTTTTCTGAAGTAATTATTATAACTGACTTTAGATATACTGTTGTGGAATCGAGTGGTGTAAAATGGCAGGAGTGAGTTATCGTTTCTGTATGACGATATTGTCAAACAGAACAGCAACGACAGGAATTTACGTCTGTATTGCTCTGAGGTCTAACCGATAACTGAGGACTAAACATATGTAATGTAAAGGCACGAGGCCTTCCGAAGGATAACCACCAGAAATCCTCGGAACCGCACGTAAAATGCAATGCTGTTTCACAACATTCCTCCCCGTTTACTAAGAGTGCGATACGTTATAAAAGACAAAAGGTCAGCATGAATTCCATACAATAAAGCTACTTCATGGCCAAGTATACTTGCACTCTGAGGAGGTTACTGAGAGGTGACCAGAGCAGATGATATCATAACGATGTGTCATTTTTAAAGTGTATAGAAAAACTATGATTCATCACAGCTAAACTCGTTCAATAATTCGCTCTGCATCGAGGCCTATAAACAGCCAGTAACAGTAGTCGAATTACTGTTGTCAACCCTACAAAATATATGTTTGTTCTAACACTTGAACTTGATCACAGTACTTGTATCAAAAAAATACAACATTTGCCAATGTAACTAAAATATCAGATTTTCTAAAACAGGGACTATGTACAGCAAGTTCCCACCAACCATGTTTTTGAAACCTAATACACAGTTGTGTACTGCATTGTAACTATTGTACATGGCGGGTACTACTAGAAAATATAGAATTGGCATTGGTGGAGGAGGCGGAGTGGTTGGTACATGTACTTGATAGGGAACATATGGAGGTGGCGATGAAAATGGCGGTGGAGGTAGAGGAAAGGAGCTGGTATTATCATCGGACTTTCGGCAGCTTCTTTGATCAGGAGAATGATGCTGATGAGGATGTTGATGAGTTAGATGTTGTTGCCGCTTTTGACGATAATCATGCCGAGTTTGGCGAACATCACACAGGTTACTTGGTAGTGTATATCTCTCCTGGTCTTGTAAAGATACGTTCGCCGGCAAATTAATCTGGATCTTCTTTTTCCTGTGGACTCTTATTCTCCTCCTCCTTTTTTTCTTTGTTTTTATGTCATTGTCTAAAGCGCTCTCGATACTTCTCGATATGTTGTTCTGTGTCTGAATAGATCCATCTTCCATTCGCACCTTTGCTTCAACTATCTCATCTTTGTGTTTCTCTTTGGTGTCTGTCTCTTTCTCGCTGCCTGTCCCAGTTGGTTCACTTTCTCTCAACAATCTATACTCTTTAACGATTGCAATTGCCTCTTCTACTGATTTGGCCAATTCGTTGTCTACAACTGTATAGTAGCCGAAAGTCTGATATTGTATGATACCTGATGACGTGTCTTAATATGAACAAATTTAAGAACAAGGAAAACAATGTCAAAAGTTATTGCTGGGAACAAAGTCACATATAATCATGCTACTTTTGCATAATGCCTGATGAGATTACCCCACCTAACCATATAAACAAAAGCTTAACATGTATTGAATTCAATGTCTTTCCGTCCGTGAACACAATTAAGTGTATTTGATGTATGAATACAACAATATAGTATCAGCCTCCTCCCCGCCTAAAAATGCAGACGAATG